>NC_140593.1:673080947-673680947 GCF_964204655.1 Triturus cristatus
AGGTACGGTATGCTTCTTTTTCTCTGTTCCCTCCTCAACTGTTCTAGCAGGAAACATACCATCCGTCATATTAGCGACCTCCATCATCTCATCCTGACTTCATGACTCCAACTCCATACTCTTCCAGGAACAAACCATTCATCCCTTGTACCTCTGTATCTCTCTCTTCATAATCTCATCTTCCCATTCACCTAGGGCTTCAAACTGTGTCGGTCTAGGTCTCGGTTCAAGCTTCATCATTTTATTTCTCAAATTTTGTAGTATAGCTGTACTAAACAAACCAGTTTCTGGAAACGCCAATACTCCATCATTTTGAGTATATTTTGCCCAATTTTCCAACCAAATACAAGTATGATAACCATATTTCGTCATCATGTAAGATGCGGGTGTTTTCGATGGAGGAAGATCTTCTCCCTCTCTCGTTACAATATTTTTATCTTTCTTAAAAAGGTTCTTGAATTTCATAAACCATGAAGGTTTCTCTATCTCTCGTCCATCATAATAAGCCATATTTCACAATTATTTGCCGAAGCAAATTCACACAACTCTCCTTTGATCTGCTCGACTATTTTGTCCTATCCCAGCACGAATCACACTAACACATCAATCAGAAAGCTTTACGTCACTCTCAACTGACCAATCTCAGCACGAATCACACCAATATACCATTAGAAAGCTCTTTGGATTTCCACAACTGACCAATCCCAGCGCGGTTCTTGTTGACGGCAGCTCTACTCCTGCTTCTGCTGAACCCTCCTTTACAAAATTTATCGACACTATTTTATAACTCGTTGTTTTAACAAAATCGGTTAGTTACGACATAAAACACATTACCATTGTCCGTTTCTCTAAACAAAAGAGATAGTTTATTCAAACATTCAAGAATACTGTTTCATTCGATAAGTGTAGCACTTTCCTCTACCTTACCTTCTCTCAAGCAAGAGGTAAACCCGTTTCTCTGGGGAAAAGACACATGTGGAGACTATACTGCTCCTGAGAATTAAGGCCAGAGTTTCACAAGAAAACCTGTTGCTATTTCACTCAACACAATTCACACATGAATTTCCCTAACATAACACAGTCCTGTGTTATCACCAAATTGAAATCAGACAATGTACAATTCCATGTGACTTCTCTTGTCATACACATCCACTTCCTACTTCCCGGAAGCTTCAAAATTCTGACTACACATAATGTTCCACAAACTCAACATGGATTGTTAGACATAAAATTAATATTCAATAATCAATAAACCCTTAAACTGACCTATAGAAACCATAACTCTGCTACCAAGAAACTGATGTGGCACGACTTTAACAAAACATTTACAAATGACACCAACCCAGGAAAACCCTTACACCACTTGTTCATCGGCGGGGCCCATAACACCGAAAACACAAATTCACTCAGTTTTCTGGGTCAGTGATAAGCTGACGAGCTGCAAGACATACCGGGTACCTTAATACTATTTCTTTGCCTAAATAATATCTATATACATTATATACATTTGACTCTAGAATTTTCGGTTTTAAACATCAAGATACTCCGCTATTTTGGGTCGATGGACCAACTAGTAGGAATCAGTTGATGGGGATTAAGTCCAGCTCAATCACAATAAAACCTTTAGCATTTATGGATCATAACTTTAATTCTAATAACCACAGAGTCAGTTTGAGTTAGCATGAAATGTTATCTAGATTCATTAAATACATTGAATAAGTATAGTTTTATTAGACAAAATTCTAATCATTAATTTCATAAGCATTCAAGTAAAGATTTGAAATAGAAACGGAAAATACTCATTACCCTTGGCCTTAGGGCGGTGACGAGAATGGTTCACCAGAGCATGAACCGCAGATCACAGGATAGGTTCCCAAACAGACTGACTGTTCCTCTAACCTCCTTGGACGTATTCCCTCCCAGGATAGAATCCCGCGACTATCTCGTTGCTTTTCCCCATCAATGTTAAAAGTTCAAATTTGTCAAAGTCTGTCGTGTTGAATAGTAGAATAAGCAAGGGCTGCCATAATGTCATTATAAGCACAACTCTTTTATACCCTTTCACTAACTTGCTATACCCAAAATTGAAACCTTTTAGGGGCTACATTCATTCTGATTGGTCCATTGGAGAGGTGGTGATGGTCACCTAATTGTCCTCCTTGCCTAAACCGGTTCCATAAATAATACATTCATATACAGTTCTCGTGACTTATCAAGTTCCGATATTTTAACTTTGATAATGTATTCGCAACAATTTCTATCAGTTTAAGAATCGAATCATCTTCTGCAGTTCGAGTCTCTATTTATGAAAGATTAAATAATAAATATGTATGTTTAATTTATTTTTCTATATTATATTTTTTTTATAATATTTAACCTTTTTTAAATAATTCTATGTTTTTATTAATTATATTTATTTTTTTAATTATTTTATATTATTTTTAAGACATTTTTAAAAAACGATATTTTGAAAAAATAGATTTTAGACAATGATATTTTGGTTTCGATATTTTTGTACTTACCTTTGTAGAGATAGGATGTCGATATTCTGTCCATCGGTATTCTTGACACGATATTCTAGTAGGTTGATATTGTCATCGATATTATGTCAGTGATCCAATTTCTTTGAACCCCTTGACAATGGACATCACCTACTAGTAATAGTTGATGAATACTCTTGTTTTCCCCTTGTGAAAGATTTGTTGTCCACCACTCACGACAGTCATTGATAGATTAGAAAGTATTTTTGCAACATGGGGTGTTCCTTTGATTATGAAATCTGACAATGACCTGCCTTTCAATAGTCGAGAATGTAAAAGATATTCTCACTCATCGAAATGTCAAGCATCAGAAAAGCACACCTCTCTGGCCCGAGGCGATTTCTTCTGTCATTGAGCGATTTATGAACACCCTCAAGAAGACCGCTGGAAAGACTTGAACTCAAATCAGTTCTACACTCTACTATTCATGCATACAGGTCAACTCCCCATTCTACCACAGGTGACAGTCCTGCCACCATAATGTTTAGGATAACTATGGGAACCAAACTGCTGCAATGGACCACTGAAAGATCTATTGACATTGATAAACTTTGCGCTACTGATTCGTCTCACAAACACAAAATGAAGAACTATGCAGAAAGAAGCCACTGTGCTCGGAGACCTGTGTTTAAAAGAGGAAACCAAGTCATTGTCAGGCAAAAACGGGAATGCAAGTCTGATGCTCCTTTTGATGCTGACCCATCGAGGGTTGTGACTAGCAAAGGACACATGGTGACTGCTCATCGTCCTGGAAAGTCCATCACAAGAGATTCTTCTTATTTCAAATACCTTCCTTGAGGTTCATTGACTCCAGACATTCAAAGCGAGACACTTCCATCTGGGAGTCAGGAGAGCCCAACAACTACACCTGTGTCTGTATCACCTGTGTCTGCTGCAGATGGCTCTCCTATGTCTCCTCAACCTCACACAACAAGATCTGGAAGATTGATTCAAGTACCTCGACAACTCATTGAAGACTTATGATGAATATATATGTATTTTTGTGTACTTTTTATTCAAAAGGGGGGGCATGTAGGGTTGTGTGTGTTAGAGATAGCGGGCCCCTCTAGTCCCTGACGGACTCTGTAGAATAGTGATGTAAGTGATTGGGTGTGGTTAAGAAATTAATTCACAGGCAGTTAGCTGTTACACTTTGAAGAAAAAAGACACAAAATGCCGAGCTCCATGTGTGGCAGGATCATTTACATGTACCCAAGCTGGGGAGGATGCTACACCAAGCAGGACGTGAAGCTGAAGTTAGTGTAAAGAAGGAAGAAAAAGTTTTGGACTCTAAGACTTACTCTATGAAAAAGAAAGGGTCTGGCCTAGCAAAAAAGTATGTCTAGCAAACAGTGGCGCTAGAGGGCGGGCCAGCAAGATAGCCACACCTGTATGAGGCTCCTGCAGTCCGGGATAACAAAACAGCATAATACTGTCCCTGGAGCGATAAAAGACTGCAAACAAATTACAGGAATAGCCTGGTGAAGTATTGAGGCAGGCGGAGATTATATTGCTTCGTGCTGGCCAAAAGGGCAACATGGGGAGGCCTACAGAACTGAGACGGGGCTCCGGAGCTGCCCACAAAGCCAAAGACAGAGAAACAGAGGACAAACCATACCTGCGCTGAGTCTGGCATGGGGCGTTTGCGGTGACTTAAGTGGGCCGCCATCTTAGATCGCAGAAGATGACTGCTGGGCAGGCTGCAATTGCGAGCCCGTGGAAGAACAACTGCTGCGTTACTGCTGTAAAGAAATAAGTGAGAGTGCCTCTCAGGGCCCAAAGAGGGAACAAAGGCACAAGTGCTACCCAGATCACAATTTCTAACAAAGGGGGGTAATCCAACTGCATAGACCTTGCTGCTTCCCTAATGACCATGCCTGTTGCACGATTTTGCAGGCTCGATTGAACCCCTGTCAGAGGGACCGCATCGAGTAAAACCTGGGCACCACTTCTGCTTGCTGGGCACAAACACAGGCCTGTTGGAACTCGTGGGGCTTCCCTTGGGGTTCTGGAAGGAGTGGGGTGAATACCTGTGCCTACCAAGCAAGCTACATCTGCACTGAACGCCACATCAGAAGCCAACGAGGTGTTACGGCACCACGCCGCCCTTAGAGCTACTGTGCTAGTGAGGTGAGGGTGCTGTCACCCCGGAGATGGGCAAAGCAGAAGGCAGGCAGGCGAAACTGCCTTTTGAACCCCGCAAATCAGCACGTAGCCAGAGCCAATAACAGGCCGCGGCCCTGGCAGAGGAGATGGAGAACGACCAGCAGGCTGGGGATGAGGACATGAAACCCTTCCGGCTTACGATGAAACGCAGCCTCACTTCGAGAGACTCCAAAATGGATTTCATAACCCAAAAGCTAGAAAAACACAATGGGAGGATAGGTGAGGCAGAGCACAGAATATTGGAACTGGAGAACTCCACTTAGCAAAGAAGAGATCAGATGCACCAAATGGACCGCTTACTGAGGGTCATAGCTGAGAAAAATGAAGACTTGGAGGCGAGGTCCAGGAGGAACAATATACGAATACTGGGGATACCAGAGGCTACTAATACAGGGAGAATGGAGGAGTATGTAGAATGCATGCTAGTCACCAAGACTCTTCCTCCCTACTGCTCGTGGTAGAACGGACACATAGATCCCTCGTGGCACGCCATCCCCCTGGAGGTACCCTGAGACCCATAGTCATTAGACTCATCAACTATTGAGACTGTAAAGTGGCTCTTCATCTGGCAAGGGAACAGCGGACACTCTCATTTGAGAGCCACTACATGGCACTATACCAAGACTTCACGCTAGTGGTCCAGAAAGTCCGGAAAAAGTTCCTACCAGCCAAGAAAAAACTACAGCAGGGGAACATCACCTACACCATGCTCTACACAGCCCGGCTCAGAATAACACCCATGGGGAAACAGCATTTCTTCTCCTCTCCAGGGCAAGTGATGGAATTTCTAAAACGTTTGCCCTGAGGCTCGCCCCTGCTGGGCACACATTGCCAGAGAGTAGATCGGCCTCCACTCAGAACTGGGCTGGCGTATTCATGCACTCAGTGGATTAGTCACAGTTCCACAGTCAAGGCACACCAGCACATCAAGATAGTTGTTACGCCGGTCTTCGACTGGGCTGAAAGGAGGATCCCAAGACCACTTGGCTGCCGGTCGGCTCCGCAGCAAACTTCACCAGACGTATGATGTTGTGCAGCACAAGGACACTAACAGATACATTGACAGTCTAATGAAAGGCTACTACGCCACTGTCCCAGATGCCCCCATCCAATGTGGGAGGAATGGCCTCGCCCCTTGGCAATACCCCCAAAAGGAGGCCTCTCTCACGAGCCATGGACATATTTTTAATTTTTTTGTCTTGCCTTTTCTCTACTGCAAGCCTATCCTCTCCCCCACTGTCTCTTGGCTCTGAACTCCCTCCTCCGATACTCACCTACTCTGACCTACCTCCAAACTATTCCTTTCTTTCTCTACCTTCTGGTACCGCCTATTGTTTTTGGTGTAGTATAACTCTAGTTTCACTGTTTGATATTGGGATATTGGGGCTGTACTGAACTTTTTGGGATGTTGGGGGGAGGAGAGGATTGTCTTTGGCATGTTGGGAAAGCCAATATGGGAGGGGTAAAGAGTTATTGCAGTACAAGTGCATTCCACAAGATTTTACAGTGGGGTTTATGTCCCACTACGCTCAATAGGTTAACTTCCCATGGCAGATAAGCTACAAGGCACAGGGTTTAACTTCTTAACATGGAATATCTGGGGCCTGGGGAACCCACATAAGCATAGACATAACCTAGCATACTTGGACGGGCATAATATACACAGAGCTATGTTACAAGAGACACATACTGCTCCAGTTTCCACTCCTGCATTTGAAACACGCTGGGCTTCACATAGGTGCTTTTCGTCCTACTCCTCCTATGCGAGAGAGACGGCCATTATAATTCGTAAGTATACCCCCTATGTTGTGGAGGGTTCCATGCATGACTAGCAGGGTCATGGGAGAGGATGTAGCCTAACGGTTAGGGCAGTCGACTTCTAATCATGGGAACCGGGTTCCAGTCTCAGCAACGACGCTTAACATCCTGTGATTCTGGGCAAATCACCTAATCTCCCCGTGCCTAACAAAAATGAAGAATCTGTCCTCATGTTATGCAACTGGTGCTCATGTAAAGTGCTCTTATACCTGATTTCAAGTCAAGTTCCCACTATATAAAACTCAGAAAAAATAAAAAAGGTCCCTACAGCATAATGTGGGGTAGGTTATTGTTCCAGTCTGTCACGCTGGTTAAGTATCGAAGACGCAGCTTTTTAAAATTAATCTATGGGGGATAGTTATGAATATTGGCTCTACCCACATCATCGGGGGGGGGTTTAAATCTCACTATCGACCCAATCCTCCACCGGTCCCATCCTCAGCCACACCACTACACCAATGTGCAGCGCCAATTGCGACCGGTCATGGATGAACACCAGCTTCTAGATGCCTGGCGTACGATGCATCCAGTGGACAAGGAAGGTACTTTTTATTCCTCAATGCACTCCAGTTGGTCAAGTATCGACTATTGGCTGTGGTCCTCTGCACCTGTGACTCAGCACCTGGCTCATACATGCACGACATTCAGCACGTACATACTCAGAACACTCCGCAGTACATATGCGTCCGTCTCTGCCGGAGGCTGCACCGCCGTTATCGTCCTGTTGTCTCCCTCTCAATTCACTGCTGGATGTCCCCTACAGAGAGGGTCTAAGGCAAGAGTTAGAGGATTTCCTCAAACACAATATAGACTCAGTTCCCTCACTGCCAATAGTATGGGAGGCAATGAAGGTAACAATCCGTGGCCTCTGCATTGCAAAGGCAGGAGGCATCCTGACAGACATACGCAATACATTGGAAAGGTTACAAAGGGAACTTCAGGTGTTGGAGGCTCAGCTGCCTGAAGCTCATGAGGGAGAAGTACGACCTAAGTTGAAAATGTACATTGACATTCTAGCACCATTCCTCATAACTCTCT
Source organism: Triturus cristatus (assembly GCF_964204655.1). Taxonomy (NCBI): domain Eukaryota; kingdom Metazoa; phylum Chordata; class Amphibia; order Caudata; family Salamandridae; genus Triturus; species Triturus cristatus. Next base: position 673,088,510 of record NC_140593.1, read on the forward strand.
ATGAAGAGGCCCGAAAATTAGGCACTCTCCCACCCACCATGTGGGAGGCCTTAATCATTTCCCTGCAAAGGCCAGGCAAATCAGCAGATGCTTGTGAATCATATAGGGCCATATTTATCATGCAAAATTGTGATCGAAAACGCCGAAATTCGCAGAATTTCGGCGTTTGCGATCGCAATTAGGCTTAATGGTATGTATAAAAGAAAAAATGCCTCACAAAATAAGGAATCGCAAAATTTACGATTCCTCATTTTGCGAATGCATTTAAGGAATCGCAAATTGCGATTCCTTAAATGGAATGTATGAGGCACCCAAGTTTTGCAAATATGGCATAAGGAATCGCAAATTACCACCAACTACAGGTTGGTGGTAATTTGCGATTTCTTTCAAAAATTTACATTTTTGCATTTTTCAAAGTGGCATGTGGCACACACACATGCCCTTAGGGCATGTATGTGCACCACATATGCACCCATGCTCATTTCAGGGGTGCAACAGGGTGTCCTTTTGACACCCTGGCACACTTGAAATTGCATTCTCAATTTGCGATTTTTTAATTGAGAATCGCAAATTGAGAATGTCTTCCCATTCATTCATATGGGCCTCTAGGGCCATAGGAATGAATGGGGAGGTATTCCTTAATTGCGAATTGCAAATTGCGATTCGCAATTATGGAATATGCAGGATTCGCAAAATGTATTGCAAATACTACATACATAGCGTTTTGCGATTCTCAAATAGCGATTACCAAAAAATCGCTAGTTGAGAATCGCAAAACCTAACATTGATACATATGGCCCATAGACCCTTATCTTTAATCAACTGCCATGCGAAAATACTGGCCAAGCTACTGTCTAACCGACTCAGCCTTCCGATCGAAGTGCTACTGCGGCCAGACCATGCTGGCTTTATACCAGGGAGAGCAACCTGACACAACTTGTGTACACTGTTCTCGGTGCTCCAAGACATATACCTGGAGATGCCTGCAGTGGCTGTCTTTTTAAACGCCACCAAAGCGTTCAACTCCCTGGAGTGGGACTTTCTGTTGGCTCTGTGCTGTGGCGCATGGGCTTTCCCCTCACTTTCTGGCATGGGTGCCACTTCTATACCAACAGCCACTGGAAAAACTCTCAAAGAACGGGACATGCTCTCCACCTTCGATATATCTCGAGGCATCAGGCAGGGATGCCCATTATTACCCCTCCTGTTTGCCCTGGTGATGGAGCTGCTGGCAGCCATGCTCAGACAACATCATCGCGAGCATGCACTTAAATACCTGACTAGGCACATATTGGTGTCACTCTAAGCCGATGACATCACGTTGTATGTCAGAGACCCCAGAACAGCCTAAATGCCATACTCCAGGAATTGATAAGACATGGAGAACTCTCTGGAATAATGGTTAACTGGGAGAAATCCCAGATTTTCCCTCTCAGTCCGAACACTCCCCAATACACTCCAGACTACCCGTTAAAATGCTGTGACTCAGAAATCAAATATCTGGGCATCGTCATTACTACGGACAAAGAGGACCTCATAATGGCAGAGAGCTGGACTCCCTAAGTGACTCCATTACCTGCTGGATATCAATGCCCTTGTCCATGGTGGGACATATAGCACTGATGGAAATGATCATAGTCCCCAAGCTGCTATATCTCTTCATTAATATTCTCTACTCCTCTGGGTACCAGTTTTACAAAAGTATAACACAGTTAATCTGGCTTTCTTGGGGGGGGGGGCAAATGAGGCTCCACTCGGATATACTCACACTGGCCTTCTCCAAGGGGGCTTAGAAGCTCCAGATCAGTAACTATAATACTTATGTGCAAAAGGCTTTTTGCAGAAATAATTATGTAGATATTACAAGAAGATCCTAAGGCGCCAACATATATCGATGCTACATATATTACAGGTGATGTCTTGACGGAACCCCTGGCTAGGGTGGACAGGATAGTGACTCCTTTTGACTCTATTTTATTTTTGCTCATTTTATTGATTTTACCCAATTGTTGTTGGCAGCCTGAACAGGGGGACTCCAAGCCCCAGAGTGCATCAGAGGATGAGGAACCACCTCCCGCAACGCTGCATCTCCGCATTAGCACTATAAAGCGCTTCTCATTTTCCTGCGGCACTAGGCGCAGTTGGCCAATCGTTGTTGGCAGCCTGAACAGGAAAACTTCAAGCCCCAGAGTACTTCGGATCGGAGGAAGAAGGGCCGCCTCCTGCAATGCTGTATCAGCTCTATAAAGTGCTTCTCATTTTTCCGACGTGCGGGACCAATAATAAAATGTAAAATTAGGGACCGACCAGCCGCCTCACAAACTCGCAGACTGATGTATTTAGCTGCCCTCCTAGGCCTCTGATATCCCCACAAAAAGCTGAAGCAAAAACATGCACTCTCTAGTTTAGACAACCAATATTTGCTGATTTTTGAAGGGACAGTCCTAAAAATATATAGCACCTTTTCAACACATTGCACCTCCCAAATAGCGAGAGATGTAGGCGATTAATTCTATTGAGATCTTGCATAATATTATATAGTAATGGTGCCATATTCAATTCTACTAATTTATCTAGGGATGCCATAATTCTTATTTCTAGATATACTGCATCAGTCACTATTCAATGGTTCCCTCTGTGCATAAAACCTAGGTTTTATCTTTGTTTAATCCATATCCTGAGCATGCCCCAAACTTTCTAGCTAGATCTTCAATTTCAGGGAGCACCGCTGAGGTATTTGTAGTTGCCACCACAATATCATTTGCATAGGCGAGCACTTTATATTCTACTTGATTGACGAGAGCCGGTTTAATACGTGAATTATTCTCGAGCTTTACTATAAACAGATCGATACATAATGCAAATAATGAAGTTGAGCATGGGCAGCCCTGCATTGTACCTCTTGAGATTTGTATTCCATCCAACTCCAGCCCCATTATTTGTATAGTAGCCCTGCGGACTTTATACAACACTATGACGGCCTTGATAAGGCTTTTACCAACCCCTTTCCACTCTAATACCACCCATAGAAATCCTCATGACACATGGTCAAAGAAATTTTCGGCATCTATTAAAACTAAGCCCAATGGTGTTGTTAAGGCTTCGGCCATGTCAACCAAGGTAATTACCCTTCTAAAGTGGTCGACTGTACCATGCCCAGAAATAAACCCATGTTGCTGAGGTCATACTAATGGCGAGATGAACTTCCCCAGCTGATTTACCAATACTTTGGCGTAGATTTTCCTATCACAATTTATTAAAGAGATCAGGTCAAATAAACCAAGGAGCAAGGATGATTTGCCTTTCTTCTTTAAAACAATTATATTAGTTGTTTCCCCATGATTATGGTATAGTCCCCTCTTGTGCCTGCAAGAAGATCTGAAGCATATCCTGTCAAAGTACTTCAAACAAAGCTCTAAAAAATTCCATCTGGAGATTATCAAATCCTGTGGCTTTAACAGTGGCTAAAGAACTTGTTGCCTCTGATATCTCTTCCCAGGTTACAGGAGCATCCAGAACTGTCTGGTCCTCCTTGTTTAATTTAACCCTGTCCCAGCTCAGTAATAATTCGCATACTCCTCGGGTGTTTAAGTTCTTTTGTGTAAAGAGTTTCATAAAAGTCCCTGAAGATCCTAACAATATCAGACGGCGATTCAAAAGTACTCCCTTCCTGACCTGTTATAGCGAGTATCCCATCCCCCACCTCTTTCTCTCTAATCCGCTTTGCTAATAGTCTCCCAGTGCTCTTCTCGTATTCATAGAATTCTGACCTATAATGGTGATATTTAGCAGCCACCTTCCTACTAAAGTTCTGGTTGATCTTTGATTTTAAAATAGCCATTTCTTGCTGGGCTTCCTTAACATCCATAACCTTAATCAGCCTCTAGGTCAGTCCCTCCTCTGCTAAGGACAACCCATTATAAAGCCCCTGGATCTTGATTTGCTTTAGTTACTGTTGATACAAACTAAAACCACAGGTTCCCCCCCCCCACCCCCAGATCCCTGCCTTAATGGCGTTCCACACCAGGCTAGCTGGCGAAGTCCCTCTGTTAATTTCCAGAAACTGCCGATGCATTTACACATATGGTCCAGATATATTGCATCTGACAAAAGCTTCCTATCAAAGATCCAAGACTCCAGGGCCTTGCACTTCCACACATCAATAACACCATGGTCCCTCACCAAACACTGCAAAGCCCTGTACACCACAGGCTTCCTTCCTGAGTATGGTTGGCTCCTGCTTGGATCATTCTCAACATCAAGGTGCATATTTAGATCTACACATTAAATATGAAGGAGTGGCCATGATGCCAATTCTCCACTTACAAAATTGAAAATAGTGCTCTCATCCACATTACAGCAGTATACTGAACACAGCATGCACCGACCATTACCAACACCACACTCCACAATGACCCAGGGGCCCAACTTATACACTGCTGTGCGACTACTAGAGCAAGTAGATTTGTTAACAAAAACCGGCAAATCCCTGGATGGAAGACTTTGCCGTGTACAAGCCAAGAGTGAAAAGCTTAAATCCTTAAAAGCCCCTGCTTGTGCCAAAGATTAGTCTCCTGTATACAAAGCAAATCTGATTTCATAACCCACAACCTCAATGCAACCATACCTCTCTTAGCCCTATCAGTGAGACCAAAGATGTTGATAGTACAAATTTGCAACTCATATCCTGGCATTTAGTCTCATATGCAACTTATATCCTGGCATTTAGTCTCCTGCAAGAGACAGCTTTTCTTGCAACATCCATCAGACCTCCGTCAGCCCTTCCATAACCACACAGAAGAGGGCACCAACACGTCTAAAAAAGGATGAGATACCATAAGAGAACACTTCCCAAGTGAATCTGTTTCTGCTGCTTCTCAACAAGGCATATCTTTATTATTGCCTCTCACATCTTCATTTATGAATTGTTCATGTGAGCTGTGACACCCAACCGTAAACCTTACCACCTTCGAATCTGCCCATCCCCACCTAACCCGCCACCCCCCACCCAGCCACCACCCCTATTCCCTTACCATTATACCCCCACCCCTGTGACCCAACCCTCACACCCGACCATCTCCACTTGCCCTTTCCCTCCCCTGCAACCTCCTGGAAGTAGATGGACCAATCCATTACTGAGCCCCAGTTAACACTCTCTTACACACTAAAAGTCGCTTCCTCACCAGAAAAGAGCACTCAAAGCTACAGGCCCCAGTGCTGACAAATCAAAAGAACTGTGAAAAGTCTAATCCCCGCAAAAAAGAATTGCACCATGCATACTTGCAACATATATACGAATAAATGAATGATTATACCAGTAAATTCATATGAGCACGCTGAGATACCATCAGGCTAGAATACCCTAGCTTTAACTCAGACTCTCTAGAAATTCCTTTGTCTTGACTTCTGATGCTTTGAGCTTGGCTGGGTTCATTAAATACACGTGTGCTCCCTTATCACTCTCAAGAGTTAAGATTCTGTTTTCCACCATCCTCTCAGAGGATATCAGAGCAAGTCTTAGAGACTCAGCAAATAGCACCCTGCAATTTATGACAGGCAGATTTAGTTCTCCGGCTTTCTGTCTGTCTTTCTTCACAATGAGCCTTTCTACTTTCATAGATTGCTGCAAGTGTGACCGTATCTGGGGCTGCTTGAGAAGCACTGCCCCCTCCCAAAACAACCCCCTCCAGACGGGGCAACACAGAATCAACTCCTTTTGGCTCAATATGTGTAAAAAATACATTTTAAGAAATCTAATATTTCATATTGAAATGTGATTTTCCATGAATACAAAGGTAAATACTTGGCACCTGACCTCCTACAGATGTGTGCTGCTTTACAACCTCCGAACACATTAAGAAAGTTTCAAGTCCTCTATCGCGTTTCTTAACTCCGTAGAGCTTACTTGTCACATTATGCTGAGCAGTGAAGCCCTTGTATGATTTCATTCTTTGAATATTTTCTGAAAAATATTGGACAAGAGCACACACAGCTATCTTTCATGGACTGGAAGCCTACATATTAGAGAATTTCACCTAAAATACAATAGAAGCAGCAACAAAAGCAATTATTCCAAAGGTTCGCTTTCTACACCTGTGTTGGGTGCAGTGGACTGCTTTTTTAAATGCTGCTGATGTAAAAAAAAATTGATTATAATCCTAGACTTCCCATACAAGAATGTTTGCAATATGCGCAAAATATTCCACAAACCCTAAATTAAATACTTTGTGGCTTGTGCTGCAGTGGAGGAAATGTTTGAATATGGTAATTTCAAGGTGGTATGCACTCACACTAAAGTTTTAGGTGACTCCATTGCACAACTTGCAGAAATACATGCCCCCGTTTCTTTTTCTATATGAGGCTGATCCATCAGTTCCCACTCTTATTGTGTCTGATTCAGCATTCTGTGTTCAATGTACCATGTAGATTTTCCACAATTGTGTTTAAACAGATTCAGAGAGTCAAAGAGGAAATCAATCAAAAGTACACAACTTTGAGGGAGAGGTGGCAGTCCTACACGATAAGCTTCCTTTGGTCCATGGACAACGTAGTATGGCCCATAAAAGTGAAGTAGCTCATTCTCAAGGGAAATTGTCATCAGACTTGGCTGCAAAACTAGTGGTAAAACTCTCCAAGGTGGCCTCAGTAATATTGCAGTAGCAATATAAGCAACGCTAAGAGGAGAGAACCCTCCTGATGGTTTTCCTTCTAAATATTCCTACTCCCTAACAAACTATAACGTTCCTATAGTTTTCATCCCCAGAGGGGGAGAAAGACATGTTCCTAATGAGCAAACTAAATTAGACTTAATCGGGGCAGCTCACGAAAGGTTACCTTCCACTGGCATTAGCACTGCTGTATCGAGGCTACAGCTACATTACTGGTGGCCACATGTACCAAAGCTTACAAAGAAAAACATGCAGCAATGAAATATTTGTCAACAGATAAAATATTTAAGCCAGCACAGACTAATTTTACTGTCCCTGCTAAACCCTTTGGGGTAATTTTTCTCCACCACATATGGCCAATCCAAAAGTGTTAAAATGTATAATTATATATTGTTTGCTGTTGTTTTATGCTCCAGATTCCTTTGGGTTTAGCCACAATAGACTTCCACTGCTCAAGTCATCATGAAAAACTTACAGTGCCTAGTGGCAATGGGAGAAGTTCATACCTTTCATTCAGACAATGGTCCTGAGTTCACTGCTAAGGCATTCATGGATTCTATGTCTGCTTCATGAAATATTCCTACTACATTTGCACCCGTTCTACCAGAAATTGAAGGGTGTTGTAGAACAAGCTAATGGTACACTCAAACAAACCTTGAGCACTAGGTACTAGGTATGGAAGTGAGCTGGCTGCATAACATGCATGAGGGGGGTTAGGTGGTGACACCCCATACAAGATGATCATTGAAGTACTAATTTATGTGCATGATTTTGATGTCCCTGGAAAAGATGATATCTAACAACAGTGTCTCATAATGGGATTCATTGGAAGGACAAGTTGTTTGAACGCGAACCATATCAACAAATAGCGGAGGAATGAATCCATACAGAGAGGACACAGGGAGACCAAGAATGCAGGAGAGAGTTGTATTTTCAACACAAGATAGACATATTACGTCATATGTACATATCATATAAGTTTAAAAGCACTGCGTGACACTTAGTGAAAGTGTAACCAACAAAATACTGTGTACAAGTGCTCGTGGAATTTGTGACGGCGCAAGTGACACATCAAGTGGTACATACAGCGGTGAGAGGGCGCAACAAAAAGAACAATGGTACATTGGTTATGTCAAAGTTTTTTGGGGCATTTACACAATTGATGAAGAAATTATAAAGGAACATTAGAGCAAATGCCCATGATACAATGCGCCAGAAATAACGCTGTGGAAGTCGACGGCGTTTCGGCCTGTAGTATTTCTAGGCCATCATCAGGACTGGTTACACATATTTAGGGCAGTACTAGGGTAAAGGAGAAACAATTCTTAAACAAGAGAAAGCACTCCAATTTAAAAGGACCAAAGAGAGAAGAGATGAAAGGAGCCGTGCAACGTAGTGGTGACCCCGGGCGACGTAAGGCGACCAAGTGTGACGGACTACTGAACGGTCAAGAGTGAAGGGGAAATTATGGAAAGACAGTAATAGAGAGAATGAAGGTGCCTGGAAAAGAGACGGAACCGTGTGACTCACAGGGGTGGGTAAATAGTAAATACTCCCTCGGACCTGCCCGTACCCCCTTTTGGCTGGTTCCTGCCGTTTCCTGCTTTCCGGCTCCGTAATTGTAAGTTTCCCTTTGTGATTTAGCCACGCTCTTTCCATGTTTTCCTACATTTCCCGTTCACCTTCTCGCTCTTGTTGCGCATAGCCCTTCTTTTCCTTAGTCACGTCCCTCCTTATTCACAGTACAGTCCTTGTGACTCGCCCGCTCCATCCTTATTGGTTAGGGTTTCGTACAGTTGTCCACTACCCATAGTTGGTTTTCCTTCCTCGAGACCCGTTGGCTCGCACCTTTGCAGTTAGTAATTTGTACAGATGTCAACTGTTACCATTCATAGTCATGACCCGGCCGGCTTCCTTTCTGTATTAAGTTCGATCACTTTTCCGGCCTTGCCTCCACAGACGCATACTCCCTGGGCTCTGCATCCCTCATTCGTCCACTCACCCACCCACCTCACACTACCCCCCCCCCTACCCCTGTGAGTCACACGGTTCCGTCTCTTTTCCAGGCACCTTCATTCTCTCTATTACTGTCTTTCCATAATTTCCCCTTCACTCTTGACCGTTCAGTAGTCCGTCACACTTGGTCGCCTTACGTCGCCCGGGGTCACCACTACGTTGCACGGCTCCTTTCATCTCTTCTCTCTTTGGGCCTTTTAAATTGGAGTGCTTTCTCTTGTTTAAGAATTGTTTCTCCTTTACCCTAGTACTGCCCTAAATATGTGTAACCAGTCCTGATGATGGCCTAGAAATACTACAGGCCGAAACGCCGTCGACTTCCACAGCGTTATTTCTGGCCCATTGTATCATGGGCATTTGCTCTAATGTTCCTTTATAATTTCTTCATCAATTGTGTAAATGCCCCAAAAAACTTTGACATAACCAATGTACCATTGTTCTTTTTGTTGCGCCCTCTCACCGCTGTATATACCACTTGATGTGTCACTTGCGCCGTCACAAATTCCACGAGCACTTGTGCACAGTATTTTGTTGGTTACACTTTCACTAAGTGTCACGCAGTGCTTTTAAACTTATATGATATGTACATATGACGTAATATGTCTATCTTGTGTTGAAAATACAACTCTCTCCTGCATTCTTGGTCTCCCTGTGTCCTCTCTGTATGGATTCATTCCTCCGCTATTTGTTGATATGGTTCGCGTTCAAACAACTTGTCCTTCCAATGAATCCCATTATGAGACACTGTTGTTAGATATCATGTACTGCCCCAGTCTCACTATGGTATATGGGCTACCTCCTGTGGTCTGATACTGTCCCTGGAAAAGAGGCAGAGTTAAAAACAACTGATCCTTTGATTCAATTCACTTTGTTGCAGAACATTCAAGAAACTAGGACAAAATTATCTAATCTGAAGAGTGCTACCAACAGAGATAAGATACTTAAAGCTGCTAACGGGTGGCTTCCCAAAGTAGGTTAGTTAGTTCAAGGAAAGATCACTGACAAACAAGTCCTTGGGTTATCCTAAAGACCACGTGTTCCAGTTCTTGGGGTAAAAAGCACTCGCCAAAGTCTGGTTAAAAAGAAAACACAAAAATGTTGATCCTTCACATCAAAAACCATTATGTGACCAATTCTGTTCAGCAGACCCCCATGACACCAAAGTACCTCTGAAGTAGATAGAACATTCTCTCCCTACTTTTCAAGAAACATCCCAAGAAGAGTACAACTGCACTGAAGTCCTGGGATCCATTCTGGGGACTGAGGAGTATGCTGTGTCTCCAGCTTTGCACCAAGTACCAATTTCAACAGATGAACCTTATGCTGTGATTTCAATAATTCAAACTACTGAAACTACTGCAGTAGTTTCTTATGAACCTCCAACAGAACAAACATCAACTGAAATGAATCAGCTACACTAAATTGCGCTGTACAAAAATGAACCTGATACAGGCTTTGAAAGAGAAGTTATAATAATCCCATCTCCAGTTAAACATCACTACAGATGACTTCTTGCTAAGTTGGTTTTGCGAAAGATACCTTTCTGCACTATAGTCAGACATCTGGATTGCTACAGTAGTTCTTTTTACATTTTAATGTAAATTATAATGTTATCTATATAAGTTTGCTTCTTGTGCATGGAAACTATAGTCCTGATAGGACAGTGCTGTATCCTATGGTTCAGGAATTACAGCTGCATTTTTCTTCTCACAGAGCATGTCAGGATCATCATGCTATTATCATCATTGTGTATCCTGAGGTGGATGGTGTTGTTTGACAAAGATGATGGGTCTGACAGAAATGACTCAAATTCCTTATTTTTTAAAGTTACCCTAGATCATATTATAGTTCCTGCCCCCTTTACAAATGAATGTGACATAAATGCTGGTAAACAATTGATGTATGATTTGAGTTCTCTTGGCACTTTAGACAAAGAAGTTCCTTATTTAAATGCTGAAAATCTCCAACAGCTGTTTTGTTTTCATCATTAGGAAAATCATTATATTCATCGACCAAATACCCCTTGAGTATTATATAATTAGACACAGTGGAACCATTGTAGTGCTCCACTAATAAATAGTCCCAAGACGTTACCATCTGCCTTTTATCATTTCTGTTAGAAATGGGAGTCTCTAGTTGGCAGTTGCTTGCATCCTGTCCAAGTAGAGACCCTTATTCTAGTCAGGGTAAGGGGATACACACCCAAGATAACTCCTGCTCACCCCTTTAGTAGCTGGGCATGAGCAGTCAGGCTAATCTCAGAGGCAATGTATAAAGGATGTGTACATATACACACAGTAACACAGTAAAAACAGTACAAATGGACACCACACCAGTTTAGAAAAATAACCAATTTTATCGGAATAAAACAAGACAAAAATCCAACATACACAAGCAAAGATATCATTTTAGAAGGTTCAAACAGTTCAGTTCATAGAAAACAATGGATGTGTCACTTTTTAGTGCAAAGTACCTGGGATGAGTCAAAATCGAAAGATGAAAACAGGCGCTGGGGAGATGAGGCGCTGAAAATAAAGCAATGCGTAGATTCCTTGCTGCGATGCAGATTAGATGATGAATTGATTCCTTGCTGTCAAGAGAGGTGATGCATCAGTTCCTTTCTGTGAAGGGAGGTGATGGGTGGAATGTCAGACACGCGGCCTCGGTTCCTTACTACTGGGTAACGTCGATGAAGACTTGGTGCACAGGTACGATGCGTGGAAAATCTGGCCAAGCTGGGTTAATGCGGCAGTGGCGAAACAGGCACTGTGTTGACTTCCCAGCCGCGATGCAGGTGATGCATCGAAACTTCAACTGCACAGCAGGGCTTGCCTTTGAATTAGAGCGGATGCCTCGAGCTTCGGAAACACAGTGCTAAGAACTCGGGCTGCAATGATCTGCCGGCCGCATGATAGGTGCTGCGTCGATTATTTGGCTGCACCGTGGCGTTGTGCTGGTTTTTCCACAGCACGACGACACTGTGGCTGGAAAAATAGGTGCTGAAGGTCGGTGTGTGGATTTTCTTCTCTTCTTGCAGCAGAAGCCACTTCCAAGGGCCCAGAACTACCATTTGCAGCACTTGGCAGGTCACAACTCCCAGCAGAGGAGTTATTGGGCAGTTGAAGTCTTTGATGGCCCTGAGACTTCTTAACAGGAGGAAGGCACACACAATCCCTTGGAGAACCTTGACAAGCAGAATGAAAGTCCAGTCCTTTCTCTCTCCAAGACAGAAGTAGCAATCAGCAGGTCAATCAAGCACCGCAACAAGCATAGTGGCAGTTCCCCTCCTACAGCTTCTCCAGCTCTTCTTCTTGGCAGAATCTCCTCCTGATCCAAAAGTATTCTAAAATGTGGGGTCACAGCTCCAGTACTCAAACCAGTTCCAGCCATTGAAGAAGGCAAACTTCAAAAGATAGTCTTTGTAGTGTTCAAGACCCGACATTTCCCTGACCTGGCTCCAGGCACACAACTGGGAGGTAGAGACAGCTTTGTGTGAGGACAGGCACAGCCCTATTCAGCTATCAGTGACAACTCCTCCCACCACAATAGCTCAGGAAGGCCCATCAGCCTGGTGATGGACCATCAGGATATGCAGGGCACACCTCAGCTCCCTTTGAGTGAATGCACAAACAGCCCAACTGTCAGTCTAAACCAGATGTGGATTCCACAGGAAGGCAGAGATACTGAATGGTAAAGCAAGAAAATGCCCACCTTCTAAAAGTGGCATTTTCAAACACACCATATAAAAACCAACTTCACTAAAAGATGTATTTTTAAATTCTGAGTTCAGGGAAACCCGAACTCCAAATCTCTATATCTTCCCAATTAAAAGTTACACTTGCAAGTGGTTACAAGGCAGTTCAAGTGATAAGCTATGGGGGAGATAGTCTTTACAATAGTGAGAAACGAAATTGGCACTATTTCACTATTAGGACATATAAAACACATTGGCACATGCCCTACTTTATCATACATTGCACCCTGCCCATGGGGCTACCTTGGGCCTACCTTAAAACTGCACCAACAGACCCTGCAGTGGCAGGTCTGAGACATAGTTACAGGGCTACTCATGTGGGTGGCAATTTCAGTGCTGCAGGCCCACTAGTAGCATTAGAATTACAGGCCTGGGAACACACTGTGCACTTTACTAGGGTCTTACCAGTAAATTAAATATGTCAATCATGGATAACCAATCACAATCATAATTTATACAGGTAGCACTTGCACTTTAGCACTGATCAGCAGTTGTAAAGTGCCCAGAGTAAAGAAATGCAGTACACAGTCAAAAATTGGAGGTCAGAAGCAAAAAGACAGGGTAAAAACACGCCAAAGATGCCAGGTCAAATAAATTCCAAAACCAGAAAGACTTAAAATATTCTGGTCACAGATCACAGGTTCAATTATTCAGCACAGTTTATGGATTCAATTGTTGTTCAAGATTATCAATAGGGGAAAGAAAATATAAATTAAAAAAAGTATTTGGGGTAGCAGGTTTTGGCAAATTAAAGATACACAGACTTTATTCAGGCCGAGCATGATTCCTAAAGAACTTATATTTTGGAATAAAACTTTTCAGCATACTACATGGGGTTTCGACCTACAAGAAACCTAAAAACACCATCCATTGCAAAGATTAATGTAACCCAATTCCCAAGTTAGCAATGGAAGGAAAGCATTACTGATGCTGACTTGAATATTATTTCGCAAAACAGAACACATCATTTAACTGCATTTAATTCAGATGGGATTGCCCTGTGGCCTATGGATATTAATGTGTACATGCATGGATTTCTTTATAAAGCTGCTGATCCCTATAAAAAACAGACCAGACCCTCAATGTAACATGTATTTTCCCATAACAGTATCCACATATAGTGTTTGTAAGTTGTGCCAACAGTGGCTAGCTGATCGCAGCCTAAATGCTATGAGAGAACACCTGTCTTTTTTAAAAATTAATGAGGACATGGATTTTAATGATTTCCTCCTGCGTCACAAGCTGTGAAAAACAAACAATGTGTATCAACTCTAATATATGCCATTAATAAAGTAGAACAGGCAAAGAGAAAGTACTGAAAGAATTGGGAAACTGATAAAGAAATAATTTAAGTGACATTTAAAGATATAGATAATGGTATCCAGACAGCCTCAAAATGAGTTTACGACATTTAGACTATAATTTGCTCAGAGTTAAGTCTTCTCAAAGAAGATTTAAGTCTTCTGCCTCAAGAACAGGCTCAGATAAGAGCTTCAACAAAGTCAAATTGTGCATTACAAAGCTTAAAAGATAATCAAATGAATAGACAGCTCATATATGAAAGTGACCTTTTTAACCCTCATAATTTGACCTCAAGACTAATAACTATGGCCAGGAAAGAAGGATTGTACACTTGTTTAAGTGCCAAGGAAATAGAGGGTGCCCATTTACTGTGGCAAAAAACCTACATACTAAGTGGATCACACATGGAGTAATCTCCTTGTCAATCACTGCCTTTATTTTTTTATGATTGGCTAAAACACATGTCCCTAGGGTGGTAAGAGCAAGCGTACAATACCTTCCTTACATTCTCATTTGAATTAAATTGCTTGACAAAAGACAATCCAGGATTTATAAGCATGTCTGCATGCATTAACCCGCTAGGACATTTGGTCCTCTGCATTTATAACTCCTGGTTTCACCTTCTTGTTAACTGCTCCAGACCACGACAAATAAAATATTGTCCTCCAAGGAAGTTGTTAGAGGGCGTTTCATGGTCAAAGATAGACACGATAAATATGTGATGTGATAAGATAAATACGTTTGTTTCAATATTAACAGAGAAAGAGCTGTCTTTAACTTTTGTGGCAGAAACATTTGCCTTACAGACATTCCAGTCTGCATCTGAAATTCAAAGGCTTCTGCTGATTCATTTGTCTACCCATTTTGCTAATTTATTCCACACCATCTTCCATGCATAAAATCCAGCAGGTATAACTTAAGTTTTTAAAACATTGGTTCTGGCTAATTGACTAGCTTTAATGTTATTTTTGGACTAATTCCTTCATTCTTCAATTCATGTATTCAAGCCTGTTTGGTGAATTTTTAACTACTCTCCTGATAGTAGATTGCACAACTCACATTTGTCTTCTAGAGAAAAAACAAAGCCAGCATGAACGAACGACTTTGTTAATGGAAATGACAGCTAACCGATTGAACAACAATGTTGTGAAATATGCCATTCTACTTTGGTTGAGACTTATTGAATGTGATAAGTGCAAATTGGACTCTGTTATTTCTCAAGTTCCAAGCTCCTCAATTGAGAACTTCTATTTGGTGCTGGAACTGCTTTAAAATAATTTGCCTAGATATCTCACTGGGATTACGCCCAATGGTATCTTTCAATAAAAGAGAGATGATTTGACCAATAAGATTGTATCAATCATACTGCACTAAAATGCAGTTGGCAATTGTGAAGCAACACATACTCTTTCACCGGCTTAGGCAGTGTCTGCATCCTTGGATTCCACTGGAATTGTACTTCAACATGTGTGTCCCACCCATCATCAATGGCAACAACAAGACCAATGCTGTTGAGCTCAACAGGTGGTGTTCTACAAGTGACCACAGCCCTGTTATCATCATTCATCATCAATAGTTCCTTTACCATCTGTGGTGTGAACATCTTCGTTCTTTGAAAGATTTAAGGCAGCTATACCATCTAGAAGAAAATAATGCCCCCGACCTGGGAGACGTGTGGTCCTTCTTTAGAAAAAATCCTTAAAGCTCATAGAAGAACAGGTTGAACCTTCTAAAAATTTTAAACAATTTTGTACCCAGCCACCTTACTTATCAATTGAATATACCAGCCTGGCTTATTTTATTTAGTATTGCACACATAATATAATTAGGGCTGCTGGTTTTATGGTATATACTTTTTTACTATTTCTGTCCATATTTATTTTTGGGTAATTTTATCTGTATTTATCCACATTTAATTTTGTCGCAAGCAAAAGAAGACGCTGCAGTTAGTATTTTTTCTCACTTATTTAAATAGACAATACGCACTTGCATTCAGTTGTTATAAGTTTATACACTCACATAGACTATATATATATAAATATATACCTCAAATTAAGTAAACACAATACATTCACCGGAAGACTTTACCAAAATAATTTAAAAGAACATATGCATAAACAGACCTTGAGTAACTTTCAATTCAATTCAATTCAATTGAAATCCTTTATTCGATCTTACACATAAGATTATAAAAGTACCTACAGTCACAATTTATAAAAAGACATAGATAAAAAATAGCATAAGTCCTAATAATTAAAAATGTGCTAACATCCAATTTATCATAAAATCCATTTCATCTATAAGCTGGATACAATAAAAGTGTAAAAGACATTCCTAATTCGTCTTATGGGCCAACCTGCTTCCTCTTTTTCAAACATGCCCATAAAATGATGCTAGCGAAAAACACACAAAGGAATTCTGCAAGGAGTTGAGGAAAAACAATGCTACACGACATAATTTAAAATTGTAACGCTTACAAATCGGTGCAATAAAATTATGTCTTTCCTGACGGTAAAAAACACAAAAGAATAAAACATGAAGATCATTTTGTGGGGATAGATTGTCGCACAGGCACACGGAAAGATCAGAATGTTTATATGTCTTCCCTGGATATCCTACCATCAGTGGAATCAGATTTAAACGGAATCTTAATAAAATATATTTGTGGTGTGGCAATGTGACATCAGCCAGGTAAAAATAGCAACCCTCCTCCGGCAATGGAGTTAGTTCATACAAACCAGCTGTCTGAGGATGGAAGTTTTCTTCCCTACTTAAATATTGGGCCCTCAAAATGAATATCTCAGTCAGTTTCCGCTTTGTTAGAGTAACTTGCATTAAGAAACCTTTACTGGGGGGCTGTACACCGTAGGGTCCAGAGGGGATGATACAACTCGGTTTCTGGAAACAGGCCTTCAAAGCCAGTTCTTATCTTGTCTCATTTGCAGTGCATTGAAAGACAGAGGTCAAATGTCAAGCTGTGTCTTAGAGGGAGCAACCCATTCTGTTTTCTCAAGTAGAACAACTTCACTGGGATAATTCCGACATACATAGGAATTATTTCGGTGGATTTTTCTTCTTCTATTTTTAAATTGGAGTAGATAATTATTTTCCAGCATACACTATGAGAAATATCTATTTATAAATTGCTAAAACGCAAGGTGAGTGTTTATATTTTTGAGGGGAGGAGGAGGGTGTGAAATGCTTTGTTTTAACATTGGAAACATGCGAACACAAAGAACAATGAAACGTGACCCCAAGGTCTTGGAGAGCTTTACCTGAGTGCCAGTTCAATTTCCCCTGGTCATATGCATTGCTAATGGGCATGTGGAAATGAAATGATTTGCCCAGAATCACATGATACTTTGCCGATTTAGCAACCTAAATTCCCCAATGAAAACATTTAAATTGATTAACCGGTGGAAAGTGTTTCACCCAGCAGCAGCACGGCGGTGCGCACACCAATTAAAGGTAATGTGCAGCGCGTGGTTCAACATCAGCAGTGCAGTCTTGCAAATAAATCCTGATGCTTTAGCAGCTTTAAGAAAAACATTTTCCCACTGAGCGGGCCCGTAGAACAATGGAGTTGCGAAAATGCACGGCCAGTAAATCAAGGCACTCCCCACCCCGGATCATACCAGAAGACAAGGGGCCGCTGAAAGTATGGACCCCAGAGAAACCATGCACATTCAATAAGGGAGGAATGCACCCGCAGGGGCGGCTCTAGGCTCACGGTGGCCCTGTGCAGGGAGCGCAGGTAGGGGGCCCCAGAAGAGGGGGTCCGGGCGGGGCGGAGCTCAGGAAGGTGTTTTAATAAAACGTCCAGAAAAGGCGTTAGATGACCAGTAACATGGTAACAGAAAAACGACGTTTAATTTTTGAGTGCTCATCACTTGGATACTTTGTTTTAGAATCTGGGTCTCTGGAGGGACCCCTTTCAACAAGAAAAACACGTTGCGCGTCCGTAAGAGAGTTCGGCCACAAAGCAGGATCCCTCCAATCACATAAATCATATTCAGAACACGGGTCTGTAACATGGTCTTGCTCTTTGGCTTCCTTTTCAATACCAGCATCATCCGTCTGTAAACTCTGAACCTCCTTCAGAATGCCAGATGTTGATGGACCGATGAATGATGTTTCAGTTTCTCTGTCTGAGGGTCTTTTGTAATAATCCTCATCCTGACTTGGTAATTGCTGCATGTTTGTATCAATTTCAGAGTCACCTTGTTCATTTTCATTGGTCTGCTCATAAGTATCATTCTGCTCATGGATATCATCATTGTTTTGTTCTTCTTTATGGTCGTCAGCGCCTGTTTTACCGAGTGCATCAGCAGTACTCTGGCCAGAGGATTCTCCATCTTTAGGTTTCCCTTGGGTGATAAAGTTCAGGATCGCTCCTTCCTGTGACACTACGAAAGCCTGCTGAGCCACCTTTCTCTTTCGTTTCGAATAACCAGATTTGTGTACTCTAATTCTCTTAATTTTGCTTGCAATGCAGCGGGCGAGGCTAGCAGTGGGTAGGGGAAAAAAGAAGACAATCAGCAGTGGCGGCTGCTGAAAGATTTTGATGTGTCATTTTTATTTTCTTGCAAAAACAACTGTTGATGGACAGAATGCAGAACAATGTCATACATTCACCCCAGTACAGAGATCTGGGCCTAATTCCATCGTTTTTTTTGCTCACCACACCACCCCAGTTCAGACATGGCCATATGCAAATCAGCCTTGACCCTGTGCCTCATGGGAACAGTCCAGCCCAAACTGCCAAGCCATGTCTTCCCTGGACTACACAATGAAGGACCAGCATACCTTAATGAACGAGTGAATTTCCACCAACCTACCAGGAAAATATGTTCCAGAACCATCTCCCTGGCAGCCACCCAATGCAGCCGCTGATAAAATAGTGGAGGCCGCTACTTCTCCCACATGGCAGTGAAGACCTGAAAACCCTCCCCCTGCACCTTAGAGCCTCACCATCGCTCCAGCAGTTCAGGAAGGACCACAAGACCTCGCTGTTCAACCAACAAGCAGCATGATCCAGCAGCATGAATCCCACACCGCCTCGAGACCCTTATGTGTGAAGCAGCTGAGCTTTACAAACCCTGACTGATTGATAGTAATTACCCTTCCCACTACATGTATGACACATTATGAGGACTAGCCACATATGGAAGGTTTACTTGAAGAGTGTTATAAAACTATAGGGTAGATCATGTGACTTGGCATACAAGGTCTGTTTTCTCAGTCCACTGAGAACAGTAGAGCCTGGAGAATAGTTCATGATCTATTTGGGAAGTGACCTTAGCAGGAAGAGAGTAAGCTACCTTGAAATCATGGCACACAGAGACCTGTCTCAGTACGTCACTAACTGATCCTGAAGACAGCCTACAGGTAACCAAAGACTTGTCCACTTTACCACATTGTCAAAAGACAAAATACAATATATTTAATTAAGGTTTCTTGTTTAGTGCCATATTCCAGCAACCAGTTCTGCTCGCTTTCAGAGCACCTATTAAACAAGGATTAATTACAGTGAGTCCTAAAGCTATGAAAAGGCACTAGAGGTTCACTGAAGCAAAATTAATGTGCAAGGAACATCCAGTCAGGAGACAACTTTCAAGCAGACGTACGAATCACTAGCACAGCGTACCAACGACCCCATGGGCCGTGGCATAAGCAAGGAAAATGGCCCCTTTGGCTGCTGCTCAGGAAGTAAATATAGCAATTATCAGGGTTCAATGGGCCCCTGAGGGTTTTGGGTCTCAGTACCACTGTACTTGCTGAACCAATGGTAACTATGCCCATAGTATGGACAGAGAAGGCTGCTTCACCAATTGCAAACTGAGGACTAGTTAAACTAGTTTTCTCTGCTAGTCACATGACAAGCACTGGAATGTAATTAAAGAAATGATCAATAAGCCAGTCTCCTACCAAGGTCTCTGCAAAAGGGCATTAGATTGAGTTAACATGGGTAGGCACTGCCATCCTATTCCAGGCGTCCATCCATAGGTGCTTGCATTTCATGTCTGCCTCAACACCATATAAACAGACATAACCAAATGCCAAGTACATTCGAACACTCGATGTTTTAAAAGATTTGTGCAGGCAGATCCACTCATTAAATCACAAGTATCAGCTTCATACTCTGTTTTCATGATTGTTGATAAGTAATTGTAATCATTTTAATGAATCCTTAACATTACGTCTAACACCTCGTACCCTGCTCTCCTCTTCCCCCAATACGACCGTGCCTCCCAAGTTACACCTCCAAAAGTCACCATGCCTCCCCTCAGCCACAAGTATACACCGCCCCTGTACTCCTGACACACTCTTCCCTCAACATACAGCGCCGATCTGTACCACTCCCTACCCCTGGCGCACGGTGACCACCTCTCCTACCCGCGCCCTCTCAGAGATGAATCGTGAGAGAGAGGCTCTCTCTCACGATTCATCATGCCCTCCCTTCCCATGACCACCAGAATACCTCCAGCTCGCCACCTCACATGGCTTACCTCCACCCAGACCCAAAGCACACACCATCTACAATAACATCCTCACCCAACCTTCCCCACGCCCCCGGCTCCTCACCCCCACGGGCTGTGATACATTCCTACGCCTGATCTGCCCTCCTCCCCAGGGCTCCCCACACCCTCGTCTAATGGCTCACCTTCCCTCGGGTTCACTCTGCAGTGGCACACGCTGACCTCCTCACTCCCCCTCCCCATGCCCTGACCCTCGGGCTGCTCACCTCGCAGCTGGCACCAAAGGTTGCACACTGGCATGCTATCCTCTGCAAGGCGGCCTTTCTTGCCCAGGGTCTCTAGGCGCGCCGGTGCATGGCCTCGGCCGGTCTCGGTGCTGCTTGCTGCACGCCGGGCACGGGTGCTGCCACCCCTCCTGCCGCCAGTGATGCGTGGTGCTTCTGTAACCCCTTTGCTGCAGGACTCGCGGGCACTGCGCATGAGCGTGCATGCGAGCCTCCGGAGGTGCCAGATCTGGACTATTAAAACAAGCTCGATTCTCCTGGAAAAAAGTTCTAAACAAGCACAAGACCTACCAGAAGAGCCCGAAACAAGGCCGACCCCACACAAAGACGAGACTGGGTTAGAAAGGAAAAGAGTATAAGAACAACCATTCAGCGTGCATCACATTGGATTTAGCACGCCTCAGTCGTTCATGCGCCAAATCCCTGCCATTGGCCGCCACGAATATGTATTGTATCTGATTCCTCGTGGTGGCCCCTGGGGTTTGGTGGCCCTGTGCAGGTGCACAGCTTGCACATGCCTAAGGCCGCCCCTGGCACCCGGAGGCAGGAGCAACAGACCCCCAACACTGCCCGAGCTCACCTGAGTAAACCTACGTGCTCTCAAACCACGAGACGGGGCACACGTTTATATTTTATTTTTTTATTTTATTTATTTGTTTTGCATATTTATATAGCGCAAACTCGACCCAAAGGTATTGGAGCGCTTTACACGAGCACCGTATTTACATTACACATTCAGGCACGGGGAGATGAAGTGATTTGCCCAGAATCATAGGATGTGGACGCGACCCCGAGGCTCGACGGACCACATCCCCTCCTATTGGAAGCAGTGCTTTAAATGGGGGAAAAAAAAGTGCAGGTACTCATCAGATCGAGCTGGGGGCGTGGCAAGGGCGCGGGGCTAGAGGCGGGACTAAGGGTGGGTCTAATGAAAAACATTTAAAGGGCTCAAGAATTTTTGAATGATGACAAATTGCTTCCCTCTGCAATTTATTGTTGATGCCCTTGCATGTATTAAGTTGTACTAGTTGACAGACTATTGAAAGGTAACTATCACGTTTTCCTTTTTGTCAGAGGCACCTGTATATTAAACAAAACATTAAAAGGTGCAGAGACTTGTTTTACTGAAAAATAATTAAAGGAAAAAAGACTACATCCTAAAATGCAACTCTGACTCGCATCGGGTGAAAGGAAGCCATCAGTTGTCATGCTAGTGATCCTGGGAGAAGAAAGTTGTCTGGGTTACAGAGCAATAATATTTCACCCTTTCATTCACTTTCAGCTACTGTGCCACCCAGCAAAATCTAGTCCAAAATTCTGAGGGGCTAGTAAAGGGATGGAGGCACATATAACCATGTACATATGACCACAGTGTCACTGATGATGGTGGTCAGCAGGCCTGCTGTAGCCACGGTTTCTGATATGGGAGGCACCCTGTACCCACATGTGTTTGATGCTCAAACCTTCCCTTAGGCCTGCTCCTTCACCTCAAGTCCAAGGCTTGGTTTCCTCACTTGGGTGCTTTGGGTTGCCTGGTGCTCCCACTCCTACTACGTGGCTCACTTTTTTCATGAATACCAGATACATCCAGCTGTTGTGTCAACTAGTGATGACCAGTCTGGTGCACCTCATAGCGCAGTAGAACCCTACAGATTTCTAAGCTGCTGTAGTGTAAATTGGGAGGGGCATTGGGAGGGGCAGACATTTGGCACTTCTCGTTCATATCTCTGTACTGCTCACAGCCGCACACTGATGGATGCCTCCACAGCATTGCAGCAGGAAACACATGCCTGCGATTCCCCGGCTAACCATGATCCTTCCTTCTTTTGACTTCTCTGCCTGATCCCTCCGTCCAGTGCGGGGATATGTGTCCTGGCATGTAGTAGTGTGGGTGGTTCTTAAGCTCCATGCCTGGCCTGAGGGGTCTAGCCCTCTGGCCACATCTGAAATGACAACTACATTCTTGGGACAATATTTACAGTAGTCTGTGTACAACTTTGCCAATTCACTAATTTTACATGGATGGAAATCCATTTTCATATTATACTTTTGTCACAACACACTAGTGGCACTCTGTGGGTGCAGAACTTCCAAGCGGAAGTGCTGGGTGTGCATCCAGAAGAAGACAGCAAATGAAAGATAAACCACACCTAAAATAGATGGTTTTACTTTATTTAGCTGAAAACTGCAGTTATTTTCCCCAGAAAGTTATGTGAATTTTCATCAGTTCGTTAAAAAAGGAGGTGAAGGGCTGGCTGTAAGTGTCCCTCCCCGAAAGCAGAGAGTCATTGACATGCAGAAATAAAACAGATTTTCCCCGTTTGTGATTATTGTAGGATGTCAGTAACATTCACTGTTTGGGGAATCTAGTAATTTCTGCATCTGTGGCAGGTAACTGGATATGGGCCTGTCCCAGTATGGTAAGAGTTCTGCCTCCAGACATCCTTCCTTCCAGATGTCGGTGTCAGTCGAAGCCCTGGTCCTCACCCACCTGAATGGAGGCAACTCTCTGCCCATTAGCCTCCTTAACAATATTCAGAAACCCATGAAAACACCTTAACCACTGTAACACTTCCCACCAAGGGCTTGTAGAAGCCAAATCCACCCACACTGAAGGTATTGTATTGTATTGTAATTGCATTTATATAGCGCTTACTACCCCTGACGAGGCGTCGAAGTTTTTCGGCGAGTAGCGCACTACTCCGGAACCCAAGAAGGATTAGTGTTGAATTAGCATAGTGAAAATCTGAAAGTAATTTGAGTGGTGGATAGGTTAGTCAGTTATTTGTATTCAGAAGGATAGCAGAGAGATAGAAGACGGAAAACGGTTTGCATTTATATAGCGCTTGTTACCCCTGATGGGGTGTTGAAGCGCTTTTGTTTGGAGAGTAGCACTTATCGGGTTTAAACAACAAAGAAATACCAAAAAGTGTGACTGAGCATGTGTATGACAGCAAAAAAGCGTACTTGACAATCTGGAATAGGCCTCGTTTCTGAGAAATGCTTGATATCAGACACAAGCATTCTGGAAGCAATTCAAAGTTTGATCTTACATCATAGAAATGAATGAGAAACGTTCACCAAGCCATGGGATGTCATGTCTTAGTCGTGTTTGAATGCTTATATTGTTAGCTACATTCAGTGTTTTCTGGTAAATGCGCATTTTTAACTCCGTGCACATTATTCTTCCCCTTTCCAGTGTGCCCTAGTAAGGTCTATACTGTGTTTAAGTATTTTGATAAATCTATTCTTCCTCCAAGTATGCGATCTGAATTTTTATGATTGTTTGTTGAGCCTTTCATTGTTTAACTTTGTTACAAAAAAATGAGTCACATTATGGTAAACTTTATATTAGCTGCTAAAAAAAAAAAACACAACTTAAAAATACCACTGTCCCCTCAAAATTATTTTTCTATTCAGCTGCCGCCCCCGCTTTAGATAACACTCTTTTGGATAACGAGATACTCTCCTACCTCTACCCTCTGATGTCCCTAGCCCTTACTTACTTAGCCCCATGTCCCCTCCGATGCCCCATTTGTCTCGCTACATTTTCTCTTTTTTCAGGTGGTCACGCCACCTTTCATCTTAAATGTCCCCTTGTTCATCTCATCAAATTCCTTCTCCTGCTTTTCTGGGATACCCCTCCCCCATTTAAAATACCAGTCTCTGCCACTGTAGCTGTCGCTCTGTCCTCACACAACAGGCCCCTTCCACCGACCTGTGTCATTCTCGAAAGCCTTGGCTTTCTTGGGACACCTATCCACCCCCGACTCTCATCAGATGATCCCCATCTCATCCATCAGGTGCTTTATTTTAAACCCACTGCCCAGGGCCGGCTTTAGTGTTGGTGGCGCCCTGTGCGACAATATTTGTTGGCGCCCCCCAAGGACCACCTCCACCACGGATTCTCTCACTAGCACCCTTTAACAGTGACCAGGTCACCATAACCACACTCTCTCAGATGCATTGAATTAGTTATATAGCGCCACTCATACCAGTGTAGGGTGTCCGAGCACTTTGCATCACACACACATTACACAGAGACAATCAATCATACCAGTGTAAATCAGTGTATAGGAAATGTTACTTAAGCCAAAGGACTGAAAGTGTAGGAGTCACATGTCACCCATACTGGTAGGCAGTATAGTTTAAGAGTGCTTGGTGTGGAGAAGCACAAACGCAGAGTCGAAAAAGAAACAGCATAGTTGGGAGTTTTCTTTAATAATAAGAATCGATTTCTAGCCAAATTAACCCTTTATGCAACATTTATCAATGTTCTAATAATGTATACTTTGCAGTGTGTATGCAGTTCTGGGATGAAAGTTAATAGCTCACTGTTGTATATTAGGACTTTAAGTTATAAATTGCAAGTAACAAAAGGATGTCTCTTTTGAAAGCAGTAATCTGCTGACCTGTTTACATCATATGCACTCTGTAATCTACTTGATACAAGTTCTTTGCAGCAGGCATATTAACCCTCTGCACTAACTTCACCTAAGTCAAAACCTCAACTATACAAAAAGCTGATCTCTCTCCAGGAAGATAATTAATCACACGAGTTTTCTTGACATTTATGTGAGGCCTGGTAATTGCAGGCGGAAAGAAACGCTGCAGCAGGTGCTTCAAAAGCATAATAAACTTTCAAACACGGCGCCCCCAGGAAGCCAGCGCCTGGTGCGGTGGCACCGGTCGCACCGCCCTAAAGCCGGCCCTGCCACTGCCCCACGCCCGCAGTGTATTCTCAAATATCTTTGCTTGCCCCTTTCTTCTTTTTCAGATAACCCCTCGATTTATTTAGCTGACTGTGCTTATACCCCTTCATTTCTGAAAGCTCTCCTCAGTTGTCCCCTTTTTCACCCGCCAGCTGCTAACACTATCCTCTCCGTCTTTTTCACACAGAAGAAAGGGAAAGCCAGAGCAAATTGGGATTTTTAAAGAGCTTCCCTTTCTTCCCGCCGCATAGCTTCCTGGCGGGGGGAGGTCACACCTGAGGCACAACTAGAGTCAAATTTCGTGTGGGGTGGGGGGTCTGATTCTTCAAGCAAAAGGTAGAGTGGAGGTGCAGGGGCTCTAAGGGGTGAAAAACATCAAAGCCTCGTTAACGAGCAAAAGGTCTTTTAAAGACCTGTGAAGTACTCGGGTGCGGCTGTGTTTGTACCCGGGGAAACTGTGTCATCCCGGGCTGCAACACACGAGGGGGGGTGTGGGGGCGAAGGCCTTTGAGTCCAATGGGCGTTGCGCGCCTGGGTCACACGTTGCTCTGCTTTGGCGCCATGGCGTCACTGCTCTCCTTGTGAAATCACCAATATGTGAGCATGCGCCGCAGTGTAGAAATGCGATGCATGCTCACATGACTTTGTGTGGCAGTGAGTACCGGTACTCTATTTAATAACAGAGAAGTGCCGGTACTCTTGGAGGGGGAAAAAATAAGGGCCGGTACTCAGTACCGGTGAGTACCGGCCCATTTAAAGCACTGATTGGAAGTGACATGGGGAGAGCATGCCACATGAGCATGACTACCCCAGGCTCCCCCTGGGGTTCCTGATGAATGGCCTGCGGGGACAGTGTGCCAAATGCGGCACTAAAAGTCTGCCCTCTTAATAAAAGTGCCCTTCATGCGCCGAAGGCAGCAGCATTCTTCTATGCACCAGAGTAGCCAACCCTGGGCTGGAGCTTGGCTGCGCCACAGTATTGTCTGAATCCAGAGTGTCAGTATTTTTCCTGTTTATATTTATAAATACTGTGAGAAGTTGGCCTGGTATATGCTGTCCACTAATTAAAGTGGGCACCTTGCACCAGTCCACACAAGCCTTGTGGTGATTTAAGAAGTCAAAGATAACCTTAGAAAGGTATACAAGTGGGAGCTGTGGAGAGCAGCCTCATGCTTAGTCTTGAAGGAATGTTAAGCAGCTTGTTTTAGCAGAATGCAACCTTATAGTATTGGTTAAATGAAAGGAGAACCACACAGTATTTATAAACATATGTATTTATTTATATAACACTCTTTAAGTACGACATAGTATCTTCTACATGAAGATACTCACAAAGCACACAATACTGTAGCACAGAAACAATAGTAAATAGCACTAATACACAGTGGGCTCCAGGGAGAGACCAAACCATATACTAAAATAGTGGTATAAAAACCATGACTCAAGTCAAGACAGTCTCTAGAGGATGTAGAATCGCTGGGACCCCAAGGAACCACCCAAGGTGAGTAAGTAGGGAGCCCACGGAGGACGGGTGCATTGTGGGAACACAACTGCGTGTTCCGTAAATTCTATGGGAGAGTCGCGGTTGAAGTTTTAAAGTTTAAGGACCCTTCCCAGTGGACTTCAAAGAAACCCCATGAAACTTAGGAGGTTGGAGAGCCACCCCACCCATGGATACTGTAGTACCAGAGTTACTTATCCCAGGGAAGCTGGGTGCATAGGTCTGAAGTGGTATCGGAAACCGCTGTTGAACTCAATGAAGGACTTCGAATAAGAGCCGCTGCTGGAAGGGAGAAAAGTGTCAGTTGAAATCCAAAGGTGGAATCTTATTGAAGAGTACCTGTAAGTAGAGGGGACAGAGTCTGGGTCACTCAGGAGTGACCAGGGGCTCAGTAGACGAATGCCCACCAATGTCGGGTGCTTCAGGTGCGTTGAGGGGGTTCTTGACTCTGCAGCCACCATGACCAGGAGATGCCTTGGACAACCAGAAGCCAGATACAAGCTGCACCACAAAGGATGTCGAGAACTGATGGGTCGGTGTCTGGCTGGAGCACCAACAAACCTTGGCAACCGCAACCCATGCAGAAGGTCAAAGAAGGTTACGGTTCGAACCAGCAAGGTCCAGGAGACTCATCAAACACACGGGAGTCAGGACAAGTCTGGAGCAACCAGGGGAGCCCAAGAAAAGCAAAGTTGACCCTCAAGGGGATCCACAGGCTGGAGACACAGGATTCACAATGAGACCTCGAGCAGTTTCACAAAACAACAGCCCACGGAGCACTCGATCTGAGGAGGCCAGAGTTATTTGTAGGAAATGGTGCCAGAGGTTGGGGCTACTTGGAGCCCAGTGCGCTTGTTCTGGAAATGCCAACAAGCATATGCACTTGCACATGAACTTGATGCACAGAGGTATGGGTATTGCAGCCCCCACGAGGGATTCTGACCTCAAACTTGGTGAGAGGGCAGCTCGGACCTTGAGGGACTTGGAAACCTACTTTCAGTATTGCTGAAGCCTTCGGAGTCCATAGGAGCTGAGGAGCAGTAGACCCATCAATTGGGTGCCTGCAGTTGCAGGGGAGTGACTCCTTTACTTCAAGGGAGATATCTTCAGTTGTCCTTGATGCTCCACAGGTCCTGCACAGAGCCTGTATGGTGCACGGGCACGGACGATGCTTCAGACTAAGAGGGAGATGAAGTTGGGCCCAAACGAAGTCCAGCGAAGTACAGAGTATCCAGATTGTCGAGGTTTAGTGGTTTCTGGTTCAGAATCTTGTCTGTGTCGAATTTAGGGTCCTACAGCCAGGTAAGCCCTTTTGGACCCACGGGAGAGGGTTGGACAGATTCAGGGGACCCTCTCAGGGGAGGGTCCAGACAGTGGGGAGGTTACTCCCATGTAATCTGTCCAGTTTCACACCAGAGCAGGAGCCACCGGCTCCCAGGACTGGCTTGAACTGGACTATGCACAGGGACACCAAATGTGCCCCTCGTGCAGGCTTTCGGTCGCTGGCAAGCGCACCCATCCAGGCCTAATACACTAAATCCTGCCTGGGAGGTGGTCATACCTCCCTGTGACAGGATGCCTATTGTTCTGCCTTCCCCTGCTCGAGATTGGCTCAGCAGCAGGAGGGCAGAAATGGGTCTCTGGTCGGCAGCAACCATTTTGGGCTGCCCGGGACTAGAAGGCTGGTACCGGGAACACCAGGGACCTCACAAAGCTCGTTTCTACAGGTCCTGCACAGAGCCTGTATGATGCACAGGCACAGACGATGCTTCAGACTGAGAGGGAGATGAAGTTGGGCCCAAACGAAGTCCAGCGAAGTCCAGAGTGTCCAGATGGTCAAGGTTTAGTGGTTTCTGGTTCAGAATCATGTCTACATCCAATCTAGGGTACTATAGCCAGGTAAGCCCTTTTGGACCCACAAGAGAGGGTTGGACAGATTCAGGGAACCCTCTCAGGGGAGGGTCCAGACAGTGGAGAGGTTACTCCCATGTCCTTTGTCCAGTTTCACGCCAGAGCAAGAGCCACCGGCTCCCAGGACTGGTTTGAACTGGACTATGCACAGGGACACCAAATGTGCCCCTCATGCAGACTTTCGGTCGCTGGCAAGCGCACCCATCAGGCCTAATACACTAAACCCTGTCTGGGAGGGGGTCACACCTCCCTGTGACAGGATGCCTATTGTTCTGCCTTCCCCTGCTCGAGCTTTGCTCAGCAGCAGGAGGGCAGAAATGGGTCTCTGGTCGGCGCAACCATTTTGAGCTGCCCGGGACTAGAAGGCTGGTACCGGGAACACCAGGTACCTCACAAAGCTCATTTCTGAGGGGTGGAATCATACCTCCCACACCGGTTACCGGTGTGGAGGTATGTATTACAACTCATAAACATCATGACTGCAAAGTTGGTTTATTGAATACACCCACTAGCTGTACATCATCTCTCGCTGGCTCCGTGAAACTAACTGTCTCCCCACTCCCGTACATTCTATTGATGTCATCCCATTCTAATCAGGAGTCAAGACTTAAAGGGGAAACTACAACACATCTTCCCTATATAAAAATGTCAATGAAGAATAACAAGGAAACATAGAAAATAAAGAAATTGCAACTTAGATTGTATACATAAGCAAACTAATAATCCAGAAGACAATGTAAATGCTGGACAACTCAAAAAAGAAATAAATGAAACAGTACTCATACTACTAATATTTTACACAGTAATCTTGAAGATAGAATGGTGGCCTCCTGACTCTAGGCTCATGAGTAGGTGGATCAGAACGAGGCCAATCAACATTGCATTTGAGAAACCTTGACTGAGGCAAATAACTTCTACAACCACTCTCTCTTGAAAAATTTGACAAACGAGACATACTCCATACATCACCCCCTTCAAGCATCACCACATTCCTCATTACCTTGATAATGCGCCTAGGGCCAAAATATTTTGTTTCACCTTTAGGAGACCAAACTGCCTTCTTTACAAATATTTTGTGCTCGCATTGGGATTTCTGAATTTTTGAACAGCTTGCTGTGGATATTGTAGGCCCTTTTGACACTCCTGATTTGGCGCATTAGGGTTCAGAATGATACCAAGGTCCCTTTGAAGGCGCCAACCCAAAAGATTATCCCCTCGCTTCGCAACATAAATTTTTCCTACAGTTTCTCTACCTTTGAATACAATAGGATGAATTGAATAACCTATTAGATCAATTCTTTGTCCTCCGTAACCCACGGGATTGATGTCAGGTGATATAAGTTTGATATCACATGAACCAAATGTGGAATACCAAAATGTATCACTCAAAAGCGTATAAAGTGAACCTGAATCTGCTAGAACAGGAACACATTTACCTCCAATATATACATCACACTTAGGCATGTTGACATAACCAGTGTCTACTATTCCTTCATCATTTACAGATTCAACCTTGCTGTCTGTGATACAATGAATCGCTAATTGTGAAAACTCATCAGCATCACTTAACATGTTCACTTTTGTATTCCTACACATACGAGCATAATGTCCTCTTTTGCCACAGTTCCTGCAATTGGTACTCTTTGCAAAACAATTTGGGTAATTCGGTCCATGGTTTTGGCTACCACACCTAGGACATTTTAACTTGTTGTCCTTATTAAAACTATAATTAAACTTTTGTCTATCAAACTTAGTGGCAGTCTTCTCCTGGTTGGTATTCACTTTACTAACCACTGCAACAGATGTATCACATGGTACACAGTCCTGATCCACTTTACTGGCACTGGAAGCCAAGTCACCAGTAGTCGTGCTGCTACGCATCTCTTTGACCCAGAAAGACGTGTGCTCAACACTCTCCACAATCATAATGGCTTCCTTAAGATTTGGATTTTTTGATAGCAACTTTTCTTGGATTTTCGGGTCATTAGTGCATCACACTAATTGGTCACGGATGAGTGAGTCAGTTAATTGCTCAAACTCACAAGTTCGCGCCAAAGACTTCAATGCCGCTACATAGTTGCCCACTCTCTCCTCTTTTGCTTGCACACGCATGAAAAATGTATGTCTCTCCGTAACTACATTAATGCAAGGTCCAAAATGTGTCTGTAATTGCAATAAACTCATTTCATACACATCACTCGGTTCACCTGCACCTCGACCTATTGGTATAGGATCTAAACTGTCGTAAATATTTCTTCCTTCTGTGCCAAGGTTGTGGAGTAAAACAGCTTGTTTCCTAATGGCCGAATATTTTTCACCACCAATGGCCAGAAGATATGAATCAAAGAGCGGTTTCCATTTTTTCCAAGGAAGTACAGGTTCCCCCCGTTCACTTATCCTCGTCGCCAGTATAACAACTCATAAACATCGTGACTTCAAAGTTGGTTTATTGAATACACCCACCAGCTGTACATCATCTCTCGCTGGCTCCGTGAAACTAACCATCTCCCCATTCCCGTACATTCTATTGATGTCATCCCATTCTAATCAGGAGTCAAGACTTAAAGGGGAAACTACAACAGTATAATTTCACAATGTTTAACACCAAACACAATAGGGATATTTTCAGCCGTTTTAGAGTTGGTCATCACTCTGTCGCATAATGCCACTCTATATGTTGTAAATGGCTGCAGTACTAACAACCAAGGAGAATGGACTCCGTAGGCTGCAGGGGTGTCCTGCTCATGCAGTGGCACCCTCTCACTTAGAACCAAGCACCCTGCCTTCAGGATTGTCAAGGCCTGCTATAGGGGTGGCTTATAGGTTTTAAGTGTAGTGACCCTCAGATATAGTAAACCTATATCTAAAGTAAGTGTGCATGCACAATCTTACACAGGCTGCAATGGCAGGCCTGTAGTTCCATTTTGCATGACCTCTCATGGGTGGCATAATACATGCTTCAGCCCATGGGAGGCCTCTGAGTACATGGGTACCATATACAGTATCCAATCTGGAGTTTACCTAAGTACATAACATAACAGTTTAGGGAGAAAGCAGATAGCCTGGGGTCCAGATTGGCAGGATCCCAGTCCGAGTAGTCAAAAACAGTATCACATAAAGCAAAACGTGGGGATAACCATATGAAGCACATCCTACTTTCCTACAAATACAAAGGACAAAATGTTTTTAGTTTGCATTTATCTGTAAAAATCTGTTTAAACTGAAAGCAGGGAGCCTTAAATATAATATACAAATATATTCACTACATATACCTTTATCACCATTCTGATAATGGTATGATTATCATGCCTTTTCTCTTTTAGGTATTCCTCTTTTAGGTGACGTGTTAATCATTAAATGAGAATGAAAATGCTCAATGTAGAATTTGCTTTTATTTTATGTTATTTCTCTTTACAACCTGAGAAACAAGTGTGCTTGACTACAGTATCAACGCTGAGTTGAATGATCTGTTAAAAATTATTCTTAAGCTGTGAACAAAGTTTCATAGAGAGCTGATTACCATTTTCTCGTTTCTTGTTATTATTCATACTAGGCAAAAAAAAGAGACGACAGGTCATGCAGAATTGAATTTGCCCACTTTCGCTTTAAAATAACTGCAGGCATTCAGCCTTCATTTGCTTAGTCTGGATGTAAGTGCAGACGAGAATAGCAGACCTTGCTATTATATTTAACATAAAACCCTATTGTGCAAACAGCTAGGTGGATGTGAATTATCTAAAACTCAAATTAGGCCTTCTTTTGGTGATAACAATAGCTTATTAAGTAAAGGGAATGAGGGTGAGATTGTCATACAATATTGCTTGCTGTTTACCTTTTTAGTAAATGTTGTAGTTGCCATTCTGGTTGTCTTTTTTGCAGTTGCAATTAATATTGTTCATACTAAGACAGGATTTTGATTTAAGGGATAAATCATCAAAATGTACCCACAGTTTCCGAATGTTCTTGCTCAGTGGGCTGAAGGGAGGTTCCAGTACAAATGGTTTTCTCTCTCAACTTGGCACTTTGAATAAGTTCTTAGTTCCAGTGGATCTAGAAAACGGAATTCTGGGTAGTGCTCTAGAGAATTGTTAGAAAAGGGGTTTCTGGTTAGCTAGGGTATGCACATAAGCCAGCCAGAGCCCACCACTGTAGTCAGGGTAAGGGTTTTACATACCCAAGACAACCCCTGCTTCCCCTCTTGGTAGCTTGGCAGAGCAGTCAGGCTTATCCCAGAGGCAATGTGTAAAGCATTTGCGCAACACATACACACACACACCAGTGACACACTAGGCACACCACAAAAGAGACTGCACACAAGGTTATATATAAATATCCTTTGTATTATACCAAGAACACATTAGACCACAATCACATAATTCACTTTGCCAACTTGGCAATGGTCACAACATTACATAGGTCATAAATCACTTTTGCCAACTAGGTAATTGCCAGACCACCCCATTTAGTACAATAAAGAAAAAAGCTATATACGTTGTACATGTCTAAAAGAAAAGCATTGTGAAAACATTCTGAATAACACCATCACTGTACATATTAGATCACTCCTGACATAAGTCATATTGGCCTGTCACTGCAGGGTATAAAATGATGATTTACAGCCCCATATAAGGGCACACAGCTGTAGGTGAATATAAATAATCACCTGAATTACAAGATAACATTGTGCGCAAATAATCACTTTGTTACCTTAAATACTCAGCTGTGGTGCTTTTGCGCTGCTTCCACGGGGTATACAGCAATTATACAGGAGCCTGAGCAGGATCAGGACCTCCGTCGAGGGTTTCCCTCCCATCCTGCAGCTTATTTCCAACCTCTCAAGGCCCCCTATGTGTGTAGCTACAATTGAGTGGGGGGCCTGTTTGGGCTCTCCACATGGTAGACCTTCACCAGTCTCCACCAGTGGCTGAACTGACCCCTGCAGCAGTGCAGCTGCCACGAGCCTGCGGCATAGCTCCGGACAATCTCGAGCCAGTAAGCCGATGGAGCCGGGGATCCCTGGCCCCAAGTCCTCACCAGGTTCCTGGCTGGAACTCCTACAGACAGCACAACACGTGGCGGCCTGCTCTGGATGGTACCTCTTTTGGCAGTGGCAGACTGCCAACCTGGGGCTCCCCTGATCTTCTGGTGGGACAACTCACAGCTCCCTATCCAAAGGGAGGGGGCTGTGCTGCAGAGGGATTTCCTGGTGTAGCTACTCCCCCAGGCACTTTGTCTGGCTCGGGGCTCTGCCGCTGACAAGCAGTGTTCCTTTTTCAGGCCACCTTGCTGACTCCGCCCTACTTCCTCGTGTTTTTCCCTGAGGCTGTGCTGGACTCCATTCGCTGCTGTGCTGCCTCTGGGAGAGAACTCCACGGAGCACCGGGGCCTTCTGCACAGTCTTCCTTGTGGTAGCCGCAATCCTTTGCAGCCCAGGCCACGTTACAAAGCTCCGGCTGTAGTTAACTATGGGCATATGCACATGCCACCAGGGAGAGGGAGAGCGCTTCTTCTGCCTCAGCTCTACCCCCCGTCACTCAGTAACCACGAGGCAAGGGCGGCACTGCACGTGCGTTAGGGCAAACCAAAGCACTCCTCACAAGCTTTTATTTGGGACTTTCAAGGGGCAAATACAGCTCTCTCCACGTGCTGAGCTGTGAAACAAAAGCACTCCACACGCGAGCCTGGCTGCCTACTTCCTGTTCCTGAATTCTGAGACAGGAGAGCAGGAGCAACAACACGGCTTCAAGGTAAGTTTATATTTTTCCTCCTGTTTTTTTTTTTTATTTCGCTCCTCCCACGTGACACCACCTGCTACCCCCATAGCCCCCCTCGTGACCCACGTGCCCTGCCCCCCACCCACGAGTCATGTCGGCCACCGCTGAGTAAATCAAATATGCCAATCATGAATAACCAGTCATATCATAATTTATACACAGAGAATATGCTCTTTAGCACTGACCAGCAGTGGTAAAGTGCCCAGAATCGTATAGCCAACAAAAACAGGGTCAGGAAAATAGAGGAAAAAAGGCAAGAAGTTTAGGGATAACCCTGCAATAAAGGGCCAATTTCAACAAGAATGATCTAGAAAACATATCACCAGCTTGGACCACTGCTCTGTGCTCTTGGCAATAGTGTGGAAGTCAATAGAACTGAACAGAAGATTATGTTTCAGTTTTGTTGACTACCGTACAGTTTTTGATACTGTTGATTGAGGGACTTTGTGGCAAAAACAAAACAATAGGAATATTTCACCTGGCCTAGTATCCCTCATCCAGCTGCTCCTTACATAAAACCAACATAATATATAGTGGATATTCACAGTCCCCTTTACTAAAGGCGTGAATGAGCAAGAGTCCCTCAATGTCACTACATGGTTCTGAGGTACTCTATGCCAATCCTAAAACAATGTTGGAATCAACAGAGAAAAACTGCTTAAAGAGACTATTTGTGTATAAGCCACTGGGGTGCATTGTTGGAAGGCGGACCCCCGAGGAGTCGGCGAGACCACCAAGGGGGGCCCTCACACTGTATGAAGTAGCCGAGCGCTGCCGAGAAGTCTCCTGAGAGATCCTTCTCCTATCACGTACTAGCACAGTAACACCACCACACCGGACTCAAGGAGGTTGTCTCAAGACAAGCAATTCTTTATCAGCAATAAAAAGGTTACGAGGTCAATATTTACACGAAGGGATCGAGGGATCCACCAAAAGTCTCAGTGTCTCTTTGGAAGGGTAGGGGTAGTGGGACAGTCCTCGGCAGGAGTGCGGTACGAGGGTACCTGGGGCCCACTTCTTATCCTCAAGTTGGCGGACCTCCGGATCTCGGAGGGGTCGAGCCGCGATGGCGTCAGCAGGGCTCTGGCGGACAGTTCGGGGAGAGCCGCGATCCAATCAGCAGGGCTCTCAAGATGGTTTCGGCTCAGCTCGAGCCGTGACGTCGTCAGCAGGGCTCCGAGGGAGGTTTCAGCGAGGTTGGGCCGCGACAGCGTCAGCAGGGCTCCGATGTTCCAGGTGGCTTCAAGTGTTCACAAGAAGGAGCCGCGACGCAGTCAGCAGGGCTCGTGATGGTGCCGACAAGAGTTCTTCTCCGTAGGGTCAGCCGCGATTCAATCAGCAGGGCGCCGCGATTCAATCAGCAGGGCTCTCGACTCCGGGATACAACTGCCGATCTGTGGCGGGGTCGCCCAAGATATAGGTCTGGAGCCCTTTGATGTCCGGACCCAGGCGCCCGGTGGGGGCGGAGAGGCCGGGTGGAGGTGGCCAGACGCCCAGCAGGAGAGGCGCCAGGCCCAAGGGAGTTGCAGGGCGATCACACCTCGAGAGGGGAGGACAGTTGGGGGTCCCATCGATACTGTCCTCCGCCGGGGGCGATGAATGGTTCCTGCAGCACCCCCTGGCTAGTTCGTGGTGCCTCGATGTCGGGGCTTCGCTGGGGTCGAGGCCGGGTTGAGCGGGGTCGCGCTGGCTGGTGCACAGAGTCACGTGGGTGCCAACAAGATGGCGGAGCCACGAGGGGTATGCGACCTCGTGCCGCTCAGGAGGAAGGGCCTCGGTGCAGTTCAGAAGGGTGGCCCGTGAAGGCCGGGGCGGGGAACGGGCACAATCCACGGGGGTAAGGACCATGCCACGAGGCCGGGTCCAACAGGCGTCCCCCCCAGCCGAAGGCATGGAGAGTCACCCATCTCCTTGGGGATTCTCCTCGTCAAGGCGGAAGAAGCGGGACAGGCCGTCGGCGTTGGCGTGGTCATTGCCGGGCCGGTGTTCAACGTCAAAGTCCATCCCTTGTAGCGAGATGGACCACCGCAGCAGCTTGAGGTTCTCGCCCCGCATTTGCATTAACCACCGCAGGGGCCGGTGGTCGGTCTGGACCCGGAAGTGGGTACCGAAGAGGTAGGGCCGGAGTTTCTTAAGGGCCCACACCACAGCGAAGGCCTCGCGCTCGATGGTGCTCCATCGTTGCTCCCGGGGCAGTAGCCGTCGACTGATGAAGGCCACTGGTCGGTCGAGCCCCTTTTCATCGGCCTGGGACAGGACGGCCCCGATCCCATACTCGGAGGCGTCCGTCTGCACCACAAACTCCTTATTGTAGTCAGGGGCCTGTAGCACCGGGGCAGTACACATTGCGGTCTTTAGGGTGTCGAAGGCTGCTTGGCAGCGGGGTGTCCAGTGCACCTTCTTGGGCTGCTTTTTGGACGTTAGCTCTGTGAGGGGGCCAACAATGCTCCCATAGTCCCGGATAAACCGCCGGTAGTATCCGGTGAGACCCAGGAAGGCCCGGACAGCGGTCTGGGTAGTGGGGGGTTCCCAGGCCTGGATGGCATCTATTTTCGGTTGGAGAGGGGCCACCTGCCCGCTCCCCACTTGATGGCCCAGATAGGTCACGGATCCGTGGCCGATCTGGCATTTGCTGGCCTTGATTGTGAGCCCGGCCCGCTGGAGGGCGGCCAGGACGGCTTTAATGTGAAGGAGGTGCTCTGCCCAATGGTTGCTGTACACGGCAATGTCATCTAGGTAGGCCGCGCTGAAGGCCTCAAGCCCGGCCAAAACCTTGTTCACCAGTCTTTGAAAAGTGGCCAGGGCGTTCTTCATTCCGAAGGGCATCACCCGAAAGTGGTAATGCCCATCCGGGGTCGAAAAGGCGGATCTTTCTTGGGCGCCGGGGGTGAGCTGGATCTGCCAGTACCCGGCGGTGAGGTCCAGCGTGCTCAAGTAGCGAGCGGCCCCTAAGCGGTCAATGAGTTCGTCGGCCCTGGGTATAGGGTGGGCGTCCGTCTTGGTCACTGCATTCAGGGCTCGGTAGTCCACGCAGAATCGCAACTCCGGGGGGTGGCCGGGAGCTGCGGCCTTTGGCACCAGGACGACAGGACTGGCCCACGGGCTGTCGGAGGGTTCGATGACCCCCAGGGCCAGCATCTTCGTTACTTCGGCCTGGATGCATGCCCGCACTCGGTCGGGTACCCGGTAGGCTCTGTGTCGCACGGGGGGGCTCTCCCCGGTGTCGACGTTGTGGACGCACCAGTGGGTCACCCCCGGGGTGAGGGAGAAGAGGGCTGCGTAGTCCTGCAGCAGTTGCTGGCAGTCGTTGCGCTGTTCCGGAGTCAGGGAAGAGGCGAGTTGGACACCCTCGATTGTTCCATCATGGACGTTGGACTGCAAGAGGTCGGGCAGGGGCTCGGAGTCGTCCCCGCCCCCCTCGTCGGTCGCCAGTAGCAGGCTCAGTTCGGTCCGGGCAAAGTGGGGTTTTAGCCTGTTAGCATGTAGGCCCCGGAGGGGGTTCCGGGGGGACTCCAGGTCGACCAGGTAGGTGACGGGACTTTTCTTCTCCACTACCTTGAAGGGCCCGGTCCACTTGTCCTGGAGGGCGCCGGGTTCAACCGGGGCCATGACCCATACCTTCTGACCTGGCTCGAATTCTATGGTAGAGGAGTTCCGATCGTACCACCGCTTCATGTCCTCCTGGCTGGCCTCGAGGTTGGCTTCGGCCAGGGCTCGGAACTTGCGGGTCTGGTTTCGGAGGGTCAGGAGGTATCGGTAGACGTCAGGAGGGGTGCCTTGGGGCTTCGTCTCCCAGCTCTCTTTGACCAGGCTGAGCGGTCCGCGGACCGGGTGTCCGTACAATAGTTCAAACGGGCTGAACCCCAGGGACTTCTGCGGGACCTCCCGATAGGCAAACAGGAGGCACGGCAGCAGGACATCCCATCTCCGCCTGAGGGGCTCTTCTAGGCCCTGGATCATTCCCTTTAATGTTCTGTTGAACCGCTCAACCAGTCCGTTCCCCTGAGGGTGATAGGGGGTCGTGAACTTGTATGTGACCCCGCACTGCTGCCACAGGGACCGCATGTATCTGGAAATAAAGTTCGTGCCTCTGTCGCTCACCACTTCGCGGGGAAATCCCACTCGGGAGAAGATCCCCATTAGGGCCCGGCCTACCACGGGGGCCGTTACAGTTCTTAGCGGGACCGCCTCCGGGTGCCTGGTGGCGTGGTCCACGAGGACCAGGATGAAGCGGTGGCCCAGGGCGGTCTGGGGGTCCAGGGGCCCCACGATATCGGTTCCGACCCGTTCGAACGGGGTGCTGACGGCTGGAAAGGGTTGGAGGGGGGCCTTGACCCGACCCCCCGTCTTCCCGCTGGCTTGGCAGGTCTGGCAGGACCGGCAGTGGTTGTCCACGTCCCTCCGCATCCGAGGCCAGTAGAAGTGGGTCACCAAACGGCTGTACGTTTTGTCTTGCCCCAAGTGTCCGGCGAGGGGCACTTCATGTGCCAGGTTGAGCAGGAACTCCCGGAAGCGGAGGGGGACCACCAACACTCGGCTGGCCCCGAGTTCTGCCACTTTCTGCTCACTGTATAGCAGGCCCTCGGCCCAGTAGACCCAGTGGGTGCCGGTCTGGTCCCCGTTGGTTTGGGCGGACGCTTGTTGGCGGACCCCTTCGAGAGTGGGGCAGGACTGCTGCTCTTGTTGGAACTGCTCCCGGGTGGGGCCCCCTTCGTGTCGCCATTGTGTCAGCTCTGGTAGGGCGCACGGGGAAGCCATCTCTTCGGGGGAGGATTCACTAGGTCCAGGGTCGGTGTCCGCCTCCCCCTCGCTGCTGGCGGGAGGTGGTGCGAGCCCCTCGGGCTGGGCGGCCCCGGAGGCCGAGGATGCGCGGGGGGCCCGGGCGGTCATGGACCGGGTGATGGCACAGGCCCAGTCAGATAGTCCCAGCATTTGGAGGTGCTCTCGTCGCTCTACTTGAGCCCAGGGGGAACTCTCCAAGTCGTTCCCCAGGAGGCAGTCGACGGGGGCGTCGTCGCGTACCGTCACCTTCAGCAGGCCCGTCACCCCCCCCACTCGAAGGGGACCAGGGCCATCTGGCACAGGCTTTCGCTGTTGTCGGCCGTCCGGACGGGACACAGCACATTCGGTAGGATCTGTTCGGGGGTCACCAGGTGGCAGCGGACAGCGGTGACACTGGCGCCGGTGTCACGAAGGGCTTCGGCCCGTTGTCCATTGACCGTGACCTGCTGCCGGTACTTCTGGGTGTTGCTTGGGATGGGGGTGCAGGGTACCATTTCTCGGCTACCCAGGCAAACCAGGGACATGGCTGCCGGCTCCCATTCAGTGGTCCCTCGGTCGAGGGTCTCCTCTTCCTCTTCTCCTTCTCCCAGGGCGGCAGCCGCCAGCTGTCGGGGCGGGGGCCCGCCGGCCCCGTTTCTTCAGTTCAGGGGGCAGACCGGATCGCTGGCATAGTGTCCGGTTTGTTGGCAGCCGTAGCACGTTACTGGTGGCCGTGGTCCGGATCTGACCGGGGGCGCCCCCCTTCGGGCTAGGCTCGGGGAGAGTTGTTGCTGCTGTGGCCCCCGAGGGGGACTCCTGGGGGCCCCGGCGGGAGGGTCTCGGTTCCTGTTCGGCCCTCCCCCTCCACCGCGTTGGCGGAGGGGTCCGGTGGGGTTCCTCTGGTACTCCCCCATTGAGTTCCGGGGGACCCGGGAGTTGACCCATCGATCGGCCTCGACGGCGAGTTTTCGCGGGTCGGTCATTTTGCTGTCGAGGAGGTGCTGTCTCAGTTCCACGAAGCAATTGTTGGAGAGATGTTCCCACACGATGAGGTCGACCAGCTGCCCGTAGGTGGTTACTTTGCTACCTCTGATCCACCCTTCTAGGGCCCGACTGAAAAAGTCCACATATTCCACCCAGGTGGTGCCCGGGATTTTCTTGCAGTCTCTGAACCGCTGGCGGTACATTTCTGCGGTTAGCCCGTAGCGGGTGAGCAGAGCCTCCTTCATGTGATCGTAGGAGGTCATCACTTCCTCCAGCAGCTGGAGCAGTGTGTCTCGACCCTCACTCAGGAACCGCCCCCACAGGCCCGCGCCCCAGTCTTTTCGGGGCACCCGATGAGAGGTCATGGCCACCTCGTAGGCCTTGAACCATTGTTGGATGTCGTCATTCTTGTAGTACTCCTTGACGACCTCTTTCGGGATATGTACCTTGGTCTCGGCAGGCGGTAGAGTGTCTCTAGTACTGGGGGCGTTGGTCCCTCCGTTCTTGGCCTTGATTTCGAGCTCCTTGAGACTGCGCTCGTGCTCAAGGGTCAGTTTCTTTTCCTCCAACTCCCGGTGTCGCCTCTTCTCCTCTATCTCCTCTTGAAGCCGTAGCTGTTCTAGGGCCAGTTTCTTTTCCGCCAGCTGGAGTTCGCCGTCCAGCCGCAGTCGTGCGAGCTCTAGCTCGTGGTTCCGGACCTTCTCCCGCTCTCGTATTTCTTCTTCGGAGAGGCCGGTTTCTAGGCTCTTTCTTCCTCCGGTTGCCGGAGTCCGTGCGGTTGATGAGGTCTCAGTCAGGGGTAAGGGACCTTCTTCCTGGGAGGGGCCTGCCCCGGCCTCCAGCCATGTCCTCAGAGCTTTCTGCATGTCCTCTTTGGTACTTAGGCCGGTGGTTGCAATGCCTTTGTCTTTGCAGAACTGTTTTAACTCTTTGTGCGTATATTCTTCCAGCCGTTCGGGCTGGAACTCCATTGTCGCGTTGTTTTCCTGGCTGCTCATGATTACTGTACGTTTGGATGGGTAGCTAGTGGGTACTGGCTGGTACGTACTGCGTTCGGCTCGGATCCCGTCGCTGGCCACCAAATGTTGGAAGGCGGACCCCGAGGAGTCGGCGAGACCACCAAGGGGGGCCCTCACACTGTATGAAGTAGCCGAGCGCTGCCGAGAAGTCTCCTGAGAGATCCTTCTCCTATCACGTACTAGCACAGTAACACCACCACACCGGACTCAAGGAGGTTGTCTCAAAACAAGCAATTCTTTATCAGCAATAAAAAGGTTACGAGGTCAATATTTACACGAAGGGATCGAGGGATCCACCAAAAGTCTCAGTGTCTCTTTGGAAGGGTAGGGGTAGCGGGACAGTCCTCGGCAGGAGTGCGGTACGAGGGTACCTGGGGCCCAGTTCTTATCCTCAAGCTGGAGGACCTCCGGATCTCGGAGGGGTCGAGCCGCGACGGCGTCAGCAGGGCTCTGGCGGACAGTTCGGGGAGAGCCGCGATCCAATCAGCAGGGCTCTCAAGATGGTTTCGGCTCAGCTCGAGCCGCGACGTCGTCAGCAGGGCTCCGAGGGAGGTTTCAGCGAGGTTGGGCCGCAACAGCGTCAGCAGGGCTCCGATGTTCCAGGTGGCTTCAAGTGTTCACAAGAAGGAGCCGCGACGCAGTCAGCAAGGCTCGTGATGGTTCCGACAAGAGTTCTTCTCCGTAGGGTCAGCCGCGATTCAATCAGCAGGGCTCTCGACTCCGGGATACAACTGCCGATCTGTGGCGGGGTCGCCCCAGATATAGGTCTGGAGCCCTTTGATGTCCGGACCCAGGCGCCCGGTGGGGGCGGAGAGGCCGGGTGAAGGTGGCCAGACGCCCAGCAGGAGAGGCGCCAGGCCCAAGGGAGTTGCAGGGCGATCACACCTCGAGAGGGGAGGACAGTTGGGGGTCCCATCGATACTGTCATCCGCCGGGGGCGATGAATGGTTCCTGCGGCACCCCCTGGCTAGTTCGTGGTGCCTCGATGTCAGGGCTTCGCTGGGGTCGAGGCCGGGTTGAGCGGGGTCGCGCTGGCTGGTGCACAGAGTCACGTGGGTGCCAACAAGATGGCGGAGCCACGAGGGGTATGCGACCTCGTGCCGCTCAGGAGGAAGGGCCTCGGTGCAGTTCAGAAGGGTGGCCCGTGAAGGCCGGGGCGGGGAACGGGCACAATCCACGGGGGTAAGGACCATGCCACGAGGCCGGGTCCAACATGCATGATTTAGTTTGAATAGCTTGTAATCCCTTGTTTTCAAAAACAGAATTACAATTAAGGGTAAGCAATCATGATGAGTTACGCATTTGCCCGTTGGATACTAAATCTACATCTAATAATTTCATATTGGATTAGCAGTATTCAAAAGAAATTTCTAAAACCCTTTTTAAACAATGCAACATTCACACGAACTTCAGCTCTAAAGCTACTAAGAGATTTGAATTTTTTAGATGTAGCAATAGGTCTTGGACATATTTTACAAGCTTTTAAAAATGTATGTATTTAAGGGGTTATGTGTGAATGTACTTTTAATATATGTATAATAGTTGTTGGGACAAATTTGTCTTGATAAACTTTGATTTTCACCTTGCATTTCATGTGGTAATAGTATGTATCTCGACTCAATAAAAATTGTTTTCATAAAAGGAATATTATTCTAAGTGGGTCAGCTCAGATCATTCCACTGGGCATCGCCATGCAGCACTGCAGATGCATTAACAACTTTCCCTTCTTCTGTTCTGACGATCAAAAAAAGAAAGCCAACTAGGGTGACCAATTTTATCAAGGTCATTACAGACACTGGTTACACCCTGGACTTCTATGTGATAGCCTACTGTAGTGGTTTCTAACCTGTAGTCCAGGGACTACATGGGGCCCGCAAAGTCTACTCACAGGGTCCACAACTGCTTAGGAAAGTAAATAGTATTAACAGATTAATAAAGTGTATATAAATGAAGATGCTCTGTAAAATGTAAATGTATTTGAAATTGGAGGCTATAAATTAAGTTAGTATCCTCACATAGATTTGTGGGAGCAGTGCAAGTGCATCAAACAGAACATAGTATAGACAATGAATGCCATCAATTGAATTTAGGTAAGTTACAACCTTCCCATTAAAATTAAAATGTAGATTTGTTTTTAATATGTTTGTGGTCTGTGAAATCAATTAAACATTTAATAATTTGTGTACATTTTTGAAGAATGCTTTTTCAGTATACTTTGTGTAGTGTTTTCCAGCTCAAACAGTGGCGTAGCAAGGGAGGAGGGCCGTCTGCCCTGGGTGGCATGGGTTTTGGGGGTGGCAGCCTCTCTACCCCACACTCTTACCCGCGGCTGTGCAGGTTGGCCATCGCAGGAATCGCCAGGACCCCCCGCTCTTACATGCGGCTGCCGGGCAGCAAACCCAGGGACCTCCACTAGCGGCACAACGTCACTGGGTTCAAATCAAAAATGCTTAGACCGGGTACCCCAGCTTTCAGTAATTGTAGGAAGCTGGCTCTGTAAGGCTTTATCAGAGGGTAGTGTTAAGCATTTATTGTACACACTCAGGCAAGAAATGATGTCACACACTCAAAGACTGAACTCAGACCAATTTGTTTGCATAAAAATATTATTTAGTTATATTTTATTTCTAGAACCAAGCCAGGCCTGGTGCATGTAAGTGAAATAATACTTTGCAAAAACAATACAGTTGAATGCAGTTGTATGCAGTGCTTAATTTGTAAAATATGAAGTCCAGGTGCTCAATCTTTTTTAGGATGCCACACCCACTTCCCCCGGCTCCACCCACTTCCTACACTGGCTCCACCCACTTGCTCTAGTGGCTCCACCCGCATCCTCAACTGGTACCACATAAAGCCCAATGAAATACCTGACCTGAATTTCAGCAAGGGAGGTTTCCTCAAGTAAGGTTTTCATAGGAGGTTCCCACCGCCCCTTGAGGAAAAGTTTTAAAAA
Organism: Triturus cristatus; assembly: GCF_964204655.1. NCBI lineage: Eukaryota > Metazoa > Chordata > Amphibia > Caudata > Salamandridae > Triturus > Triturus cristatus. The sequence goes on from NC_140593.1 coordinate 673,132,628, forward strand.
ATGAAATCAAAAGTGCATTTAAAGCACAATTTTGGAATAGATTGGCTAAAGTTATTAATGCATTGAAAAGGGAACAAGGTCGAACATGTACGCCAGGGTGTATGTCTTTAGCCCATATAATACATGGCCACACCACCACCTTATGTACAAACCACTTAAATCCTTGGTGCGTAGCACTTTTATATTATGGAGTGAGCATGCTTGCAATCATGAAGAATACAAATAAAATCTCTAGTGCTGCAAAATTAGACACACCAAAAACCTGCTGGATGTGTGCTGCATACAGATATTAGAAACCCTTCAATACAAGTCAGTTTAAAAAAAAAAGCTTGAGTAGTTTGGAACGTGTAGAAAGTGGAAACATGTAGAAAGAGATTCTAGCATTTCTCTATGTAGGGGGTGCAAAAAAAACATATTTTCTCTGCTTATTCATGTAAACTATTAAAATAAAGCAGAAGAAAGAGATGGCAAAAGCTGTAATCTGCTGCTCTAGATGGACCTGTTGCAGCTAAGCAACAATAAGTTCATGTCACAACTTCGTTTTTGCCTGGGAGAGGTGTGAAGAGGTCTGAATAGAACACACATGTGAGACTATCTCAGGGAAATAGAATTCCTCAGCTTTAGCCCTCTCCTTGTTTACACCAATGAATAAAACAGAGTCAATGAAAGAAAATATCAGCCTAGGATCACACAAATTGGCTAAGTAGGGAAGCCGGCAGTGATCCCAAGTTTTCAATTTTCACTGCAACTCAGACACCAACTGGGGATGTTTTTCTGACATCAAAGGGTGATGTTTTGTCCTGAAAGACGACGTTATAGCGAAGGTGACAGGCAGAATACATTTTATTTTTGACGGGCATACAAGCTCTTCATTAAGGGGAGAAACTGAAAACTATGTTACCTTCTTGTAGCATACGGTACAGCTAGGTAGGTGAGCTGTCCTGAATAGCGGCCAATTGGCCCCATAATGTGTGCCACTAGCCACTGTTACCTTTAGCCAGTACAAGGTTTTCAAGAGTAAAGCACATTACCATGTGGAACTACTAGTTTCACTTTATAAGATTTCAAGAATGTGTGCTGATGGCAGAAAAACAAGACTACCTGAACATGCCACTTAGGGGCGGCTCCTCCTGTGTCCTCCTCCCACATGCCCTTTCCTGGCCAGTACCCTCAGTGTGACCTATGCCCCCACGACCACCTCACACTGCAATCAGACCCTTGCCACACATTTCCCTCAGATGTGCATTTGCCTCCATTACTCTTCTGTTTGGCCTGTGACCCCCTTGCACAGCTGTCTGGCTTCTGCTCAGTCACCCGCCAGTCTTACTCGTACCACCCCTTTCAGTCCCAGTTTGCTTGTACCTCCTTGGGCCCCAGTCTAGTTTGTGGTCCCTTACGCTCCAGTCTGGCATGTGCCCCCTCCCTGTCTTTATGCCCCAGTCTGACTTGTAGCCTCCAGACACTTAAGTCTGGCTGGTCACTGCTCATTAAAGCTTCCCTTTCTTTGTCAGCTTTCTAAAAATGCTGGTCCCTAAACATCTGACTGACTGAAAACCTGCAGTCTCTACGAACCCAGGGACCTGGGTTGAGAAGGCTTAGTTACTCTCACCTGTTCCCATGCAGTAGCGGAAGAGAGGAGTCTTGCGCTCTGAAAAAAGGCCTCGCCTTATACCGGAGGGAGCACTATTCATAAGTGATAGGATAATACAGCTCCCTTTCTAAATAAACCATAATCTGATTATTTCACCAGACTAGTGCAGACTCAGCAGAGGTAAAACATATTTAAGATAGCTCTGCTTGTTAAAGGGTCTTAGTTTCCCATTACATAATGGTAGTTGTAGTTCTTTGCATTGCACACATTTGTGATCCTTTAATTTGTTTCTAGTGCAATGGACATGAGGACGTGCACTTCTGCAGAGCTGGCAGTCAACCATACGATTGTGATGCATTTGAGAGTGCACTTCTAAAGTGCAAAACGCTGCTCTGCTCTCATGTGAGAGCAGCGTCATGATTAGGTGGGGATATGAGCAGAGGAGCACTGAGGTGGCGTCTGGCAGCGGCAGCAGGTAAGTTATTTTATGTTTTTTTTTAACTATCCCTTCCCCACCAAGTGTTTTTGGCAGTAGCCGCTACTGGTGCCAGTCGAGGCAAAATAAATCTTTCTTTAAAGTTAAAAGCCAGCAGCAGTGGAGGAAGAACTGCAGCCGTGGGCCCCACACTATAAAACTTTATTTAGCATAAAGAGCCATTTCACTGCTTTGTAGACAAATACACCACTGAACACTGGTACATAGCTAATGGCAGAAAAATAAGACTACCTGAACGTGCCAGTCCTGGAAAAATTCACGTTCAGGTAGTCTTATTTTTCTGCCATTAGCTATGTACCAGTGCTCAGTGCTGTATTTTGTCTACAAAGCAGTGAAATGCCGCTGCCCGCGTCCCACGCAGTGGGACATCAGCAGGGCAGCTCTCTAGTGGCCGCCCGTCGCAGCCTTCCCCCTCCTTCTGCCTAGCCCACGAGGCCACGCCCAGGGAGGAGATCTCCCAATAGTGTACAGGTGGAGGTGGGCCGTTGGGGGGGGGGCGAGGCTAGCCCCCCTACTTAGGCGTCCCTCTCGCCCAGTTCCTCCTCTGCTTCCTGCGCGCCGCTCCTGCTAGGACACGCGTATTTCCTGCCGTCTGCACCGCGGTACTTGATCGAGGCCCCCTCCAGCGTCGTCGTGCCTTCCGTGATATCTTCTACATTCGGTGAGTCTTGCTAACCTCTCCCACCCCGGCCCTGTCCCTGGGCATGACCAGGTGGACAGGGCCCTGTGGCCCGGATGGCCATGGGGGGCGCAAGCAGTGGCCCGTGTCCCTGCGGGGCAATGCGGGTGTTGCTGGGGGGGGTCATGTGTCGTGGTGCGATCGCGGGGTGGCAGGGCGAGGGAGGTCCTGTATCGGACTAGCGGCCCGGCGCGTTTCCCGTCCGATTGTAAGCGTGCAGCATGCGCGGCCATTGTTTCCTTGGGTCCATCGCGTCCGAAGTTAGAAGGCCCAGGAGCGTATGCGTGTCACGGCGCGAGTGGGGCCGATTCCGTGAGTTTGGGGCCCATCGCAACATGGCGAGCCTCTGGGGTGTCTGGGATCGGTGTGGCCGTCGCGCCCACTGTGAAATCTGGAGCGCAGAGAGCAGACGCTCGCATTGCAGCAGCACGCCGGAGCCCGGTGTGGCAGCATGTGCCTTTAGCCTGCTTTTATTGCTTATAAACGCAACGCAGCATAATCAAGAGTGCCCCCTTTGTCCCGCGAAGGACACGCGGGTTGTTGAACAATTTGCCGCGTTTACGGGCCGCGTGTGCTGTGAGGCTGTATGACGTCGTGTCCCACCCTGATTTGTGCAAATAATTTGACCCGTTCCCCGTGGCGGATGACGGTGTGGTCACTATGGCTCTTTATGCTAAATAACGTTTTATAGTGTGGGGCCCACGGCTGCAGTTCTTCCTCCACTGCTGCTGGCTTTTAACTTTAAAGAAAGATTTATTTTTCCACAAACGTTAAAAGCCAGCAGCAGTGGAGGAAGAACTGCAACCGTGTGCCCGCACAATAAAACGTTATTTAGCATAAAGAGCCATTTCAGTACTTGGTAGACAAAGCGCTGAACACTGGTACAAACAAACTACTGTTGGCATCATTTTTCACAGTCATTACTTACCCGGACTGCGGAACAGCATTTTTAGTTTCAAATGATCTGCGAGGCATGTCTGCTGCATGATTGCTGGTTGCTTCCGTCGTCGGATGATTAATGTTGTAGCTGTGGTGTGCTGGGCGGGCCGTCAACGAAGACACTGCTGATTGGTCTGACTCTTGCCACACACTTGACGATTCGCTAAGCAGGGGCCAGGCTAATGTTATATTTTGCAATTGTTCATTGGTAGTGCGCTAGGCTAGCGCACTACCAATGAATGATTGCAAAATGAGATGCGACGTGAACTAGGCTACGCAGAGGCAGGGACCTCCCAGGCAGTTTCACTTTCTTGCGGAAATGTGTGACACACAATAAGGCGGGCGGCCGGGCTTCCATCATCCCATTTGAAATATTTATGCGCACGCAGCCACGTGGGAACAGTGCGATATTAGCTCTTCACAGGGGAGACTTGGACCTTACTCTCAACACAGTGAGCAGCACACAGCCAATTATTAAATTACCAATATTGCGTGTAGAGTACAGTGCATTCTACACGCAATATTTGTAATGTAATAATAACTGGCTGTGTGCTGCTCAGCGTGAGAGTGTAGACCTGGCCCTGAGAAATAAGTGCCGGTGCTTAGCACCGGAAAGCACCGGCACAAATTAAGCACTGGTTGTATGTACTTGCTTTGTATACAGGTAGGTCAATTATTTAGAAACAGTTGTGATTAATTTTCAGTTACTGTGCAGGTACTGTATGATTACTTTTTGGATTACTTTTCAGATTACTTTTCTTACTCAGTGTGCTATGCCCATATATCACACTGGGACATTTTCTAAATAAAAGATAAGTAAAACAGTTTCTCTCGAGACACAGTTTCTTAGGATCCCATACAAAACACCCTCCACACAAAAGTGTTTCAGAGGAAAACAGTCTAAGCAATCCTATGTATAATAATTGGGTTATCGTTTTTAAGGGTGGGCGTCGTGCTCCGCTTCACCCACGGAGTGCACGTAGCGCTGCCTGCTTCGCCGTTTACGAAGTAGGCGTAACAGGCAGCGCTACGCCCACGCCGCTGCGAAGCGGAGCTGCCCGCCACCCGCCGCCCGCATTTTAAACTACTTGAAAGAATATAAAAAGTAAATAAAATGTCCTTACCTGTAGTGCGGCGTCCTGGGACTCCCTCTTCCTGCTTGCTGGTAACTTCTTACACAAATGCGCCCACACATGCGCATGTCTCGCAAGAAATGCGCATGCGGGGGCGTCCGCGCATACGCATTTGTGTAAGAAGTTACCAGCAAGCAGGAAGAGGGAGCCCCGGGACGACGCACTACAGGTAAGGACATTTTATTTACTTTTTATATTCTTTCAAGTAGTTTAAAATGAGGGCGGGCGGGAGATGGGCGGCGCGTAGTGGGGCTACGCGGAGCGCGCGAGTGTGCGTAGATTTTGCCACACTACGCGCTGCTCCACGTAGCCCCACTACGCCCACTACGCCCAGGGTTGATCGTTTTGCAGGTAAGTAAACGTTCTTGAGGGGTGAGTTTCGGGGGTTAGAACAAGGTTTCTCCCAAGGTCAAGGAGGCATTCTCAAAGCACCCTCAGCATCACTAGGGTGGCCCGGTGCAGAGTGCTGTGGCCCAATCTTATCCAATGGGGGTTAGGGGGCCTCCGGTTGGTGGCTGCTCATGAGCAGGCCACAAGGTTGAGGGAGCAAAGCTCCTGGGCATAAGCTCAGGGCACAGGGGGGTTCAAGTTAGCACTCAAGGTACACCCACAGCGGCACTAGGGCGGCCAGGTGCAGGGTGCTGTTTTGGCGTCAGGTGCCCTGTTACTTTCAATGGAGATTCTCCAGTTTGAATAAACACTGCAAGCTTGAGCACACGAAGATCTTCTGGTGGTGAACACCAGTTGGAGAGGTAAGCAGGGATGTCGTGGGATGCCTGGACAGTGTCAGTTGAGCCACCCAAGGCTGTGGGGCGTTGGTTGCAGGGGTGTCTTTTAGCATTGGATTCTTCTTACCGGCTCCAGTTGCGGTCAGGGGGATCCTCCAGAAAGAGGCTGCAGGTGTCATCAGGAGATTCGAGGCAGGTCAGGGATCACCATATCCCAGGTCAGGATCACCGGGGAGGTATCCTAGTGGTTTTGGGCCACTCAAACTCAGACCGTGGCCGTCAGGTGCAGAATGGTGCAGATTCGCGGATTTGCCCAGAGCCAGAGTTTGTTGGTGAGCAAATCTGGTGTTCACGGGAGACAAAGTCTGGTTAGGGAAGGCAAGGCAGGTCCTCTGGGTTCTGGTGGGCTGCTGGCTGCAGGACATACCGGGATTTTGCTGGCTCAGATCAAGGTCGGGAAAGGTCGGTAGGGCAGGGGCCAAGTCAGTTGGTGTCCTTCTCTTCTTTCAGCATGGCTCTTCCGTCCTTCTTATTCTTGTATCTTCTTGTCTGAGGAGGCAAGGTTCAGGATTCCATCTAAATACTAAATTTAGGGGCGTTTCAGGTAGGTAAAGGTTGGGACCAGTGGGTTCAGTGGGTCCCTTCCTTGGGATGGGTACACCCAGTATTATGTCCGCCTCCAGTGGGAGGGGGGCATAAGCCTCGCTCTGGTTGGCTGGGTCCCCCCATCTTCAAGATGACGGGTACTGAGAGTTGTGCTTCACCTCGCCTCGCCTCCCCAATCTGAGGGGTGGGGATGGAAAAGGTGGGCACACCTCTCCTTCTATCTTGGTTTTCCCGACAATTCTCCTGCACAAAGTGGTGGTCAGAACCGGTGGGGCCAGTTGCTGGGAGCAGCAAAAGGCTGGGTCAGCTTACAAAGGTGGCAAGCCTTTGAAGCTTTCCCTTCGTGGACCCTGCCCATCCTGGGGGAGGAGGCTTGGCACCTCAACCCAGGATGTGCTTTCTTTCATAACCCCAAGAGCGGCAGAATCTCGACCCAGGGGTCCAGAAACATGTCTGGTGGTGGCAGCTGGTGAGCAGCCACTCAGCTAGGACACTAGAGTCAGGTTATTCTTCAGGGGCATCTCTAAGATGCCCTCTGAGTGCATTTTTCATTAAATCCCACACTGGCATCAGTGAGGGTTTAATGTGCTGAGAAGTTTGATATCAAACTTCCCAGTTTTCAGTAAAGCCATTATGGTGCTGTGGAGTTCGTAATGACAAACTCCCACACCATATACTCTTTATGGCATTGCTGCAATGTTGAATTGACTTAGACACTGTAGGGGTACAGGGCTCATGAACCTGTACCCTCACCAGTGGCATAGTGCACCCAGCTAGGGGGTGGCTGACCTATGCACTAGGCAGTGGGTTGGAGGCATGGCACACAGGGATGTTTGCCATGTCGACTCTTCACTTTGTTCTGATCCAAAACACTTAGCCTGCAATGGCAGTGTGTGTGTGTAAAGGTACAGGGCGCCTAAGGGTGGCACAATAAGTGCTGCAGCCCTTAGAGGCTGTCCCTGGTCACCTTTTACAAGGGACTTACATGTGGCTGCAAAGTTGCCAATTTTGGTGTGCAACAGTACAGATTTAGGGAAAGAACATAGGCCCTGGGTACCTGCTTGGCAGGAACCCAAGGCACACCTAGTCAAAGAGGATCAAGATCAGGCAAAAAGTGGGGGGCAACCATGCAAAATGAGGCACTTTCCTACAGTAATGACTCAGTGAGGGTCCCCAGATTCCAATAATGATTCACTGGGGGGTCAATGGGTTCCAGTAATGATTGAGTGTGGTCCACAGAAGTTAAAAGGCCTAATGAATTCTGTGTGTAGTAGTCTTGTTTTGCCTTCATTGAACTAATTAGACTCTAACACATTAAATCAATGATTTGTAGACTTAAGGTTCTTGCCAGTAGGCAGGGTGCATAATGACCTAGAGTGAGATGGTCACCCTAAAACCAAAGCATACCTGATTCTTTTTCTCAGATATAACTGGGGTCTTCCTATATTCTTCTGAAATTGTTTGAGACAAATCTGAATGATATGTCAAGCATCACTGAAATATAGATATAATCTGACCTTACGCTGACGTTGCTTTTCACTGTCAGCTGAACCCTTGCCGCCCCTACTTGCATATGTCGTTTTTGAGGCAAAGAGCTCACATGAGCATTTAGCTGACCAAATTAGGAAACTCTAGTAAAACTTGAGTAATTTCCTTGGGATCTACATTGTTCTATTAGTGTCTTTTCTGTAATTAATGTTCAATTAACAACACTATATCAATGAGAACAGAAAATGTAGTAGGACATTGCAAACTAACCAAGTCATCCTAAATCGCTTTTTTCACACTTCCTTGAAAAAGTGTAATTTTAGTTCTTTCAACACGAGTATTTCAATTTCAATTTCAATGGTCCTTTATTCGGTACTTAAAAAATACCATAAAAGTACATATACAGTTAAAATCAGTAAAATACGGTTCATAACACATGGTTGGAGACAATTGGCCAAAAAAATTCATTCAACACCGCCCTCTTGAGTTCCTTAACCTTAATGAAATTCATAACGCAAAACAGTGTATGAGGATCATTAGCCCTTTGCAAGAATAATAAGGCAACCCTGGCATGTTTAAACTTTGCCTGTTTTAAAATTCCTACTAAAAAGCTACGCCTAGGTAAAACATAAAATGGGCATAATAGTACAAAATGAAGGGTATTCTGCGGAGACCTATTGTCGCAGCCGCAGGAACCCTTCTGCTCCACGGATGAAGTAAAACCTGGTGGATCAGCCAATAGGTGGTGTAAAAGGTTGAGCCTAAAACGAGTGATTACAAATCTATCCTGGGTGTTATACATAAGAGCGAGATAAGGTTCCATTCCTTCCTCTGTTTTCACCATTCTATGAGCACAGACTGAGGTTTTACTTTATTCCGCAGCCGCTCTACGTGAGGCTACCAGGTCCAGGAATTTTTTTTTGATTCTCAGTATATCTTGGGGGATAATTTCCGTTGGATTGGTAAAAAGATCCTTACAACCAATTCCCTCAAGTGTGGACTTCACGTATTTTAGCCAGGGAATACTCATTCATTTGTCCCTTTCTGTACAGCCTCTAATAATTTGTCTGCTCAGGTCTGCCTCGGTATTGGACCAAATCTTTAGCCAGGCCATAAGAGGTCTGACCTTTATCAGGTCCTCAATGTATACCCTTCCTAGTCCTTCATGGATAATGTAGGCGGGAGTACTTTGTGGGGTTTTGAGCACCTTTCTCAAATATTTATTCTCCTCTGTCTGTAACTGCTGAGTGCTAACAAAACCCCAAACTTCAGACCCATATACCACTTTTGAGCAACAGATTGAGCTGTACAAGTTCATAACTTGTTCTGGCGACCACCGGCCCAGCCTGCGTCCATAATTCATGATCGCCCCCGTCGAGGCCACTAATTTGGAACACCGCTCTTCAATTAAAATTTTAAAATTTAAAAGCCCATCGAATAACAAGCCAAGGTAGGGGAAGGTCTGTACCTGCCCTAGTTTGTGTGTGCCTATTTTGTATGAGAACTTCTTACAGGGTTTGGTTCCAGCCAACATGACATAGGACTTAGTCAGGTTTGCCGACAAGTCTAAGGTGTCCATAAAACTGACAAACCCGTCTATCAGGCGCTGAAGTCCCTTGGGGGTGCGGGCTAAAAGAACCGCATCATCTGCGTACAGCAACACAGGGACAGGGCGGGAACCTACTCGAGGAGAATCTACTTTTAATTTGCCTAGTGCCTGGTCTAAATTATTAATATATAGGGGAAACAAAAACGGGGCCAAAATACATCCCTGTCTGACCCCACTATTGCAAGCGAAAGGTGCCGTAGTGCCCCCTTCCAAATTAAAATGCACTTTGGCAGTAGTGTTCCAGTGCAATGCTCTCAGGGTGTTAACCAGGCCCTGATCAACCCCTAATCTGGACATCAAGGCCCACAGCTTCTCTCTATTGACGTGGTCAAAAGCTGCAGTGAGGTCCATAAACCCAAGATATATAGCCTCATTGCTAGCTAGAGTATATTTTGCCACCAATAGATAGAGGTTCAGGCACTGGTCCGTTGTTGATCTCCCTGACTTGAACCCGTACTGAGTATCTGTGATAATTTGATGTTCGTCGGCCCAGTCCGTAAGGCGGTTGAGGACCACTCGTCCCGACACTTTGGCCGTCACATCGATCAAAGATATGGGGCGGTAGCACTGGGGCTAATCCCTGTTCCTTTTTTAAAGATGGGAACATTTGTTGCCGATGACCATGAATGCGGGAGGCCGGTTGCGACCGCCGCATTTATCACCCTTGTGAGAATAGGGGCCCACAGCTCCACCTTGCTTAAATAAAGGTCTGGTGGGATACCATCTGGTCCTTGCGCTTTGTTTTGCGTTAAGCCCTGGATACCCGCTACCACTTCCTCCAGAGAAAATTAAATCGTGGTAACCCACCGGGGTCCCTTCCTATCATCCTTATTATTCTCAGCGGTGTGGTTATATAAACTTTTAAAATGATCATACCATTGTTCTGGCAAAATGGTAGTACCAACTTCTGGGGCATTAGTGTCCTGAAAACATGGGTTATTTATTATTTTCCAGAACGCAGTTATGTCCCTTCTATCTGCTGCGGCCCTTAAATCTTCCCAGGCTTGTGATTGAAGGGAATATTTCCTGCATTTAATCGCCTTTTTGTATGTGATCCTACACAGTGCAATGCGTGACTTGTCCCGGGGTACAGGTTTCAAGCTAGATTTTAGCTCTTTCTGTGCCCGGGAACAATCTTTGTCGAACCATCTGGGGGTGGCGTTTACTCTCCCTTGCTTAGTGGTCTTTAGTAGCCCATCTATTAGATGCGCCACTTCCTCAAATGCTTTGACAACAGCAGGTCCCTCCACCGAAAGGTCCAGGCACGCCCCAATCACTCCATTCCCTGGCTCCATTAGGGATTTGTAAAAAGCATCCCCGTCCACTTTGGTCCATCTAAGTCGTCTCCCCTGATCCGTTACCCTCTCAATACTGGCTACCCCTACACCTCTCCCAGCACTTCTGGGGGACAGGTCTTCTATCTCCAGCACTAGGGGGCTGTGATCGCTGAATATACTCCATTCGATCTCTGCCCCTCTTATCCAGTCCTTAAATGGACTGGAGACCACTACGTAGTCTATGAAAGAACGACACCCTCTGCCCTTGAATGTTGGAATGACCTCCCCACCACTTCCTATGGCCACAAGCTCTATAGTGTGTACTAGGTTGTGACTTTTCAGGACCCTATCCAATTCCATCCCCTCACCGGAGTGCTGAAAGTGCGGACCTTCCTCCAACGTGCAACGAGACCAGTCCTCATTAACAGGAATCAGGTTGGGGCACAGGTGGCAATTAAAATCACCCGCTAAAACCACTAACGGGGCCACCGCTCCCTTCCTCGAGGCTGTCTCTGCGCTTAATCGATTATCTAATTCATTTATTGTAGATCCCTTCCCCTTGATTGCCACTGCGTTATACAAATTAATCAAAATCACATTTAGCCCATTTGTGTGGAACCCAAGGGCCTGAATATTATTTGTGGGCCAATTTAGGTTGGTCCATACTCCTTCCAGCTGCAGATCTACAAATATAAAAAGTCCTCCCATAGCTCTTCCCGAGGTTGACTTCTGTGCAGGCACAGAAAAACACTTGTACCCCACTAGATGAAAGGGGCTACAGTCTATCGCCCAGGTTTCCTGCAAACAAATTACCTGAAACCTGGTGATATACTTCCTCCATTCCTGGTTATCAAATTTTGCTGATAGTCCCGCTATATTCCATGATACCAGTTTTAGCCCCTCCTGCGTTTGTGTCTCTCTTGGATATAGTGTAGCTAGGTTATTGTCTTCTATCCTTTCACCTTTTGAGTCCTCGTTAGACCTGGGCAGATTATATAAATTCTCTGGTCGCTGAGGGTGCAGGAAGATATGATACAGCCCCGCTACTTCCTCACTCCCTGATGACCTAACCGGTAATCCAGGGTGATTTCCTGAAACAGGGGGGACAGCAACACAATCCATAAGAGTCCCATCCGGGGACTCCACAACATAGCTTGTGGGCACATTCAATGCGGAGTGGTGAGATAAAGTTACAGTCTGGGAGATATTAGGGGAACAACCCTTTTCACAGAGTCGATTCGTGGGAAGGGTTCTATTGCTCTTTAGTCAGTCCTGCTCCTCTAAAGACATAAGGGGGTCAAATCTGTTCCTCAGGCTAAGTGCTTCCTGATTTCTAAGGGAAGCATATGGCATTGGACGGCAGAAACCCTTCCCATCCAAAGGGCTATCCCTTCTGCCTCGGAATCCGGGGCCTGGACCAAAACACGGAGTTCCCCTTGGGTAGAAAAAGCTCAGGGGCAAAGATCTGATATTACTTGATTGGCTAACCGGTTCCCAGCTTAATATTTGGTCGACTACGCGCTGGTTCCTAAAATTTACCACCACACAGTCACCAGTAGCATCCTTTGACCTGTTCCCCAACCAGCTCACCCTTTGGACAAACAGAATTTCCCCCTGATCATTCTCTGTTAGCGGCCTATTCTTGTTCAGCCAGAACATGGTTTTGTTCTTGAGTTCATCGTAGGCCTCTGTACGATCTGGCTTCAACTTCGGGACCCCCGTGAGTATAATTACGTATGGGGCCGCTTCTGGGGGTACGTTTATACAGGGTAGAGGGTTAATGATCGCCTTGGGGGGTGGCCCTTCAGATTGACGCTGGGGTGGAAATTCTGGTGAGGGCTGCTTATGGGTTATAACTTGGGGGATACGTGTTGGTGGGGCAAGAGTAACATCACCTGAGCTCACAGTATAGCCATTGAGAACACGACTAGTGTGTGGATGATGGGGGTTTGGGGATAATAGAGGACGCTTGGCAATGGTGAATTGCCCTTCTGGGGATTACTTGGTTGTGCAACTAACGGGATCGTAGTGATAGTCTCAGTGACTTTAGCAGTTGTTAGTGGAGGCGAAGTATTACCCGCCCCCACTTCCTTTGTTTTAACCAAGGTTACCACTTTTTCTAGCCGACTCAGAATTAATTTCATTTGAGTGTTGATGAGCTGCTCAAAATAATTCTGCAAGTCACTAATGATTTGGGATACCCAGTTCGGGGGTACTTGTGGTAGCGGTGCGTGCCCCTTAAGTTCCCCTGCAGCCACATTGCTGATTTCGGTCGGGGCAGGGGTAGTTTTTCCCCTCTTCTGCTGGGGTTTCTTAGTGCTAATCCTCTTTTTCCTAGCAAATTGTCCCTTCCCCCCGCTATCTGTGTCTCTAAATCGTCATTAGTCGCCAGCTGGGCGCAAGGAATGTCAGTAGATGGAGAAACTGCTACAGCATTTGGGGGGGTTACAACCATGTCAGTCTCGGACTCTTGGGACAAGGGGGTAAGATCGATTTGCGAGGTTAATGAAAGACGCCTCTCAGTGCGCTCAATTTCATTAGCAACTGCACCGATGGCTTTTCGCAACATTCTATCAATTGCGGTGGGCTGAGCAGGTTTGGTCGCAGAACGGGGATTAGGTGAAACATTCAAGCTCAGCTTGGATGACCTTGTTTGTACCGTACTAGCCATTGTATACGATTTCTACAGGTATAATGATTGATAGGCAAGCACAAGAGGTCTTCCCCTTCAAGATACGAGAAAAGCGAAACCAACTATAGGGCCAATAAAAAAATAAAATAAAATTTTAAAAAAACACCCCAGCTAACCGAAAATAAACAGTCCAGATCCGCACCCTACTTGAGTCTACAACAGTGATCTCCCAGTCCAGTCTATCATATACAGTAATGCTACCTCTTCTCAAGTCCACAACTGGGTCCTTGACCGCCCTCGGAGTTCGAAGTTATCTTCACAGAGGGGGGGGCCAGTCCAGCCTCTGCCGGCCCCTGACAGCCACAGACGGCCCGCCCTTTGCCCGGGCTTAGCCCAGCGCCCGCCCGCACGCGTCCCGCGTGGTGGGAAGGGCTAATCACTTTTAAATCTTCCAGTTAAAGGGGGGGGCGAGGTGTCTGGTACCCCACAGCGTCCTGCTCCTTGTAGTGCTCTCGGGCCCCCACAGACACATCAGCGGCAATGCGAAGCGTCTCCCGAGTAATTTTAGCTACTAAATTGGCATAATTTAGTCACAAAAGTCAAAACATCCATTTCATCTTGATAAATGTTGCACAATACCTCCTCAGTGGAATGCTGCAAATCAGGACATTCAAACATCTTCTAAAGAGCAAGTGAGAAAGCATCATTAGTGTCCAACAAACATCCAAAGAAGTTACTATAAGAGATGCCTATGACAAAGCAGGACCAGTAAGGCAATCAATCAAGTAACCAACATTTACTCTGTCTTTATTGAACTGTGCAGAGCAGAAATCAAAATTCATGGTAAGATAAGTCAAAATTTCTCTTAACTTCCCAGTATCCCCAGAAAGACAACGGTAATGCTGGCTTATGCGTAGACCTTAATGTGAAAGTCTGCATTAACACCATGTTTTCAAGGCTAATATGTTGTAACTCTTGTGCTAGCCTCTGAGAGTGATCCATAGCATCTAAATTGGGTGCCCGGACAAGTAACCATTTCTCCAACGGTCCCGGAGAGTAAGAGAGAAAGACAGTGGCCAAACTGATTGTCTGCCTGAAATTAAATTGGGCGGGCGGACCACTATGTTGGCGGGGAGGGAACTATGTCACCACCTCAACAGAGTTCCCTTCCTGCCAACATATAAATCAGCCCTAAGTCTTTTGTCCAGTATCTAACTCTGCATTCTCACCTCTGATCCCCGCACCCAGCGCTCTGTGTGAGTTGCGAAGCACTGATCCAGGTGATCGTGACCACAACTCCTGGAATGCTTGCATGGTGTAGGCTGTGAGAACCCTTGGCAGTGGCTGGTTATTGAGTCCTCCGACGTGCTTCCTGACTGAAGAATAAATGACCCTCCTGTTCAGGGTCGGGCTGGCCTATGAGGCATTCAGGCAGTGCCCGATGGGCCGGTCTAACAAATCAGTGTGTGGGACGGTTTTTTAGCAGTTTGTGGGCCGGTTTTATGGCAGAAATACTGGGGGTTTTTAGCAGTTTGTTGACCGGTTTTAAGGCCAGCTGGGATGGTTTTTACTGTTGATTTTCCTGATATTACCACCAACATTGGCTGCAGAAAGCTCAAATCCATGCTGTTGCCCATACGTTACAAAAAACCCATTCACTGACTCTTTACAAGTTCAAAACTGGCCTGATTTCCAAATGTGGCCCGCTTTTTTAGCTATCTGGTTCACTAATGGGGGACACTTTTATTTTTGTGCCTGGGTCAATTTTTTGACCCAGTCCGACCCTGCTCTCGTCCTGTCCTCCTTGTCCCAGCCATAAAAAACATGAGGCGATCTAGAAGAACGGACCTTCCTAGAGTTGGAACATCACCTGTCCCTTTCTCTTATCTCCCCAGCCTCATCAGCTGAGATATGGCCTGTCACCTCTTTCTTGCCCTTAAGAGATAGCTGTGAGAGCTCTTGGTTCCCTTATTTTCCTGTTGATTGGAACATCAGCTTTCATTTCTGCTGTTTCACCTCAGCGTTGGAATTATGTATGACTTGCTAGTAACCGCTCCTGTCCTAAATTAAAATAAGACCCGACCTATGCAAGGCTGCCCCGGGGGGTTGCGCAGCAGCCCCCCTAACAGGGCGGCCGCCTTAGTGCCGCATGAAGGCACTGGGGGCAGCCGGTCTAGTCCCTGGGCTCAGCCAGGGAAGACGTCCGGCGAATGGGTACTTCCATGACGTCACAGGTGGAGGAAACGCAGCAAGGCACCGCCCAGGACGCGCAGTTAGTGGCCATTATCAAACTGGCCAAGACGAAGGGCCTGGCATGGGCCGCGGACCTCTTGAAAGCCAGCAACCCGGACGATTCGGGGGTCATTTCCGGTGGTACGCCATCGGGCCAAGAATCGCTAGACGAGGCAGGACCATCCCGGTCCAAGCGGATTCGCAGGGCCACCAGCAAAGACTTCCCGTTGGAGGTGCCACCTCACAAGAGCCGCCCGGCGCTACCACCTAGAGGCGCGTCCGGAGCTGCTTCACAGACTGTGTCGGTCGGACCCGCCCCACCTTCGTCCGCAGGCCCATCCCAAACTAACTTTGCCACCAATGAGGACTTGGGTAAGCTCACTCATACTCTGAAGAGCTTCATGGAAGAGGTCAGAGCTGGCTTCTCGAGGGGTGGACCTCCAGGGACATCCTCACCAGCAGCAGGCGTGGGTGGGGGAGTGTCCTCGGCGGCAAATGTTTGGGCAAGGGAAGGGCAGTCAGGCACTTAACTTGCCCGCGGCAATGAACGTCTCTGGCAGCAACGTGAGCAAGAGCGCGGAGGTAGTAGCTGCCAGAGTTGTAGCACCTTCCAGGCTGGAGGTGCCGCAGGTGGGGCTCGCCGCGCTATGGCACACTGAAATAGGGGGGGAGCAACGGGATCCAACTGGGGTTGAGTCGCCTTTGAGTACTGCCTCCCCGCTGCCGGGCACCTCCTACAATCTGGCCGTTACCTCCACCACCAAGCAGCTTGAGATCACTGCTAACGCAGGGCCGGCTCACACAGCAGCATCTAAAAAGGCCATCACACACGCTCCACTACTGTCAGCGTTACAACAAAAAAATGATGGACGGAATGCTGACAATGCATACATTCTCCCCCAGTCAAGAGATCTGGGTTAAATCCATCGTTCTTTTGCCAACTACACCACCCCAGTTCAGACATGGCCATATGCAAATCAGTCTTAATCCTGTGCCTTATGGGAACATGGCTTGGCAGTTTGGGGCTGGACTGTTCCCATGAGGCACAGGGTCAAGACTGATTTGCATATGGCCATATCTGAACTGGGGTGGCGTGGTGAGCAAAATAACGATGGATTAAACCCAGATCTGTGACTGGGGGGGAATGTTTTGCCATTGTGCAACATTCCGTCCATCCTCTTGTGTGTTTTGCTGTTCACCCTATGTGGGAAGGGTATGCCCAGACGTGGGTCCCGTGCTCACTACGCCACTGGAATCAAGCTATCCTGGCTGATGACGGCTGATAGCCAGAAACCGGTCCTAGGATGCTTGATTCCGGTCCAAGGAAGACATGGCTTGGCAGTTCGGGCTGGACTGTTCCCATGAGGCACAGGGTCAAGACTGATTTGCATATGGCCATGTCTGAACTGGGGTGGCGTGGTGAGCAAAATAACGATGGATTAAACGCAGATCTGTGACTGGGGGTGAATGTTTTGCCATTATGCAACATTCCGTCCATCCTCTTGTGTGTTTTGCTGTTCACCCCATGTGGGAAGGGTATGCCCAGACGTGGGTCCTGTGCTCACTACGCCACTGGAATCAAGCTATCCTGGCTGATGACGGCTGATAGCCAGAAACCGGTCCTAGGATGCTTGATTCCGGTCCAAGGAAGACATGGCTTGGCAGTTCGGGCTGGACTGGTCCCATGAGGCACAGGGTCAAGACTGATTTGCATATGGCCATGTCTGAACTGGGGTGGCGTGGTGAGCAAAATAACGATGGATTAAACCCAGATCTGTGACTGGGGGTGAATGTTTTGCCATTGTGCAACATTCCGTCCATCCTCTTGTGTGTTTTGCTGTTCACCCTATGTGGGAAGGGTATGCCCAGACGTGGGTCCCGTGCTCACTACGCCACTGGAATCAAGCTATCCTGGCTGATGACGGCTGATAGCCAGAAACCGGTCCTAGGATGCTTGATTCCGGTCCAAGGAAGACATGGCTTGGCAGTTTGGGCTGGACTGTTCCCATGAGGCACAGGGTCAAGACTGATTTGCATATGGCCATGTCTGAACTGGGGTGGAGTGGTGAGCAAAATAACGATGGATTAAACCCAGATCTGTGACTGGGGGTGAATGTTTTGCCATTGTGCAACATTCCGTCCATCCTCTTGTGTGTTTTGCTGTTCACCCTATGTGGGAAGGGTATGCCCGGACGTGGGTCCCGTGCTCACTACGCCACTGGAATCAAGCTATCCTGGCTGATGACGGCTGATAGCCAGAAACCGGTCCTAGGATGCTTGATTCCGGTCCAAGGAAGACATGGCTTGGCAGTTCGGGCTGGACTGTTCCCATGAGGCACAGGGTCAAGACTGATTTGCATATGGCCATGTCTGAACTGGGGTGGCGTGGTGAGCAAAATAACGATGGATTAAACCCAGATCTGTGACTGGGGGTGAATGTTTTGCCATTGTGCAACATTCCGTCCATCCTCTTGTGTGTTTTGCTGTTCACCCTATGTGGGAAGGGTATGCCCAGACGTGGGTCCCGTGCTCACTACGCCACTGGAATCAAGCTATCCTGGCTGATGACGGCTGATAGCCAGAAACCGGTCCTAGGATGCTTGATTCCGGTCCAAGGAAGACATGGCTTGGCAGTTCGGGCTGGACTGTTCCCATGAGGCACAGGGTCAAGACTGATTTGCATATGGCCATGTCTGAACTGGGGTGGCGTGGTGAGCAAAATAACGATGGATTAAACCCAGATCTGTGACTGGGGGTGAATGTTTTGCCATTGTGCAACATTCCGTCCATCCTCTTGTGTGTTTTGCTGTTCACCCTATGTGGGAAGGGTATGCCCAGACGTGGGTCCCGTGCTCACTACGCCACTGGAATCAAGCTATCCTGGCTGATGGCGGCTGATAGCCAGGAACCGATCCTAGGATGCTTGATTCCGGTCCAAGGAAGACATGGCTTGGCAGTTTGGGCTGGACTGTTCCCATGAGGCACAGGGTCAAGACTGATTTGCATATGGCCATGTCTGAACTGGGGTGGCGTGGTGAGCAAAATAACGATGGATTAAACCCAGATCTGTGACTGGGGGTGAATGTTTTGCCATTGTGCAACATTCCGTCCATCCTCTTGTGTGTTTTGCTGTTCACCCTATGTGGGAAGGGTATGCCCAGACGTGGGTCCCGTGCTCACTACGCCACTGGAATCAAGCTATCCTGGCTGATGACGGCTGATAGCCAGAAACCGGTCCTAGGATGCTTGATTCCGGTCCAAGGAAGACATGGCTTGGCAGTTCGGGCTGGACTGTTCCCATGAGGCACAGGGTCAAGACTGATTTGCATATGGCCATGTCTGAACTGGGGTGGCGTGGTGAGCAAAATAACGATGGATTAAACCCAGATCTGTGACTGGGGGTGAATGTTTTGCCATTGTGCAACATTCCGTCCATCCTCTTGTGTGTTTTGCTGTTCACCCTATGTGGGAAGGGTATGCCCAGACGTGGGTCCCGTGCTCACTACGCCACTGGAATCAAGCTATCCTGGCTGATGACGGCTGATAGCCAGAAACCGGTCCTAGGATGCTTGATTCCGGTCCAAGGAAGACATGGCTTGGCAGTTCGGGCTGGACTGTTCCCATGAGGCACAGGGTCAAGACTGATTTGCATATGGCCATGTCTGAACTGGGGTGGCGTGGTGAGCAAAATAACGATGGATTAAACCCAGATCTGTGACTGGGGGTGAATGTTTTGCCATTGTGCAACATTCCGTCCATCCTCTTGTGTGTTTTGCTGTTCACCCTATGTGAGAAGGGTATGCCCAGACGTGGGTCCCGTGCTCACTACGCCACTGGAATCAAGCTATCCTGGCTGATGATGGCTGATAGCCAGAAACCGGTCCTAGGATGCTTGATTCCGGTCCAAGGAAGACATGGCTTGGCAGTTCGGGCTGGACTGTTCCCATGAGGTACAGGGTCAAGACTGATTTGCATATGGCCATGTCTGAACTGGGGTGGCGTGGTGAGCAAAATAACGATGGATTAAACCCAGATCTGTGACTGGGGGTGAATGTTTTGCCATTGTGCAACATTCCGTCCATCCTCTTGTGTGTTTTGCTGTTCACCCTATGTGGGAAGGGTATGGCCAGACGTGGGTCCCGTGCTCACTACGCCACTGGAATCAAGCTATCCTGGCTGATGACGGCTGATAGCCAGAAACCGGTCCTAGGATGCTTGATTCCGGTCCAAGGAAGACATGGCTTGGCAGTTCGGGCTGGACTGTTCCCATGAGGCACAGGGTCAAGACTGATTTGCATATGGCCATGTCTGAACTGGGGTGGCGTGGTGAGCAAAATAACGATGGATTAAACCCAGATCTGTGACTGGGGGTGAATGTTTTGCCATTGTGCAACATTCCATCCATCCTCTTGTGTGTTTTGCTGTTCACCCTATGTGGGGAAGGGTATGCCCAGACGTGGGTCCCGTGCTCACTACGCCACTGGAATCAAGCTATCCTGGCTGATGACGGCTGATAGCCAGAAACCGGTCCTAGGATGCTTGATTCCGGTCCAAGGAAGACGTGGCTTGGCAGTTCGGGCTGGACTGTTCCCATGAGGCGCAGGGTCAAGACTGATTTGCATATGGCCATGTCTGAACTGGGGTGGCGTGGTGAGCAAAATAACAATGGATTAAACCCAGATCTGTGACTGGGGGTGAATGTTTTGCCATTGTGCAACATTCCGTCCATCCTCTTGTGTGTTTTGCTGTTCACCCTATGTGGGAAGGGTATGCCCAGACGTGGGTCCCGTGCTCACTACGCCACTGGAATCAAGCTATCCTGGCTGATGACGGCTGATAGCCAGAAACCGGTCCTAGGATGCTTGATTCCGGTCCAAGGAAGACATGGCTTGGCAGTTCAGGCTGGACTGTTCCCATGAGGCACAGGGTCAAGACTGATTTGCATATGGCCATGTCTGAACTGGGGTGGCGTGGTGAGCAAAATAACGATGGATTAAACCCAGATCTGTGACTGGGGGTGAATGTTTTGCCATTGTGCAACATTCCGTCCATCCTCTTGTGTGTTTTGCTGTTCACCCTATGTGGGAAGGGTATGCCCAGACGTGGGTCCCGTGCTCACTACGCCACTGGAATCAAGCTATCCTGGCTGATGACGGCTGATAGCCAGAAACCGGTCCTAGGATGCTTGATTCCGGTCCAAGGAAGACATGGCTTGGCAGTTCAGGCTGGACTGTTCCCGTGAGGCACAGGGTCAAGACTGATTTGCATATGGCCATGTCTGAACTGGGGTTGCGTGGTGAGCAAAATAACGATGGATTAAACCCAGATCTGTGACTGGGGGTGAATGTTTTGCCATTGTGCAACATTCCGTCCATCCTCTTGTGTGTTTTGCTGTTCACCCTATGTGGAAAGGGTATGCCCAGACGTGGGTCCCGTGCTCACTACGCCACTGGAATCAAGCTATCCTGGCTGAGGACGGCTGATAGCCAGAAACCGGTCCTAGGATGCTTGATTCCGGTCCAAGGAAGACATGGCTTGGCAGTTCGGGCTGGACTGTTCCCATGAGGCACAGGGTCAAGACTGATTTGCATATGGCCATGTCTGAACTGGGGTGGCGTGGTGAGCAAAATAACGATGGATTAAACCCAGATCTGTGACTGGGGGGGAATGTTTTGCCATTGTGCAACATTCCGTCCATCCTCTTGTGTGTTTTGCTGTTCACCCTATGTGGGAAGGGTATGCCCAGATGTGGGTCCCGTGCTCACTACGCCACTGGAATCAAGCTATCCTGGCTGATGACGGCTGATAGCCAGAAACCGGTCCTAGGATGCTTGATTCCGGTCCAAGGAAGACATGGCTTGGCAGTTCGGGCTGGACTGTTCCCATGAGGCACAGGGTCAAGACTGATTTGCATATGGCCATGTCTGAACTGGGGTGGCGTGGTGAGCAAAATAACGATGGATTAAACCCAGATCTGTGACTGGGGGTGAATGTTTTGCCATTGTGCAACATTCCGTCCATCCTCTTGTGTGTTTTGCTGTTCACCCTATGTGGGAAGGGTATGCCCAGACGTGGGTCCCGTGCTCACTACGCCACTGGAATCAAGCTATCCTGGCTGATAGCCAGAAACCGGTCCTAGGATGCTTGATTCCGATCCAAGGAAGACATGGCTTGGCAGTTCGGGCTGGACTGTTCCCATGAGGCACAGGGTCAAGACTGATTTGCATATGGCCATGTCTGAACTGGGGTGGCGTGGTGAGCAAAATAACAATGGATTAAACCCAGATCTGTGACTGGGGGTGAATGTTTTGCCATTGTGCAACATTCCGTCCATCCTCTTGTGTGTTTTGCTGTTCACCCTATGTGGGAAGGGTATGCCCAGACGTGGGTCCCGTGCTCACTACGCCACTGGAATCAAGCTATCCTGGCTGATGACGGCTGATAGCCAGAAACCGGTCCTAGGATGCTTGATTCCGGTCCAAGGAAGACATGGCTTGGCAGTTCGGGCTGGACTGTTCCCATGAGGCACAGGGTCAAGACTGATTTGCATATGGCCATGTCTGAACTGGGTGGCGTGGTGAGCAAAATAACGATGGATTAAACCCAGATCTGTGACTGGGGTTGAATGTTTTGCCATTGTGCAACATTCCGTCCATCCTCTTGTGTGTTTTGCTGTTCACCCTATGTGGGAAGGGTATGCCCAGACGTGGGTCCCGTGCTCACTACGCCACTGGAATCAAGCTATCCTGGCTGATGACGGCTGATAGCCAGAAACCGGTCCTAGGATGCTTGATTCCGGTCCAAGGAAGACATGGCTTGGCAGTTCGGGCTGGACTGTTCCCATGAGGCACAGGGTCAAGACTGATTTGCATATGGCCATGTCTGAACTGGGATGGCGTGGTGAGCAAAATAACGATGGATTAAACCCAGATCTGTGACTGGGGGTGAATGTTTTGCCATTTTGCAACATTCCGTCCATCCTCTTGTGTGTTTTGCTGTTCACCCTATGTGGGAAGGGTATGCCCAGACGTGGGTCCCGTGCTCACTACGCCACTGGAATCAAGCTATCCTGGCTGATGACAGCTGATAGCCAGAAACTGGTCCTAGGATGCTTGATTCCGGTCCAAGGAAGACATGGCTTGGCAGTTCGGGCTGGACTGTTCCCATGAGGCACAGGGTCAAGACTGATTTGCATATGGCCATGTCTGAACTGGGGTGGCGTGGTGAGCAAAATAACGATGGATTAAACCCAGATCTGTGACTGGGGGTGAATGTTTTGCCATTGTGCAACATTCCGTCCATCCTCTTGTGTGTTTTGCCACTACTATCAGGGCACAGCTCACTGGCCTCGGAGGTGCCTATTGCAGTGAAGGAATTCATATGGAGGCGAGAATTCCTGGACATATTTTCTCTACTTTTGCTGGGCCAACATGGCCAAGATGCGCGCAGGCTAGGGGGGAAGGAGGAAGACAAAAAGATTAGGTTCCAGCAATGGCCGAAAAAACCATAGATTCTTGGCTGTCGGCCTTTTCCATCCTCCACTCTGTCATTTTAGAGAAATTCCCTGAGCAGGGCCAGGCGCTGGTAGTGTACCAAAGATTGATTCACACTGAGGCACAGAAGTGGGGGGGAGAAGGGTGGCTGAACTATGACAGAGAATTCCGAAAATAGATGGCCATATGCCCTGAGATGGAGTGGGACCAGAAGGAAGTACAGTTGTGGATGGACGATATGGGTTCCCGGGGAGCACAGAACCCAGTCGCTCCGACCAAGGGCACAGGGGAAGGGAGTGCCCAGCCTGGGAGCAGCCAGCCCAACACCAAACCGTTCAGGCAGTCCTTTCGGGGGGCGCGCAGAGGAGGTGGCAGAGGGGGAGGCAGGAGAGTCATTCCTGGGACATGCAACCTTTTTAATGCTGGCGCATGCTCGTGGGGGTTCAAATGCAGATTTCAGCATGCATGCAGTAAGTGCGGAGGTCGTCACACAGCAGCATCGTGCCAGGTCAAGCAAGACAGGAAACCGGCTGAGTCTTCTAAGCAGGCCAGCTGAGTCTGCACGGACCCCCATCACCAAGCCTTCTCCGCATATCTCCAGCCCTCTCGTGCCAGTCCTCAGCGCGCTCTCTTCCCCCCCCCCAGTGGATATGTAGACATTCCCCATTCGCTACCCTGCTGCGCGTCCGCATCCCACGCCCGCAAGGGCCCATCTCCGGTCAACCTCGGCCAAATGCTTCCCCTCCTGAGGCTGTATCCCAACCAACTTGAAAGCGTGCTACTGCTGAAAGGGTTTTCAGAGGGATTCATCATCCCATTCGTGGGCGCACTATCCAGTAGGGAAGCGGAGAATCTCAAATCCGCCAGAGACCTTCCACAGGTGCTGGTCCATTCAGGGACGCTCCGCTTCAGAACTTCGTGGTCTCCCCGCTGGGGTTGGTACCCAAGAAAGAGCCAGGAACCTTTCGACTGATACATCACCTATCTTACCCGGAAGGGGACTCTGTAAACCATGGGCTGCAAGAGGGTGCTTGCTCTGTGTCCTATTGTACGTTGGACGTGGCTCTGGACCTTGTCAGGAGGGCGGGCAAGGGAGCCTGGTTAGCTAAGGCTGACATCGAATCGGCTTTCCGCCTCCTACCGGTGCACCCTACCAGCCAACACCTGCTTGGCTTCAAGATGGACGGCCTGTACTATTTTGACAAGTGTATGCCCATGGGGTGCGCAGTCTCCTGTGCCTTTTTCGAGGCCTTCAGCTCGTTCTTACAATGGGCTTTTCAGCAATCCTCGGGGGTGACTGGGGTCTCTCATTACTTGGACGATTTTGTATTCATAGGGGTAGATGGCTCCCAAGAGTGCAGGACAGCCCTTTCCAAGTTCCAATCCCTCATGCAGCACCCCGGCGTTCCCTTGGCCCCCAAGAAAACTGAGGGTCCAGCGCAAGTCCTCTCCTTCCTCGGCATCGATATAGACACGGTTGTGGGTGAAGTTAGGCTCCCCTGTGATAAAGTACATGACTTGATACAGCAGATCGAGCTTACGGTAGGAAAAAAAAAGGTCTCGCTGGGTGTCCTTCAGGGGCTGCTGGGTAGACTCAATTTCGCTGCTAGAATCATCCCCGCAGGTAGGGTCTTTGCGCGTAGGTTAGCCCGAGCTACTTCCCAGGCCAAAAAGAAACATCATATGGTCAAGCTGAGCAGGGGCATGCGGGAAGACCTACTGATGTGGGTGGACTTCCTGAACGACTTTAACGGGTCGGTCATCTGGAGGGACCCTTGGCGCAGCAACGCTGAGCTAGCGCTCTTCTCAGATGCGTCCGGTCGGGAAGGGTTCGGCGTGATCATGGACACAGAGTGGTGTGCCGAGAAGTGGCCTAATGCGTGGCACAAGAAGAAAGTTACGTCCAAGATCACTGTCCTGGAACTCTTCCCCATTGTGGTAGCCTTCCATCTCTGGCCCAGGGCCTTGTCAGCAAAAAGGGTCCTGTTCTGGTCAGACAACCTAGCCGTCGTACAGGCCATAAACACTCATTCAGCCTCTTGTCCCATGGTATTGTGTCTGCTGCGCGAACTGGTGAGGGCATGCCTAAGAAACCATGTAGAGTGTAGGACCAGGCACATACAAGGGGTGTTGAATGTAGCCGCTGACTCTCTCTCTCGGTTTCAGTGGCGCCGTTTCCGGGAGGCTTGGCCGAAGGCGAGAGAAGAGGGGACCCCTTTCCCGCCACACTTGTGGCTGCTGCTGAAGTGGGACTGCGGATGAGGGAACTGGGGGAACAATCCTTAGCCCCTAGGACAGCGAGACGTTACAGCAGCTGTGTAGCGAAGATTTGCGCAATCACCGGGGCCTGGGAAGGGGATCAGGATGGCTTGGAACTTAGGGTGCAACAATTCCTCTTGTGGGCCAAAGGAGGGGGGAAGACGCATTCATGGATCTTGGGTCACCTGTCCGCCATCAGCCACCATGCCAAGTTATTGGGACAGCCAGACCCCACTAAAGCCTTTGTGATCAAGGCGGCACTGCAAGGGTGGGCCAGGATGCAGCCGCGCGTACCGGACGCCAGGTCGCCTATTGAGTATCCTATCCTTCAGGGGATGATAGATTGCATGGTTCGGGCCACGCACTCAGGCTATGAAGCGGCGTTGTTCTCGGCCTGCTTCGCCCTGGCCTTCTTTGGGGCTTTCAGGATCGGGGAACTGGTGGCAAGATCTAAGGCAGACAGTTCAGGGGTGGCTCTGAATGTAAAGGACGTACACCTGGACACTGACAGCATCAGAATTGGCTTGCGACAGTCCAAAAAAGACCAAGGAGGGCGGGGGAGGATGATTGTGTTGCATAGCTTAGGGGACGACAGATACTGCCCAGTGGTCAGGCTCAGAGCATACTTGGCCCTTCACCCAGGGACAGCGGGGTATCTACTGGTCCATTCTGATGGGGTCCCGGACCACATCATGCAGGCGTGCCTCCGCTTATCAGGGCAGGTGGACGGCAATAAGAAATTCAGTAGCCCCTCCTTTAGAATAGGGGCGGCCACCACGGCTTTCCTGGAAGTGATGCCAGCAGAAGGGATCAAGAAAGTGGGGCGCTGGGAGTCGCAGTGCTTCAACCGTTACATCCGGCCCTAGGTGAGGGACTAGGACCTCGGCCCGGGGTGCAGCCAGTTTTGGCAGTAGGATTATGGGTCGCCCGCGCTACATCAGCCTTGTGTGCAGTGAAGGAATTTTGTGTATATTTGAAGTGTTTTGCTGTGTGGTATTGGTCAATAAAGTACGTTAAAAAGACTTCATTTCTTTATTTAGCAGGAACCAAGGTGTGGGTAATTGGCCATTCAAGCATCGCGAGACTGGCTCGGTGGGCGGAGGTCAGACAGTGGCGGAATGGCTTCCTAGCCACAGACATCACGTGGTTGGGCTTCCCAGGCATGCGCTGGAGTGAACTGACAAGAAAATTGAGGCAGAAACTCGGGGGGGGGGGTGCCCCCCGCCGAACTTGTTGGTGATTCACCTGGGTGGGAACGACCTGACTTCATTGGGCAGAAGGGCCTTGCTCCAGGCAATGAGGGACACCTTATGCCAGCTCAGCAACATCATGGGGTCATGCGAATTGTGGTGGTCGGAGATGACACCACGTACTGTTTGGAGGGGAGCACGTTCAGGGGAAGCCATTGAGGTGTCTAGAAGAAAAATTAACCGTGCCATGCGCAGATTCACAGAGCAAAGAGGTTTTGGCTTCATCAGGCATGGGCTCATTCACGCCAAATCCACAGGGTGCCTGGAGGGTGATGGGGTACACCTCTCTAGTTTAGGCATGGACCTTTTCCTACTGGATTTAGGGGAAGCTTTGGCTGCAGCAGGTTGTAAGTAAGTAGACTACCTTGGTGGGGGGCCCTGGTAGTGACGGTGGCCACTCCCAAGGCTGTGGAGGAGTTACAGGGCGATCCAGAGTCTGCAGATACCAAGGGGTACTTCATGCAGGAGCACAGCGTGGTGCTAAGCCAGGATACCCAGGGATGTCTAGAGTTGTCCCCTGGAAGAACTACAGCGCCCCGTTAGTCCTACGGGCGGTTGTGGGTCTGAGCAACCGGGGGCTGCCAGCATACGCTCCGCCCACCTCTTTCGGGGGGGGGCGTGAGTAAGCACGTGGACTGGTGGTCCACGGATGGGAGGGGTGGCCCCTCCCAAGTTTTGGTATGCACCAACCGGCAACTGCCATGGTGTAATTTAGACTTATCAGACGGGCAGGCTGCTAGGGGTTGGCCTGCCCTGGGATCGGATCGCCCGTAAAATAACCCACCATGTTTGCATATTGGTTATGCTAATAAACCTGCAGCAATATTTCTCCACTTACAAAAAGTGTTGTGTGGTTTATTTATGTATTTATTATGTATTATGTGACAACAGTTGCCGATATTGGCACTATGCTCCATTCCTCAAAGGTCTGGAATTGTTATTTGCTACTTTCTATTTTCTCACTTCCCTCTAGGAGCTTCTCGCTTCTGCTCCTTCAAGTTGCACTACAGATCTGAGCACTGATGTGTCAGTAATCCCATTCTCCCTTACAGCCTGTCACTTCCTCCCTTTCTCCAGCTGTCATACATGACCTGCCACTCTATATACAGCCAGTCAGATATTGGCACAGTCTACCACCTCGACTGAACTTGGCCCAGCTTGGACTGAGTTTCTGGTGCCACTCATGATCACTCACTCCCTCTACCTTGGGACCCGGGAGTCCCTTCTGCCGGAGCAAACTTACTGCTGCCGCAGTGATCTTCGCCTGGAGAAATGCTACTGCTAGGGTAGCCCTGTGTGCATTTTTCCCCTCTGTCGCTCCTCCTCTGACTCCGCCTCCTTTCCGCGTCCCCTCTGTCCGACGGCTCCGGATTGGCCGAGGCTGCCCTGCCCCTTCTCCGAGCCTAGCGGCTGCAGGTCCATGATTATTCTCTCTGATGCCTTTGGAGTAAAGGCAGGGGAGGGGGTGGGGAGGGGGCTGCCGTCCCTCTGGCTGCGTGTGTGTGCATGTGTGTGTGACATCCCTGTGTATGTGTACGAGCTCGGCTATTTGCCCCTTCCTGTTTATCACGTTATTTATTTGCAATCGGGGTCTGCGTGTGAATTTGTCCGACTGCCCCCTCCCACCTCTGCAACCAGTCCCGGTGGGTATATGGAGAGACGTTCACTGCTGCAGCTCATCCAGGAGCAGGTGAGTGGCCCGGGGGGCCTCGCGCCCCGGGGAGGCTGTGCAGGGGAGGAGAAAGGGGCGGGGGGAGGTCGAAGATTTCGGGTGGTGGTGAAGTGTGGAGAGAGGGAAAGCCCCTCTGCCCTGGCGTCCCACCGCTCCTGCCACCTGTGCATGCACGCCGCCTCCAGGAGCTAGCCTCCCATCTCATCATGCATGCTCAGGCTGCAGCAGCGCCCTTCCCTGGTGATGACCCGCAGGGACCCTCTAGGACGACAGACATGGTTCACCTTGAGCAATGCTGTGTGGGTGTCTCTTGAGTGGGAGGCCTTCCACAGGGCATGCCCAGGTGAGGTGCTCCTCTGACAGTTCCACGGTAGGGTAAACCCCCACCTCCCTCCTGGTGCACGAATAGGTCAAACCCTCTAATGATGCCGAAGTAGAGAGGCGTGATCCACCGGGTGGGATCCAAACTGAGCACCCAAAGCCTGCTCAGGCAGCTACCCACCTCTGGAGATGAGACACCAAGATAAGGTGCCCTCTCTGGCGAGGCCTAGTCAGAGGGCCACTCCTGATGATGCATAGGTACGTTGCTCCCTAAATCCATGCCAGTGTAAGTCCCCGGCAGTTTGATATAGCGCGGTCTGGTCCAGAAGGTATCGGAGCGCTTTAAACGAGCACCGGTTACATTACACAAGGTCACATTCATGTTTTTGGTACAGGGAGATCACGTGGTTCGCCCAGAAACACAGGATCTTCAGCCGACGCCGAAACTCGAACCTGGTTCCATAGTTCCAAAGTCGGCAGCTCTGGCCGTTACGCCACACCATCTTCTCAAACCGAGTACCTCTTGTGGTGATGTTCCACAGCTGATATCCAGGCAGGGTGCCACACTGACAGTTTTCAGGGAGGGTGCCCCTAGGAATATCATCATGTAGGGTCACAACCCTCAACCATGCCCATATTGGGCCCCATTGTTTCAATGCCTTGCTAGAATGTGCACCATGATAATGCCCATCCGTGTACTGTTGCCCTTGGGTCAATGCCCAGCTAGTGTCTCCTCGTTCATGGCGCCCTGGTAGAGAAACGCCGGTCCCATGCCAAGGCTAGATGGCACCTCCAGTAATGCCCAAGTGTGGTGCCCATTCTTTTGGCGGCCGGTTAGAATGCTTATGAAGGCACGTGATGTCTTGCAGGGCGGTCCCTAGGAATATGGCATACAGAGATACTCAGGTTTGGAGCTGCCCCATGATGTGCGGTACCCAGGCAGAGGGTCGTTTCCTGCAGTGCTCCTCAGACGGATGCCCGCTCTGTAAGTCAACAAGTGGGAGGCCTCCTTGTGCAGTGTCCAATAATGTTCCTCTGCATCAACTGTATTGTGCCCACTCTGGGCAGCACTCTCCTAGTATGTCTCATCTAGAAATGCACTGGCAGACTTTCTGGCGGCCTGGCAGGGCACTCTTTTTGCGGTGTTCGGGCAAAGGATCTCTTAAATTGTGCCCAGGTAGAGTGCGCCATCGATGTTTACCCAAGTATAAGTGCTTAGAAAAGTCCCAGAGCACACAAGCCATCAGTGGCACGCTGGGCCCCTTTCCAAAGAGGTAGGAATCCCGAGGCAGCGTCTCCATGGCGACCAGAGGGCAGAGTGATGGATGCATAAGACCAGGAGTTGAAATCTTCGCCTACCTGCCGCTGGAAATGCAAAGCACATAGAGGGGCACGAGTCATGGGCTTATAGAGCAGCAGGATGTGTTTGTGGGACATTCGGGATGGGCAGGGAGCTGGTTAAGCTCCTCCCCCAACCCCCAGCTGGGCGGGCCCTGTTGAAAGATTGAACCTGGTTACAATGGATTAATTACCGCGTTAACGACGAGGGAGCTCAGGCGCCTCAGGCGTTGCTGGCGGTGATCGGCGGTTAGAAGATGGTAAAGAGTGCAATAATACCCAAGTATATCAGGAGTATTAATACCGGGGAGGGGAGAGGCTGCTGGCTGTCCGATTTGCAGCTATTAATGATGCATGGGTTCACAATGTTGTATATTTTGCTATACTAATTCTGTTAGGGCCCCTCAGGCATTTTGTAATAATAAGTTTGCGTTTGTTCATGGCGTTTAGTGGCACATTTTCTGCCTCTTCGTGGCGCTGTAAGTATCTGATGTTAATATTGCCCAACGCAGCGAGGCGCAGGGTGGCAATGACATGGATGTGTAAGCGTCACCTTGAGATGATGTGTGGCCGAGGCATGTGTGCGGATGGACACTGGCAGACATAGCACACATGAAAGCCCCCTGAAGAGATGACAAGCTAGAAGAGGGTCCTAGAAGGTGGAGGGAGCTTTGTAACACATTCCTAGCTGCTGACCCGGATGAGTGATCGGAACGAGTTAGGGACGAGCGAGGATTCGACAGAGGAGGAAGTGGACTGAGTGCACTGCCAGGCTCCTTGATCCCTGATGCTTTATCGAATCTTAACTTGCGAGGCCCTACTCTGATAATGAAACTCTGCTGTATAAATCCACCAATAGGTGCTGTTCAATGCTGTACACCTGTTAGTCTTTGTTGAAAGATAAATAAAGGTAATAAAATAAAAAACATATGTATATATCCTAATGTATGATACATCGGTGCGGGTAAGGTCTGAGATGTATTATTTGGTATACAAAGTTTGGGGATCAATGATTGGCAGAGTCACCGTTGCAAAGTTTGGTTATCAATGATTGGCAGAGTCACTGTGGTTGCAAAGTTTGGGTATCAATGATTGGCAGAGTCGTCGTGGTTTCAGAGTTTGGGTATCAATGATTGGCAGAGTCACCGTGGTTGCAAAGTTTGGGTATCAGTAATTGGCAGAGTCACAGTGGTTGCAAAGTTTTGGTATCAATGATTGGCAGAGTCACTATGGTTGCAAAGTTTGGGTGCCAATGATTGGCAGAGTCACTGTGGTTGCAAAGTTTGGGTATCATTCATTGTCAGTCACCGTGGTTACAAAGTTTGGGGATCAATGATTGGCAGACTGGCAGAGTCACCGTGGTTGCAAAGTTTGGGTATCAATGACTGGCAGAGTCACAGTGGTTGCAAAATTTGGGTATCAATGATTGGCAGAGTCACTGTGGTTGCAAAGTTTGGGTATCGATGATTGGCAGAGTCACTGTGGTTGCAAAGTTTGGGTATCAATGATTGATAGAGTCACTGTGGTTGCAAAGTTTGGGTATCAGTGATTGGCAGATTGGCAGAGTCACCGTGGTTGCAAAGTTTGGGTATCAAGGATTGGCAGAATCACAGTGGTTGCAAAGTTTGGGTATTAATGATTGGCAGAGTCACTGTGGTTGCAAAGTTTGGGTATCAATGATTGGCAGTCACTGTGGTTACAAAGTTTGGGTTTCAATGATTGGTAGTCACCGTGGTTACATAGTTTGGGTATCAATGATTGGTAAAGTTACTGTGGTTGCAAACATTGGGCATCACTGCTTGTCAGAGTCACCCTGGTTTCACAGTTTGGTTATCAATGATTGGCAGAGTTGCCATGGTTTCAAAGTTTGGGTATCAATAATTGACAGAGTCACTGTGGTTGCAAAGATTGGGTATCAATGATTGGCAGAGTCACTGTGGTTGCAAAGTTTGGTTATCAATGATTGGCAGAGTCACAGTGGTTGCAAAGTTTGGGTATCAATGATTGGCAGAACCATGGTGGTTTTAAAGTGTGGGGATCAATGATTGACAGAGTCACAGTGGTTGCAAAGTTTGGGTATCAATGATTGGCAGAGTCACAGTGGTCGCAAAGTTTGGTTATCAATGATTGGCAGAGTCACAGTGGTTGCAAAGTTTGGGTATCAATGATTGGCAGAATCATGGTGGTTTTAAAGTTTGGGGATCAATGATTGACAGAGTCACAGTGGTTGCAAAGTTTGGGTATCAATGATTGGCAGAGTCACAGTGGTCGCAAAGTTTGGGTATCAATGATTGGCAGAGTCGTGGTGGTTTTAAAGTTGGTTATCAATGATTGGCAGAGTCAGAGTGGTTGCAAAGTTTGGGTATCAATGATTGGCAGAGTCACTGTGGTTGCAAAGTTTGGGTATCCATGATTGGCAGAGTCACTGTGGTTGCAAAGTTTGGGTATCAATAATTGGCAGAGTTGGCGTGGTTTCAAAGTTTGGGTATCAATAATTGACAGAGTCAGTGTGGTTGCAAATTTTGGGTATCAATGATTGGCAGAGTCACTGTGGTTGCAAAGTTTGGGTATCGATGATTGGCAGAGTCACTGTGGTTGCAAAGTTTGGGTATCAATGATTGACAGAGTCACTGTGGTTGCAAAGTTTGAGTATCAGTGATTGGCAGATTGGCAGAGTCACCGTGGTTGCAAAGTTTGGGTATCAAGGATTGGCAGAATCACAGTGGTTGCAAAGTTTGGGTATTAATGATTGGCAGAGTCACTGTGGTTGCAAAGTTTGGGTATCAATGATTGGCAGTCACTGTGGTTACAAAGTTTGGGTTTCAATGATTGGTAGTCCCCGTGGTTACATAGTTTGGGTATCAATGATTGGTAAAGTTACTGTGGTTGCAAACTTTGGGCATCACTGCTTGTCAGAGTCACCCTGGTTTCACAGTTTGGTTATCAATGATTGGCAGAGTTGCCATGGTTTCAAAGTTTGGGTATCAATAATTGGCAGAGTCACCGTAGTTGCAAAGTTTGGGTATCAATGATTGGCAGAGTCACTGTGGTTGCAAAGTTTGGGTATCAAGGATTGGCAGAATCACAGAGGTAGGAATCCCGAGGCAGCGTCTCCATGGAGACCAGAGGGCAGAGTGATGGATGCATAAGACCAGGAGCTGAAATCTTCGCCTACCTGCCGCTGGAAATGCAAAGCACATAGAGGGGCATGAGTCATAGGCTTATAGAGCAGCAGGATGTGTTTGTGGGACATTCGGAATGGGCAGGGAGCTGGTTAAGCTCCGCCCCCAACCCCCAGCTGGGCGGGCCCTGTTGAAAGATTGAACCTGGTCACAATGGATTAATTACAGCGTTAACGACGCGGGAGCTCAGGGTATCAAGGATTGGCAGAGTCACCGTGGTTGCAAAGTTTGGGTATCAATGATTGGCAGTCACTGTGGTTACAAAGTTTGGATATCAATGATTGGTAGCCACCGTGGTTACATAGTTTGGGTATCAATGATTGGTAGAGTCACTGTGGTTGCAAACTTTGTGCAGCACTGATTGGTAGCCACCGTGGTTACATAGTTTGGGTATCAATGATTGGTAGAGTCACTATGGTTGCAAACTTTGTGCAGCACGGATTGTCAGAGTCACCCTGGTTTCACAGTTTGGGTATCAATGATTGGTAGAGTCACTGTGGTTGCAAAGTTTGGGTATCAATGATAGGCAGAGTCACCGTTGCAAAGTTTGGTTATCAATGATTGGCAGAGTCACTGGTATTGCAAAGTTTGGGTATCAATGATTGGCAGAGTCGTCGTGGTTTCAAAGTTTGGGTATCAATGATTGGCAGAGTCACCGTGGTTGCAAAGTTTGGGTATCAGTAATTGGCAGAGTCACAGTGGTTGCAAAGTTTTGGTATCAATGATTGGCAGAGTCACTATGGTTGCAAAGTTTGGGTACCAATGATTGGCAGAGTCACTGTGGTTGCAAAGTTTGGGTATCATTCATTGTCAGTCACCGTGGTTACAAAGTTTGGGGATCAATGATTGGCAGACTGGCAGAGTCACCATGGTTGCAAAGTTTGGGTATCAATGATTGGCAGAGTCACAGTGGTTGCAAAATTTAGGTATCAATGATTGGCAGAGTCACTGTGGTTGCAAAGTTTGGGTATCGATGATTGGCAGAGTCACTGTGGTTGCAAAGTTTGGGTATCAATGATTGACAGAGTCACTGTGGTTGCAAAGTTTGGGTATCAGTGATTGGCAGAATCACAGTGGTTGCAAAGTTTGGGTATTAATGATTGGCAGAGTCACTGTGGTTGCAAAGTTTGGGTATCAGTGATTGGCAGTCACTGTGGTTACAAAGTTTGGGTTTCAATGATTGGTAGTCACCGTGGTTACATAGTTTGGGTATCAATGATTGGTAAAGTTACTGTGGTTGCAAACTTTGGGCATCACTGCTTGTCAGAGTCACCCTGGTTTCACAGTTTGGTTATCAATGATTGGCAGACTGGCAGAGTCACCGTGGTTGCAAAGTTTGGGTATCGATGATTGGCAGAGTCACTGTGGTTGCAAAGTTTGGGTATCAATGATTGACAGAGTCACTGTAGTTGCAAAGTTTGGGTATCAATGATTGGCAGTCACTGTGGTTACAAAGTTTGGGTTTCAATGATTGGTAGTCACCGTGGTTACATAGTTTGGGTATCAATGATTGGTAAAGTTACTGTGGTTGCAAACTTTGGGCATCACTGCTTGTCAGAGTCACCCTGGTTTCACAGTTTGGTTATCAATGATTGGCAGAGTTGCCATGGTTTCAAAATTTGGGTATCAATAATTGACAGAGTCACTGTGGTTGCAAAGTTTGGGTATCAATGATTGGCAGAGTCACAGTGGTTGCAAAGTTTGGGTATCAATGATTGGCAGAATCATGGTGGTTTTAAAGTTTGGGTATCAATGATTGGCAGAGTCACAGTGGTTGAAAAGTTTGGGTATCAATGATTGGCAGAGTCACAGTGGTCGCAAAGTTTGGGTATCAATGATTGGCAGAGTCGTGGTGGTTTTAAAGTTGGTTATCAATGATTGGCAGAGTCACTGTGGTTGCAAAGTTTGGGTATCCATGATTGACAGAATCACTGTGGTTGCAAGGTTTGGGTATCAATAATTGGCAGAGTTGGTGTGGTTTCAAAGTTTGGGTATCAATAATTGACAGAGTCACTGTGGTTGCAAATTTTGGGTATCAATAATTGGCAGACTCACTGTGGTTGCAAAGTTTGGGTATCGATGATTGGCAGAGTCACTGTGGTTGCAAAGTGTGTGTATCAATGATTGACAGAGTCACTGTGGTTGCAAAGTTTGGGTATCAGTGATTGGCAGATTGGCAGAGTCACCGTGGTTGCAAAGTTTGGGTATCAAGGATTGGCAGAATCACAGTGGTTGCAAAGTTTGGGTATTAATGATTGGCAGAGTCACTTTGGTTGCAACGTTTGGGTATCAATGATTGGCAGTCACTGTGGTTACAAAGTTTGGGTTTCAATGATTGGTAGACACCGTGGTTACATAGTTTGGGTATCAATGATTGGTAAAGTTACCGTGGTTGCAAACTTTGGGCATCACTGCTTGTCAGAGTCACCCCGGTTTCACAGTTTGGTTATCAATGATTGGCAGAGTTGCCATGGTTTCAAAGTTTGGGTATCAATAATTGACAGAGTCACTGTGGTTGCAAAGTTTGGGTATCAATGATTGGCAGAGTCACTGTGGTGCAAAGTTTGGGTATCAATGATTGGCAGAGTCACTGTGGTTACAAAGTTTGGGTTTCAATGATTGGTAAAGTTACTGTGGTTGCAAACTTTGGGCATCACTGCTTGTCAGAGTCACCCTGGTTTCACAGTTTGGTTATCAATGATTGGCAGAGTTGCCATGGTTTCAAAGTAAGGGTATCAATAATTGACAGAGTCACTGTGGTTGCAAAGTTTGGGTATCAATGAATGGCAGAGTCACTGTGGTTGCAAAGTTTGGTTATCAATGATTGGCAGAGTCACAGTGGTTGCAAAGTTTGGGTATCAATGATTGGCAGAATCATGGTGGTTTTAAAGTTTGGGGATCAATGATTGGCAGAGTCACAGTGGTTGCAAAGTTTGGGTATCAATGATTGGCAGAGTCACAGTGGTTGCAAAGTTTGGGTATCAATGATTGGCAGAGTCACTGTGGTTGCAAAGTTTGGGTATCCATGATTGGCAGGGTCACCGTGGTTGCAAAGTTTGGGTATCAGTGATTGGCAGAATCACAGTGGTTGCAAAGTTTGGGTATTAATGATTGGCAGAGTCACTGTGGTTGCAAAGTTTGGGTATCAGTGATTGGCAGTCACTGTGGTTACAAAGTTTGGGTTTCAATGATTGGTAGTCACCGTGGTTACATAGTTTGGGTATCAATGATTGGTAAAGTTACTGTGGTTGCAAACTTTGGGCATCACTGCTTGTCAGAGTCACCCTGGTTTCACAGTTTGGTTATCAATGATTGGCAGACTGGCAGAGTCACCGTGGTTGCAAAGTTTGGGTATCAATGATTGGCAGAGTCACAGTGGTTGCAAAATTTGGGTATCAATGATTGGCAGAGTCACTGTGGTTGCAAAGTTTGGGTATCGATGATTGGCAGAGTCACTGTGGTTGCAAAGTTTGGGTATCAATGATTGACAGAGTCACTGTAGTTGCAAAGTTTGGGTATCAGTGATTGGCAGAATCACAGTGGTTGCAAAGTTTGGGTATTAATGATTGGCAGGGTCACTGTGGTTGCAAAGTTTGGGTATCAATGATTGGCAGTCACTGTGGTTGCAAAGTTTGGGTTTCAATGATTGGTAGTCACCGTGGTTACATAGTTTGGGTATCAATGATTGGTAAAGTTACTGTGGTTGCAAACTTTGGGCATCACTGCTGGTCAGAGTCACCCTGGTTTCACAGTTTGGTTATCAATGATTGGCAGAGTTGCCATGGTTTCAAAGTTTGGGTATCAATAATTGACAGAGTCACTGTGGTTGCAAAGTTTGGTTATCAATGATTGGCAGAGTCACAGTGGTTGCAAAGTTTGGGTATCAATGATTGGCAGAGTCACAGTGGTTGCAAAGTTTGGGTATCAATGATTGGCAGAATCATGGTGGTTTTAAAGTTTGGGTATCAATGATTGGCAGAGTCACAGTGGTTGCAAAGTTTGGGTATCAATGATTGGCAGAGTCACAGTGGTCGCAAAGTTTGGGTATCAATGATTGGCAGAGTCGTGGTGGTTTTAAAGTTGGTTATCAATGATTGGCAGAGTCACTGTGGTTGCAAAGTTTGGGTATCCATGATTGACAGAGTCACTGTGGTTGCAAGGTTTGGGTATCAATAATTGGCAGAGTTGGTGTGGTTTCAAAGTTTGGGTATCAATAATTGACAGAGTCACTGTGGTTGCAAATTTTGGGTATCAATGATTGGCAGACTCACTGTGGTTGCAAAGTTTGGGTATCGATGATTGGCAGAGTCACTGTGGTTGCAAAGTTTGTGTATCAATGATTGACAGAGTCACTGTGGTTGCAAAGTTTGGGTATCAGTGATTGGCAGATTGGCAGAGTCACCGTGGTTGCAAAGTTTGGGTATCAAGGATTGGCAGAATCACAGTGGTTGCAAAGTTTGGGTATTAATGATTGGCAGAGTCACTTTGGTTGCAACGTTTGGGTATCAATGATTGGCAGTCACTGTGGTTACAAAGTTTGGGTTTCAATGATTGGTAGTCACCGTGGTTACATAGTTTGGGTATCAATGATTGGTAAAGTTACCGTGGTTGCAAACTTTGGGCATCACTGCTTGTCAGAGTCACCCCGGTTTCACAGTTTGGTTATCAATGATTGGCAGAGTTGCCATGGTTTCAAAGTTTGGGTATCAATAATTGACAGTCACTGTGGTTGCAAAGTTTGGGTATCAATGATTGGCAGAGTCACTGTGGTGCAAAGTTTGGGTATCAATGATTGGCAGAGTCACTGTGGTTACAAAGTTTGGGTTTCAATGATTGGTAGTCACCGTGGTTACATAGTTTGGGTATCAATGATTGGTAAAGTTACTGTGGTTGCAAACTTTGGGCATCACTGCTTGTCAGAGTCACCCTGGTTTCACAGTTTGGTTATCAATGATTGGCAGAGTTGCCATGGTTTCAAAGTAAGGGTATCAATAATTGACAGAGTCACTGTGGTTGCAAAGTTTGGGTATCAATGAATGGCAGAGTCACTGTGGTTGCAAAGCTTGGTTATCAATGATTGGCAGAGTCACAGTGGTTGCAAAGTTTGGGTATCAATGATTGGCAGAATCATGGTGGTTTTAAAGTTTGGGGATCAATGATTGGCAGAGTCACAGTGGTTGCAAAGTTTGGGTATCAATGATTGGCAGAGTCACAGTGGTTGCAAAGTTTGGGTATCAATGATTGGCAGAGTCACTGTGGTTGCAAAGTTTGGGTATCCATGATTGGCAGGGTCACCGTGGTTGCAAAGTTTGGGTATCAATAATTGGCAGAGTTGGCGTGGTTTCAAAGTTTGGGTATCAATAATTGACAGAGTGACTGTGGTTGCAAATTTTGGGTATCAATGATTGGCAGAGTCACTGTGGTTGCAAAGTTTGGTTATCAATGATTGGCAGAGTCACTGTGGTTGCAAAGTTTGGGTATCAATGATTGGCAGAGTTGTGGTGATTTTAAAGTTTGGGGATCAATGATTGGCAGAGTCACCGTGGTTGCAAAGTTTGAGTATCAATGATTGCCAGAGTGGTCGGTGTTTCAAAGTTTGGGGATCAATGACTGGCAGAGGCACCGTGGTTGCAAAGTTTGGGTATCAATGATTGGCAGAGTCACAGTGGTTGCAAAGTTTTGGTATCAATGATTGGCAGAGTCACTGTGGTTGCAAAGTTTGGGTACCAATGATTGGCAGAGTCACCGTGGTTGCAAAGTTTGGGTATCATTCATTAGCAGTCACCGTGGTTACAAAGTTTGGGTACCAATGATTGGTAGTATCACCGTGGTTGCAAAGTTTGGGTATTAATGATTGGCAGAGTAACTGTGGTTGAAAAGTTTGGGTATCAATGATTGGCAGAGTCATTATTCTTGCAAAGTTTGGGTATCAATGATTGGTAGTGTCGCCGTGGTTTCAAAGTTTCGGTATCAATGATTGGCAGAGTCACCATGGTTGCAAAGTTTGGGTATCAATGATTGGCAGAGTCACCGTGGTTGCAAAGTTTGGGTATCAATGATTGGCAGAGTCACTGTGGTTGCAAAGTTTGGGTATCAATGATTGGCAGATTGGCAGAGTCAGCGTGGTTGCAAAGTTTGGGTATCAAGGATTGGCAGAGTCACCGTGGTTGCAAAGTTTGGGCATTAATGATTGGCAGAGTCACGGTGGTTGCAAAGTTTGGGTATCAATGATTGGCAGTCACCGTGGTTGCAAAGTTTGGGTATCAATGATTGGCAGAGTCACTGTGGTTGCAAAGTTTGGGTATCAATGATTGGTAGAGTCACTGTGGTTGCAAACTTTGGGCAGCACTGACTGGCAGAGTCACCCTGATTTCATAGTTTGGGTAATTCAAAAAAGGAGCTATAGAGGGATAATGTGCCAGAGCGCCCTCCACTCAACAAATATTTTAACAACAAAGATCTGGCACAAATAGGCACTCTTCAATTTATCTATAAATCCAGGATTGGGAAAAGGAAAGATAATTTTATCAAAAACCTCAATCACCTCATTAATGTCTTGGTGTAACCCAATCCAGCGTGCCTCATACTCTATAAAATAAAGAAAGCGAATGAGATGAAAGAGTGATCAGTCAGTGCCTTAAAAAGATTTTCTATTTACACATACCACCAATTTCCAATGTATATATGTAAAAAGTGTGTAAGAAAAGAGAAAGTATCTCACGTGCGCACCACCAGAGGATCTACTGGCGGGTTCTCACCAGCTTGCCCACGTTTGTTTCATCATTGATAACTTTCTCAAAACAGAATAATGTGTCCAGTGAAGAAGAAAGTAAAGATAAAAGAAACTTGTGTCCCCCGTGAAAAAGATGAGACTAAAGGAGTCTCAATTAAAACAGGATTAGACTCACAGGTACTATTCTTCTTTATTCCGAACTGAGAGTCTATACCACGTCTAAAAACACAGCATGTTGAAAACCATTTTAATGACGGCCAACATGTTTCATTGCCATATTATTTGTGGCAAATTCGTCAGGGCTAACGAGGTCAACAATCACCTCCCTGGACAAACAACATCAAAAAAGGACTAGTAGGAGCTATGGGCCCACATACCAGCTCCCACCAACTCAAGGGAACATATATCAAGTATAGTTTTCGTCCCTTCCAGAAGCACTTTCGTTGCTAATGCTTACGTCGCACTCCAGCGATTTCGGGCGGTAACTCAACCTGGACCCCTGCAGTCCTGTTTTTGCCAACAGGTGTTTAAGGAGGACCAGGCAAAATTGCTGCCAGTCTCCGTCTTAAAAAGGCATCCACTCTACATCATTCAATTTATTTTTTTAAATTCCGAATCCATCTTGGACTGGTAAATTTTAAAAACGGCCAATACAACATTTTGTAGGCACTCACACGTGTGGTGATCCATGTGCTCTCATACGTCATCGTGAATGCTCCAGCCTACAAAAAATGCGGTGACATTTTTCTTCTTTTTTCTTTTTTGACTTTTGGCCAATACGACTCAAAGTGGCCACCTATTGGCTTTGCCAATGCTTCTTTAAAAAGTAAAAGTGATGGCTGGATATTAATTTACTAAATATTGGTGTGTCTCCCCCTCACCATATCTCTGAGTAAACCTTGGACAGCTCTGCCTTGCTTACTCAGATGGGCAAGTTCTACAGTGATGTACTCGTTGCTCCGTTTAGTCCAGTGGTAAGGTAGTCTAGGACAGTGGTTCTTAACCTGTGGTCAGGGACCTCTGGGTGTCTGTAAAACCTACTCAGGGCTATGTGAAGGCGTAGAAAATTAAATAATCTTAACTACTTATTAAAGTGTATGGAAATAAGGAAGCAAAATGTAAAACTGAACCTTTTAAAATGTGCCGTAAATGTGAGGGAATTTAAAATTGGAGGCTAAAAATTTAGTTAGATTGATTCGTGGGAGCAGTGCAAGTCAATCAAACAGAATTTATTAAGAACAATAGGTGGCCTGAGCTGAATTTAGAAAACATCCAACCTTCCCATTAAAAGGATTTATTACATATTTTAACATTTATTTATATATTGAATAAAATATTTAGTAATTTGTGTATTTACTTGATGAATGCTTGCTTCTGAATTTTTGTGCAATGCTTTGTGGGTCCAATCATCCTAGTTGCTTAAGCCGGGGTCCCTGGCTTGCAGTAATGACTCATTGGGGTTCACAGATTCTGATTGTGATTCGGTGGGGGTCACTGGATTCCAGTAATGATTATGTGAGGGTCCGCAGAAGTCAAAAAGTTAAGAACTGAGATTTGGCTCCATCCCTTTGTTGATCTTCTTTACA
This sequence comes from Triturus cristatus, assembly GCF_964204655.1. Classification (NCBI taxonomy): domain Eukaryota; kingdom Metazoa; phylum Chordata; class Amphibia; order Caudata; family Salamandridae; genus Triturus; species Triturus cristatus. The sequence goes on from NC_140593.1 coordinate 673,173,872, forward strand.
AGCATTCAGTTGGCCAGCTGTTGCATTAGCTCACATATGAGGCGCCAGAATTCCCATGAATGATAAATACATCATTAACGCAGACGTCATCTTTAATACAGTAAGAGGGGGCTTTGCATGTCAAATACAATTGAAATGAGTTTTATATTGTGAAATCTTTTGCAAACGCAATGGGAAGGTTCTTGCATTCTGAAATATGTGATAAATGCCATATGAAGGGGCTTTCCATTGTTTAATGCAGAGAGAGTGTTGGGGTCCCCACTACTATCTGATTTTGGCACTTATCGCCTGCTGGAGTTTTCATTCTGGTTGGCATTGGAGACTCAGTGATGGAGAGGTATCTATTTTAAATTCAAATGTTGTTATTGAGGTTTGAGAGAAACATAAAAGAAACAAACAAAAAAACTGCTTTATCTTAAGGGTATGCTGTCAAGAAAAGAGACAGTCATAAAATGCCAGTCTGAATGACCCTGAACGTTGAAATCCTCAAGGATATGCATTCTGAGATGGCAGGGACCAATAATATAAAGTTTAACCAAGGAAGGAAGACAAAACCTTGGCAGGAAAAACTGACTAGGAAGCAAAATCATCTTGTCAGAGCAAAGCCGCAAGAAAGGAGGAGAAGCCATCAAAGCCCCAAGCTCACCAACCCGCCACCCAGAGTAAATGGCCACCAAAAAAAGAAACTTGGCAGAAATAACCTTAAGGTCAACAGAAAGCAAAAGCTCAAAAGGGGGACTGGTTAATGCCTGCAGGCCCAAGGGAAGATCCCATGCTGGACCAGGAGAGCATGAAACAGGACGCTAAAGCAAAAAACTCCTCAAAAGGTAAGCCACCAAGGGAGAGACAGAAACCACAGGAGAACCCCTGAAGGCAAGAATGGCAGCCCACTGAGCCCGGAGAGTGGAAACAGCCAGACCCATGACAAACCCATCACTCAAAAAGTCCAATGGCCGGACAGGATCACACAAGGAAGAAGACAGACCATTCCTAAGGCACCAGGAGTCAAAGTTCTTTCAATGACTACCATAAGACCTCAGCGTCGATGACCTGTGAAACAATTGGATGCTCTGAGCCACATCAAGAGAACAACCCAGAATCAACAAAACAAACCTCTCAAGTGCCAAACCCCCATCCAGAGGTGAAGCAGAGAGGACACACTGAGAAGAGGAGCATGCAGCAGAGAGGGATACAGGGGAAACTGCCAATGGGGGCACACTGAGAAATCTAGAAGAAGGGGAAACCAAGGCTGCCGGGACCACTCCAGCACAACCAGAAAAACCTCCGGTCGATCCACATCAATCTTTAGGAGGACCCTGGGAATCAAGGAAAAGAGTGGGAAGGCAAACAGGAGTCCCTGGGACCAAGGAACGGAGAAAGCACCAATCGCCAAGACCCACTGAGATGGAACCAGGCTGCAAAAATGTGGAATAAGGGCTGTGTCCTCAGAAGCAAAGAGATCCAGCGAAGGAAGGCCGAATTGGGAGAGAATCTGCTGGAACAGAAGGAGGGACAGACACCTGGTCACAGAGGACAGAAACACCCAGCTCAAAGAGTTCACCGGCCCATTCTCCCTCCCCAGAAGATGGTCTGCCAACAGAGAATGGAGATTCCTCTCGGCCCATAGACCGATCCTCCTGAAAAGGAGAAGCAGAGATCGGCACATCCCCCCCTGCTGGTTAATATAAGCACAAACAACCTGGTTATGGGACTGAGCACAAACAGCACAGCCTAGAAGGAATAGAGCAAACCAAAGAAGGGCCAACCGAACAGCCTTCAACTCCCGCTATTTTAATGGTTGGAGAGCCTCGACACGGGGCCACCTGCCCAGGGCTTTTGAAACCCCTAGAACTGCACCCCACCCCTTGGCACTGGCATCGGTCGACAACACCAGCATGGCAAGAGGAGGGAGAAGAGCAAAACCCCTGGAGAGATTCTGAGGGGACAACCACCACTGGTGGGAAGTCTGAATCGCCAGAGACACAGAAATAAGGGTGTTGTAGGCCTTACAGACAGGATCCCAGTGGCACAGAATGTGATGCTGGAGTTGATACAAATGCAGACGGGCCCAAGGGAGGAGATGCAGGGTGGAGGCCATCTCACCTTGACTCCGCAACCAGAGCCGGGCAGAGACCTGAGACTGAGACAGCACCCAGGAAAGATGTCTGAACAGAGTCAATTGTCTTTCCTGGGACAGGAACACCATCCCCAGATCCATCCGGAAGAAAGCCCTGAGGTACTTCAAAGGCTAGGAGGGCTGAAGGGAGGATTTCCTGTGGTTGATGAGAAACTCATAAGACTCCAGAAGACGACAGATCTGAGCCAAATCCTCCTGTGACTGAGAGAAAGAAGGAGAAACAATCAACCAATCATTAAGGTAAGGACAAATCTGAATGCCCCAGGAATTGAGAGTACCTACCGGGGGGCCAAGAGCTTCGTGAAAACCCTTGGTGCTGAGGAAAGGCCAAAAGGAAGCACCTGGAGCTGAAAGTGCTGGGCCCCCACCACAAAGCGTAGAAACCTCTAATCCGATGGATGGATTGGAACATGCAGGTAGGCGTCCATCAGGTTGAGGGAGGCAAGGAAGCAAACCTGGTACACTAGCTGAAGTATAGACTGCAAAGTCATCATCTTGAAAGGGCGATGAGGAATGTGGAGACTTACCCCCTTAAGATTCAACACAGAGCGCAAGCATGTTGTATCCTTCTTGGAGACCAGAAAGAGGATGGAATAACAACCCAGCCCCCTTTCCTGGGGTGAAACATCAACAATCGCAGCCTTCTCCAAGAGAAGCAGAATGCCCTCCAGCAAGGCTACCCGCCTCAGAGGATGACGTGGAAGAGGAGTCTCCCAGAACACTGGAGAGGGCCAAAATGAAAAATCGATCCACTAACCAGAAGTCACCATCCCAACTGCCCAGGCATCAGAAAGACTCAGCCAGCAATTACCAAGGAAGCAAAGGAGACCTCCAACCGGAAAAGGCGCATAGTCACTGCTTTGGAAAAGGAGTGGCAGTAGTACCACCGGACTGGAACTTGTCACCCACCCCCAGGAGCGCCCTGGCCATGACACCTGCCAGGAAAGGGCTGCTGAGCACCCCTGGCTCAAGGAAAGGCAAAAGCGTGACTATAACCAAACCCACAACCCTGAGAAGGAGGTCCAACAGGAGCCAAAAGCTTTTGTTTCTCAGCTGACTGCTTGACCAAGTCCTCCAGCTAGGGTCCAAACACTTTGGAATCCTCAAACATCAATTTGAGCATGATAGACTTCTGAGAGGACCCAAACTTCAAAATATGACGGCGTGCAGCAATGGAAGCCCCGGAAGCAGCAGCCGCTGCACACTACTTATCAACGGAAATGTCTGAAAGGTATCACACTTGGAGTTCCATGAGAGCTAACAGAGAGCAGGCATCTTCCCCCTCATTCAACCGAAGAGCCAGAGCCTGGAAATCCTTTTTTTGTAAAATGTATTTATTGACAATTTGTACAACAATACATATTCAGCATTGCAATATCAAGACTGTATAATTAAAAAACATATTTGTTCCGAATGTGTGAACAAGCAAACAGAAATCAAAAAAGAACAATTACAAAACAGACAGGAGGCTTTGTACATAGCTCTCATCACCTAGTTAAAGACAGTAGGCATTAGGCTTGTCCTCATGTAAAGCTCAACATATCAATACCATTATAAGCTACTCACAGTGAACCTGTCGTGGGCGGCCAGCAAATGTCAGGTCCCGACAACCATTCAAGAGAGTTTAGCTAAAATGGGTGCGTATCTACATGTGGTTCAAGTGACTGTGAAGGGCAAGATTCAACTCGGGAAGCGGAGGCATAGCTGTCTTCCTGAAGTGTTCTTAGCCAGTCTAAGAAGGGGCCCCCTATATCCTTTGGCTGGAAGCTATGGGTATTAGCTCCCAGAAGGTTGACAATTGAGTGTGACTGAATGTGACGTCCAGGATCCAGGCCTTGACTGTGGGTGCTTTCCTATCCTCCAATGAATGGACACTCTCTATTTAGCCATCAGGAGTAACAAAGCGTGTATTTTATGGTACTCGGCCTTAGTGTCTTTCACATATCCCAATAACCCAATGTCCGGCTGAGGTTCGCTGGGTACCCCTTATATTTCATGAATGTTACTAAAAATGGCAGCCCAGAAGGAAGCAATGGGCAGACAGTACCAGGACATATGTATAAAGGTGGCAGGAGCATGCTCGCACCTCCAGCATCTCTCATCTGGTCTTAACCCCATACAATATAACTGAGAGGGGGTCCTGTAGAACATGTGCAAGTATTTAAAGTGTATTAATCTCAGATTATAATTGGGTGTGAGTAGCTGGAGTTGGCCACAACAGAAGATCATTTTTTCATCCATCACCTGACCTTCAAGATCTGCATTCCAGTTGTGCTGGGCTTTGGGTGTAATCAGTGGTGCTGTGATTTGCATAGAGCAGTACATCCTCGTGATTAGTCTGCGGGAGCCTGTAGTAGTTATTAGCTGCTCTAGCACTGGTAATTGATTAGGTTTTTTTGGAAAAATGGCATGTAGCTGCCTGGAAGTGGCTTTAATCTTAAAATAAAGAAATAGCTCCGAAAATTTCTTCGGGCCCTCGGCCAAAGATTCCAGTGGGGCACAGAAAGTGTCTTCAGGATATAGACCCACAAATGTTTCAAAATAGTGGTTCCAGACAACGGCGGACACGGTGACCGCACTACCCTGTGTTGTTCCCTTTGTTGTCACCTGGTAGTCAAATGTGGGGTGAGCGTGCATGGACCAACTCCAGCACTCGCCGTCGTTGAGTGCCAACTGCTGTGCAGAAAATTGATAGACTGGGATTTGGTGGAGTGGTGCACAGCTCGTAAATACAGCAGTGGTGGTCAAATAGTCAATGAGTCCTGATATATAATAAATCTTTTTTTTATTTTTTTCAGAAATAGTTTACCAGCCAACGCGTTTCGTTCAAAAATTGAAATTCTTCAGGGCATAAGTGAGCATTCTTGTAAAATCAAAATGGTAAGGTGGCAAGTGTTCAGCGCGGGGGCTGCCTTGATAAGGGCCTGTGTGCGTTAAATCTTTCAGGCGAGCTGGAAGTGGCGCTGTCCGCTTTAGAGTGTAGCAAATCTGATTTATTATACATCAGGACTCATTGACTATTTGACCACCACTGCTGTATTTACGAGCTGTGCACCACTCCACCAAATCCCAGTCCACAAATGTTTCAAGTCCCATTGATTTTGCCAACGCTACGTTCCCATCGTCAGCCATGGCTGGGATCTGTGGGTTTCGTGACAAAGGGGCAGGCGAGCTCTGGTGCGTATTCTGTCCCAAGCCCACCTTAGGGTTTCAACTGTATCTATCCCGTCCATCGGCCTTCTGTATCTTTGGTAGATGGCAACCTGGAGAGGAACAGGGGCTGCTATGTACGTCTTGACAGCCACATGAGGCTGGAACAGGATGGTAAGTAACCAGAAATGTAAAAATTTCGCTTGCGTGCAGTACGCATACAATGGTCATCCAGCGCAAGACCGGGGAATGGGGAACAACCTGTACCAATATCCTCCCCGTGTCGCAGACCCGACGTCACACTAGCTCATTCACTCACGCAGTCATTGGTGGGGCCCATAACACCAACACTCATACGTCTCTCTCACGAGTCCGCACACACACAGGAGGGATGAATGATTCAAGCGCTGGACATGTTGGGGGGGAACACCTTATAACCTAAAGGGAGAGAAAATCTTTTTACAAAATATACATCGATCTTTGTCGTCTATAGATCCCTATTATTAAACATCAAGGCACTCCTCCCACTTGGTCGACGGACCAATTAGTTGGATTGGTTGATGGTGATCTAGAACCAGCTAAAACACATTTTAAGAATCAGAATCTTTCTCTAAATGAAGAACCATAAACTCATGGTTTCTCGTTAATCAATAATTGTTTATCTAAATTTTCATAATGATTTATATTTGCATTTGTCTCGTCAAAGTTTAGAAATTTTTATATCAAATTTAAGTAAATCGCAGAACATCATATTTACCTAATCTGGCTATCTGGGGCTTCTCTATTTCAATGGCTCTGCATAACCGAGTTCTGCCATCAATCGCCCAAATATAGCAGGCCAAAACTCAGAGTCCAAAGTCCTCTGCTCGGCACGTTACAGTCCCAAAGATCGGCAAAGGACCAGAGACGTGCAAGCATCAATCATTGCCTGTGGAGTTGTAAAATAATCCGCAGTCATCAGACGATCAGGCAGCATCCGGACCCTCAAAGATTTAGGAGCGATAAATCTCTCTCTCTCTATTCTACTACTCTTTTTATAATACAATGAAGTAAAAGAAGATACATTTTTAAGTTTTAGAGCAGTCGTGACTGGCTGTTTGAGATGGTATGATTTGTATTCCCAGATTCTTAGTACAGTTCGAGGGGTGTGGTCATTGGTCAGCAAAGTGTCGGCTTGCTCCGGTTTACTGTAAGGTTGATTGTTCCCCTGTTCTGGGCAAAAATCCAATTTGCCATCCTTGACCAGGGACACACCGTATAAAGGTCGCCAAGAGGTCCAGGCTACATGTTGGCGCGTGCGCAATTGATTCCGCGCCTCACGAGACAGTGGCCACTTCTGCACGCGAAGTCGGCGGCCATTTGGATTAGGCCCAGATGTCAACTTAAGCGAAACAAACACAAAAGAATAATTAATGCATAGAAATAGTATTCATACTGTTAACCCCTTGTTAATCCCTCTATGTGCTTGTAGTTATCTAGCATATAGCGACATTTAAAGCAATTATATTCACCTTTTCCGATCCTCCTCGATGATGTAACATCACAATTCAACATATATCATGCAATATCCTATCACCACATATACTATTTATTAATATGAGTACGGATTTTAGTTATAAGAGTTATTAAGCCATGCATATAGCAAATCCCATGTGTGGTTCAAATTAATATATATATTTTTTTAATAATGTTGATTAGAGTACATGCAACACTTGTTTAATAATATTATAGTTAATAGATTATATAATTTGTATTTTCATGCAAGAATAGAGGAGATATACAACATTTTGCACTACCTGCTCCATCAATCACCCCTTTGGTGATTTTATCACCACACTACTAAAATTGTGTATAAATTTGTCATGAAAAGAGAAATGAATTCATTGTATTCACATTTCTGTTTCCCCAATTTCTTCTCTTCTTGCTGTTTTATACATACTATCTTTCATCTCTTCTAATTCTACTTCTTCAAATTCTCTTTCTTGTCTCTTATCCTGTCTTCTTTTCCAATTTTCTCTTTTTAACTTTTTCTGTATTTTCTTTCTTTTATAACATAGACATCTTAGTCTTAAAATTAATACTAGAAAAATCACACATGTTAATGGAAATAGAATCTTACCTATGAACGTGTTACCTAAATTTAATAAGAAATCTTTAATAGAAGAAAATTTCTTTTCAATCTTTTCCCAAACACTTTCAACCTCCAGTGGTGCAATTTGCTCATGCAAATCAGTTATATTTTTAATGTAGATCTACAGATCTTGACTTTCGTCAGGAATGTAAGTGCAACAATGTTGAACTTTCAGCATTCCACAGACTCCACCCTCTTTCGCCAATATCATAGCAAGGGCAAGTCGATTTTGCATTACCATGGCACGCATGGCAACCATTTCAGTATATACCAATAAAAATCCTCCAGCGGTGCTTGTTGACAAGCGATCCACTACTGTTGATAGTTTTCTAATTTTGTGTGCATTCAGAGATATTCCCACTGCTGGTATCAATGCTCCAAAAATGTCTCCTACAATTTCTGACCAAGATTCTCTTTTTCTACGTGTTAGTTGACTACCTAACTCATGTACACCATCTTTCCCTCTTCCCATGTGGAATATCTTTGGGAAAACCGGGCCTACATAACATGTGCCATGCCAATGGTCTGGCAAACGGTAATATGCATTGTTCCTGCAGATAAAATATAACCCAGGAAAAACTGGATCATTTCCTCCTTTAAATCCCCAACCACCCATGATTCGATATGTATCATGGCATTCACTATTACCTACAAATTAATTATCATATGCAGTTTGATTTCTTCTAATACACAACTTTCCTTTCTGAGGCCAATCCAAAGCCATTGTTGGACTAACTTTTCCCTTCAAATGCTTTTCTCTTTCCACATCCCAAACAGTCTTTTCTTCTTTTCCTTCAGGTATTTTCCTTTGCATCTTTAATCTCCTTTCTTCAACCATATCTAAGAACATCCTTTCCTCTTTCTTTAAACTGCAAGTTAGATTATTTCTAAATATAGACTCTAATGTTAGTTCTTTAGTTTCAAAGAAAAATTCACCTAACACCTTTGCAGGCTTTACTTTATTCAATTTGTCAACTACAGGTACTTGTGAAAATATATTATCTACATCTGAAAAATAATATTCTAATTTCCCTGTTTTGTAAAACAAACTAGCTATTACACTACATGTTATTCCATAGGTTACTGTGAGGTGATGATATGTCACTCCCTCAGATACAGATGCAGGTAACTGCATGCAGACGTAGCAGTCCCTCACGTCCATTGCCTTTACATATTCGTACAGCAGTTTTGAAAATACATTGTTAGAGAAATCATTTATAGACCTGTCTTTATTTAGATAATTTCTATCTATTTTAGTCGGATATACTTTCTGAATCTTTTCTATATTAGTTTTATTCTCACTATGTCCTTCTATTGTTTCTAGTGTAATCTTAAATGAGATCATCAAAGCTAACGCACTCCATAGAAGCATTAGTATTCCTGTACAACAACAACACATTTTAAAGCATGTTTTAAGAAATATGCATCTAGCTTTTCTACTTTCTGTGTTTGCCATTTTCGTAAAATAATCAGTTTCTTTTGACTTAACCTCTTCTACTTCACAACTAGTTTTGTCTAACCCAAGGCTCTAAGCACCTTCTTGGTTCTATCAGTTATGTCTTTCCCGTATTTTATTAGCATCACCTTTTGTCTTGATCAGTTTGGCATTTGATCGTCTTTCACTTTCCTTTCATAATCTTGATATAGAACCTCCTGAACATCCGTTTCTTCTCCAATATCGGACAAGATAACTCTCAGGATTTCCGATTCTTCGTCTTCCTCAACCACTTCTGGTACAGTCACGTTTGGGTTTTCTTGGCTATCCGCCTCTTCTTTTATTTCAGGCAGGACCACATACGACCATTCCGGCGACTTATACTTCTGGTTAGGTTTTCTCATTCTTTTGTTTTCCTCTACTGTAGTTGTTTCCCCGTCTTTTGATTTTCCTTGACTAGATACTTCATTCACTTGTTCAGCTCTGGGTGAATTCACTCTTGTCAATCTGTATCTCAATCTTTTCATTTTATTTGGCCAGATTTCATCTCTTGCTGATCTTTTCAATTTATTTCCATGTTCGTTTTTCTCAGCTCTCCATGCTCTTTTTCTCATTACTCGACCTTCTGGTACTTCTTTATCACTATCCTCTGATTCTGTTTCAACTTGCTTTTTGCTTTCAGCTGTTCTTCTTTCCACCACTTATTTTATTTTTCCTACTTCTGTCCCTCCTCGTGTTTCTTCCACACAATCTTCCTGCTGACTAACTGTCCCTTCCTCTAACTGGATGTTCGAATTCCCTACAACTCCTCGGGGGTCTTCTGCAGAAACCGTTCCCTCACTTTCTATATCTGGCACCTGTCCATCTACCTTTGTTGTTTCAGGTGGAATTTCTCTCAGTTTTCCATCAGGAACTTCCTTATCAACAATTTCTTTAATTGTCTCATCACTGCTTTTTTCTGTTCCTGAATGTACCTGTATTTTTTCAGTCTCTGAGTCTGAGCTGGTATCAGAAATCTGTAACTTCCTTCTCAAAGGAATATTTTCTGGGGCAAAGGTCAAATTTTGCTCTGACTTCCCCCTTTCAGGATTTTCTCTTGTTCTCGTTTCTTCAGCATCCGATTCAGAACTAGTTTCTGACTCCTCAAAATATTCTCCTCCCTTGTTATCCACTGGATTTGTAATTCTAAATGTGTGACTAGCATGAATCCAGTTCTTTACCCCAGCACACTTCACGGCTGTTGTTGTAGTTAAAATCACTTGTCATGGTTTTCCCCAACGTGGGACCAAACAGTTCCTCCTTCTGTATACTTTAATTCTCACCCAGTCTCCTGGGCTCAGATCATGAGCTTGCTTCTTTTCAAGGGTGGTGGCATCCGATCCAACCTGATGAAACACAGAATGTACGGCGTCAACCAGCTCCTTACAGTAATCCAACACCAAGTCATCAGATATAGGCAACAGCTTGTTGACTGGTATGAAAACATGTCGCATTGCTCTTCCCATGACAATTTCATGGGGACTCAGACCTGTGTTCCTATCTGGAATAGATCTAATAGTCATGAGTACCAGAGGCAAGACATCAGGCCATTTCAAACCTGTGGCTAAACTCATTTTCCCTACTCTGTTTTTAATGGTGACATTTACTTGTTCCACCACACCAGAAGCCTCTGGGCGATAGGCACAATGTAGTTTTTGTTGTACATTCAATTCTTCACAAATTAACTTCATAATTTCATTATGAAAATGTTTTCCTCTATCTGACTCAATTGTGACTGGGAACCCGAATCTAGGGATGAACTCTCTCAATAGTAATTTGGCTACTGTAATTCCATCACTTCTTCTTGTGGGGTATGCTTCTACCCATCTAGAAAACAGGCAGACCATTACTAGAACATACCTCAACCTATTACAAGGGGGCATTTCAATGAAGTCAATCTGCATTCTGGTGAATGGCCCTCCTTCACGGCCTATCGTTCCTAGACTTACCACTGTTTTCCTTCCAGGATTGAATTGCTGACATATAAGGCATCTTTGACAAATGCTCTCAGCTACAAGTCTAAATTTTGCATTGTACCATGTCTGCTTAAATGATCTAATCATGGCATCTCTCCCTATATGTGCTTGTCCATGATACATCCGTGCTATGGCAGACACCATGCTATCAGGCATGACTGGTCTTCCATCCCGATAGACCCACACATGATCTGTTTCCCTTGGTGCACATCCTGCTTTTACCCATTGTCCCATTTCCTCATCTCCTGCTTCTTCCTGTAGCTGCCTCACTTCCTCCCATGTATTCACAATGTTAGTAAACAACAAGGGACAAGAATTCATTTCCTTTTCTTTTGCCCCGTTCACAGAATTCTAATATTGAGCCATATCGTTTGCGTACTTGTTCCCTACTGCGATGTAATCTACGGTCTTCGAGTGAGCATCACACTTTACAACAGCCAATTGCTTAGGCAGCTGTATCGTCTCAAGCAATTTCCCAACCACTTTAGCATTCTTTATAGGGGTTCCACTTTAAGTAAAAAATCCTCTCTGTCACCAGATTTGGCCAAAGACATGCACGACACCAAAGCCATACTGACTATCTGTTATCACAATCACTCTTGCATGCTCTGGTTAAGGCAAACAGTTCAGCAACCTGGGCTGATTTTACTCCCTAAAGGTAAGATGCTTCCATTACCGCTGCTACTGTACATACTGCATATGCTGCACTCAGAATTTCTTCGTCTGTTCTCAAGCATGACCCATCCACAAACATCACATAGTCACTTTCAGTCAGGGGTACATCTTTTATGTCAGGACGCGGTTTGGTACAGAAATCAAGCACATCCAAACAGTCATCATCCACTTCGTCCCTGACTTCTACATTCTCAGCATCAGGCAATAACGTTGAAGGATTCACATTCAGGCATCTCACAAGGCTCACATTTGTTGCACCTAATATGACCTTCTCATATTTAGTCAACCGACTATGTGTCATGAACTGAGTGCGGCTCCTTGTTAAAAGGATTGCCACATCATGAGGTACAAACACTCGCACAGGATATCTCATCACAATTCCTTCACTTTGTTCCAGACTCTTACATGTGGCTGCTACAGCATTCAAACAACCAGGTAATGCTACAGCTACAGGGTCTAGTATAGCTGAAAAATATGCAATTGGTCGTCTCAATTTTCCATGTTTCTGTATTAATACAGAAAGTGCACATCCATTTCTTTCGCTGCAGTATAGTTCAAATTCCTTTTCGTAATCAGGCATACCTAATGCTGGTGACTCACACAAACTGTCTCTCAATTGTTTAAAGGCTGCCAACTCTTCTTTATTTAATTCAATGGAGTCTTTTACATCACTTCTCGTCAGGCGTACCAAAGGTTTTGCGATCAGGGAAAAGTTACTTATCCACTGACGACAATATCCAACCATTCCAAGAAACATTCTCACTTCTCTTTGCGTCATTGGGGCTCTCATTCCTTTTATTATCCTGATTCTGTCTGCAGTTATTTTCCTCAGTCCCTTTTCAATTTTGTGGCCTAAACAGTGTACTTCTTTCTGACAGAATTGCAATTTAGAAGGGGGTACTTTAAGTCCTCCATCTGCCAAATGATTCAGCAATGCTATGGTATCCACTACACAAGCTTCTCGAGCTGTTGACGCCACAAGTAGGTCGTCAATATATTGCACTAGCACTGAGTACTCTGGCATCTCTAGGTCTTCTAAGGACTTTTTCAATATCTGATTAAATATTGAGGGGCTCTCTGTATACCCCTGTGGGATTCGGCACCATGCCAAAATACGTTCGCCAAACCGGAACGCAAAAATCTGCTGACTGTCATGATGCAATGGGATGGAAAAGAAAGCATGACATAGGTCAATTACTGTATACCATTCTGCATCATGAGGAATCTGATACAAGATCACAGATGGATTGGGTACAATAGGACAACATGACACAACAATTTTGTTTATTTTTCTTAGATCTTGCAATATTCTAAACGTTCCATTAGGCTTTTTCAGGCCCATAATTGGTGAATTACATGGACTATTCATTATTTCTCTCAAAATACCTTGTTTAATCATCTTCTTGATTATAGGAGTAACTCCTTCATTATCTCGGGGGTCAATTTGTATTGAGGAATATTTGGGTAGCCTATTCCTTCTTTCACTGTCGCTTTTACAGGATCTACATTTTTCATTAATCCTATATCTTCTCCTGTGAAGTCCCAGACCTCTGCCTGTACTGTCTTTTTCAGTTCTTTTGGTAGTTCTTCAGGGTTGAATACAACAAATATTTCAGTAATCTCAGATTCCATATTAGCCATAGTCCTTTTATACAGTACGTCTTCATCAGGGGTCTCAAATGCTATACCATCAGGGGTGCAAAATATGGTGCAATTCATTTTGCACAATAAGTCTCTTCCTAACAAATTTACAGGGCTTGAATCACACACAACAAAGCGGTGCATTTCAGAAAATTTCCCTATATTGACTTTTACTGGTTCCGTGAGATATGTCTGTTGGATACTCCAACCACTTGTATTGTTTCATCCGAGAGAGTAAGATTCTTAACATCAGCTGACCTAACAGTTGATCGAGTAGCACCAGTATCTACTAGGAAAGTAATATTTTCATCATTTTCCTTTACGTCCACAAGAGGGCCTGTCTGGTCTACTTCTAGAGTTGCGTCAAGTACGCACTCTTCTTCCTCCCCTCGGTACCGTCAATAATTTTCTTCTGACTCACTCTCATCGCGTTGTAGCCAATACTGCGAAACAGCACTAGCGCGCGGCAGCTTAGTTACCTGTTCTTCGTTGTAGAATCCTGTCTCATTACTGTATTTCGGTGAATTTACGCTCTGTGGAAAAGGCGGTTTTGGCGCCTGATTCTGTTGGGCAACAACCTGCTGCTGTCACTGTGGTTGACAACTCACCTCTTTCTGCACCTGCGGATTCAATGATGCATTATCACTATTAGTATTCGGGGGAAATTTACACTCGGATTTCCAGTTCGCTCTATTATTCCGCAATTATGACATGGCCATTTCTTTTTGGCTTCTTCTATATTGAATTGTCCCTTTCCTTTTCCAACATTACATTTAGATTTTGGTCCTGCTCTATTTGCCTGTTCAATCAGCTGAGCCTCCTGTCTTTCTGCCACCTTTACCTGTGCCCACATAGCCTTCTCTTTTAATTTACGCTGCTTTGCTTAAATTTCATCACTAAAATATTTTGCATGTCTTAGTACTTCATCTATTTTCTTATTTTGCCAATCCACTGTATGCTGTTTAATCATTTCACTTATTTCCGGACGTAGGCCATACACAAATCTGTATACAAAATGACTTAAATCCTTCTCACTTAAATTTTCGTCACCACTAAACTGCTTAAAGGCAAGGATTAACCTCTCATAGTAAGCATGCACCGACTCCTTAGTCTCCTGATGAGTTCGGTCAATTTTTTACCCAACCAGTCTCTTTGGGAGGTACTTTGTTTTTCAGAAAGGTAATTACTTGTTCATATTTTTTCATCACCTCTGGATCAGGGGCACCTGTTTTTGGGTCTCTAGGGTATTCTTGTGTAGGCCAATGTATCATAATCTTGCACTCTGTCCATAAATCTGCTGGTACTATTATGTCAAATAGACTATTTAAATCAATCCACAAAACTTTTGATAGTTTTACAAACCTATCTACTTGCCTCTCCCCACTTTCTTAATAAAATGACTATGTCTTTAATCTGAGCTGTTCGTCCTGCAGTGTTCAGATTTTCAATATCTTTTTCAGAAAAATCTACTCGATAAGGTTTTTTGTAAGGCTTTTACTCTTTCAAAGTCTATACCCATTTCATTTGCCACTTCTTCTAGTCTTTCGTGTAGATTCTTTGTTCTCCAAGTTATGCTTTTGCATAAAAATAATAATTCTTCATCCTGACAAGCTTTTAACTTCTCTGTGGGGATAGTCCCTATTATTAATTCTCCCAGAACCATCTTTAGCTTGGCCACATCTATAGATTGGGATTTTCTGTCTTTTCTCTGTAAACGTTTAGTTACAAAACAACAGGATCCACCTCCGGGAGAAAAGGAGGGGGTGGAGAAGAACCTGGGTTCAGATATCTAGGGTGGTGGAAGGTGTGTATCCTACTGTGGTTGGACATACACTGTGTTTGTTTACATACCCCTCACACACCAGAATGTCCCTTGGTGTCATGCTTCATCATAGGGGTCTTCCCGCTGCGGGACGGGGCGTGCTACGACCTGCGACTACACGGGAGCACTGATAATGTAGTGCTATGTGTGATGCAAGAGGGAGGGTCTGAAGTGGATGTAGGGAGGTGTATTAAAAAGTACCTGGCCTCATTAGACGTAGAAACTTTAATAGGTCAAGGGAGGCTGGTGCTGTTAAAAAGGTGGTGCGGAGATGTCCTGCGTAATGTGCGGATACTCCTAGTAGGTCAACATGTTTCGATGCAGCAAGGTATCTTCGTCAGGACAAGAACAAGATCCCTCCTGTATAAATAACGTGTGCTCTAATTAGAGACTATTGAAATAAGTGAAAATGCATTTAATAAAGCATTAGTATACAATACCTAATGGTATGCTTTTTGTGTCTGAAAAAAAGAAGAAAAAGGAAAATGGTAGCTGAGTGTCCCAGGAAACATAATACGTAGTACCTGCAAAAATAAGCGGTGCGCCACATAGTGACATTAAGTGATGTCTAACCATAAATCTTAAAATGCAAAAAGAGGTGTAGTGACCTGTAGGGAGAAAAGGAACAATACAAGACAATACACACATGAAACAGAAAACACACACTCTATCGATTGATGAGCAACTCTATGTTGAAAAATAAGGGAAAAGTAGCGTAAGTCTGATACATACTTATGTATATGAGAGAACAATGCCTCATGAACCTCTAGAACGGGTGGATAGGGCGAGGTAACTCAGTGCTGGCAGGGGAAAAGGGAGAAAGAGAGTCTATTACCTTCTACATTCTGGTCGTTATGGAAACGAAGAGTCCGCTTCCCGAGACGGCTGTGCCATACTTACGTGCCCCTTGAAAACCCTGGCTCAATGTGAGTCCATCCCGCGTTTCCGCTGTACTGCGGGGAAGTGCTGAAGGCACTCTATTTATGCGGACACTAATTAATTGGAACTGGAGAAGTGGTATCACCTGGATCATAGTGATACTTCCGGGTGCGCGCCACCCCTGAAACTAGTGCGCTAACCTCTCTTGGTTGCGGGTTAGCGGAAGTGAGTATTCTCCAACCCAATAAAATACTTTATTTCGATTGAATTTACAATCATAAAAAGTACATTTAAAGCATTACAACAATATAAAAATTCAGTTTGCTCATTGGCTGCTTAAAAAGGAACGCATTTTATATATAAGCACTAACACTCTAAATACAAAGAATAATAACACAGTAAACAGTAAAAATCAGTTTGTTCAAGGCTGTTGAGGGAAGCAGGCATTTAGGAGTAAACGCTAACACTCTATGTACGGAAATAATAGCCGAACAATCTGTAAAATCTTAAGAAACAGTTGCCAATAATTGAGAATGAGTTTTCAAGCAGGCTTTAAGAAAGCAGGCTACGGTTTTGGCTATGTACGGGGTATCTAGATATTGAAGTGCCAAAAGAGCCGGACTGCATCTTCTCAGCCCTAAATGTCGAAGCAAAGGAACCAGCCAACGTTTCCGCGGGGACTTATAGAAACCGCAGAAAAAGGTTACGTGCAGGGTTGACTGGCAAGTAAGACCGTCACAGGGACAATTTGGTAGTTCCCGTGACCAGTCTAAGGGCACAGGCAATGAGACAAGACGATAAAATAAATCAAACCGAAATCTGGTTAAAACATACCTCTCATAATTTGACAGAAAAAATGACAAATACAATTGAATGCCATGAGGAGATTGGACCATCGTTAAAAGAACGTTTGATTTTTTGACAAGTTCAGAACACAAACGAAGATCACTTAAATGATCAGCACATAGCTTTTTCAAGGATTTTCTGGATATATCCGATAAGGATTCAGGGTCAGTGAAAAATGCAGGGTGATTCAAATCAGTTAAAAATCTCGATACATATAGCAGCCAGGGAATCTTTTTCCAATGGGACAAAGAGAGACAGTCAGATATTAGTGACCTAGTTAGATGACATTGCTCCTTAGTCCATATACGGTGCCATAGTAGAATCGGCTGGTAGCTAATGATATCGGTCAGATACTCCCGGCCGAGTTCCACATGGGTACCGAAAGTGGGAGCACTACGAGGGAGGGCTAATATGTATTTCAGAAAACAGTTTTCTATAATTTGTAGCTCGTCAGTGGACACATAGCCCCAGACTCCGGCACCGTATGTTGCCACACTCATACATTTGGCTTGGTAAATCTTCAAGAGCACAGTGGGAGCGGGCTTACCCAGTTTCCTAGAGAACGAAGTCAGTGCAGATGTTGTGCGTTGAAACTGCAGTTTTTTGCTGGATATCGCAGATTTCCAGGACAGGTGGTTATCAATAAGGATACCTAGATACGGATAGGTAGTGGCAGTTTCTAATCTGGTCTTCTCAATAAGGAGAGATTTACATTTTTGGGCTCTCTTCCCGATGTTCATAACAAAAGTCTTGGATTTGTTGACTTTGAGACCAAGAGAAGACATAAATTCGCAGTATTTATCTAGTTGGATCTGAAGTTGATTCGGTGTCCTTGCTAGGATGACTGAATCGTCTGCATACAATAATGCAGGAATGGGGCGGGAGCTTATGCAGGGTAGATCTTTGCTGTCAACCAACATCGCTTGCTCCAGTCCATTAGTATAGATGTTAAAAAGGAATGGAGCAAGGACGCATCCCTGCCTTACGCCTTTTTCGATATTAAAGGATTCAGTAAGCTCCCCTTTAATACCGTATCTCACACAAGCTTTTGCGTCCGAGTATAACTCTCGGAGAAAATTCAGCAGTGCAAGATCGATGCCCAGATGCTTCAAAATCGCCCAGAGCTTGGAGTGTATTACGCAATCGAATGCGGAACTCAAATCCACGTAGACTAGATGAAGTTTACCACCTTTGGCCCCTACGTATTTACCTATGAGTAAGGTCAGATTTAAGGCCTGTTCCACGGTGCCCAGGCCCTCCTGAAACCCAAACTGTAAGTCGGTTAAGATCTTATTCTCTGTAGCCCAATCCCTTAATCGCCCCAGAATTAGTCTCCCAGCTACCTTGCCGAGGGAATCCAAAAGGGAGATGGGCCTGTAGCAGGCTGGATTGTCCCGATCTCCCTTTTTGAAGATGGGCAGGAGCACAGAAGTAGACCAGGAATCAAAAAGGCCAATCTGGGTAACTGCAGACATGACCTGCATGACGATTGGAGACCACAGATCTATATTGCTCACAAATATGTCTAAGGGGACCCCGTCTGGGCCGGGCGCCTTACCGGTCTTGGAGGCGGTCAGTGCTATGATTATCTCCTCTAGATCGAAATGGAGGTCAATGGGGAAGATGTTATTACTAGTAGGAACTTCCTCCTCTGGTCTGGGGGCCTCAGTTGTCAAGGGGTTATCCGCGAAGATCTGCGAGTAGTGTGCTACCCATTTATCAGCAGGTACTGCCACATCTAGATGCTGTATCGCAGTTTCATCGACTAGGAAAGGGGCCTTGACTGTTCTCCAAAACATGGTGGAGTCCTTGGTTAAAGTACTCTGGTGTAATTGGGCCCAGAGATTATTTTTTATTTCCCGTTTACGGGATTGCAGTGCCATCTTATAATTTTTCCTCAAGGAGGCAATTTGGGGCTTGTCCCTGGTCTTTTTTTGAAGAGCGTTTTTCAATGCACGCTGCGCTTTACGGCAGCGGAAATCAAACCACCCTCTTGAGTCCTTATCATTGTTACGAGTCTTATAGGAACGGGTAAGCTCTTGTCTGATGACTTCTAATATTTTGGTGAAGCTGGAGAGAATCAGCTTGGGGGAAGATGACGTCTCCAAACAATGGTAAATAAGAGGAAGGGTTTTTTTAATGATCTTACTGGTGATCTCTGTGGGATTGATCGACGTCCACTTGACAGTATAACCATTAATTTTATTCATCTCCAGAGAGTGTTGCGTTAAGAGGCTTGTTTTTGTGCAGGCCGAGGATGGTGAATTTAGTGCTATGGTTATGCTATTTGGGTAGTGGTCACTTGAGGGGTCGGTGCCAGTTGTAAATTGCTTCAATCGGTGTTTTAAGGATTGAGAGCATAGGATGAAATCGATGGTTGTGGTAGCACCTCTACCATGAAAAGTCGTTTTGAACTCTACAGCGGGACACACTAGGGTGTTAGCGAATTCAAGTTCTAATGTGAAAATACAGGTATTTAGTGCTTGACCCACTGCATTGTGGGTGAAGTGGGCCAAGGGAACATCGTGCTCGTCTGAGAGCCCACAGATACCCTTACCATGATTGTTGCACAAATACACATTGAAATCCCCACCCCACACAATATGACAATTTGACTCTTGACTCAACTTTTTGGTCTTGTATAAACTGAGTAATTTCCGACAAAGATTTTACACAGTCGCTAGGTGAGGAGTTATTATACATATTAATGAGATAATAACTGGAATTATTGTCAGGAACTATTTTAAGGATTTGAAAAGTTGACGAGTCTAACTGAACTTCCGAGATCGTAAAAGGAATTAAATTGGAAACATAGATAGCTAAACCGCCCTTAGGTCTGCCATGAGTGGACGGTAAGGAAGGAAGGTGAAATGTTTTAAAACCCTGTATATGAATAGGGTCAATTGCCCAAGTTTCTTCAAGGCATATTAGCTTAAATTTATTAGTAACTTCCACCCAAGACTGAAGATGGATTTTCGATCTTAGGCCAGCTACATTCCAGAATATAATTGGAAGATCCTGGATTGATGTAAAAATAGAATTTGGGGGCTGAAGTTCAGCAGAGGGATGTGAAAGTTGGGACAGAGACTGAGTGGTTATAGCAGGAAAGGGAGGGATGGGTTTAGACTCCCTGGGTTGGGGAGTAGGAGATTGTGGGTTTGGAAGCGGATCTGCAGGGGTAGCTGACATGCTGTAACACGCGTCCTGGTGAGGGGAGGATGACTGCTGTTGGACCAGGGTAAACTGGGGAAGAGAAGACTCAGACTGGGTACCATGCAAAGATGACAAGGAGGAGCCGGCCACCCGAATGGTCTTACAGGGGACTTTTGGGTTGGGAAAAGCGCTGTTGTAACTGCTATCCAACATAGGTAGAGATGATAGTCAATCCACCATATCTAGGCAATCATATCTGTTGGACAGTAGTGGACCTCTCCAATTACTAAAGTGGCCTGGTGGTGGGTTGCTAAAACCATGCCCCGACCACTGATTTCGGTCGCTGGTTCTGCCCCAGTTCCCTACCCTCATCCAGGACCATGGAGGGCCTGCATTACGTCGTGTATTAGGGGGATAGAAGTACGACAAATTATGAGTAGCGATCCCTTCGGTAGAAGTTTGATTACCCCAAGAGCAAACATGCTCAACTGTATTGGGATTTTCAAAGTTTACTATTATACAGTCGCCCTGTATATTTTTTGGTTGGTTGCCTAACCAAGGCACTCTACGCACTGTAGTAACTCTGTTGTCCATAAAGATTGGAAGCGGTCTATTGTTGGACAACCAAAAGATTACTTTATTTTTTAGGGACCAAACCGGTTCATCCTGATTTGGGGGGAGTTCCGGAACCCCAGTCATTATTACTACGTATGGGGAGGCCTCGGGTGGAAGATGGATAGGGGGAATCTTTCTGTTACGGTTAATAGGAATAGTGTTGAAGCCGGTAGTAATATTGGATTGGACAGAAGCAGGGGTAGGGGCTATAGAAGTGGGAAGGGAAGGAGGAGGGTTTGGTGGGGGAAGTGCTATTGATTTAGGATTGATTACAGGGTGAGATGGTAACGGGTTAAAGGATTTAGGAGGTGGTTGTGGCTGATTCACAGATACTAGGGAATGATTTTGAATAGGCTTCTCAGGGACTTTTTGTTTGTTAGATCTGGGGTTCTGAACGGAGGTTCCTGGTTTTAACGCTTTGGCGTTAGGAGTATTTGAAATAGTGGGCCTGCCTTTCGCCAAATTGGAATCCTTCTTGTGTCCTGTACTTTGAGATAGTACTAGAGACAGTTGAGTAAGTTGAGACTGAACCATATGTAGGGCCTTTTCTATGGGTTCCAAGTGAGATTTAAACAGATCGCCAATTCTGGTAAGCAGTAAGCTATCGTTGATGCATGCGTTAATTTTGAAATTACCGTCCATCATATCTCCACTGCTGTAATTGCTGCTTGAGCTGGTGGACCTTATGTTCAAGTTCGCTGGAATAGAATCCACTATTTGAACATTTGGCAGTGAAGGAGAGTGATGGAGGGGTGGAAAATTAAGGTTTTCCAGGGGGAAATTTGAGACAAGAGGAGTTACAGAGATGATTGTAGCAGATGGAATGGTGGAATGGGGAGGCTTAACAGTTGACTTCCTCTTTATTTTCTTAGGGATAGCTCCTTCTCGTGTGCCCCTAGCCATTAAAGAGGATGTGTTATCTGGTTGGGTGGCAAAAATAACTGGGGATTTTTCCAAGGATAGATGGGAGTCAGACAAATCCAGAGATGCAGAAAGGTCCACTGTACGAGGAACAGTGTGCATTTCTGCATGCACTATCGCTGGAGGAGGTAGATCAACAGGACGTAAGGGGGATTTTGCAGTGCCCAATAGGCCCATCGATGAACGCCTGGCTATCGTCCGATCTTGTGAGATCCTTCGATCCAGTAGGATAATGCCCTGCTCAATAGCATCATTGGCTTTAGTTATGAATTGGTCAATTGGGCCGATGATCTCACCAGCTAATTGTGCTTGCTTTTTAACAGTGTTCCTAGTGGTTCTCGGAGACATTGTACCGTACAAGTTGTTACAATATTAATATCAATAATTGTTCTCAGTCCAATATTAATAGTGTCAATGTGAGATATCAATGGCAGAAAAGTTTAAAAGCACTAACTGTAAATGGGGTGGCCCAGTCCAGTCCTGCCCGGTCTTGAACGGGCTTAAACGGGCCCGCCCTTCGCCCGCGCTTCTCCCCGCGCGCGTCCCGTGTTGCGTTTGGGGCTGGTCAATTTGTAATAGGAAGGACAGGGGGCGTGACCTCCGGGGGAAGAGGCACCAGCTGTTAGATGGAGGGGCTGCTGGTCCTCGCAGTCCCCCGGTGAAGTCGACAGGTAGCCCTGGAGTCTAGTGCACGCTGGGAGCGTGCAGGCTATCCGCCGAATGCGGAAGAGCTCCCACCAGCGACACGACCCTTCGTGAGCAAAAGTAAGACTTTAACAATACGCCCTCCTTGGCAGCGTTCCGCGGTCCTTCCGAATGGCAAGTTGAGCAGTTACCAGATGAGCGGCACCCGCGAAGCGGGTGTCGCGAAAAGTAAATAGGCGTCAGGGGGGGGGGGGGCGTGACCTCCGGGGGAAGAGGCACCAGCTGTTAGATGGAGGGGCTGCTGGTCCTCGCAGTCCCCCGGTGAAGTCGACAGGTAGCCCTGGAGTCTAGTGCACGCTGGGAGCGTGCAGGCTATCCGCCGAATGCGGAAGAGCTCCCACCAGCGACACGACCCTTCGTGAGCAAAAGTAAGACTTTAACAATACGCCCTCCTTGGCAGCGTTCCGCGGTCCTTCCGAATGGCAAGTTGAGCAGTTACCAGATGAGCGGCACCCGCGAAGCGGGTGTCGCGAAAAGTAAATAGGCGTCAGGGGGGGGGCGTGACCTCCGGGGGAAGAGGCACCAGCTGTTAGATGGAGGGGCTGCTGGTCCTCGCAGTCCCCCGGTGAAGTCGACAGGTAGCCCTGGAGTCTAGTGCACGCTGGGAGCGTGCAGGCTATCCGCCGAATGCGGAAGAGCTCCCACCAGCGACACGACCCTTCGTGAGCAAAAGTAAGACTTTAACAATACGCCCTCCTTGGCAGCGTTCCGCGGTCCTTCCGAATGGCAAGTTGAGCAGTTACCAGATGAGTATTCAAAAAGCATGTGGTCGCGGCAAAAATGAGTTACCACAAAATCATCGTAATCTCCTTGAATCGGTGCCGATGGGCACGGTGAGAGAGTCAATAAAACATGAGATGAAATGGCAAGTATCCGTATATAAGGAGAATGGCAGATAAGTCGATAGCGTGCAAAGGGGGCGGGGCATGGCCATGATACAAACTGACTCTTCTAATAAGCGGTCGATGCATGTAGCCGTCCCAGTGACAGTAGCGCTGGTCTGTAGGTGCTTCTTATGATGTTAAAAAGGTTAAGAGGGAGCCAGAGTCAAGCGGCCAAATAAATAAAAAACCCTTATAAAAATTAATCGGTCCGCTGGACCCTGGTTTACCTTTGCCTGAAAGCGTGAAAAGGGAGTGGGGCATCGCCGTGGTACAGATTACTATTCTGACAAGTGGTTGATGTAAGTAGTGACTCTATGCAGCTAGCCTGTCGGTGCTTCTTTAGATGTTGATAAGCTTCGTTGGGCGTAGCAGCCAAGTATCATCAATGGTGAATAGTAATGGTACTAACTCAGCTGTGACCAAGGTATTTCATATTTGAGGCCCGTCAAATGTGTGCCTAAACGGAACACCCATCGTTGCTCTTTTTCAAAGAGACCATACTCCGAGTTGAGTTGTTCTATGACTATCCATTTGAGGTCATCCACACTGTGATTCGTGGTTAAGAAGTGGTTTGCCATCTTTGTTGTGCTCTTTTTACAGCGAATATTGCTCTTATGTTCGCCAATGCGTATCTTGACCTGTCTTGTGGTCATTCCGATGTATTCCATTTTGCATGGACACGTGATAAGATATATCACGTTCCTGCTGTTGCAGTTGGTAAATTTCCTTTGCTCCCAAGTCGTGCCATTGAGGAAAGTGATGTGGGTACTTTTCTTTGTTAGCATGCACGTGCTACACAGGCCACATGGATGGTGCCCTTTGATAGGTGGAAGAGTACTGATGGTGGTGTGTCTTGCTGGTAGTGAGCGCGGTCTAGTGTGGACCAGAATGTCCCTCAGGTTTCTACCTGTTTTGTGGGCGAACATAGGTTTAGGGAAATTGAGGCCCCCGCAGTTGAGGACCTTCCAATTTTTTATTTATAATCTTAGACACTTGGTTGGAGTGAGTGTTGAAAGTGGTCAGACAGATGGGTCTGGTCTCTTGCTCGTGTGGCGTATGATCTTCTAAAAGAGAGTCTCTGTTATTGTTTCTAGCCCGTTTGAATCCTCTCTTTACAATGGGTTCTGGGTAGTTGCGTTCTAGTAGTGTTTTTTCCAGATCCTTGGCTTGTATTTTGAAATCTGTTAATTCAGAGCAATTCCTTCGTAGGCGAAGGAACTGGCCATATGGGAGATTATCCCGAAGGTGTCTGGGGTGGAAGCTATCATATAGTAACAAACAATTCTTCGCCGTAGGTTTAAAGTGCATGCTTGTTTTTAATCTACCTTCATCTGGGTAGATGTTCAGGTCAAGAAATACCAGGTTTCTGTTGGATGACGTGTGAGCGAACTTCAGGAAGGTGTTCTGTTCATTCAGCCAAGTCATAAAAGTTGTGACTGATTCAGAGTCACCCTTCCAAATGACTAGAACGTCATCAATGTAACGCTTCCATAAAATGATGTTGTTATAGAATGGATTGTGCTGGTGGAGTATTTTCTATGATTCAAGGTGGTGTACGTAGAGACCCGCTAGGCTCGGCGCAAAGGTACTCCCCATGCTGGTACCGTGTTTCTGTAAATAATGTACATCCTGGTACATGAAGAAGTTTTTCTTGAGGGCCAGCGTGATACATTCCATGACCATATTCCTGGGAGTGTGATAGTTCCAGGTGGTGGAAAAAAGACCTCTTCTATGATATCAAGGGTCTCATCATGTGGTAAGCTAGTGTACAGGCTTTCAACATCTAATACAAGTAGCAGATGTTGTTCAGGATCAAACGTGAGGTTTTCAAGAAGTTGCAGGACTGCCTTGGTATCCTTAAGATAGGTGTCAGTATTCTGAACTAGTAGCCGGAGAAAAGCGGCTGCGAATTTTGAAAGAGGCTCAAGTATTGAGCCAATCCCTGATACGATTGGGCGTCCGGGGGATGCTCCAGATTTTTATGAATTTTGGGGATGGTGTAAAAATAGGGTGTTCTAGGCGACTTTTGGATAAGAAAGTCTGCCTTCTTCTTGGATATCCAATCATGGGCTGTGGCTTCTTCTACCATCCCCATGATGCGTATCCGGATCTCCTCAGTTGGATCATCAAGGAGGATCTCGTAATTTCTTTGGTCTCCCAACAGTCTCCTACACTACGTGTCGTAGCTGTCGGATGTTTGGATTACCGTTGCTCCACCTTTGTCGGCAGGTTTGATGGTGATGTTGGTATTGTTGGCCAGTTGCTGCAGAGCTTCTGTTTCTAATCGCGTGATATTTTGGAAAGTTGTGTTGTCTTTTTTGAGTGTGCTGTTTAGATCTTCCATTACTGCTTTCTCAAAAGCTAGTAATTCGATAGGTATTGTGGAATCCAATGGAGTGAAAGTGGATTCAGGTCGTAGTCCGGTGTCAGATATCTGGTTGTTGACAGTGACTTTGTCAGAAAAGAAAGTCCTTAGCTTGAGCTTACGTATGAATTCTTTGATTTCTGAACAGAGTTTGAATTTATCCACTCTATTAGTTGGTACGAAACCCAGGCCCTTTTCCAATGCTTCCTTTTGGGGTTTGGTAAGTGTCAATCCTGTGAGATTGACCACTAGTTGTCCTTTCTGCTGGTGGATGGTTGGTTCGACGCTGCTGTCATGCTCCTCGTGGATATCCTCGCCAACTCCTCTGGATCGTTGTTCCAATGGACCTGATTGCCCCTCCGGTTCCTTCCTCGTGGTTGTCCTTGGCGCATCCCTAAAAAAGGAGGTGGTCCATAATAGTTGTAATCCTGTGGAGCGGGGTTCCAATGCTGGAAAGGTCCTCCCATCGGTCGCGGGCCAAAAGGGTACTGGGTGTAGATCGGTGGTCCTTGGTAGTCGCCCCATCCTCTTCCTCTTTGTCTGTAGGGTCTCTGTTGTTGTGCTCTCCCCCTTTGGTTCTTCGGGTTGCTTCCTCTACTCGAATAGGAGTCATTGGATGTTGTCAAATGTCATGTCAAGGTACTTATAGAGCGCACTGTCACCAGACGGCCACCTTGCGGTGTCGCCTTTGCGGTTTCCTGGCGCTGATACTCATACCGCTGTGGAACCCCTCCTGGCTTTCCCTGTGAAGTGTCCACTCCTGGGCACCCCCAGGGTGAAGCCAGGCATCTTTAGCGCTGTTGGGGCCGGTGTGGAGGCTAAGCAAGCTATTGCCCAGAGTTGCAGCGTGGGGCCCGTGATTAAAATAGGCACCGAGGCGAGAATAGACAGGTCCGAGGAAATTGAGCCCGAGCCCCGCCGAGGCGGGAATCGAACCCTGGTCCCTGGCCAGAACTCTGCTTCAGGGTCTGCCGCTCTAACCATTGAGCCACACTCCTCCACCATCCCCATGTTGTATCAGAGAGATCACTGTCTATCTCCTGGTCACTGCCAGTTTTTTCTGGACGTAGTCATCCCGTATATAGGGGTAGACCCGTACTCACTTCCACAAACCCGCAACCAAGAGAGGTTAGCGCTCTAGTTTCTGGGGTGGCGCGCACCCGGAAGTATCACTATGATCCAGGTGATACCACTTCTCCAGTTCCAATTAATTAGTGTCCGCATAAATAGAGTGCCTTCAGCACTTCCCCTCAGTACAGCGGAACCGCGGGATGGACTCACATTGAGCCAGGGTTTTCAAGGGGCACGTAAGTACGGCACAGCCGTCTCGGGAAGCGGACTCTTCGTTTCCATCCTCGACCAGAATGTAGAAAGTAATAGACTCTTTCTCCCTTTTCGCCTGCCAGCACTGAGTTACCTCTCTCTATCCACCCGTTCTAGAGGTTCATGAGGCATTGTTATCTCATATACATAAGTATGTATCAGACTTACGCTACTTTTTCCTTATTTTTCAACATAGAGTTGTTCACCAATCGATAGAGTGTGTGTTTTCTGTTTCATGTGTGTATTGTCTTGTATTGTTCCTTTTCTCCCTACAGGTCACTACACCTCTTTTTGCATTTTAAGATTTATGGTTAGACATCACTTAATGTCACTATGTGGCGCACCGCTTATTTTTGCAGGTACTACGTATTATGTTTCCTGGGACACTCAGCTACCATTTTCCTTTTTCCTCTTTTTTTCAGACACAAAAAGCATACCATTAGGTATTGTATACTAATGCTTTATTAAATGCATTTTCACTTATTTCAATAGTCTCTAATTAGAGCACGCGTTATTTATACAGGAGGGATCTTGTTCATGCCCTGACGAAGATGCCTTGCTGCATCGAAACATGTTGACCTACTAGGAGTATCCGCACATTACGCAGGACATCTCCGCACCACTTTTTTAACAGCACCAGCCTCCCTTGACCTATTAAAGTTTCTACGTCTAATGAGGCCAGGTCCTTTTTAATACACCTACCTACATCCACTTTAGACCCTCCCTCTTGCATCACACATAGCACTACATTATCAGTGCTCCCGCGTAGTCACAGGTCAGGCCGCAGCGGGGCGGGAAGACTCCTATGATGAACCATGACACCAAGGGCCATTCTGGTGTGTGAGGGGTATTTAAACAAACACAGTGTGTGTCCAACCACAGTAGGATACACACCTTCCACCACCCTAGATATCTGAACCCAGGTTCTTCTCCACCCCCTCCTTTTCCCCCAGAGGTGGATCCTTTTGTTTTGTAACTGATTCTGTGTGGAGGACGTATCCACCTCCTATGCCCGTGGAGGGCTTTACCTCTACACTCCCCAATCCTGATATTTATAGTTTTCTCTGTAAACTCCTCAACGATTCACTATGTGAACACATTCCTACTGGTTTTTCCTCATTACCTTGTTCTGAATCTTTTGGTGTTCCTGATACAGATTCTGTAGTCATTATTAGTCTTTCCACTAAACTTTGATTTACTGTCAAGGTTTTAGGCGTACTTTGTTCTGATATACTTGCTGTTTGTTTCCATGGGTTCTCGTCTGAACTCTTTCTTGGCCTCTCCGTCTGTTTATTACTGTTATAAGGAACCGTCAGACAATGCTCACTATCCTTCTGTTTATCAAAAATAGGCATTACAAGTCCTATAGTTACAGGAACAGTTAAGGCTTCTAAGTTTTTAGTCAATTCCCTAATCTTTTCAGTTAACTCTAAAGTGGTTTTCGCTAATTCTGCAGAATTTTCGCTACTCGTTTTACCATCCTGTTTTTTCTCTATCTCTCTGAAAGAATTATTTCTCCCTATCTCTTGTGGTACGGATTCAACTTTTATGTTTCGCAGAGTCTCTCTTATTGGGGCACTTGGTGTCAATATGTTGGAATCTGATTGATACGGGGGTGGATTTTTATAAAACATGTCATCAAGAACATCATCCTCCGATTCATGCACTCTATACCCTCCTGACTCTGTATTATTTCTCTTTTCCATACATTTTCTACTGCTAACTTCTTCAGCATGTCTCACAGGAAACAAACCATCAGCCATGTTTGCACTTCGCCATCTCCTCATTCTGTCATCATGATTCTCCTGTCCATATGATCTACCAAACATGTACTTATACCTTCCGCCACTCCTCTGTCTTTCTCTGTCATGTATCTCGTCTTCCCATTCTGTCAATGCTTCAAACTGTGTTGGTCTAGGTCTCGGTCTCGGTTCTAGATTCATCATTATCTCTCTCAAATTTCTCAAAACCGCTAAATTAAATGAACCATGTTCTGGAAAAGCCAAAACTCCATCATCTTTTGTATACTTTGCCCAATTGTGCAACCAAATACAAGTATGGTATCCGTATTTCGCAACCATATAGGATGCAGGCGATTTTGGTGGGGGAAGCAACTGTCCTTCCCTAGTCACAATCGGTTTGTCCTTTTTAAACAAGCTCCTAATCTTTCCGAACCAGGACTTTTTCTCCTTTTGTGGTGGATTGTAATACATCATTTTCGTTTCCGTGTCTCGCTAGATATTTTCCTACGACTATTCTGTTGTTTCAACCAATTGTAGCGCGACTCACACTAACGCACCAATCCGGAGCGTCTATGTCACTTCTGTAATTCTCCAATCCCAGCGCGACTCACACTAACGCACCAATCCGGAGCGTCTACGTCACCCTGTGATTCTCCAATCGTAGCGCGGCGTACACTAACCCACCAACCAGGAGCGTCTATGTTTTCTTATAGCTAGCCAATCAAAGCGCGGCCTTTCTGACGTCAGCTCTTCTCGCTGTCGCTGCTCTTACTCCTGCTCCTGCTGACCCCTCCTTTACAAAATTTATCGGTAAAGTTTCTTACGTTCTTGTGACTTACAAATCTGTTAGTAACAACATAAAAACGCAACCATTATCTGTTTCGCTAAGCAAGAATAGTTAATGAACTTTCTCACAAGAATTCCGTCTTTCCCGAGAGCAGCGCTTACCTCTGCGCTACTACAGAATCAGTACTTCCGTTGATAAAGTAGCACATCCCTCTACCTTACCCTTCAAGCAAGCATTAGCTAACTGTTTCTCTAGAATTAAGACACCTAGTTGGAGACACTTTGCTCCTGAGAAATAAAAACAGAGTTTCACAATTAGCCTGAAGGCCTTTTCATTCACGCACTTTCACACGGAAAATGTAGTACATTCACACAGAATTCTGTCTTTCCCGAGAGCAGCGCTTACCTCTGCCCTACTACAAAATTATTACACTCGTTAATAAAGTAGCACTTCCCTCTACTTTATCCTTCTGTCAAGCTTAGGGAACACCTTTTACCTTTCCAGTGATAAGCGGAATGAGAGTGCCTTTTGGACTCTTGGTACCTAGACCAAAATTTCACAGGTGACCTTCGCTACCCATACATTTCTCTCATACAGAACATGTCTCTAATGGCAACACACGACGATGTTACCAAATCGAACCCAGACAATGCGTCGTGCAACTCCAATCGTCACACGTTTTCCCCGTGTACCTACAGGGCAACAACAACAATTCCGTCTTTCCCGAGAACAGCACTTACTTCTGCTCTGCTACGGAACCGTTACAAACTTCCGACTTCCTACATCCCAGAAGCCGTCAAACAACATAGAACTCGACGCGACTCAACATAGAATGTTAATACATAAACCAATACTAATCAATAATCAATAAGCAATTTACAAGCAATAATCACCAAACCAAAACAATAAAACCATCATCCTGCTACCAGAAAAACTGAACCAGTGCAAGACCGGGGAATGGGGAACAACCTGTACCAATATCCTCCCCGTGTCGCAGACCCGACGTCACACTAGCTCATTCACTCACGCAGTCATTGGTGGGGTCCATAACACCAACACTCATACGTCTCTCTCACGAGTCCGCACACACACAGGAGGGATGAATGATTCAAGCGCTGGACATGTGGGGGGGAGCACCTTATAACCTAAAGGAAGAGAAAATCTTTTTACAAAATATGCATCAATCTTTGTCGCCTATAGATCCCTATTCTTAAACATCAAGGCACTCCTCCCACTTGGTCGATGGACCAATTAGTTGGATTGGTTGATGGTGATCTAGACCCAGCTAAAACACATTTTAAGAATCAGAATCTTTCTCTAAATGAAGAACCATAAACTCATGATTTCTCGTTAATCAATAATTATTTATCTAAATTTTCATAATGATTTATATTTGCATTTGTCTCGTCAAAGTTTAGAAATTTTTATATCAAATTTAAGTAAATCGCAGAACATCATATTTACCTAATCTGGCTATCTGGGGCTTCTCTATTTCATTGGCTCTGCATAACCGAGTTCTGTCATCAATCGCCCAAATATAGCAGGCCAAAACTCAGTGTCCAAAGTCCTCTGCTCGGCACATTACAGTCCCAAAGATCGGCAAAGGACCAGAGACGTGCAAGCATCAATCATTGCCTGTGGAGTTGGAAAATAATCTGCAGTCATCAGACGATCAGGCAGCATCCGGACCCTCAAAGATTTGGGAGCGATGAATCTCTCTCTCTCTATTCTACTACTCTTTTTATAATACAATAAAGTAAAAGAAGATACATTTTTAAGCTTTAGAGCAGTCGTGATTGGCTGGTTGAGATGGTATGATTTGTATTCCCAGATTCTTAGTACAGTTCGAGGGGTGAGGTCATTGGTCAGCAAAGTGTCGGCTTGTTCCGGTTTACTGTAAGGTTGATTGTTCCCCTGTTCTGGGCAGAAATCCAATTTGCCATCCTTGACCAAGGACACACCATATAAGGTCGCCAAGAGGTCCAGGCTACATGTTGGCGCGTACGCAATTGATTCCGTGCCTCACGAGACAGTGGCCACTTCTGCACGCGAAGTCGGTGGCCATTTTGGATTAGGCCCAGATGTTAACTTAAGCGAAACAAACACAAAAAAATTATTAATGCATAGAAATAGTATTCATACTGTTAACCCCTTGTTAATCCCTCTATGTGCTTGTAGTTATCTAGCATATAGCGACATTTAAAGCAATTATATTCACCTTTTTCGATCCTCCTCGATAGTGTAACATCACAAAGCAACATATATCATGCAATATCCTATCACCACATATACTATTTATTAATATGCGTACGGATTTTAGTTATAAGAGTTATTAAGCCATGCATATAGCAAATCCCATATGTGGTTCAAACTAATAAAAAACATTTAATATAATGTTGATTAGTGTACATGCAACACTCGTTTAATAATATTATAGTTAATAGATTATATTATTAATATTTTCATGCAAGAATAGAGGAGGTATACAAAATTTTGCACTACCTGCTCCATCAATGGCATGTCCGGAGACCCTAACCCACCCTGCCTGAGGGGAAGAGTGAGCATTTCCCAGGTAATATGAGAAACGGGAGAGTACTAAAAAAGCTTGGGTACGAGGAATTGGAATATTGATGAATGAATATAAAAATTTGGACAGCACAACCATTTTAGCGATGGCTATTCTGCCGGCGAGAGAGATCGGCAGTCTTGCCCACGCTTTTATCTTCCCTTCCAGCCAAGAGATAGCACAACAAAATTTAGATTCCATATCTCTTGCTCGTCCCAAATTAACCAGATGCCCATATATTTCACCGGGCCGTCCGCCCATTTCAGCGGATGTTCTAGGTCGAAAGGTGTAGTTGCCTTAGTGAGAGGGAACAAAGTAGACATGGACCAGTTTAAAAAAATTCCTGAGAGACCACCAAATGTTGTAAGTTCCCTAAGCAGTGGGTCTAGGTTGACCTCTGGGTCGGTGATATACAGCGTCATGTCATCTGCATACAACAAAATTAAGAGGCCTCTGGCGCTGAACCCCAATCCTCTGGCTGCGTGATGTTGGCGAATCCTAGCCGCTATCGGTTCCATGGCTATGGCAAACAGAAGTGGGGAAAGGGGGCACCCCTGCTGTGTTCCGCAGGATATGTAGAAGTGGTTTGAGATCATGACGTTCATACGCAGTCTCGCCGAAGGTGTTGTGTACATCAGGCCGTAAAGTTTGGACTAAATCCGATTCTCCCCAATATGGTAATCAAATAATGTCACTCCAGTGTGTCAAACGCTTTAGTAGCATCCAAGAACGCCACAAGTGCCTTGACATCGGGATTCAAGTAGTGTAGTACTGTAAAGAAGGTACGAAGGTTATCATATTATCAACCTTGACTGATTGAGGGAACTGTACAGAAAAACCCTCCAAAGGATAACATTTACCCAAAAAGTGAGGAAAACCCGACTTGTCAACAAACCGCCAATCATGGGTCAGCACTTTTTCAAACAGCACAGTGCAAAGGCAAAGAGTCAGGATCAGGTTGATGATACTGCGCGAAGAAATCATCTTACAGGCCATCAACCACAGGAAGAGGAAACCCCAAATTACTCCTTACATGCCTTAACAAGTCTGAGAGCTCAGCTCCCTGAACAAAGCGACCCCTTACACCATGCTCCTCCTCAGGGTCTACCGCATCAGACAAGGGAACAGGGCGAGGAACCTTTGCAGGAGGACCGTCCGCCCCCGTGTCAGGAGTATGACATACTGCAGCCGACAGATGGGACCACGGCCCGTCTGTTCTACCTTCTAGACACTTTTTCCTGAATAAACAGAGCATTACACGCTTGGACCTGTTACTAACATTTCCTCGAGTGTCCACCGTCCTTGGCTGAGACAAGTCCAGCCGACCCAGGGCGGTCACTGTCCCTCCTTCACACCTTGTCCTGATGAAGACCCTCTGTGACCACCTATTGGGGCACTTTTAGGGTTGAAACGCCGACGCATACTCGAGGTCCAGACCAACCAAGACCCAACATTACGCAAGATAGGAGTTATTGGTGTGAAAGCACTATCTGGCCTATCCCCCACTTGTATATAGAAACCACTATCATCCTGTATATACTGCACACTTGTACAGCACTGAGCACTTATGTCACAAAATCATCCCATTTCCATGTAAATATTTCTTGTTGACAGCTTCTGTTTACTGTGATTAACTACTGAATGAATTTAATTCTGATAATTATAAAAGAAACAGTAACAAGTATTTACGTTCCATTTCAAATTCCGTCAAAGTGAATGTTTTTTATCCACATGCGTGTTCCATAGGTTGCCATCATTGTTATATTTGCACCATGAGCAAAACTAAGTAACAAACTTTCTACCCGACAGAACCACTTGTTGTTTAAACTGCAACAATAACTCAGCACCCGCTGAAGCAGGGCGCAAGCATGAATATGAAAAAAATGCTGCTGCTAAAGCAAGCCACATATGTGTACAGACCAGTGCTTAATTTGAGCCTGTGGTTTCCGGTGCTCAGCACCAGCACTTAATCATCAACACCGGCACTTGAGCACCAGTTACGGACACATTCATTTTTGGTAGGCACAGAGAGATTAAGTGATTCGCCCCAAATAACAGGGTGTTGAGCCAAAGCCTGGTTCCCTAGCTCCGAAGTCGGCAGCTCTGGCCATTATGCAACATCCCCCTCCCTACTTGTAAGGTTTGTTGGTTCTGTGTTAGGCAGTACCGACAGGAGAAATGGGCTGGTCAAAGCTGCCTCCTGATGAGAGCCCCAGTACTTATCTTTTTTACAAATTAATCACTGGTACAGACAACACAAGACAAAGTACACTAACCCAACTCCGTCCAAACCTCTGCTAGGCGCATGAAGACTGCAAATGTAGACAAAAAAGAACTGGTTATTTGCGTGACACACTTCCCCCTTTATGCATACTGGATAGGTAGCGCCATATTGAAGGAAACGTTTATACTCTGCTAGGTATAAGGAATCTGTGGAGCAGACGAGCTGTTCATTGCTAAGGAATGGGACGGGAAGACGAGGAGGAGGTAATGTAAGGCGCCCTTCACTCCTGCAGCATGGTACGCATTTTGGGCTCTCCCGATGCTCGGTGGGGTAGGAGCACTACATTTCCCATACTCCTTGTTAGACCTGGCATCATTGGCGTGGGTCTCCCTTCCTCTTTCCTCTTCTTATTTTTTATGTTGTCTGGATTTAGACGCTCTGGGCGCTGTGCCACTGCTAATCAGTGCCACAGCGCGAATGCTCCCTGTATATAAATGACTGTATGACTTAGGATAACCATATTGCCTAGATCTGTGTAGCATGTCCAATAGTAAGTTACCCTCCCTTTCACTGTCGCTACTGGGACACGATCAGTTCTCATAGGCCAGACT
The DNA here is from genome assembly GCF_964204655.1 of Triturus cristatus. NCBI lineage: Eukaryota > Metazoa > Chordata > Amphibia > Caudata > Salamandridae > Triturus > Triturus cristatus. Next base: position 673,208,499 of record NC_140593.1, read on the forward strand.
GGGCCGGTTGAGGATTACTTTCTATCATCCTATCTGGCCCCAGGAACCTGATAGGAACGTCGAGTTTGATATGTTTGTGCTCAGGACATCGAGAGACCCCTTTTAGTAAGGACCGTTTATATATCCCATGTGTAGAAATGTCTCTTTTGAAAACGCGGTAGTTTCTTGCCCAAGCTTTACTGTAGGCTTTGCGAGTATGTGTATTGGCTGTCTGGTTTTGGAGCAGCAGGTCCAGCTGGGTCAGACCTGGCTGGAGAGAGAGATTGGTATTCAGAGCCTGGGGAGGGGTGACTCTTTGATCCGAGCAGGGCCCTGCCTGGCAAGGTGAATGATGGCTCCACCTCCCACTGGGCGTCTGATAGCAGACCCCCTCATTCTGAAAGGGCAGGATGTCACCTCGTAAAACAAGTGCTCCCCGACCCCACCGAACTGGTTCTGACTGGAGTCGGTGATTTGCGACCTTAGAGAACAAAGACTTTTTTAGGTATAAAATGCCACGCTGGAACTTTGTCGGTGTGTTCCTTCTGGATGTCAAGACGAAACTCTGTGCAGGTAAACAGAGGAAAGGACTTTGAAACTTTCACCAAGCTTGCCGAAGAAACTACCCGAGGGCCTGAATCGAGAGCGCCTCCTGCAGAAGCCTCAGGGACATTAGCCTTCACCCCATCAGCTGTGGGAATTGCGAGGAATTCTGCTTGCAGGTGAGGCCTCCGTCGAGTAATCCGGAGCCTCTTGTTCTACTGTGAGGACCGCGGACTGGGAACCGTTGAAACTTTCACTGGATCCATGTGGGCCGCTGCAGCTAAGAGAGAGCTGCCGCCACTGAGAGCCCACCTGAATCTGAACCCTTGAACCTTTTGCTGGATCCGTGTGGGCCGCTGCAGCTGAGAGAGAGCTGCCGCCGCTGAGTGCCCGCACCCTTGGCCACTTTGCATCATCGTGAATCGTTCTGTGGGCCGCCGCAGCTAAGAGAGAGCTGCTGTCGCTGTGCCCGCACCCTTTGCCACTTTGCATCATCGTGATTCATTCTGTGGGCCACCGCAGCTAAGAGAGAGCTGCTGCCGCTGATTGCCCGCACCCTTGGCCACTTTGCATCATCGTGAATCGTTCTGTGGGCTGCCGCAGCTAAGAGAGAGCTGCTGCAGCTGAGTGCCCACACCCTTTGCCACTTTGCATCATCGTGATTCGTTCTGTGCGCATCCGCAGCTAGGAGAGAGCTGCTGCCGCTGGGTGCCCGCACCCTTTGCCACTTTGCACTATCGTGAGTTGTCCTGTGGGCCGCCGCAGCTAAGAGAGAGCTGCTGCTGCTGAGTGCCCGCACCCTTTTCCCCTCTTGCATCATCGTGATTTGTCCTGTGGGCCACCGCAGCTAAGAGAGAGCTGTGGCCGCTGAGTGCCCACACTGTTATCAAGTTTGCATCATTGGGATTTGTCCTGTGGGCCTCTGCAGCTAAGAGAGAGTTGCTGCTGCTGTGTGCCCACACCTTGTTCACCCTTGTCGAGCATCGTTGCTATCGTCTCGTGGGCGGCCGCAGCTATGAGAGAGCTGCTGCCGCTGTGAAACCACCACGGAGCTGCACGACGAGAGTCATCGCCACCACCAGCCCGGGCCGCCGCGGGCTGCTGCCACTGAGAGCCCGCCTGTCCCTGAGTGCCCGAATCGTTGTGGGTGCACGCTACGGACCTCTGCAGCCCGGACTTGTGGTTGCTGGGAGTCCGCTTGTCATCGTCTCCACTTCCTCGAGAAGGTGCGTGCTGTGTCTCTTTTCCCCGACAGGTATCTGGTGCGCAACGGGTCGCGGAGGCCCCGGCCTTGAACTTAGTCAGTGTCACGCTCTGGTGAATACGTAATTGCCTTTTTGAGTACCTACCGGTTGACGTGAATTGTAGTTGTTGAAACGCTTTGAGAATTTCGAGTTAAACTGTTAGATAAAGTTATTATTTTTCTATGCCTACCTGAATTTCCTTTTGTGGTCTCGTTACTGCCTTGTTGTACATGGTCATAAATGCTTCACACACCGCCTCTGAGATAGGCCTAACTGCTCGTGCTACGTTACCCCAGGGTTGAGCAGGGGTTGTCAAAGGGGGTAGCCCGCTTGCCCTGACTTGGGAAGAAGGGTCCCTATTTGGACATTGGCACCCACCATTGCCAACTGGAGACCCCCATCTCTAACACTCCTTCACTCTCCTAGCCTCCAGGAGGAGGCATGGCTTGGAAGCTAAGGGGAATATAAGGTGCTCAAGCCTAGACCGGGCCACGAGCGAGCCTGTCTGTGCACAAACGTGGGGCATAGACACCTACCCCTCCGTGCATCTGCTTGCCAAGGCTAAGGCGAAAGTTACCTGTTGGTAAACCATGGAAAAATGCAAGGCCACATCCAACTCCGAGACTACCATAGACACTTTTTTTTTGCACGCGGTTGGGCTAATCAATAAAGAAACTGAACTGGCGAAAAGATGCCTTTAATTGATGGCTGGATATGATATGATATGGGTGGGCGACTTAATTGTGGGAGCCCCTTTCAATCGAAAGGCGCAAATGTAGTCTCCATTAGACCTAGGCTCGCGCTGCATCCAGTTGTCAGCAGGTCTCCACCAGCTGAGCCTGCAGTTAAACGCAAAAAAACAGCAACAAGATCGCCTTCCTTCTGTGATAAAGCAGTTGGTACTGGTGGAGGTGGACAGATCTCTTTTCTAATTAGAATCCGTACCATTAAAATGATTGCATGGCACGTTGGGCATGTTGCTAAGAGAGTAATTCAAATCTATACTTACCAGCCTAGCTCTTATTGAGGGACTTCTAAATAAACTGTCAGGTGTTAGGTCAGCTGAGTGTACTGACTCTGCGCCCTAGTCCAAACACGAGCAATCAGGGGTTGAACCTCAAAATATGAGGCCTGGAGGTCTCACTACCAACAAAACATCTCATTTACTTCCACCAGCTTCTAGGACGTCTACTGACCATGAATATTCCCCTGAGGCTTGCCCGCTTGTTCTAACTCTTGCCAGTGTGCCTCCATTGGGTGTTAGGGCTTCAGAAACTGTCTCACAGCTGAAGATCAAAGGTATTCATTGGCTTTAGAAGTTTCTCGATTTCAATCCTATCTACTCCAACCAAATCCTTTTTGTGAGATGGGTGTTATGGATTGCACATGAGCATGAGACTTATGAAGGATATACTATTATAATAAATGTTAAGAGTCCAGCCCATATTGGTACTTTACTCTCACGCTCTTGCAATCTCAATGCCAACCTTAGTTCCATCAAAGCTCTTCCATAGGGCTTTTATTTTATAAACCGCTACAATTCCTCCCCATTCACGTCTAGCCAGGCAGCAGACTTGAGCTTCCACCACGACTGATGGGATTACACTGCAGAATCGTTTTTTGCCACTTCAGGACTCTTCTGGGTTAGACTGACAACCGAGGGTGACCACAACTGTAACTCAGGTTGACTCACATATCAGAACCGTGGGCAAAGGTGTTAATTCTGTTGAGGGCTCAGCAACTCTGATACAGGAGAAGGGTGCGTTATAAACTGGAATATTGTGGGCCTTGCATGGAAAAAGGTTTCTGGGAATGGATAACCTTGATTGAGGCATTTGATATTATTGCGTTCAGGAGGCCTGGGAAATGTCTGGCATACATCATGATGGCTATTGCTTCTAACCTGTTGATGCACAACCTGCTAGTGCTGAAGAGCAAAGGGATCAGGATGGAGAGAAATCAAGCGATCTAACTTTAATGCTTTAACATTAGCAAACAAACTTAGAGACACTGACAAGTTTAGGCTTACGTCAGTTGCATTAGAGATGAGAATAGCTCTCTTACTAGTATTAGTTCTGATGCACCTGCAGATCACTGAGGCTTCTATGTTTCAAGTACATATCATTTGGAGAATGGTGATTTGCGGCACCTATCTCTAACCAATCCTCTGTCTAATACTGGCATCAGGATTGATTTGGAGGAGGTAATTGCTGCCCTCCAACAGTGCCCCTCTTACAAGGCCTCAGAATCCGATGGTGTCCCTATTGACTTATTGAAGTGCAACATGGGGTTGTGGGCTCCTTGTAGTGTAGTTCCTATTTCCCTTATAGGCTCTGCACATTGGAATAATATACACTATAGTTTTTGCATAGGACTTAGGTCAGTATGCTCCTATCGAGTACATTAAACTTAATTACTTGTGTATGCCAGCTAACTCAGAGGTCACTAGAAACTTCTCGAATGAACAAGAAGGGATTAGTTTCTGACAACCGCATAAACATGACAACTTTGTTTCCCTTAGAATAGGAACGCATCTCAGAATCGTGGAAACAATAGATAACAGTTTCACTCAGTGAATCATGCATGCTTAGTGTCTCCAGAGGTACACAGAAATAGATAGACGGGCATTTCAATAAAAGGATTTATTGAACAGTCTTGTTTCTCGTGTAAGAGATATGAGCTATTACAATACTTAGACAGTAAGCAAGATATAATACGCACAGCGTAAGCAGTAAGAAGAAATAATACTGCAATATCATTGTCTTTTAGCTATGACATATATTCATATATACAAACATAAATAACACAGGCTAAAAAGTGAATACTCGTCTAATGCTTCTAAATAGTTCTACCCCAGTGTACCTAACCTAAGTGTAGTACGAGGTAAGAAGTAGGTGCTGCTTTCTTATAGTATGGAATATACTAAGTTTAGTATGCCCAGAGTCCCTCTAGGTTCTAGTCAGCTCCATACCTTTAGAATGAGAGAGGTGGGTATCTCTTTCCGGGTCTCAAACTCTAACACCCCGCGAAGGGAGTCAGAACACTGGAAGCTGGATTCTCTGCGAGCAGGGATGACAGCGTCTGCTCAGTGCGTCAGGCCGGGATATGGTCTCTTCCGAACTTGCCGTGGCGAACCGTGCAGTCAAGTCGTGCTGAGTCTTGCCGTGGTTTGCCATGGTAAGGGAAGGTATATTTATACCTGAAAGGTGTTTAGGAATGCTAGCATTGACGTAAAGTTGGGCAGAGGAAGACGTCATGGATGAACCCCTAAGGAATAGTAGTTCATGCATAATAGATGAGTTCTTGGGGAAATCAATAATCCTAGCTGGGGAAAGTCCCGTCGGCTTAAGGGTCTGGTTTCTAAGAACTCGTTGTGACGTGGGATGGACGGATATAGGTGACCAAACCTGTATTTGGATAGCATGGCTAATGCCTAAATAAGGACTGGGATTCTTATGCCTAAATAAGGGCAATACGAATTGCGCCTATATAAGGACATGATTCAGGGAAACCCATGGACGGGCATCTATATCGAAACACAACACCCACTCCATTAACAAATGATCGATATTACTAAATGCTAAACGTGCTAAACACATAAAATTGAGTATCACATGTTTCACTAAAAACATTTGTAAAAGCATACTAAAAAAAGTCTGTGTTAAAAGGTTTTCTATACATGAAATGCAAAGGTGCTGTACATATTGAAGCAATGTTTCATTCTAAGCATATATTTACAGTGAATGCTCAAGTGAATGACCACAAACAATATATACACGTATGGAATGAAATGTTATACAGAAAGGAAAAAGTTCAGAGCCATTTTATGTCATGATTACATAAATGTGAAAAAAAGTGACAACGCGCCCCTGGAAGTGTCTCAAAGAAGTCTGTTCTCTAAGAATAGTTCTACTGTAAGCAGAGTTTTTAGCCATAAAAAAAAAATCAATATCCACAAAAGGGCGATTTTTTAGGAAAGTTCAACATTTCGTCATCTTTGTTTGGAGAAAATGAAGGCCAAATTTATAGATTACAAGGTACACTGTGAGCCAAATCAAAAGTTATATGAAGATGCTGGGGAAACCATGAAATCCGCTAATCCTGTAGACAAAAATGTGTCTACCGTTGTCGGTGACAGGTCAATTACCTCGTTTAGAAGACTAACTGCACATAGATGTGATGCATGGTCAGTAGCAGTGTTCGATGCCGATGTTACCTGTGTGCCTGTCGATCCATCTCGTACCACAGCAGTAGCATGTTGCGTCTGTGAGATCTCAATGAATGCCGTCATCAGGATCGGTAGCCTCTGGGGACAACACAGAGCATGGGCCGTTATCGGGTCCAGCAGAGTATCGATATCCGTTGGCACGACTGATGGGAGTGTTGGAAAGATGTCTAGCAAGCATTCTTCACCGCAAAGTAGGCAGCATAGAACAGGTAAGATGCAATCTTGCCAGATTGGTCTGAATGACAGAAACCATGTGGTATTTAGTTCTCGTAGATGAGGTAAACCCAATAGTTGCACTATACGCTTACGACACCTCCTTTCCAGGAGAGCATTCTCCAAGGTGCTGGGAGTGACGCTGGTGGATTGGCTTGCCATAGCGTAGCAGTAGGAATAAAAATAGGATTCCTACGACGATTGCTAGAATTAGCGGCAGACCACCAAACACCGAGTGCATGAAGTTTGGAATGATTCCGAGGACTGCTTGAAAAGGTGTTAACAGTCCCGAACATATGGTCTTAATTACATGCACAATACTGCTTGTATCAGACATGTTTAAGATACGTCCCAACATTTCTGTGAAATGTGTAGGGCAATTTGTCCTTAACAGAGCCTGTATCTCAGCCGAAGTCCTTGCAACTTGTAGATCATAGGTTTCTTTGGCTGAGGTCAAAGGCACGTTTTGTTGTAAAAGAATGGCTTTTATTCTGCTTAAAGTATCAATTCGTATAGAAGAGATGTTCAGTGAAGGCCTTAAAGACGACTCCCTGACTGTGTCTATTTGGGGGAACAAGACTTGTATACAGCAAGTGACCCATGGAAGTAACTGTTACTAGATATGGGTTAGCTGGCAACATGCCACAACAGCTTTGATCTTCAACATGAGGTAACTCCCATTTGAAAGAAACGTTGGATTAATCACAGCGGCTGGTGAACCTTGCAGGTGGCAGGATAAATTTGCAGTGGAACCGCTACAGGCTCCGTGTAGACATATGAGTGAACCGCTCAGTGCATTTTCACAGTGTGTACCCTAATAAACACTTCACGCCCCCCACTCCAACATCTGTGTGTGTAAGGTAAATCCCAGGAGGTCCTGATGTATTCTTTACCCAACCTTTCATATTTGCCTACTGGCATGTGTTTAAGGCAATACTGAAAATGGAAAGTTGTAACAGGCAGAGTTATTTTGCCATGTATAATCCATTCTGTAGCTCATTTTTCTACTACCGTAAATGGCAATTTTTCCAGTTTTTCAATGCTCAGCACTATATACTCTCCTCCCCTTTGTGCCAGTTCGATCTGTTTATCAGTGAGATGTAATCAGAAAACAGAGAAGACGTGTTGATGAAACGCCAATGGACATAACCTCCACGCAAGTTTTGTAGCGTCCAGCTTAATGACAGAATAGAACGTAATTGAGATTGGCATTGACGCAGTAGGACCAAATCTTGTTCCACAATGTCTATAGCAGAGGATACAATATTGCACAATGAATATATCCTGGATGACAGAGAGATTTATCTAAATTAATACGATCAATTTCTCGTATTCTTTCTGCAGCGTCTGCTTGGTTAACTATCCATATTTCATTATAAGCAGCATAGATGCCAGCATATATGAAATGTTTTTGACGCGGTTTTCTTGGAGCTAGCAAGAATTCCCTAAGGTTTGCGTCTTCTTTAAGTAAAGATAAGTGTTGTTTCACATCCTCTAGTGTAGATGTCTGCAGCCAATCAAGGCATAGTTTTCCTACACTGTATGTTGTTACTACCCCTGGATGCTGTCTTTGAACATAGCGTGGGTCTGGCCTATTGATCGTTAGGCCTTGTGTCTTGTTCAGGAATCTTTCTTGACAGATGTTTGTGCCTGTGGGCCAGAGCAACCATTTTTTCCATTCAGAATCTGATCTGTTGTTTTTTAAGATAGTATGTACGTCGACCACCCCCTGTGTAGTGCTATTACTTGCAGGTGCAGGTATGGATGGTGTGTTCATGTCTTTTATCTTGGCTAACCCAAGGCAAGACGTTTGTTGGACAGTGTCATTCAAAAACATTATCTGTTGTGGTATGATGCAGGCTCTAAACAAAGCTTCTATCCCCTGCACTGCCAATCTTTTGTACCCCACACAGATTTTGTGTCAATTGTGTCTTTTCAAAAGTCGAAACCCTGTCTAGACAGTTGGGCAATAAAGACAGCAGAATAAATCTGTTTCGTATTGGTTAACATATTTTTCGTTCCTGTTTTGTTTACATTTTTAAAGTAAAACGTTTTTGGATTGGATGTATTATATCCTGAAAAATATGGAAACTTCATTTCAAATGTTTTTGAGCTACCCCTTGGTGGTGTAGGACAATGTTCCCATTGGTTATACATAAATACATTTCTAGCTGTTGCAGATTTATACTAGAAATGATGACCATAGTGGTTGTAACAAAAAAGCTGTTCATAGTCTGTTGAACCCTCTAAGTATTCATGGTTAGAGAATGCAGCAGACCTTTCTAGATCATACATCATGTTATTAATGTTATTAACAGTCTCAAAGTCCCAATCATCAGAATAGGTACTGGAGGTAATAAAGTCACTTAATGAAATCATAAATATGTGTGGCATCTTCAAAAGTTCAGACGGACCGAATATATCATAATCCGTTTTGTCCCCAATCTATACCATCTTGTATAGGAACGGCTGTGATGTTCACTGCTGACAAGTCTCTTGCTTCACGATGGGATGATTTGTGTGGTTTCAAAAGTAAGTTCACATTTTTACTTCCTGTGTCCAAATGAATATATCTTCCATCTATCAACATGTTCAGAGTTATTACTAAAGCTAGCCAAAGTAGAAAGAAAAATATTCCAGAAATAATCCATAGTTCAATGCATGGTGAAACCAGATAAGTCTTTCTCACGTGATGAACAAAGTCTTGTGCTTGTTCTTCAAAAGTTCTTTTTGCTGGCGTCGTTTCAGGCTCGCTGGGATCCTCAGAAAACGTTTCAATGTTAATGAAATAACCAGAAGCAGTTCTGTCAATGGTTGGAATTGCATCAGGATTTGTTGAATTCGCTGGAACCAGTGGATCACTTGCTACGTTGGTGTACACCGATGTATCTGGACAAACTGTTATTTGGGTTTCAAGAGAAATGAGTTCCATAGCATAGTTGCTTAGTCCTTCATTTCTTACTGTTGGATTCCCAATGGTGATGAGTCTTTCAGTTTGAACCTCTTGGATAGTAGCTAGAGGAGTGCGTCTGCTACTTGGTCGGAGTCCACATGGCCTATTGTTTAGTATTGGCCACATAGTGTGGTTCGATGAGGTCGATGGACACAAATCTTTTCTCCTTTTTACCAGCAAGGGGTGGCAGAAGTACTTCTCTTGATCCGTGGATTGCTAGGACAGGTACCGGTTGTCTGTAAGAAGGCCCAAATTCCTTCTTGGCCGCGATCTTTTCTTTGACTAGATCCCCAAGCTTTGTGATCCAGACAGACCTTGCTGGGATGGCAGGATTTTCCCCAGTGGTGGTTGGCTTCAGGAAAACATTGCTTTGTTTCGATCTTAGTTCATTTAAGTCTTGTAAAACAGCCAAATGATCTTTGATATCAAATGGTTTATTTTCCACCACTGTGCCTTTACATTCGAGATCAGGAATCCACATTCTTGTCCCAAATAGGACCTCATATGGAGTGACCCCCCCTAGAGAACTTCTTGGCAAATTGTTTAATGAGCGTTGGACCCCATAAAGATGTTTGACCCACCCATCATCCGAACCTAATACCCTAGCTGTTATAGACTGCTTTATGTCACGGTTTTTCCTTTCCACAACCGAATTTCCCTCAGGATGGAATGGAGAGGAGTACCGCAATGCTACGCCCAAACTCGCCATAGCTTCTTTGTAAGCCCGAGAGCTAAACGCAGGGCTCTGGTCAGTGTGTAGCATGCCTATTGCGTAAGTGCAGATAAAGACTCGCAAATCTTTTATAACAGTTCGAGCGTCAGCCAAGCGCTGAGGCCACATCCATAAGCACCTTTAGCACGAATCCACTGCAACCATGATACATTTATAGTTACCATCCCTTTGCAAGGGACAGCAGTGATCCAGGTAAACACAAGCTAATGGTTTATCTGAAATTAACAGGGGCGTCTGCGCAGGACGTCTCACTGTAGAATCTTTCATCTTTTGGCATATTTCACATTCCAAAACATAGTTTTTGGTCTGTTTCCTAATACCGGGCCACCAATATCTCTGTTTTAATAATGATACTGTGGCGGAAACACCTGCATGGGCAGAGGCTATCCCTTCATGTGCTGCTAGGATTAGTCCTAATCTGCGTTCCATGTTTGTTCGCATCAATTTTATATGAATATTTGAGTGGAAATGTTTTAGGTAACGCTGCACTACTGCCTTTGCTTGAAGCATTGACAGCCAACAATATCTCACTGTCTATTTTCGATTTTGAACGAGTGATTGCAGCTACAGAAGCTGTTTGTACAGCCCCCTTCGCGGCTTCATCAGCCAATGAATTCCCTGCAACGTGAACGCCAACACGTTGATGACTCTGCGTGTGTATCACGTGAGTGTTTTGTAGTCCACTTCGCAACTGAACTAGTTGTTCCCAAAGCGTTTTATGCTTGATTGTGCCACCTTTTGCATCTTTCAAACCATTTTGAAGTCAATTCTGTAAATATTCATCGGACGATTGTACACAGTAAAAAGAATCGCACACTATAAGTGTGGGGAATTCGCGATCTGTATTTTCAAGTGCCTATTTGAATGCCTGTAGTTCAGCTCGCTGAGCTGTACAATCTCCGAGAAATTGTGTTTTAGTGACCATTGGTCGAAATTTACCATTACGCATACGACCTTTAACGATTGCGCATGCTGCACTGTAAGCTTGCTTACTTTCCGTAGCGGGTTCTGCCGATCCGTCAGTATAAATTATAAATTCATACTGGTCAAGAGGGAGAATCTCAATAGGCAGAGGACATTCGTGTTCGTATTGCAGGAATGCTTGTGTTTTTAAATAAGGATCAAAAACATATTCAACATCTGTTGCAGCAAGAGAATTAACCCATTGTATCCATCTTGGATGAAAAGCTTTTGCATTCGGAATGCCTACTTTTGTAACTGCCTCTAAGGCTGGTACCGGAGTCACGACAATAATGCGTTTCCCCTGAGCTAGAGCTCTTTCTTTTGCTACAGCAGTTTGAACTGCTGTCAGAAATTTTTCTGTCGAAGTGAATCGCATTTCCGCTTGTGTGTACAAATGTGAATTGTATGCAATAGGTATTTTCTCACCTTCATTAAGAGTTAAGTAGGTGAATCCGCATTGACCCGAAATTATTCAGATCACTAAATTGCGTGTATTTACTCGTGTTTGTAAGTGATTTGTTACTAACATGTCAGCTTGGAGTGAACGCGTGTGTTCCTGTGTCCAATGTTTGATTTTGAAATCAGGTTTGATTAGCTCGTAGTAAGGTTTAACCCTTTCTGCGTAATTTAGAATGTAAGTTCTTCCAAATTCAGGAAACCTTGAATCAACTGTAAGTTTTTCAGCTTTTTTGGAGGTTGGAGCAGTGCTCACATTTCTAAAATTTTTGCTGCCAGGCTTTTGCCTTCACTTGAAAGTTCATATCCTAGGAAAAGGACATTGAGATGGGCAATTCTTGATTTTTTAAAGTTGAATTTATAGCCCTCAGAGGCGAAGCCCAGTAAAATGGTGTTCACCCTGTTCAAGTGCCTATCCAGGTCATCGTCTGTCAGATAGATATCATCGACGTATGACGTATGACAATGCCTCGTCATCCTATATTTGTAGTAACTCTGTTACTCTTGCAGAGAATAACCCTGGGGGAGTCGACAGAAGTGACGTTGAGTCCCCATTATTGAGAAAGCTGTCAAGTACCTACTTTCAGGCGCTATGTTTTGACAAAAGGAACCATTTGAAATGTCTGATGTGGTTTTATATTTTTTACGCACAATGTTATTCATTAGTGCTGTACTGTGTGCATTTTGTACTGCAAAAGTTTTAGAACAAGTGTTCAGGTGTCTGTAATCCAAAACTAGACAATATGTGTTGTCTGGTTTGGAAACAGGAAACAAAGGATTGTTCATTGATGAGGTCCATGTTTCAATCACCCCTTGGTATTCAAGTTGATCTAAGATCTCCCTGATCTGTTTTTTAGGTTCTTGCTTAATTGGGTACTGCCTTTGTGCAGTAGGTTGACATTTTAATTGGATTTTATGGTGAGGTGAGTTCTCATCCCATCCTATATGATTTTTTTATAATGCTGGGGCCTGGGCAACTACCCATTTCCTGGCATAAGTATATTTTAAATTTATAGGAACATGGTTGGAGAATGCTGGCATAATGATGTCTTCACCACGTGGGCACTCCCTGACAAATTTTGGTGGCCAGTCTTTTTCTCCTAGAAGTATGTCATAACCCCTTGAAAGTTTCTCCCAAAAGACTGCTTTCACTTTTCTTTGTATGTTTCCCTCCATCCGGAGTTTTATTTCATATAACCTCTGTGGAGTACTAACCCTGGTGTCTACAGTCTCAACTGTTATGTACTCATTCAAGTCCACTATCTCCAGAAGTTCCTTCAGGTTCTGGGGAGCTATTGTCACTTCTGCTGCACTGTCCAGCATTGTCTGAGCCCATTCTCCGTTCTTGAGTTGTGTCCTCAGAATTCTCGGCATGTCTGATCTTCAGACCTGCTACCTTTTTCTTAGTGAATTGAAGTTTTGGTTTGTTTTTCTGAACGTGTTGATCATCTCTGGACTTCACACGTTCTTCCTTGTGATCTGACCGTCCTCTTCTTTCGGATGTCTGTGAAGATGTCTGAAAGGTACGAGAGGAGCGTGTATCAGTATCTTGATACCTGTCAGCTTTTTTTCAAATTATCCCTATTCCTGAGGTTATACCTCCTGTCAGAGTGCTCCTTTTGAGGAGACCTACCTCGGGATTGAGAACGTTTCTCTTTTGAATGTTGTTTGGTATTTTCCCACTTCATTTTGGAAGATGTAGGGTTGTGTTTAATTGAGTTCTTTTCAGGACCCTCAGACAGTTGTGGTTTAACTGGTTTCCCACCTAAACTGTCTCTGCCTAATTCTTTATAGGATTTTTCTATTATTCTGGGTAGTTCATGTTGATGTTCCGTTACATCAAATTCCCTTAATTTCTGGCGTATCGCCACTGATGCTGCCTCCCCTTTAATATTAGATAATATTATTGTTGAGACCTGGTCGAAGTTTTTCAGTAATTTCATACCTAAGTTCAGGGCAGGCTCTGCCCCGTATTCGTTTTGAATTTGTTTCAGGACATCAGGTATTACCGCAAGAGACGGAACACCATGTGTTTTAGTATAGATGGCAGCAAAGACTGTGCCCCAAGAGGTGCAGTCTTCCAGATGATCCCCATTGGTAAAACGATTGTTAGTATTCTGTGTTTCTCATAAGGGCTAGTATTAGGAAATACTGCTTCGATTTGAGTAATTTTTTGAGCTATCCAGAATGGAATTTGTTCACGTTTTGTGGGAATTTTACCCATGACTGCGTTTAACGTCTGTGGAGTAATTTATAGTGTATTCCCCTAGTGAGGGGTTTGATTTGGAATTGTTATTGGTGGTTGGACTGTTAAAGACTGCATGACATATTGTACTAACTGTCTGTACATTTTTATCAACTCTTTGAGTTGAGTGAGTATTTCATCGTCTGACATTGCTTCAATGTCAGGATGTGGTGTGTAGCCGGCTAAAATCGGCCGTGTTGCTCCTGGTCTACCTAGTGGACCGAGCCTGGTAATGTGATTGTAAGGTTTTAGGGCGCCTTTAAACCAGAGCTGATGCTCCTGGTATGTGAGTGGGATTTTAACATCCTCAAAGGGAATGTATTCTTCAGGTGGTTCATCTTCTTTGAAGAAGTGAAACATTTTTGTTACTGTATTAGATTCTGGGAATACTATCCATTAATAGAACACCTCTGTCTGAAAAGATTCATGTGCCTCTATCACAAGAACTGCTCTACCACCTCTTGGTGTTAGGCCGTGTTTTATAAGTTTTAGAGTGATGGCTCTCCTTAAGTTTGGATGGATGTTTATAACACCCTCATCGGTTTAATTTAAACCTGTAGTATTAAAGGCTGCTACGACTTGGTCAGCCGCAGCCTCTGTATTATCCCCGTTTTGGGACATTGTTTTAAAAAAAAAATGTAGAACAAGTTTCAAGGAAACAAAGATAAGGTGCACAATATTTTGGATCACTGTATCCTTCAACTTTGAATAAACCAAGCAGCTAATACATAGGATTTTCGTCCTACTCAGCTATTTCAGATTTTCTCCCTACCCACTCCAGACGTCTTATGGATTAACATGAGTAGGGGTCTCTGAGAAAAGCACGACTGAGTTACTTCAGTATTTAGCGTTAAATTAGTGCCTTACCAAACGTTGGGCGCCATGTAGTGTAGTTCCTTTTTCCCTTATAGGCTCTGCGCATTGGAATAATATACACTATAGTTTTTGCATAGGACTAAGGTCAGTATGCTCCTATCGAGTACATTAAACTTAATTACTTGTGTGTGCCAGCTAACTCAGAGGTCACTAGAAACTTCTCGAATGAACAAGAAGGGATTCGATCTGACAACCGCATAAACATGACAACTTTGTTTCCCTTAGAATCGGAACGCATCTCAGAATCGTGGAAACAATAGATACACAGAAATAGATAGACGGGTGTCTCAATAAAAGGATTTATTGAACAGTCTTGTTTCTCGTGTAAGAGATATGAGCTGTTACAATCATTAGACAGTCAGCAAGATATATTACGCACATTTGAGATGTCATCAGTGATGTCATCAGTGATGTCACTGACCATGTCATGAGTGATGTAATATGTGACGTCATCAGCAGTGCATTGCGGGGGCGCGAGTTATAGTTAGCTGAACTAACTATAACAGGGGAATTTCTAGGGTTTTGTACGAGGGAAATGTCCAGCTAACTATAACGCCCCTGAAACCTATGGTTTTTTCAGTGAATTTCTAAGGTTTTTTAAATGCCAATTCCTAACTAAAACGCCCCTGAAACCTTTGGTTTTTTCAGTGAATTTCAAAGGTTTTTTAAATGCTAATTCCTATCTATAACTTATCTCTGAAGATATCATGAAAAGCATTCTTTTTTAAAAGTAGGGTGCACATTAGTTTTGTGGAAAAGCATCTTTGTGATTGGTTAAGAAAAAGCAGATTCAACGTGGAGTACATATCATAGGATAAAATTTGCTCAGCTCAACCACACCTGCTACTTGCATTTGGAAGGCACTGTTCGAACTTAAAACAATCGTCAAATTTTAACCTGCACGTGTCATTAAATGTTCAAGAAAATGTTACAAAAAAATATCGTAAAGTTTTAAAAAATTGATGAACTTTTAACCTGCACGTGTTGTAGAATATTCTAGAAAGTGTGTTGATAGAATACGTTGCACTTCTGACTTCTATGTGTTGTTGAATATTAAAAAAAGGTTCATATGGAAAATTAAAAAGAAACCAATAGAGAAGTTTTGAAACCTAAAAGAATCAAGGAACTATTCTAATTTATTCTTTACATGTATTTATGTGTGCAGCAACAAAATTATAGACACAACAGCACCAGGAAGAGGAAGAAGCAGGGAGTGGGGGGAGGGGGGAGATGGGCAGAATGGCACACATGCACAATTAAGTACAGCACAAGTATAGACAAACAATGGCCAAAATGAAACACACCAACAAGGAGCACAAGTCACACAACGCGCCAACATCACACCACTGAACGAGCACAGAAGTGAAAACCACGCTGCATTCATAAAGGATGTGTACAAAGGCCAGTCGTTGGTGTTGTGGGATGTCTGCGACCGTGGTCATCTTGGATGAGATGCCCAGCATGTGGCACATGGTCGAGTTCACTGTGTGTTATGTTGCCAAACGGCTGCTCCTCCCTCCCATGAGTCCCCACACTTTTGTATGGTGAGCGGTTGTATCTCGTGCACTCGTACGGCACGCCATTGTAATGCCTATTTGCGCATGTCCTGCTACATTCCAACAACATCACAGTGACGTTTGGAGGTGGTACATGCCACTTTACAACATCGACTGCTGCGGCTCTTGTAACAGGCCACACCAGAACACAGAGACACACTTACCGCACTTCCTGTACACGGACATGTCCGTGACACCCCGTTCCCCTTGCCGGATAGGCACACCCCTCCACTGACCTGTGAACCCCAGACCAGCAAACTCCAGTTGTGCATGCAGGAGGATGCGTACGTAGCTACACATCCAGGCTCACTGCCAACGCTGAGGTGACAGCACACTGTGATGTTGCAGGGCTCGTGCCTATCATGCTAAGACAATGACCACAGGGACACACTTACTAAGATATAGATTTGGGGGGCATTGGAGTTGTTGAGATGAGTCTTCTGGCCCTCATGGGTATCCCTGTATCATGCTCATTGACTTTATGGCACCTGTGGGTGTTCTGGTGTGGCTCTTGGCTGTGTTCCCTTTCATGGTGCAGGTAGTTGTCCTGCTTAACACCAGCAGAAAGCGGGTGTAAAATCCCTGGTGCTAACGTGTCTTATCGCCGGAATTTGTTTCGCATTGCAATTAGTGTGAAAGTTGTGATGTGATTTTTTTCGTATGCAGAACAATGTACGAACTGAGCAGTGTATCTCGTCAAGATCCAGCACCTGACGCACTATTCCCAATCAATATAAATACAATGAGATTTCTTAATAGATTTCTTGTGTACACTGTAAGTGCAGCCAATACCTCAGTGCAATACAATACAGGATTTTAGTATTTAGAATAAATCGCAAAGGTGCACCTCATGTCTTTTTGCACGGGAACGGCTACTCTCCATTTCATTATCAGCACTTTAACAGAAGTAAAGTTGAGATAAATCTAACACACTATTCAGAAGTTGGTGCAAACTACAGATATCACTAGTATTCCAGCGATAAGTGCCCCAAACTTTAACACGATGGTGGACTCCATCAAATAACAGTAATAAGAACAAGAAAGAGTCACACAGCAGTTAAGACAACAACCAAAAACATTATTAATTTTTTTTTCAAACTTTATTTTTTATGATAATAAATATATAAACGATAAACTATTTTCAAACTTTATATTTTTATTAACATAAATATAAACAATAAACTAATAAACAAAATGTAACAACAATAATACAAAACAACAAAGCAGAACACTCCTGTGGGAACCACGGATGTCGACGACAGACCTGGAAAATCAAAAAAGATTGTTAAAAAAACAACAACATGGTATTCTTAACAAAATACCACAAGAAACAAATCACAGATATATAAAATGTATACAGCTAACAAAATTTTATAAGTTTAACTTACAAAAACTAAATGTTGCCGCTTTAAAATATTTACCGAGTCTGAGGAATTGTTTATGCAGAAGGCACCACGCCCACAACCTTTTTCATCAGTGGTGAAGAAATTTTTAATTTTTTCCAAGGGGCAAACAAAGACCAATGCCACCTTGATCATGCACAAGATTTTCAAAAGAGTTCTGTTACGAGGGGATCCTAACAAAAAATACTCGTGCGGCACAGCAAGTATGATGAAACACCTAAGGACCCTTCATCCAAACAATCTTGCTCGAGAAGAGTGCAAACAGATGAGAAACACTCCTGTTCTGTATCTGTAAAAAAGAATCACAAATAAATGTATATTAATAACTTTCAAATTTATACTATTCCATTACTGTACAAACACATTTTATAAAAAAAAATGACTAAGAAACTATAGCCCTGAACCACAAGTGTGACGATCGTTAAAACATTACATGCATAGTGCATACTACTTTGAAGCAGTTCATGCCCTAAAGCCTACCTCACTAAAAGACAACATGCTAACTGACTAAATGATTACAGTACTATAAGGAGACACACTGGGTGAGTGACAGGGTGTTTGCTAGAAGAGTATGAATACTAACTAGAGAATTGAAGGTGTGAAAGACAACTGTGTAGGTGATTAGAGGCCTGCATCAATACTTCATAGGCATTTAAAGCAGTCCATGTGCTAAGGCCTGGCTCACTGCATGACTACTTGGGTACTGACTGAATGATTAGAGTACAGCAAGGAGAGTGCCTAGGCGAATTTATAGTGCTAGGATTTTCGCACAGGGAATGGATTAGTACTTGGTACTGAATGAGTCACTAGAGGAGTGCAAAGGCAGTCACAAGTGCTGGACTGTATGGATACTGACTAGGAAATTGAAAGTGTGAAAGACAAGTGTCTAGGTGGTTAGAAGACTGCATGCATAGTGCATAGGGGTTTGAAGCAGTCCATGTACTAAGGCCTGGCTCAGTGTATGAATACTTAGGCACTGACTGAATGATTAGAGTACTGCAAAGATAGTATCTTGGTGAATGTATAAGTGTTTGGGTTTTAGCACAGTGAATGGATTAGTACATGGTGCTGAATGGGTCACTAGAGGACTGCAAAGGGAGTGACAGGGTATTTCCTGGAAGTGTATGGATACTGACTAGGGAATTGAAGGTGAGAAAGACAATTGTGTAGGTGGTTAGAGGACTGAATGCATAGTGGATAAGGGTTTGAAGCAGTCCATATACTAAGGCCTGGGTCACTGGATGAGTATTTGGGTACTGACTGAATGATTAAAGTACTGCAAGGAGAGTGCCTGGGTGAATTTATTAGGGTTTGGTGCAGTGAATGGATTAGTACATAATGCTGAATGGGTCACTAGAGGAGTGCAAATGGAGTGACAGGGTGTTTGCTGGAAGTGAACGGATACTGACTGGGGAATTGAAGGTGTGAAAGACAAGTGTGTAGGTGCTTAGAGGACTGCATGCATAGTGGATAGGGGTTTGAAGAAGTCCATATGCTAAGACCTGGCTCTGTGCATGAATACTTAGGCATTGACTGAATCATTAGAGTACTGGAAAGAGACTGTCTTGGTGAATTTATAAGTGTTTGGGTTTTGGCACAGTGAATGGATTAGTACATGCTGTTGAATGGGTCTCTAGAGGACTGCAAAGGAAGTGACAGGATATTTCCTGGAAGTGTATGGATACTGACTAGGGAATTGAAGGTGTAAAAGACAAGTGTATAGTATGTTAGAACACTACATGCATACCGCATAGACATTTGAAGCAGTCTATTTGGTACTTAGAAACTGACTAAATAATCAGACTACTTCTAGGACAGTGCTTAGATAAAACTTTTAAATTGTCAGTTCTGCCACAGTGAACTGAATAGTACATGGTACTGCACCTTAGTGTCAAACCCTGACTCATTTTATCAATGCATAAGCAAAGACTAGCTTCTAATGCTACTAAATCTTGACAACATGAGAGGTTTTAAATTAGTTATCTGTCAGCAAATACACGATGTTACCAAATGCCTCTCTCACAGTGGTTCTCAAATGCACACAGACTCACAGTGTGATTCTAGACAAGCACCACTATCCCTAGGAGTTTACCAAAACTCATTCACTACAGTGGAAGTGGTAAGCGAACTGCACACAATCTTCATATTTCAGGACTGCACTTTTATGTCAAAGCCTGACTCATATAATCAAAGCATAAGCAAAGACTGGCTTCTAATGCTACTAAAACTTCACAACATGACCGGTTTTAAAACAGGTATATGTCAGCAAATACACGATGTTACCAAATGCTTCTCTCACAATCCTTACCCAAATGCACACAGACTCACAGTGTGATTGTAGACAAGCAACACTATCCTAGGAGTTTACCAAAACTAATTCACTACTCTGGAAGAGTTAATGGTACTACACACAATCTACATATTTAAGTACACCACATCAGTGTCAAAGCATGACTCATTTAATCAACGCATAAGCAAAGACTGGATTCTAATCCTACTAAAACTTCACAACATGACACGTTTTAAAACAGTTATCTATCAGCAAATACATGATGTTACCAAATGCTTCTCACAGTGATCCCAAATACACACTAACTCACAGTGTGATTCTAGACAAGCACCACTATCCCTATGAGTTTACCAAAACTCATTCACTACAGTGCAAGTGGTAAGGGAACTGCACACAATCTACATATTTCACAACTGCAATTTACTGTCAATGCCTGACTCATATAATGAAAGCATAAGCCATAACTGTCTTCTAATGCTACTAAAACTTGACAACATAACCTGTTTTACAACACTTATCTGTCAGCAAATACACAATGTTACCAAACACTTCTCTCACAGTGGTTCCCAAATGCACACAGACTCACAGTGTGATTCTAGACAAACAACACTATCCCTAGGAGTTTACCAAAACTCATTCACTACAGTGGAAGTGGTAAAGGAACTGTATACAATCTACATATTTCACAACTACACTTTAATGTCAATGCCTGACTAATTTAATCAACGCTTAAGCAAAGACTGGCTTCTAATGCTACTAAAACTTGACAACATGACAGGTTTTAAAACAGTTATCTGTCAGTAAATACACAATGTTACCAAATGCTTTTCTCACAATCCTTACCCAAATGGACACAGACTCACAGTGTGATTTTAGACAATCAACACTATCCTAGGACTTTACCAAAACTCATTCACACCTGTGGAAGGGGTAAGGGGACTGCACACAATCTACATATTTAAGTACAGCACATCAGTGTCAAGGCATGACTCATTTAATCAACATATAAGCAAAGACTGGATTCTAATGCTACTAAAACTTCACAACATGACAGATTGTAAAACAGTTATCTGTCAACAAATACATGATGTTACCAAATGATTCTCTCACACTGATCCCAAATACACACTAACTCACAGTGTGATTCTAGACAAGAACCACTATCCCTATGAGTTTACTAAAACTCATTCACTACTCTGGAAGAGTTAATAGTACTGCACACAATATACATATTTAAGTACACCACATCAGTGTCAAAGCATGACTCATTTAATCAACGCATAAGCAAAGACTGAATTCTAATCCTCCTAAAACTTCACAACATGACAGGTTTTAAAACAGTTATCTGTCAGCAAATACACAATGTTACCAAATGCTTCTCTCACAGTGATCCCAAATACACACTAACTCACAGTGTGATTCTAGACAAGCACCACTATCCCTATGAGTTTACCAAAACTCATTCACTACTGTGCAAGTGGTAAGGGAACTGCACACAATCTACATATTTCACGACTGCTCTTTAGTGTCAATGCCTGACTCATTTAATCAACACATAAGCAAAAACTGGCTTCTAATGCTACTAAAACTTTACAACATGACAGGTTTCAAAACAGTTTTCTGTCAGCAAATGCACGATGTTACCAAAAGCTTCTCTGACAGTGGTTCCCAAATGCACACAGACTCACAGTGTGATTCTAGACAAGCACCACTATCCCTAGGAGTTTACCAAAACTCATTCACTACAGTGGAAGAGGTAAGGGAACTGCACACAATCTACATATTTCACGACTGCACTTTAGTGTCAATGCCTGACTAATTTAATCAACGCATAAGCAAAGACTGGCTTCTAATGCTACTAAAACTTGACAACATGACAGGTTTTAAAACAGTTATCTGTCAGTAAATACACGATGTTACCAAATGCTTCTCTCACAATCCTTACCCAAATGCACACAGACTCACAGTGTGATTTTAGACAATCAACACTATCCTAGGACTTTACCAAAACTCATTCACTACTGTGGAAGGGGTAAGGGGACTGCACACAATCTACATATTTACGTACAGCACATCAGTGTCAAAGCATGACTCATTTAATCAACATATAAGCAAAGACTGGCTTCTAATGCTACTAAAATTTGACAACATGACAGGTTTTAAAACAGTTATCTGTCAGTAAATAAACAATGTTACCAAATGCTTCTCTCACAGTGGTTCCCAAATGCACACAGACTCACTGTGTGATTCTAGACAAACACCAGTATTCCTAGGAGTTTACCAAAACTCATTCACTACACTGGAAGTGATAAGGGAACTGCACACAATCTACATATTTCACGACTGCAATTTACTGTCAATGCCTGACTCATTTAATGAAAGCATAAGCCATAACTGTCTTCTAATGCTACTAAAACTTGACAACCTGACTGGTTTTAAAACAGTTATCTGTCAGCAAATACACGATGTTACCAAATGCTTCTCTCACAGTGGTTCCCAAATGCACACAGACTCACTGTGTGATTCTAGACGAACATCACTATCCCTTGCACTATATCAAAACACATTTCTTCATCTAGAAGTAGTACTACATTTTAGTATAGAAACATAACATAACTCATTTCACAAATTCATAAACAATGACTGGTTTCTAATTCTATCAAAATATAAAAACTGCACAGTTATCTGTCTACAAACACATGAAAAACACAAATGCCTATCACAGAATGGTTTCTACATGCACACACATTATAGAGAAAAAAAGTACTCCCTACACTTTAGCAGAAAAATACATTAGTCTGATTAAAATCAAAATAGTCTACATACATCCCCTCACAATTAAATAACTCATCTTTCAAGTTCTTTTGTATATTAAGGAGTATATCAATCACTCACCATATGTTTTTACAGAATCTCTGTACTGTGCACCTCTCAGCAAAAGCAAAGAATGAAAAAGTTTCCCTTTCATTTTCCACACATATACATGTAAACATCAAATCACAATCCTTCGCACATAAACTCAAAAGCAAACACACATTTCTATTGGTTAAACATTTCAACCCTTTCCAACTGAAATACATTTCAACCCTTCCCCCAATCTGCCTTCTGCCTGTTACCATAGAAACAGCTCATGGAACACTGCACTGAGCTCACAGGTCACAAGTTCAGCACACAATGTTCCTACACAAGGCAGGAAGTGTGCTTGACTTTTCAACATATTAGCTTATCATATATAATGTTCCTTACAATCTGTTTGTTAACCAATAACAATCATACCTTTAAAAAACAAAAATATACACCCTACCTTTCAGTGTAGAAAGTTGTTATACAACCAATGATTTCTTGTCGTTTTTCAAAAAACGTTGCCGTGGATCCGCGCACCCACCGCGAGAGAATCCGTGCATCCAACGCGATAGGATGTGCGCACCATGCGCGCATTTCGCCGCTTTTTTTTTTTTAAAAAGGGGGGACACAGGGATTCCTTCTGGGACCCCCTAAGCAGATCTAGAGGGTCAGAGTATTTCCACTCTGCCCCCTTTATATCTTTTACACACTTATTTCCCTTCCATCTTCAGCCTCGCTTCTACCGAGGCAGAAAATGGCCGCCAACAGTTCCTGGTTTCGAATGTAGAGAGACGCTCGACAGCCAATTAGCATTCAGTGCGCGATCGGGAGGGTGCGCTCTCCGTTCGGGGAGGGTGCGCTTACGGTGCGGGTGCGGTCCGCGGATCCTCCGCGGCCATAGATATCACTAACTTTTTTACCCTAATTTTCTCAGGCACTACTGAACAGATTCACACCAAATATGCAAAAGGCACAAGTCCGAACTGAGGACTACCTCTTTGCCAAATTTTGTGTCATTCCGTTCAGCGGTTCGGGCTGTAGCTGCGACAACAGATCCTATGGGAAATTGTATGGGGAAAATGTGTTTTGGGACCCCCTTTTTTCTCGGCCCCGCTTCACGGATCACCGCAAAACTTTCAGGGTAGGAGCGGAGCGGAGCTGGCCAAAAGTTTGGACAATTTCACGAAGATTCGTCAATCGGCGCCAAAGATATTCCCAATAGAATGTTGCGGATTTCCTATGGAAAATAGGTCCTAACTATAGCTATCTACTGGCGGACGCCAGTAGATAATATATATATATATATATAACATTACGCATGATCTTCAATAAAAACTGGCCAATAGTTCACAACGATCCAATTATTGGTCATCTCCTTAAGAAAAATCCTGAAATTACATTTTGTAGGGCCAGATCCATGAATGATATGCTAGTCAAGAGCAGTCCGGAAATTTGTACCAATGTTAACTGGTTACAATCCACCAAAGGCTTCATCAAATGTGCTTTATGCAAAGCCTGTAAATATGGTAGGAATAAGACTGGCTATAAAACACCTTTTAGTGATATCATCATGCCCATTTCCAAAAAATTGACATGCAAGTCGGACTTTGCGGTGTATGTGCTGGAGTGTACTTGTGGCCTGCAGTATGTTGGTAGTACCAAGCTGCAGGTCCACAAACGTATACTCCAGCACATGCGGGCTATCAGCAACAACGATGTAACGTACCCGGTTGCTAGGCACTTTAAGGAGGTACATGATAGCTGTTTAGACTCCCTCAGTTATTTCGTGGTGGACATGGTTCCACCACTACGCCGGGGGGGGGAAACCGTGAGGTTCAGCTTAGACAGCTCGAAACGAAATACATTCTCGAGCTGGATACTAAAAATCCGAATGGCCTGAATTCTAGTGAGGACCTTTTCACCTGCCTTCATTAATTGTACCTTGTTAGTTAGTATTGCCATTTCAACAATCTGTGTAACAGAAGTATACATAAACTGCACTTCACATACTTTCAACAATCTGGTATGTGTGGCATTTCAGTAAATATTGCAGACATGTAAGGGCATCTGGTATACTTTTTTTATTATATTTTTTATAAATACAATAAGTGTCCCCTTCTGTCACTCACCCCTCCCTTTACTTTTTATTCAGGTTGTAATGGCAAATTAGTCATACATGCTGGTTTTAGACATATAGAACTACTTTACAGCATTTTTTTATATGTAAACAATGGTTCTAATTTTAGGTGAAGCACATGCCAGTGAACTGGCAAGCTACATTATAATTGCCATTAGATATTCAATCTTAAGAGATATTAGATGCGCAGCCTAGTTCTTCTTTTTAATTTCACAGCTATACCAGCGAGAGCAGCGAGTCAGCTCACATGAGCATTAGCGTAACCTGTGCAAAACCAGGGTCCTTGCGGGTTACTAAGTGGTACCATACACACAAATGAGCTATATCATGCTGTTTTTTGCACTTGCATTATTTGCACATGTATAATTGCTATTTGCACTTGCGTTACTTTGCACATCAAGGACTCTAACTGGTATCAGTATTGTATTAAACAGACAAAGGAACAACGGTGATTTCACTGTGGCTATGGTACGAACCCAATGGTTCCTTGCATTTAATTTGCACTCGCATTTTTTGCACATTTGTACCTGTCTTTGCACTATTCTCGCATAATTGGGATTAATCTCAATATCAGCATTATAGTGATTTTTGCAATATCACCCTGCTTGTGCTCTCTAGAAACATTTCTTTATGTATGGCAGAAGCGACGTGTAAGCTCACCATTCATTGCTTTGGTATTTGGGCATGCAAATGAGTCTTCGCCTTTTTCTCTCCCTTTTTTTATATAAAACTATAATTGTGGGTTTTATATATAAAACTATGCTATGATAACAAGTGGATTTTATGATTTTGCAAAATGCCATTTATGTCCGTATTTTACCAGCATGTTAAGTATTGACACAATGTATGTTTTCTATGTCTATTGGCCCACCTATCACCTGATTCGTACTATGCACTTTATAAACCTATGGGCTGCCTTAGCCAGCGTCATGTGATCAAGGCCTATCTGAGGCCGAAACGCGTCATGGCGGTGCTGGACATACCTTTGGAATAAATTTCTTGCACAGATACTGGGTCCGCTTCGTCCTTTTCTACCACTTTGAATACTGTGGCGAAGTTCCTGCATATATATATATATATATATATATATATATATATATATATATATATATATATATATATATATATATATATATATATATATATATATATATATATATATATATATATATATATATATATAGATCCGGATTGCGGTCAGAGATCTTGCTCAGGGGTATACCATTAAGGGGTCAGGAGCATTTAAGTATTTGATCATGTGCTCATTTGTTGTATACATCTCAGTGAATTTTGGGAGATGTAGTGTGACACAACATATAGCAAGTGATAGTGTTCAAATTAAACATAAATATAGATAGGGGTTTTATGGCTTTTTAAACTTTTTTTGACTTGATGTGAACAATTTGAACATTTACATGGTTACATTACCATCTACAACAATTTATAGTTCCAAGCATTATGTAAATTGCTTTTCTTAGATTTCAGAAAACACAAATAATACCCTCTAATGGGTCGTGTTTGCATCCTTGTCCATATTTTATTAATATAAACATTCATTCATCTACAGATGTTAATAAACCCCCAATTTTTTAATAATGCCCCCTAGTGAGCCAACAACTGTAATGTGCATAGGTGAATGGGAAAAAGTGTTAAAAGTTTGTTTCGAATGAACAGTCCATTTACTGACCTTAGTTAAGTGACGAAGCAAAACAGGCTTTGGCTAAAGCGTACCTTTTTTGAGCGCATTCCCCTTGAGAGAGGCACGTCTGAGCTGGCTAAATCAACCAAGAGAGAATACATTGTGTTACAAAACCACTCTTAGCAAAGAGACATATTTATTAAATTCCCACGGGCTCCGTAAAGGGAACATTTATATACATTTAGGTCTGGCTTCTTGCAAAGTCTGCTATGCTTCCCGTTAGGCCAATATGGGAATAACTGTATTATGGTATGTGTTTGTTAAGGTGTTTCTGTGCAAACTTTGATTCATTTAGTATTTTTTTGTAAGTTTCATTTTATGTACGCAAAACACTATTTATTTAAAAGATAAATCTTTTAGGTTATGCAGGCCAGCACTTTGTATTTGCAAACACTTCAGGATCAGGAAACATGGTTTGTTTTCGGTTATGCTTTTAAAGTGTTTAGTGCTATGCTGTAACTGTTTGCTTTATTAAATTTTGATCGATTATGGGTAAATATCCAATGATTTGGAAACCAATCAATCAATCAATCAAAAATAAAGTTTATTTAGACCAATTGATCTATAAACCACAATACATATTTTATCATCTAAAATCAACATAACACAAATTCTTTCCAATTGCTATAAAAAAATCTACTATCATAAAACTACATTTATACAATTAAAACCAAAATTCATTAAAATTGAAAAAAAAAAAACGTTGGCCGTTTCATAGGTTTCTACTCAGTTTAGAAATGTATAAACCCCCTGCATAAATTTCCCTATGGCTATCGCAATGTCAAGATTTTCCATTTCCACTAAAAGATCACGTGCTTGCGAGCGCTCATTGACATCATATTTTAAAAATATCGGGCGAAGAAACACTTTACGTAGATTTAAAAACAAATCACAATCCAATAAAAGGTGCAAAATATCACACTTCATTCCTATTTTACACACACATTTACCATCCGGATGTAAAAGGGCAGCTTTTGTTCCGCTGTTTGTAAATAGTGGGTTAGTTCCTATTCTTAGCTTAAAGACTTCATTCCTTAGCCAGCGGTTAGGTAGCAAATCCATATATGGAAAACGGGAATCTTTCTCCCATCCTGTGCTCATAAACTTTACGGAATCTTTTTCTCTCAGATACTTTAGATCTATTGCCCTCGAACATACCTTACCCTGCACTTTAAGCACTTTCTTTATCACATTAATTTGGAGTGTTATAGGGTCAATGTCCACCTTCAGGAGATCACAAATGGTCAGGAGTTTCCTTCTTGTTGCCTTCGCCCACTTTAACTCGCTGGATTGAATTTCCCTCATACACCATTGTGATACCTTGGTGTCTTCCCCCTGACCCAGGCGGTTCCAGAATCTAAGCAAACTCGACTGGACCTGGACATTCCATGAAGGTTGGTCCAATTCCAATCTAATTGCCTGAATCATCGCCGACCCTGGAAGGGACAGCAGGGATTTTAGACATTTACCCTCCTCTTTGTCCCATGAGCTTTTCCCATCGATGCATAGAACCTCTGCCCCATATTGGAATTGTGGCGGAACCATAGCTTTAAAGGCGGTCAATAGTGGTTTATGTGACATATCACCGCAGCTATAGTCAAATCTTTTCAACCCACATACCGCTCGATGCGCTTTTAGTTTCTGTGCTTCCAGATGGGTATCCCATTTCAAAGTCCTTGTAAACCATATTCCGAGGTATTTATATTCATTTACAGTATCTAACTTGGTTTGGCCCAAGTACCAGCTAAACTTCTTACTCTTCTTCCCAAAACACAAGATTTTTGTTTTGTCCATATTTACTGTAAGACGCTTTGCAGCGGTGTATTCATTAAATACATTCAACTTTCTCTGCAACCCTACCTCTGTTTGGTCCATTATTACAAGATCATCAGCATACAGCAGGCAGGGCAGATGTTTACCATTTATTTTCGGGCTTGCACCTCTGGCAGTATCCAAGAGAAGGGGCAAGTCTGCTAAAAATATGGCGAAGAGTAACGGGGCCAGTACACACCCTTGCCTCAACCAATTGTTTATAGGAATTTCCCCTGTAAACCCACCAGAAGTATCTTTGATTACACGTGCCCAGTTATGGCTATGCAGTTCTTGAATTACCAACAAGAGATCAGCAGGCACCTCATACTTCCTCAATGCTTCCCACAGACAATCCCTATCCACCAAGTCAAAGGCTGCACGAAAGTCCACGAAGCAGCAAAACAATCTGCCCTGCTGCTCCATGGACTTCCTCGCCACCGCCCACAGTGCAAAACAGTGATCAATAGTTGAGTGCCCCTCCTTAAAGCCACCCTGCTCAATTGGAACTATTGACTGCTGCTCAACCCATTCCTTCAACTTGCCCAGGATTATTTTCGAAAACACCTTAACCCCAATATCTAATAGGTTAATTAACCTATAGTTCTTGGGGTCCTTTTTTCCCCCTTTTTTGTGCAAAGGTCTAATTATTGCACCTTTCCAGGACTTGGGAAGTTTACCTGATACCAGAATTGCCACAAACATGTGGGAGAAGAAACCTGCCCACCAGTCCATCTGAGTTTTAATTAAAATGGCAGGGAGGTTGTCTGGGCCAGCTGCACGTGATAAGTTCAATTTTTTGATGGTATCCTTTACTTTCTCTACAGAGAAGTCTGGTATTAAACCTTCTACTCCCCTTATCCAGGTTAATCGATTATCCTCGATTTCCGGGGGCCTTTTGGCATTGTAAAGGTTGCTTAAGTAGTTGCCCCATGCTGCCTCCTCTACAACACTGCTCATAGTACCCGGTGTTCTACCTGCAGCCTCCTGTATCAGCCTCCAAAACCCTTTTATATTTTTATTTTCAATTGTCTGTAAGAGGTTTGCCCAACATTCTTCTTTAAAGATCCCTTTCTGTCTCTTTATTAGGGAACTATACTCTTTTTTCAACCCGCACAACCGTTCCACATTCCCAGGGTCATAATTGGTCCTCTGACGTCGCTCTAGTTTCCGTATTGCGCTTTTTTAACTTTGACATTCCAGATTAAACCACTTTGACTTACGTTTCATGGTTTGGGTGTTTACCTTGCCCTGTTTTTTATCTTTCAGGTACACCCTTATACACTGCACCGCCTGTGCTATTACATCCTCGTACCATGCTACCTGCTTCCCTTCAATCCTTTCCTTTGATAGGTTTTGTTGGAAACAAGCTAATTTCTCAACGTACTCATCCGTCAGTTTTGTGGTCATACGCTTAGGATAATCCACATTTTGAGGAAGCACCATTTCACATTTATCTAGCGACTCACCTACAATTTCACAGAATAGCGCATTGTGATCGCTATCCCTCCGCTTAATTACTTGGAATTTTTTTACCAATGCATAATTCCATGCTAGGGTAAAAATATAGTCTATTGGACATTGTTGATTTCCCACTCTAAAGGTCTGGGAGGCTGGCCGATCTGTATCCTTCCTGCCATTTAAACATATTAAGCCCTTTGAACCCAGGAACTTCCCAAGGGCTTCATCCTGTCTGGTGGCTAGACACAGTGGAAAAACTGCTGGTCCAATACTATAGGCACTCATCATATCTTCAAACCATTGATCTAGCTTTTCAAAATTTAATTTATGGTTAAAATCGCCCATTAGCACCAGAGTATTCCTCCCATACTTTTCTGTCAGATCAATTATCTCCTTTTTAAAGAGGCTTAATTCTCTCTCATTCTTTTTGAGACCCCCATTGAATATATACATTTATGATAAGATGGACGTCCTTACCTTCTATACCTTTGTAACATACATTACAAACCAACAGCCATTTGCATAATGAACTGATTAATTTTGACTCCTTTACGAATTTGGTTGAAGCAAGAGTCAACAATCCCCCTGAGGGGCGTCCAAATTTTGTATTTTTATTGGCTGGTTTATACATATGAACAAACCCTTCTACTACCTGAGTGTTGCCGCATAGCCAAGTCTCCTGTAAGCAAATGACATCAACACATTTTGCGAGCTGGTTTACACTATCCGCCTTTGATGTTCCACCCAGCCCGTTTATATTCCATGAAATCAATTTCAGGCTATGCGGCAACTCAGTAACCTAGTCGATGTCACTGAGGCATCCTGACTCATTCAAACCCCATGAACAGATACTACTGTCCCAATCCCTACATTCTTCTTCCCTACTGGGTTTGGAGTTTTCTACAGCTATGGTGATGTTGGCCATCTCACCCCACCCCCCGGTTAACCACCTCACCTGCCTTTCCCCCAGACCCGCGTGAAATCTCAGGAAGCCTCCCTTTCGCTGTTTCCCTGCATCAACTTCTTCTTCTGGAATAATCCTTATCCCCTCTTTTAGGATTTCTTTCCCTGCATTCTGGATTACCGCTTTAACAAGTCTAGAGTAAACTTGCACCTTTGTGTACTCTACACCATTATTATCACAGCAAAACCCTATCTGTTTCAGATCCTTTGACCCAATTTCTTTTAGGGATGGGCATTTTGCAAATGAAAATAAGAGATGGGAACGATTCAGCGGGCCTAACTTTCTTAGTTTTTTCCCTCCTGTTACTTGTTCAATGTGTTTAAAGTAAATCCACATTTTATTACTATTACTTTTGTCTGGGGTTTCTAGGTCGCTGCCACCTCTTCCCATCTGTATATTCGTTCTTGGGCGAGTGTCTGCTCTACTGCCTCCGGCATCTACACTTCTTATTTGTGTCTTCCCTCCATGCTTATTACAAGATTTTTTTAGCGAGGGGTTATATATGTTTAACCGTGGTACCTTTTTCCTATCCCTTTCAACCTCAGTTACCGCGTCTGCAAAGTCTAGTTGTCGCCCAATTACCCTTTTTTCTCTTATCTGATTTTTCCGCTGGGCATTTTCTTTTAGGTTTGTCCTGGCCTGCATTTCTTTGCTCTTCTCTTTTTTTTTGGCCTTCAACTTGCCCTGGGCAAGAGAGGGTCTTTTACGTGGGTACCTTATAGACTGATGTCTCAATAACTCTCCCCGCCTCTTTACCAACATAGGCCACCTAGAGATGTAGACATTATTCTTAGGACCACCCTCTACTGCTGGCTCTACTATCTCTTCCCTTTGCTCGTCTAACCCTGGAGCTTGTACGGTTCTTACCATTGTAGGCATCAATCCCCTTATCCCCTGTAGTTCTTCTATCATTTTTTTAAACTGTAATTCGTGATTATTTAACAGAGTATTATTTAATACCGAAACCTCCAGCAAGCCTTGCAGCATTTTTTGAAGCATTAACATAATGTCCAACATCGAGGCTGAAGATGAGGTTGTAATGTCCATACCCAATGTACCATTCCGTAGTATTTCATTTAAGGAATCCAAAGGTTTCGGGCTTTGGAACCCAGCTTGATCCAGGCTTTTGTCCAACATAGATCTTGCCGAAGAATTTAACAAGTTGGAACAGTCCCCCACATCACTGGGCTCCAAACCTGCCAAACCTACATCCACTGTTCTTGGTGAAGGGAAAATGCGTGGGGAGGATGAGAGTCTTGGTTCCAAAAGCGGTATCCTTTGGCTTAAATCATTTTGTGAAAGGGAGGTATCCATAATCTCCATGACATCCTCTGCTTCGGCCCATGGTATCTCATTGTTAGTCTCAGGGATTTGGACAATGGTTTGAGCTTGACTTTTACCTGGGGTTAGTGTTCTTTTAAAATGCTTCCCCACAAAGTCCTTTATTGATTTAGACACCAAGCCTCCATCTTTCTCGCTACTTATTAGTGTATTGTCAGTAAAAGCCTTCTTTGTAGTCCTTTTCTTTTTATCAATTTTATTATTAGTAACGCGTGGCTTCACAGTGGACTCTTTGGACCCTTCTGTAGAAGAAGACGCTTCGGACACATCAGCATTGTCCAATGACCCTAAGCATGTTTCCTTCTGCTTTGCCTTTCTTGGTGCCATAACCGCGTTTGCGCACCTGCTCCCCTGAGTATACTCAATACGTATTTTACCACCCTTTCTGTGAATTGCTCTCCCGCTAGGTCAATAATCAAAAAAAAAACAGGAACAGCCACTTACCTCTATTGTGCCAACCTGCGTGAGCTTGACTTATGCCGTGCCGTATCACTGCTTTACCACCCGAATTCCATCTTACGACGTTTTCCAAATCGATTTCCAAATCCTGTGTTGGGTTTTGCCCTTAAATCTTCTTCACGGCCGTTAAATCCTTAAAAGTTCTTCAGTGCTCTTTCTCCCCGCCTCGCAGCCTTTCACTCGGCCAGGGGACTCTTATCAGTGCACCAGCTGTCGACGTACTGCAAGTACTGCACGCCCCCACAGACCCACAATTGAGCCTGGGGAAATCAATATTAATCAGAATATAAATAAGTATAGATAAATAATGTTTCCTTTCTGTGTCCCCTTTCGTCGGGCGGCAGCGATAGCGGCAGCGATAGCCCGGGCTCTCTCTCTTCTCGTGTGCGCACTCTGAGGACGTCCGGCGTTACGCAGATGGGCGTAGCGTGGTAGCAGCAACGGCAACGGAAGCAGCGGTCAGCGACGGTAGGATAGGCAACAGAGGTGTCTCTCTCTCCTCAGTACTCAGTCTCAGAAACCAATCTCGTTGGCAGTGTTTTATTTAATTTTTTAATTAATATTGTAATGGCATATTTTTAAACGCTTTAATATTTTCGTACACTATAATCGATTTGTAAGTACTTTTATGATTATGAAATATAATCGAATGAAGGTGATGCTTGATGGACTGAAGCAGATGCTCATCTGTTTTCCTTTCAGGCAGGGCTATTTTAGTAGCTAGAATTAGCATAAGGTCTATCAAGAGTAGTTCCAGTCACAATATGTCTAGAAGGGGCTCAAATGCGAAAATGCCTAGAGTTGTGTTTTCACAGAAGATCCAGTTTGCAATTCTGGCTGCAATAAGACATATGAATTGATAGATTTCTACATTGCACCAAGGAAGTTGTGAGTTTACAGATACATGAAGTTTTGTGATTGAGGAAGCTACCTCTTCTATTCAGAGTGATTGAGGTCAGCATTCTATTTCTGCTGGAGAGAAAAAATGGAGGGGGAGCTCTACTCAGCCACCAATAAATCTAGAAACAGAAACATCTTGGATGCAAAATGGCCAGAAGCAGAGAACTTTCTCAGTCCATCTGGAATTTAAACACTGCCTGCCTAGCCTAATTTGGACAAAAATACTTTAGGTTTTAGAAACCTGTAGAGGTCCTATTTTCGGCGATCAAAGTTATTTTTTGAAACTTTACCAAACTTAGGGGCTTATGAGGCTGTCCGCCCGCCACCCTAGTGGTGCTGGGACTGTCCACCAGCGGTGTGGCGGTTCCGCACCACTAATTAGGATGCGACCACCACCCTGGCGGTCGCATTCGCATCTTTAACATTGCGGCAGACGGTGCTGTAGGTAGCACCCGCTACAATCCCAAAGAGGCACGTCATGCATTGCCATGCACAACGTGGCAGGCACCGCGCAGTGCCTGCCACCTTGGGCACGGCAATGTAGGGGGTACAATAAATACCCCCCAAGTGGAGCCCCCCACTCCCTCACCCCCCCGGGGGCCCGTAACGGGCCCCATGGCAAAAGACTATATGCCTTTCCATGGCGGCATCACTGCCTTGGAAAGGCTGCCTTTTACTGCCATTCTAATCTGGTGGAAGATGCCTGCTAGGCACCGCCACCATTTTGGGCTCGCTGGGCCGTCTGCCAGGCAATCGGGATGATTGATGGCGGCGGACGGTCTTTGCGTCCGCTGCGGACGCATTCCTGTTCCCACCGCCATCCTAATCTGGCAGTGGGAAATATCCATTCGATGGCGGAAGTACCGCCATCATAATCAGCCCCTTAGATCATAGAATGCTACTTCTAGATTGCCAAGACTTGATCTATCTTTATCTTCTAGTCATCCCAAAAGATAGAATTATCATCAGATCTGAATAATTTGTTATGCCATAGTGACAACTTTTTTTGTTATTTTTTTATATAGCAGTGAGTGAGCCGGTGTGGGTGTGGTAGAATTTTACTAGAGTGATTGAGTTTATGCTATTGATTGAAAGTCAGCTACACATCAACCACCATGCTGCTTCATCAGTCTTAGATTTTTCAAATAATTTCGTACTTTCTTAGATCGCCATAGAAAATTCGATATGATTCCGCTCAGTGATTTCAGAAAGTCTTGTGAAAGTCTAAAAGAAAGCATACTCAGTACAAATTAACAATTGGGGTTATCATCAGTTTTAGGGATTCAGCCTTTCCCTGTCATGTAAGACCAAGTATATTTTATTTTAGTTAATGAAAACCATAATAATTTATACAGCTGGATCATTAAAATTACAAGTTAATTGACGGGTACTGCCCAACTCCTTGGAGACTGGTGTAAAGATACGGACATTGCCATGGCGGCTGAAAAGGCCAAATATGTTCCCAGAGGATGCTCCAAAAAGTGGGAGCGAATTTGGAGTAAATGCAATACATTTAGGGGAGGTATCTATACCCCACCGAATATAGATCCTTTTTTGGAAGATGATAACCAATAGGAAAAACTATCTGTTAACTGATAAACCTATGATGTATATCAGACGTGCTATAAACCTTTGTTCTCAATGTCATATGATGGACACTACTGTTTCATGGAAATGTCATGCTGTAAATGTCATTATTGCAAGTCATATCTTTAATAAAACTGTTTAAAAAAAAATTACAAGTTCATTAAATGTGTAAACCACTGATTTCTAACATAAAATTACATTTTGGCCAATTTCATTTTGATCAGAACTAAATTGTTATGTTATGTTATGTTATGTTAAAATGGGACTTTTATAGCGCAACGGCTACTCCAAAGGAGTGTCCCGGCGCTTTGTGCTCCAGACCTAAAGAAAGAACTGGAAAACATAACAGTAAAAAGACAGGAGCCTAAAAGAGGAAGCGGACTAACCAGAGAACAGCCAAGTTTTTAAGTCCTTCCTGAAGGCAAGCAAGTTCGAGGTAGTCCGCAAGGACACCGGTAGAGAGTTCCATAGCTGGGGGGCAAGGAATCTAAAGGACCGGCCGCCTAGACGAGCCCTTTTGATACGTGGTACCCGAGCCAGAGCCAATGTTTCCGACCTGAGGGATCGTGTAGGTCGGTAGAAGTCCAGCCTCTTCTGGAGATATTTTGCACCATTACCATGCAGGGCCTTATGGGCTAGGGTCATGGCCTTGAACAGTATCCTCTTCCGTACAGGAAGCCAATGGAGGGATAGAAGAAGGTTAGAGGCACTAGTGCGACGATGCAGGCCAAAGATCGCTCGAGCAGCAGCGTTCTGGGTCACCTGCAAACGCTGAAGGAGATATTCTGGCAGACCCAGATATAGAACATTTGCATAGTCCAATCTGGATCCTATAAGTGCCTGGACAGTTATCCTCCGATGTTCCTCAGATAGAAGGGGAAAAAACTTACGCAACATTCTGAGGATCCCGAAACATGTTCCCGTAAGAGTAGAAACCTGGGATTTGAGCGAAAGCTCATTGTCAATTTTTACTCCCAGGTTCTTAGCCCACTTAGATGACTGAGTTGGAGGGAACATGTCAGCAGGCCACCATCCATGCCAATCTGGTTCCGATGGGCATCCGAAGAATAGTATTTCGGATTTATCCGAGTTGCACTTGAGGCTGTTGAGTTGGAACCAATTAAAAACAGCCCCAAGGCACTCACGGATCCTTTCTCCATCGAACTCTTCGCTCTTACGGCAGGTGAACAGAAGCTGGGTGTCGTCAGCATAAGAGACGATCCGGGCCCCATAGGACTCTGCCAATGTCGCCAGAGGGGTCATAAGGATGTTAAATAGAGTGGGGCTCAATACAGAGCCCTGAGGCACTCCGACTCCCAATGGCGGCATTTCGGCAGATCCAGGTGGGACCCAGACCGTCTGCCGGCGGTTGGCTAGAAAGGAACGAAACCAGTTGAGCACCGTCCCCCCCAGACCGATGTCGTGTAGTCTAGTGAGGAGATCCTCATGGGGGACGGTGTCAAACGCCGCCGACAGGTCTAGCATAACTAACATCACCCTGCCTCCGGTATCCAGCACCTCCTTCACGATCTCAGAAACTTCCAGGAGCGCCGTCTCGGTGCTTAAGTTGGAGCGAAAGCCCGATTGGGATTCATGGAGTAACTCGTTTGACTCCAGGAAGTTAGAAAGCACGCTATGAACGTGTTTCTCCAGGATCTTGGTAAGTGCTGGAAGGAGCGAGAGTGGCCTATAGTTGGAGGGCACGTCTGGGTCAAGATTAGGCTTTTTGATAAGAGGGATGACCATGGCCTGTTTCCAGGACTGGGGCAGAAATCCCTGACTCAGGGAAAGGTTAAGAATGGGATTAGCTATGGGGTTAACGGCATCTGCCATTCTCGCTAAGAATTTTGCTGGACAGGGATCTAGCGGTGAGCCAGATTTAAGGTTCCTCATCAAGGCTAAGGATGCGGCGGCCGAAAGGGGCGGGAAGTCTAGCAGAACTGGGCCTGGAGACGACAGGAGAGTTGTCTCAATCGGCAGAGTTGACGGGTCATCTATAGGTCTCAAAGGAAAGGAATCCTGAATTTGCCTAATTTTGGTGGTAAAAAAATTAGCAATGGTGTTGACCCAGGTCTCCACCGGAGCGTCCTGAGCTGAGATTGACCGCGGGCTGGTGAATTCTCGCACAATTGAGAAAATCTCCTTACAGGAGTTTGCCGCGTCTTCAATCCTTTTGGCAAAATAGCATTTCTTGCTCTGAAGTATTAAATCATGATATGATTTCATCATGGTTTTATAAAGTTGTTTGGCCTCAGGTTCGTACTGGGCTCTCCAAGCCCGCTCAGCGACTTTGCATTGCCTACGGTGATGGGCCAATTCCTCCGTAAACCAAGGGGCCGAGACCCGTTGGGCGGCAGACCTGGGTGGCTGTAATGGGGCGAGCTCATTTAATCTAGCAAGGAGCCAGGATTGCAGGCTCTCCAGGTCTTTCTCCAGGTCACCCGTGTAAGACATGGGGTGATCCACCAGAGCCTGCGCTAGCAGATCCGGAGTCACCCGATGGGTGCACATAACATTGCTAATACTGGTATATTAAAATATTCATATTCATCTAATCTTATATAAACATTTTATAAATTCATTAAATCCAATCTTCCTGCCTTAAACATACTAAAATATGGTCACATTCGTGCAGAGTCACTTCTAGTCTTGGAGAAAATAAAGTCTTTTAAATGTGATCACATAGTGACTCTATAAAGTGCATAAAAAGTTAGATTAAGTCACTCTATATTATTGCAAACTCATCAAGTTAACAATTTCTACAGCCAATTACAAACTGTGATGATCAAATTGGGTTATAGTAGGGTATTTCATAAGGTGCCGAAGTTACATAGTGGTCGGCAATCCCTTTTCAGTCAATAGCCGATCCGCTTTAAGGTAACATATTATAAAGGCTGCTGTTATTTGAGGCGTCTCCCCTTTCATGCAAAAAAGTAAGACATGCCTACATGATCGAATGTCATGCAAGTAAAAAATTCTCTTAAGTAAAATTTTTCGTTCAATTAGTAAAAAACGGACAGACCGATAAAATGTGTGTCAGACTTTCTCCATGTAATTGTTATAGTCTGCACTTTGTATTCTGTGGTTTTGGTGGCCATTTGGGAATATATTCTACTGTTTGGCCTAAAACAAATCGTAAATGGAGTAACTTGTTTTTATAAAATGATCTAAGTACTGTTGTAAAATATTTCTGAGGGCGTAATTCCTTATAAGTATCAATCGTTGTCCAGGCATGTCTTCTTTTACTAAACGCTTTGTTGTCTTTGATCCATGACAACCTCCTGATTTGTTTGATTATTTTTTTTAAAGCGTTGTGAGGAAGTGCCAAATCCCATTGCTTTTTTGCTTTCAGATTTTGTAGGGCTTTGGGGAAAGCTCAAGTCCAAATGTTCGGATTTCGATGTGTTTTGTTTTGAATTTCTTCCCATATCAGGGCACGCAGTGTTATTTCGCCAGAAGATCTTATTAACATCATTTATTTAATCAATGAGCCTATTTGTGCTAATTTTTGATTTGTCAAACCAACTTCCAGTCTAATCTAAGAAGGAGATGCACTCTGAGGAAGCTGCAACAGAAGTCTAAAAACCTTATTTTGTGCTGAATTGAGAAACGCCCCAAACGTGTTAAGAAAGGCTTCAGTACCATAACAAAGAGTTGGAATTAATTTGTCTTGTATTGCAGCGAGTAATGGCTGAAAGGTTGAGCTTTGCAATTTCCGATGTATTTTCTTGAACGCTGAGATTAGGGAGGCAATTCTTGGTTTCAATGTATTCAGATGCATTTGATGTGATTGTCGAGATATTTGTATGATGTACCTCGGAGAATTTGCTACTCACCCAGCGACCAGCCGCCCTTTAATTTCTTGCCAAAGATCATAGCCTGTGTTTTTGTCAAAATAATTGCCATTTCATTATCAGTGCAAAAAATTTGTAATTGATTAAGTAACCTTTGTTTGCCCACCCCAGTTAGGTTCAACAGGATTAGGAAGTTGGCATATTGTAAAGAGGTCACTTTTCTGCTATGTCTAAAAAAGGTAGTAAGATCTGCCAAAAAAAATTAAAAAGCATTGGCGCCAAGATGCAACCTTGATTCAGGCCTCTCTTTATTGAAATTTCCTCTGACAAGATATTATTATGTACATGTTTGACCTGGGTCCTATTATTGGTATATAAAAGCTGGATTGCGTGGAGTAAATCAGTGGGAATATCCAAATTATACAGCTTTTTCCATAATTAATTTCGATTGACATAATCAAAGATCTTTGACAAATCCACAAAGCATGCATATAAAAATAGTTTTTTTGTCACACATTTATCAATGATCATTTTGAGTGCTACCAAGATGTCTACCAGACTGGATTTTGCTCTAAACCCTGTCTGGTTGTATGGGATTAGGTTTTTCATTTCAGCCCATACTTCGAGATCAGCCTATATAAGTCCTGCAAATATTTAAACATATGTATCCATAAGAGCTATCATTCGATAGCTATCTGGAGAGGAGTAAGGACCCTCCTTATATACTGGCTGTAAAACAGAACCACGCCAAGTGTCTGGGATTGCTTCTATAACTAAACGGTAGTTGAATAAGACTTGAAAGTGGCTGTTCGAAAACTCCAGATCTTCTTTATATATGGCCCCAGGAAGGCCATTTGGACTTGGAGCACCATTCCCTCTGCCTTTCTCAATCCTTTTTAGAATTTCAATTAGTGTAAAGGTCAGCGGCGTTTCACATAAAACGTTGCTAATAATTAATGGCTTAACATCTTGTGTATCCTATATGAAGCCTATGTGTGCCTTCCATACTTCTTCTGTTACTTTGTTTCCAACTGATCCCGCACTACGTCTATCTACTTGGTTTATAAGTGTCCATAAAGATTTTGAATTACTTTTACAGGCTTGGACTATATCTATCTAATCTTGGTCCGCTTTTGCCCTTTTCACTTCCCAGACTACTTTTTTATGAGTTCAGTAAGTCTCTGAGTTTTTCTTAAGCATGGGGACCTGGCTGGAAGTTAATGTCTTTCATTGCCTTATCCAGGGCCCTTTGTTCTTGTCTTAGGGTATTTGAGTATCATGTTTGGTTCTTGGGACATTGTAGTGATATTGATTTACTATTTGATGTTATTAATGAGGCGTTAAGTTCTTCTTGTGTTTTAATCCAGGCCAGAATTGGGTCTTTGAATTATTTGTTGAACTAGTCCTTTTCCAGGTCTCATAATGGGATGGTGTCAATCTATTCCATCTGATTTTTTTTCTGTTCGAGCCTGCGTCTTGTGAGCCAGTAGGTTTTTACGCTTGCCACGTCATGTTCTAATTTGTAATACTGATGGACTGTGTGGCGTGGTAACTTCCACACCTATCACTTAAAACAACATTTTCTGGAACAGCTTAAGTGATACAAATGTGTAGTCTGAGACCGTCTCTCTTTTACTGGATTTTCTTGTTACTCTCATCGGGATATCTCCATGGGTGTACACGATCAATGCCCGGAATCCAAGGGCCTCCAGAGTTTGTAGTAATTTGTGATCTAATTTATTAACTCAGTCAAATTTGGAGATTTGGATTGGGATTCCCCAATGCATGTCTGTTCTTTTTAGATTTCCGCTTCTACCCTGGTGATTTGCCATGTTTAGATTAAAGTTGCCTGTAACTATATATGGGATACCCCTGGTGTGAAATTTCAAATGCCATTAAAACATTTTGTATCAATTTTATGTTTCTTAGTTTTTTAACTGAGCTCGAATGGATGTATATGTTAACAATTATAATAGGACCCGAGGTATTTCCATAATTCCAATTACTTATTACTATTACTTTAATGGATGTGGCATCATTTGGAAAACTAGTAAGAGAGAAGTTTTTAATAAGGGAAACATATATAGATTAGTCCCCTTTTGGTTGACCGTGTTTTATTGCTTTTTGTACATGGGGTAACAATTTCTACAAATCCTACTAATGGCTGTTCCTGCTCATTCCACATTTCTTGTAAACATTGAGGGGCCGATTACAATGCAGCTTGGACAGCCTCCCACTGACGCTGGCCACATCGTAATCGGCCCATCGGTTTACTTTCCGACCGCCGCACACCAATGATGGCGGTCAGACACTAAACCAGGTGGTCATTCTGGCTGGCTTCCAAAGGGCTCAAGGAGCCTGTCGGCCAGTCGGAACCGCCTCGTAATCCCAAAGGGCGGGCCTTTCTGCCCTTGTGATTATTATGCATGGTTTCCGGCATGGTTTCCTTCCCGGCCTGTCCAACATGGAAACCATGTTGGAAAGTGTGTGTGGGGGGCCCCAGCAGGGTCCCCTTGTGTGTGCAGCCTCTGGTTGGGGGCTGAGGGGGCACGTATGGTGCCCCCCTGTTGATCCCTGCACCCCATGGCAGGCACCTCAAGGTGCCTGCCACGGGTGCAGGGATGAACTGCACATCCCATTTCCCTATGGGGGCATGTATTATGGCCAGTTTACGGTCGTAATGCATGCTCCCATAGGGAAATGTATAAAAGAGATTAAACAGTGGTCCATCGCATCCTAATTAGGTGGTTGGGATGGCAAACCAGAGGCCGGTCGGTCTTAGGACCAAGACGGTGTTGGACGGACTTAAGTGCGCCCAACATCTTAATTAGGCGCATGATGTCAAAGCTCATTAGGTACTTTTCAAGAGTAGATTTTGTGTGCCTGCAATATTCCATGAAAGTATGGACGTATACTTAGGGGCATTGCCCACTTGTTTCTCTTGATCTATTTTGCTGTTTGCTGGTTTTTGTTCCCCAAACTGTTGATGCCTTTGTGGGGTGGTGTTCCAATAACGAGTAAAATCCTTTTGATTATGTAAATTGGAATTTACTTGATCAGGTCAATCAGTTTCATTTTGATTGAAAGTGAAAGCGAGCCAATCCCAGTTGCTTCATTATGATGTACACCACTGGCCAGTTGACAGGTACATTCTTGTACACGGTTTACTGATATACTTCTTAACGGGGTATAGTTGTCGTCACCTGCCCCTTTAGCATTCCTCAATAAAGAGAAGGTCTTTACCTGTCCTTTCTCTGTTTGTATCTTGCCCTTTATTGATGGATGTGTTTGTTCAGACTGTAATAACACAGTTGGATATTTTTCTTCTGATA
This sequence comes from Triturus cristatus, assembly GCF_964204655.1. Classification (NCBI taxonomy): domain Eukaryota; kingdom Metazoa; phylum Chordata; class Amphibia; order Caudata; family Salamandridae; genus Triturus; species Triturus cristatus. The sequence continues at coordinate 673,250,508 of NC_140593.1, forward strand.
AGCTTATGCCCGAATCAGAGAATAGGCTACGTTTTGATGTAATCAGATCTGTAATTTTGGATGATGCCCAGGCTACTAGTGTGGCCTCATATGGATTACTGCACTTACATTCTATAGACTCTATACATGTGGGTGGCAGATGTTTCAGATCTTCCTGTGCTGCCAATAGTTGGGGTTGAAATACAGTTTTCGTGTTTTCCCTTTGAGACCCCTCCTGATGTGTGAGCTTTTGCACTAAATCAACATCTGTTAATGGTTTGTTTCCAATGAAACTAAATTGATTTATAAGTGTATCTCTTTTAATGATGGTTTGTGCTGAACTACTGTGACAGCTCCTATATGAGATTGGTCTTTTGTGCGTTGTTTCTACTAAATGCTGGTTTGTGATGGAGGGTAGTTGTTTCAAGTGGGGGTCATTATCTGCAGCAGACCGAGTTAATCTGGCTTGACCAGATATTTGCTGTTGCTGCAAGGTCCTTTCTTGCTGTAATTTCTGGGAATTTACATTACCTTGTATAGTGCTGTCGGTGTTACTTGAAGTATGAGTGTGAACATTTGATCTTATTATATTTGAATTAAAATGTTGCATGCTTTCTTTTTGTGGATTTGCTGGGGAACTATCGAGTTGGAATCGCCTCCATTTAGGTCCTGGTTAGGGAACAAACCATTTGTTGTTTGGCTTCGTTGAAACTTATGTAACGAGCTTTCAAAATTCGACTGCTCTCCATGAGCAGGAAAAGGTATACTCGTATGCTGATCTCTGTTTCAGGTCTTCTTGCTTGCTTAAACATTAGAAACAAATTCTCAGTTGATTCTTCTAGTTTCTATGCCTTTTAAAATGTCTTTCTTTTTATTTTGTTTCCGGATCTTTTTCCGTTTATTCTTTGAAATGTTGACATATTCCATTGAAGAATTTAACATCATACTTTTATTTAGAACATGAATATCATCAGGTGACTATGGTGTATTAACAACAGTTACCAGATCTATGGACTTAGGACTTTCCTCAGCCGTTGTTACCACAGGGTTCCTGATTACGATGCACATTGACTTTGATAGCGTGTTTGTTTTGTAGTTGTTGCACTTAAGTATTTAATCTAGGGGATATTTTTTGTGATAATTTCTTAATGTCTAAAACTGTTGTAGATGTGGTAAGATTATTATCCGTGTTCAGAGGGAGCTCTGCCTTAATACTTTTCATCTCTTTCACCAGTGTTCACACAATTGCTGGAAATTCTTGTATGTTTTCAATCATTAGGCTACAAGTACAACACTGGTTATGTTTGTCGTGCTGGTTATTGACTGCTGATGTCTCCGTGGCCTCCATCAATAACTCCTTTATTGTAGAGTGCATTTTCTCAAACCAAGAATCAATGGCTTCAGTAAATTGTGCTAACGATTGTAATAGAGCTGTTTGTATGTCAATTTAATGCGATTGGTATTTGTAGTAACTGAGTCCAGATGTGTAGAGGATCTTTAGATGTTTATTTGTAGTTGAATACAAGTCATCCAGTTCAATCCAATACAAGACCCCACCAGGAGCAGCCAGCATGCTGCTCAGCCCTTTTCAACTGACATCTCTGGCTCCTAATATTATGTAGCACATCATCTAATGACCATTCCACTGGCAGAGCAAGAGATTGAATGAATACATAAAATTCAGTTATTCAAGAGCCTTTGAAGTAGTGTCTAGAGTGTGAAACAAGCGGAGCCAAATATCTGACTCCATGACTACTTTATTCACAGGGAGATTGTGCAGCTTCCGTTTCATTGGGCAGCGCAAATTGATTCCAACATTCTGACTCACTGTCATTTTTTTGTAACGTATGATGGTTCCAACCCTCTAGCTCACTGTCATTTTTTTGTAATTCCAGTAAATAAGGTATTCAGAGAAACCTATGTCAAGAGAGTCGCTGACATAGAAAATACACTGTTATAGCGAAATAAATGGGGTGTCAATGTACTGTATCGGTTCTACTGGATTCGAAAGCACTGCACTTTATAGTAGTTGATGCATGATGTGACTTTTATACCAAGATTCTGCTTAAATTAATATGTTATATAGTGCTGTATATCTTTCAAATTAACAGCATTAATTCGCTGTTTTTATCTATGTTCTTGCTAAAAAAAAAATACTCATTCAGCGGGTCCCCTGAACACTGTGGAGCCCAGTGCTTGACTTGTGTATATCTTCTTTGGGCAACAAAACTCAATGCTTTCTTTTGCAGATGAAGTACTTTTTGCTGGTGAAGGGGAAAGGATTTGCTCGGTATCCATCATGTCCTCTAGATTTCCTACAGACCAGGCTCTGGTTCGTATATTAGAGCATCTGAGGATGGATTTTATTCCTGTTTTAGCAGAGCTCCCTTCCCTGTATGATTTACTTGTTTTCTTTTTATTTCCATTTCCTCTCATTTTTAGGAGATGAATAATTCCACGTTGTTAGTTGATTTTACTGGTTAGGTCATTAGTCACGCTATTGCTGTATTCCAATATTCAGATTCTTCTCACTCCTTCCATTTCTGTTTGCGTTCATTGGTACCCAAAATGCCTGAGCTCAAATATCTATCGCCGCCTCCTTGGAGGGATATCGAGTATTAGCAGACTGTGTATATTTCTATATATGGGACCAGTTCCTGCTGCTGGCCTTGGTAGTTTGGCCTAGAGCTGCAGATTATTATAGTTATTGAAGGCTGCATAGGCTATATAGCCCATTGTAAATCATTTATAGGCCAGTGCAGCAAGTGTGCGCTATGTGTGTGTGTACCGGACAGTCCATTAGTGCAGTTGATGTAAGCAAGCACAGGCCAGATGCGCACTAGATGTGGGCGTACGGTGTGCCTGACCGGCCCTCAGCTGTCTCCTGTGCCTGAGCTATGGATGCTTGAGGTCCCAACGAGGGCTCATGGAGAGTACGGGAGAGGGATCAGAGGAGGGCCCAGCGGAGGCCAGACCCCTACTACAATGTCCCGTAATGTTATTTTTCATCAAATTCTCTGGAGCATTGCTGGGAGACTGCTAATCTGTTGCTTATTTGTTGGGGTTGCAATGGACCCAGCGCCTAATCCGGGTAGAAAACAAAGATGGTTCTTTGTCTGAGAGAGGGACCGGGCAGAGTGGCGGGGACCGAGCGGGAGCTGACCGGGTGACCTGCAAGCTGCACCCAGACCGATCTGGATCGCTACCTCTCTGCACGCGGTAGCTACTACCTCTGCACTTGGTCTTCTAAACTGCCTGCCTTGCCTTGTCTTCATCGTTATCGGTTCTTCTGTAATCGTCTCTTCCGTAATCAAATTGAGTCCAAGGCCGAGTCCACTGAGTCCAGGCTGGGTCGGCTCGAGACTAACCCTGGGTGTGAACTCCACTCCGCTTGCGGAGTTTGCAGAGTTTTCCGCACTCCGCATTACGCAGAGATCGTGGAGTTTCAAAAAACTCGGTTTCGCGTTGCAGAGCAGAGTTTTTTTCCTCGTTCGCGATCGTCAACATCAAGTTGGCATGCATGGAAAATCAACTTCCCGGCGAGAATTCTCAATGCGGGGGTCAGTTTTCTCCTTGCGAGTGGTCGTGTATGCTCGCGACCACTCGCGTTGAGAAACTGTCCATTCGCGTTGAGAAAGCTGCAGCTTCAGTAAAAATCTACTCGAGCAGCAGAAAGGAAATCAGCACCCGCTTCTTCTTGACTATAGACAATGTAATTTTCTCATTATGCCCTGCAAGGTCTTGCATGTCGCTAGAGAACCAGATTCTTAAATATTTGATTTAAGAACTCCGCCATGCTTGTATATGTATTCCGCTTAATGTATAAATTGTGAAGCACTCTGATATCCCCTGTGGTCATGTTCGCGCTATAGAAAACTTTAAAAATAAATAAATAAATAAATAAATGCCTCAGTTGATTTGGGAAAATATCACAGTTATGTTGTTCATCGTGTTTACCCGGAGAAAAAAGAGATGGTTCTTTGGATATTGTACTTGGTAGTTCACAGTTTTTTGCGCAGCAATACCAGTGTATTGACACAGAAGCCCTTTACACTACAATCCGATATGGATGGCGGGTCCCTGGAGACTGAAATAGAGCTATTCAGTGGCTCCAGATAGGATATGTACAAGGCCATTCACCCCATTGCGAAGGGGTGGTAATATATGAAGTCAATCAGCCATGGTGGGAGACTGAAAGTTATGTTCTGGAATGTCAGGGGCCTACAAGTCTATACAAAATGCTTTGGGATGCACACCTACCTTAGGCATTACAACATGGCAATAGCCAGGTCAAGAATTCTTTATTTCGGCCAATATGACCATAAAAGCACAAGTAAAAAATACGTCACAATTCATACATTTAAATTTCCAAAGATAAAGTGCATGTGCATTACAATATCAAAGAATTTGAAATAAAAATTATAAAATGTAATAAATACATTAAACTACACGTTTGACATTTAAAATTAAAAAAGGTGAGGTTGGTACCGATATATAATCACAGAGAGGGGATGAAGTAATCGAATTAGGCAGAGCCTGATTTTAAAATAGCTCGGCGTGCACACCACATGGAGAATAGATATCGGGAGACAGAATACACAAACGGCATACTAGTGTCATATTTTAATATCCTCTAGGCCTCCGCACAGTGATTTGTTCCATGGTTTCTACATATCTGTACTGGCCATCAGCGTCTAGCCTTCTTGTATACCAGACAAAAGAATAATACATGTTGGTCCGTCTCCGAAATATAATTACAAGTCTGCCAACCTAGGGGCATCTATATGCTTCCCAGTAATCAGGGTCTCTACTAAATCGTTAATAAATAGAAAGAAAAGTGTCGGAGCCAACACGCACCCTTCCCTTGTCGTAGTCCTCTTTCTCTGGAAATGGGGTCAGTGAGCTCGCCATTTTTCCCATACCTGATTTGGACGTAGTTGCATTCATGGAGCAGTTTCATCTGGTGACAGAGATAGGGAGGAGCCCCCATTTCTAGTAAAATGGACCACAGTTTGTCCCTGGGGACCAGGTCAAAGGCCGATTTTAAGTCGACAAAGATCAAATAAAGGCTGCCACCCTCCAAAAGTACTGTCTTCCAGTACACAAATTGCAGCCTAAGAATTTGATCTATAGTGGACATTTTAGCTCTAAAAACTGCCTGGTACGGGCTGAGTATAGAGTACTCCTCCATCCAGCTCTCTAATTGACCCAATAGCACTCGTGCGTTTATCTCCGGGGTGACATCTATGAGGCTAATTGGGCGGTAATTAGCGGGTAGCAGTTGTGAGCCCTTTTTGTGAACTGGAATAATTTCCTCCCCCAGCCAGATCTTAGGAATCGGCATTCCCTGCAGGATAGCATTAAACAGGGTCCATAAGTAGGGGGCCCAAATATTAGGCTCATTACGGAAGAGATCGCCTGGAATCTTGTCTAGTCCCTGTGCCTTGGAGGGGGTGACCCTACTTAGGGTATCCATTATCTCTTTTAGAGAAATTAGTGGAACAGCAGAGATAGGTGGCTACAAGTGGGAGCACTCATTTATGGCCTGCCCTGCTACACCCTCTTTCGTATAGGGGTTCAAAGTGGGACTTCCAAACTTATGCCCCTAGATTTGGTTCTATTGCCAGTTTGCCATCTGTGCAGCCAGTGTTTACTAAAGTCCAAAAAGTCCTCATGTCCCTAGAACATAGGGCGTTTTTCAAGCTTTCCCATTTATCTTCCTCCAATTGTTTCTTGGCCACATTGATTATGTTTTTGTGGGCTGTTCGCTTGTCTTTTATTGGAGGCCTATCTTTGGATTTGATGGCTAGAACTAGTGCTTGCTTGGCCTTACGACAATCACCATTGTACCAAGGGTGACTCGGGGTTTCCTTTTCCCTAGATTTTGAGGTAGAGAAGAAAATATTTGCCAGATCAGACACTAAACCTTGGTGGTTGTTGGCGATTTCATGTAGGGCAGTAGTGGAAACAGCAGTTTCACTAAGTTGATTTGCAACTTAAGATATGGAATTGCAGTTTGATAAAGGGAGGCTAGCTTTTCCTGGGATTTGCAAAATGCCCCCCATTTAACTCTCCTCCCGCAACTAGATAGGTTTAACCTGGGGCTGTTAGAAGGTTGGCCTGATTGACATCCCTGGGGCAAGGCGGTACCATCTCGAGAATCAGGGTATTGTGGTCACTGTCATATCGAGGCACGACCTTGAAATCAATCACCCGCTGCCAAGATTTGGTATCCACCAAGATGTAGTCTAAAATAGAGGAACTACCTGGTCTATTATAAGTTTGATTCACCGGGGAATCAGATTTAGTACGCCTATTGCAGGCCCTGAGTGAGTGATTCAATGTAAGGGTGTTCATTTGGAGTACCAGAGGAGTCCAGGCCCGGGTTGCCGGGATGATTGGTTCTGGTATGGCCCAATACTGGTCCTCCTTACTAGCATCGCCCCCAATTAGGTCTTTCAGGGGTTCAAACTGGCAATTGAAGTCGCCAGCAAGAATCACCGGAGTATTGTCAGGAATAGTGTATAAAAAGTAGTCAATTGCTCAAGACCTGTCGACTTCTGGCCTTGGCTAACTGGGCGAGAATAGAGATTAATTACAGCTATTCTAATCTTGGCGGGGAAGCTCAGAATAACAAGAGTATATCTCGAGAGGAGGCCTCAACTTGTTTAGCCATGCAACCTAGGTGCACGGCAATCCAGGTGCAAAGTCCCCCTGCAGGTCTTCCCCTTCCCCATGGCAATAGCATTTATGCAGGAAACTCATCTAGTTGATGCAGATAAGTTTGAGAAAAACTGGATAGGAGAGCTTTATATGTACAGGGTGTCTCCATTTGGGTGGCTCCCGGCATACCGTTTCAGTTTTGTGAGGGGCATGCTGATGTAGAGGGCAGGTTCTTATTGATCTATGGCCTTCAAGATGGGATGGAGATGACCCTGCTAAACATATATGCACCTAACAGTGACAGCATATCTTTTTTTTGGAAGATCCTTGATATGCTGGCACCATACATAGGTATCCCTCTCCTCTAGGCAGGATATGTTAACTGTATACTGGACAGAGACTTAGACAGGCAGCCTCTAAGACACCATACAAAGATGCGGTTGGCAGAACTGTTGGTTAAGGTAATTGTCCAATTTTATAGCTGCCTGGAGGACGCTAAATTCCCTCACCAACTGAATTAAATCTTTTCCACACGTACACAAAATGTAAAGTAGGTTGAATAGGGTATTGGTGTTGCTCTCCCTTGGTGGCAATATACAATGACCAGTGCATGTGGGAAGGTTACTCTCATACTATGCTCCGTTATTGCTCACATATTATTAGGCACGTGGTAACCCAGCTATCCCTACTTGGCGACTTAATCCTGAAGCCCTAAAAGATGCCACCTTAAAAGATGACATTAAGGAGGCATAAGAGGTTTACTTTAGAGAATAAAGGGGTACCACATCAACCAGGGTGCACAAGTGGTATGCGCTCAAGGAATGCTTTAATAAAATAAACAAAATAAAACAGCAGTTGCAAAATGATAAATTGGGTCAGGAGGAGAGACTGGGAAACCAGCAAAGGTTGGCCCTAGATAATTCCCAGACAGGGAGGGATACACACAGTGAAATGGAGAATAGGGGAACTCTGGGATCAGTTAGATAGAGTTACCCTGTAGTAATATAGACACAAGCTGCATAGAGAGGGGGACAAACCTGGCAGACTCCTAGCCTGGCTATTAAAATGTGAAAAACCCATGCCAATGATCATGGCCGTGGAAGGGTAGAAGGAGTGAGATGAGTGTAACTCAGATAGCAATAAAAACACTGCATTGCATCAGTACTTGCCCACCTTGTGTATGTGCCCAGAGCAGCAACGAGGCACCAGTTGTACAGCGTTTCTCAACGAGATGACCTCCCACACCTAAATAGGGAACAGATTACAGAGCCGTAAGGGGACCTCACCAAAGAGGAATTGGAGGCCATCAAAAACATGGCTAGAAATAGGGCACTGGGAAAAGATGGACATCCGCCTGGATTTTCTCATATATTCCTCACATCTACTCTCTGAATGGTTCCGAAAGGTTTTCCAGGAGGCAAAAAGCTTGGAAATTTTGCCACGAACAATGTGAGAAGCATTGGTTGTGATGTTGCCAAAGCCAAATAGAGATCTGACTCGCTTTAGCTCCTACAGACCACTGCCGATGATTAATACAAATATAAAGGCACTAGCAAAAGCAATGGCCACCAGACTGCAGAAGGGGGTTTGATCATTCGTGAATGAGAATCAATATTGCTTTATTCCAGCAAGAAGCCCCCCCATGAACAATTGCAGGCTCATGCATGTCATGCACACTGTATGGGGCTCCAGTAGGGCAGCAGTGTTGATTGCAATGGATCCCGGAAAAGCTTTCAGTACTTTACATTGGGAATATTTGAGGGCTGTAATGGTGAAGATGGAGCTCGGTCCTAAATTTACGATGTTGGTCTCCTTTCTGTATACAGATCCCATGGCCAGGGTCAGGTCTCCAGTATATATCTTGGATCAATGGCCTCCTCTCTCCGCTCCTATTAGCCTTGGCAATGGAGCCATTCTCAGCACACCTGTATGTGGAGATGAGGCAATGAAGTGTTTGGGTGGGAGACACGGAGGATCTTGTATCATTCTATGTGGAGGATGCCCTGATGTATATACGTCAGCCGTTGATCTCCGTACCACGGCTGCTGTTGCAGGTACAGCAATTTGGGAGTGTCTCTGGGCTGCATGTTAACAAAGATAAATCATTGGTGTTTCTTTTGGCAGGGCTGGTGGGATGACCACTGTAGCTACCAATTGTAGGATTGAGGTAGGAACTGGCGAAAGTTAGATATCTGGGAATACAAGTAGCGTAAATGTTTGATAAGCAATATAATTCCAGTATGGGCAAGGTGTTAGCTGGGCTGCAGATCTCTGTTGATTTCTGGATCATAATAATACTGTCAGTTTTGGGTCAAATTGCAGTGCCCAAAATGGAGTTTCTACCCCACTGTCTATATGTCCTGTATAATTCACTATGCTTCATCCGCAAGAGTAGGTTCAAAGAAATAGATATCCTGCTGATCTCTTTGCTTTGGATGGATAAAAGAAGCAGGGTAGGCTTGGGGATCCTAAAATTGGATACAATCGATGGGGCCATGGGCTCCTGAACCGTGAGCTCTACTATATGGCAGTACATCTTCAATGCGTTGCCAGGTGTGTGCAGTGGAAAATAATTGGGAGAAATGACTGCCGGGGGGGGGGAATCAAGGAAGCTGGGGACTTTCCAGTGTACCTAATGGGACCCAAGGCCAAAGCATAGTGCAGCAGGTGGCCAAGGTGTGGAAACCACAGTCAGAGCAATAATGCGTAAACCCCCTTTTCGCACATGCTGCCAAGTTGGTGATTGCTATCGTTTTCAGGAGGATGACTATGGCCAGATGGAGAGAGGGAGGATGCAAGACACTGTGTGACTTGTACCCGGGGGAAAGCTGCATCTCTTTTGCAGACGCACTGGGGATGTATGCATTGGAACCAGGATAATACCTGCAGTTTGCTAAATTATGACAGCAAAGTATATATGGACAGGTATTTCTTATGCACCTGAAGAGACGCACACACTGGTGTCAGGTTGTCAGCAGCACAAGAGAGAAGGACAAGCCACTAACCTTAACACAGCAGCCAGTGGGGACGACAGCCGGTAGAGAAACCTCCCTATTCGCCAGGGCGCAACCTCCCAAAGTGTATGGTACACACCTATGGAAAACAGCACCCCGGGGAACAGGGAAGGGGATAAAAGATAAGGCAGCACTGCAGGTAGTGCGTGCGTCTTGGGACTGGTCTAGGCGTCTGTCACCCTCCTTCTAAGTGCGTGCTGCAGGATGACAAAGAGAGAGGTACATGTAACAACCATAAGTGGCACACATCTAGATTCAGACACTCATAAGAAATACATCAACCACTCACAAGGAGCCTGGTGGTTGATTTCCTGAAGGTACGGGCTTCTCAATCCCTTCAAACATCACAGATGTGCCAGTTACCAGAAGACCAAGGATACCAGTAGGCAAAAGACAGTAGCTGCATAACCAGGAAGCAATACCGCCTGGCTGTTTACCACCACAGCCAGCGTGTAGTTAAGTATTCCGCCACTACTTGTTTTTACCAAGTCACGACAAGCAGGGAATGATACTCCTAAATAATAAACAATGTTCCCAGGGAGGATATAATAAGAGTAAGCGATGTTGCGCAGTATGAACGCTACTGCGTGTTCACAAATGCAGTATTGTCTCGAGCCCTGCAGCGCGTTAGTACCGGGGGTGCAGACGGTGAACAACCTTTACAACGCAACTGTTACAACGCACTACACTTACAACGAAATTTTTACAACGCAACATCCACTACAACGCATTCCATTACATAGCAAGACACTACAACGCATGTTTAAAAACTACCTTTACAACGCATTCCATTACATCGCATACTACCTTTACAACGCATACCATTACAACGCAATCCAACACTTACCCTACTGTTGCACCCCCTGGAGTTAGAATAGTAATTTTTACCCCTATACTATGCGTTGTAATGGTATGCGTTGTAAAGGTAGTATGCGATGTAATGGAATGCGTTGTAAAGGTAGTTTTTAAACATGCGTTGTAGTGTCATGCTATGTAATGGAATGCGTTGTAGTGGATGTTGCGTTGTAAAAAATGCGTTGTAAGTGCATGCGTTGTAAAAGTGTGCGTTGTAACGACATACATCCGGTGCAGACACATAAACACGCACCTTACACACGTTACCTGCGTACAGTGAGTGTAGTCCAGCACGGTATCCGCAGGTATTCTCTGCGTAGGGTCCTCGAGGACACAGGGTTTTAGAATCCTACACTCCGAGGCGGGAAGGAAAGCGTCTGCCCCCGGAGCACCGTAGAGACGTCTCCCACCGCTCCAGCGGGAAAGAAAGCGTCCGCGCACGGCGGAAGTGTCTGGCGAAATCGGAGGTTTCCCGTCTCTCCAGCGGGAAAGAAAGCGTCCGCGCACCGCGGAAGCGTCGGGTAGATGTGGTGTTGCCGCCAGAGCAGGAAGGAAAGCGTCCGCTCGCGGACGAGAACTTGCCAAGATTGTCAAGCACCCTCCCATTGCGGAGGCGGTGCTTATATGGGGGTCGGTTTCATCCGGTTGCCCTGTTTGTATTGGCCAAGCCCCACTGCCTTATGGGAGTTGGAGTACAGCAGGCTCCTTGACCACACACGCCAGCGCCCATGTACACAGGTGGACTTACGGGGGTGAGAGTGGACCGGGGCACGTGTGATACAGCTGAGAATCGTTACACTGGAAGTCCGACCTGATATTGGCTTCTCCAGAAGGATGGTCTTTCGTTTGTATGAAGCCTTTAGGAAGGATTGAGTTAAAATTTGTATATCAGCGAAATGATATAGGAAGTTTAACTCCAGGAAGCTTTTTCAGCATAAGAGTGGAGGAGAGCAAGCGCACTGTTTAAGGAGGTGTCTAGTAATTCTTGATTTAAGCGTGCACACTTGTAAGTGTCGCATCGTACTTACCTATCACTTATGAGGTGATGCAGAAATGTTATACCTGGCTCAGGTGTACAGATCTCCCAGATATAGAGCAGAAGTTGCTGATTTCTTGCACATGCTTTGGAGTTGCATTGAGATTGGGCACTGCTCGGGAGCAAATAAGTCAAGCTCCATGGAGGGTGTCAAACACTAGATTGGAAGCCTCTTTAAAACACCGTCTACTAAAAATGGAAAGATAAAGTATACCTTTGCATCACTGGGGTTGCTATTGGTGGAACAGAGAGTTGCCATCTACTGACGACTCTTGCAGGATCTCCTATACACAAGTGGACTTGGGATATGTCAGAGTGGGCACTAGCAGGCAGAGGTGCATGTGGGAGGAGAGGACAGATGAAAAGGTAAAAGAAGGTTGATAGGGTGAGGGCAGAGATGCTTCAGGAATTATTGATTCTCATGATAACAGATTATTCTGAAGACTGTGTAACTGTGCCAGGATAGGCCAGTGATGGCTAAGGGGGAATCATGCATGTTCAGACAATGATCATGGGTTTGGAAGGGCACACGAGAGATGATGTTGCTGTGTGTGGTGCAATTGGAAAGATGGTTGATGTAAATTCATAAAATGTACCTACTCTCATGTAACTAAGAGGGCATGGGGATTGTGACTTCTTTGGCTTCTTCTGGATGGGTGCTCTGTATTTGGTTCTGGATGCGTACCATGTATTTTGAATATTTGAATAGATTGCACTCCATATATGGCAAATTATTGTGATGTTGGAGTCTGAGAAATAGAATATAAAATATATAAAATGAAAATAAAGATAAAAAAAATAATGTGCCATAGGAGACTAGTGTTATCAATTATATCTGAGTGGCCCAACCAATAAAGCAGTAAGATATTGGTCTCGGCTCTGTTCAGAACGTTAACTCCTACATCAGAGTGCATGTTGATAGTGATCACAAGAACAGTTGAGAATGTATGGGCATTCGAGGTGAAAACTATGATTTCATAGGTGTAGGTTGCTACTTTCTGGACACCAGAGTCAAATGAGATACTGCCAGTGTGGGCATTTATGGGTCGCCCGAAGGCACATCTGTGACCCCTGAACTTCAGCTTGTGACCACTGACAGTCTGCCTTTATCTTTGTTACATTTCCTGCAGTGCTTAATAAAACAATGCAAGCACTCCTGTTTCTGTTTAGTTTTTTTATTATTTTCTCTGAACTCTCAGGCCCCCGAGTGAGAACAGCACATGATGATGTGATGCTCACTGGCAATGTGTCTGAAATGCAAGTTTTCAGATGTGTAATCCGAGCAATGAAGAGACATCAGAAAGCGCACACGCTTTTGGCTTATTACTGAAAGACTGCATTTGACCTAGAGCTCTTTGCTTTTTTTGAGTAGCAATTATTTTTATTGCCATGGATTAAGTATTGAAAAATAATAGCGAATACAGGGAAATGCAAGTCGAGCATGGACCCACATTGAGATACAAATGTTGACAGCAATACATGCATCAATACCAAACAATCCCAAAATAGAAGAAAAAGAGAAGGGTGAGAAAATAAGCTAGAGAAAGAGGAAAGTGAAGGGAAGGGAAGAAGGCAGAAAGAAAAGAAGGGAGGGAAGACACAACTACAAAGCATGGACAGGAAGGCCCGTCAGGCGAAGCCCAAGTATAGTAATGCTGGGGAAAAAGGGGGGGATGAAATGCAATGATAGTGGGGAGGAAGAATCAAGATTCAATGCAAATTGGGGGTGGGGGGCATCCTGCAGAAAGGGGGACCATGTGAGAAGAAAAATATCTGCTTTGTCCATTAAATTGTAAATGAACTTTTCATAGGACGCAGTTTTGTACATCTCCGCGAGCCATACCTCATGTGAATGCAACTGCGGAGAAAGCCAGTGTCGCAAACACAGATCTTTTTACAGCTGGCATGGCAGTGACGAGCAAACGACGGGCATGGTGGGTCAGCTCGGAAAAATCCGATAATCCATGGAGGGGAATTAAGGGGTCTGGGAGGGGCGAGGGTAAATCCATCGATTCCCGTAGTGTGGACCTCACTGCTGTCCAGAAAGGACGAATGGTGCAACAGTCCAGTAAAATATGAACACTATCACAGGGCATGTGATCACATAGCCAACAAGCAGAGTGAGGAAGCAACCCTACAACCTGAAGCCTGCCATGTCCAGTGCCAGCCCTGAAGGATCTGTGCCTCCCTGACTCCCCATTCCAGGGCTTCCAAAAGTTCTGCCCAATCCTCCTCATCATATTCCACCTGCAGGCGAACCTGCCAGGTCATTCAGAGGCTAGCCAATTGTGGCTGGGAGTAGAGGTGGCAATTCAGGAGGTTGAAGAATCACACCTTTAAACTGACCTCAAGTATTAAGGTAAGAGAGAACCAGGAAACAAGGAATGATCCAGGTTTGGGGACCCCAGTTTGATCAGCAGGCAATGACATAGTTGTGTATAGCACCACTGTTGAGTATTCAACAGGCCAAATTCATCTTGCAGCATCTCAAAGGACTTGAGTTCATTGCCGGATATCAGGTGTGTAAGAGTCAGGATCCCAGCTCTTCAACAGGGGCCCCAATCAAGCATGGCCGCCCATGCGGATACCAGTATTGTTCCAGAGGGGAGCTTCGTCATGGATATGCGCATAGTAGCCTATGCCCCCATCCTCTGGCATGGTGAAAGGAATAGACTGCACACAGGTCGTGAACTCTCACTCTGTTGGGGAACCAGCTACACACCACGAGGGTGATTCATGTGAGAGTGAATGGTTCCTTTTTGCACTTACTAGCTCGGTTGTTGGAGATTCTTGGCCACTGAGGCGTGTCTGTGATGCGAGAGGTGCTGGAATAGCATCGAATCTCTCTTTCTAGCCCTTGAGGTTGTCAGTGTGTTCCTACTGCTGGCTTCTGTTCTAGCAACTGTGACTTACAAGAGACCGCGATCTTCATCCTCTCACATGCTGCCTATGTGCCTGTGGCCCTCACTCAACACAGACCCTGGCACCAGACTTGTGCAGCCGTGCAGGCGCAGCTTAAATCAGACTCGGGGCACTGCCAACCTATCCAATGCCACCGGATATTAGCGTGCCAGAGCCTGTTCATTAATGCCCAGAGGAGGCCTTCTCTGTAAACTTCGATGACTCTGGTCCTGGTCTCTAGTCCGCGGTCTCTGTACTCCTCCAGCTCCGACCCTAGGCTTTGCAGCTTATATTAAGGACAGGTCACTGCAGGCTTCCTCTTCAGTTGCGTTGTTATACAAACTCTGGGCCAGGGATAGTTAGAGATGCAATAGGGCCGCCTGTAGAAACCGTACTGCGCCACTCATGGGCCAACTGACAGCACCTCAGCATCGCGTGCAGAGAGGAAGGGATTACAGTGGCTGAGAGCAGCTGTTCTGTGTAAAGCACACTAATGCCTTTCAGGTGCAGCAGTGCCAGAGAAAAAGTTCCAAAATAAAAAAATAAAGTAAATAAATGATAGATGTGTTTGCCACCACCGTTGTCCAGCTGTTCATTGATTGGATTTTCTTAATAAAGAAAAACATATTTCATCTTATGGCTCCCTCTAGTGGTCAGTTAGATAAATACGCAGGAGTTATTCGGGCATTGGGTTGTACTGATTAGGGACTGTCCAAGGTGCTGATATGCACCTTGGAGCCTGACAAAGAATACTGCCTCTCAACTTCAGCTGTTAAATGCCTTGGTGATGAAATCGAAGGAGGCGGCATTGTTATTATCGTAATTATTGGCACCCCCAATCTTCCCCTACCATTTAGGATTGCAGGGGCTGAAAGCGGGCTGCAGAGGTGTGGGGCCTGACAGTTGTTGTCCCCTCAGGACGGGTCTCTTGGAGACTCCGTGCTCAGCGAAGCGTGTATAGTGCCCTCAGCAGGGCACAAGTCTCGGGTGCACACAGGTACACGGCGTCCACCCACTCTTTTCACAGGGTGGACGCCGTCCCCCACGCCAAGAAGTTGGGCCCCCACAGAAATATGCTGAACTTGTACGGTGTAATTATGAGCCACCGGGACACGTTCAGCAGCGCCTGTAGGTTGTCTGCTTTCTATTTCCAGCTGCAACGTGCAGGCAGAGAAGGATCTTTTTTTCGCCTCCAACTGGGCCTAAGTTAAGGGGCAATCAGGCCTCCTTTTGTTTGAATATCCTGAGTGGAGGCGGCCTGGAACCTCATACTTAAATGTAAATGTCATGGAGGGGAAAGAAAGGCACACAGCTTGTTATCTCTACACAGGTACTAAGAGAGGCTGCTTTTGGCTTTGTTCAGTCTCTGTATATAAGAGATGCATGCATAGTAAGAATGTCAGATGTGTAGATCTGTCCCAGCATTCACACAAATAGCAATTTCAATAGCACTTTTTTATTTCTTTTATACCGCTATGCAACCCAATGCAGGGTGTCAGGGCTCTTTACATACACATTATACACTGACAATAAAAGTCAGTGTGAAACACTTTTCAAGATAAGTTACATGAGAGGCTTACAAGGTGTAGGAGTCACATGTCCTTCATAACTTACTGTGCTATATTACAAGGATTCAAATTTTCGTGTAGTTCCTATAAGACCTATATAGGATCTGCGCATTTAGACAACATACACTGCGTGACTGGTGTCCAGACTGATTCCAGACACCCCCACCGGGTATGTTGGCCTGTGTACCAGCTAGCTCGCAATGCCACTATAACCTCCTCTTACCCAGGGGGGAATAGTTCTTGGCAACTATCGAACATCACAACCCTGATCCCTCAGGACCGTGGAAACAGTAACTTACTTTTCGCTCAGTCACTCGTGCTCACTTGTTCTCAGATAGATACACAGAATAAACGGTTGGGATGTTTTCAATAGGTATTTATTGAATAGTCATTATTCTAGCATAACATAAATGCACTGAAATCACTAGTAGACAGTAGCATATATGAATGAGTAGCAGCACTAGGAAAGTAAACAGATGGTAGGTTTCTACTATTTTGCTAAAACCATAGGCAAGTATATAAAATACATGGCAATAAAATGCGTACTCCTACGATGCACCCTAACTAGATGTGCCGAAGTGTACCTAGCATGTGAGTAGGTGTAAGAATCCCTCTAGGATAAAGCTAACCCCATTACCTGATGTGAGACTGCGGGACCCCATTCTGGTCTCGAGCTGAACACCTCGCGAGGGATGTCAGACCACTGCGAGCTGGAGTATCTGCATGCAGGAACCTCAGCATCTCGTGTCAGTGTGTCGGCATAGAAGTCATGATTTCCTCTTCCTATCTCAGCAAGATGTTGTGTTTATATACCCTAAGGTATCCCCAGGGGTTCTACCCTGCTGCTCCAGTGTCGGACTTAGGATGACGTCGGGAATGAACTTTATACCCAGTTATTATGCAGGAGATGATGGTCCTGCTGTGATTCCAAGAAACTAAGAATCCTCATGCATATTCTATGAGGCCAGTGTCCAGGGAAGAACCCTACGTACTTATGTGTAGTATTGTAACTGGGTAAAAGGTCAGTCCTTCAAATCCGTCATGTATGTAGTACAGGAGAGAATGTAGGTGAAGGGTTATGATGATACCTAGACCTATATCGGGGTACCTATATGAAATATAACAAAATTTGCGAACTGCAGGTAACAAAGGATCTCTGTGTTAAAAGCAGTAACCCACTTACCTATCTATGTAAAATAAGAATCTTTCATCTGCATGTTACATGAAGTGCTCTGCAGGAGAATACTAGTTTGATTCAAATCTGAGACTACACAAAACACAGATCTCTCCAACAAATGTGGAGAAGTGTGGCTCACTGGTTAGAGCAGGCAGACCCTGAAGCAGAGGTCAGACCTGGGACCAGGGTTCAATTCCCGACGCGGCAGGGTCTTGAGCTCAAAATGTCCATGGACTCGATAATTCTCGCTTCGGTGCCTGACCTAATCATGGGTTCACACTCTGCAACTCTGGGCATTAAGCTTGCTTAATCTCCACAACAGCCCCCCGTGGCGGGATGCCTGGCTTTCACCTTGGGGATGCCCTGTATAGGCTATATCACAGGGAAAAGCCAGGATGGGTTCCCAAGGCAAGCGCGGAGATACCCCTTTGGGGGTCGATTCAGGCGCTATATAAGAAACATAATAATAATAATAACCTCCAGAGTTATCTCACCGTTATTGTTATTCCCTGAGATTTACTGGGTACCTCTGCAGCAGTTGCCTTAACCCGATAAAATATTTTAAGATGCAGACTTTGCAGCCAATTAAGCAGAACAGATCTACTGCCATGCATCTCCTTGTTGCCAATTTGTATTAGTTAAGGCCCAGATTTTGCGTCGGGATTGCACCACTTTTTTGGCACAACCCCGACGCCAAATCTCATTTGTTAAATCTCATAATGCGATTAAATGTACTCATGTTATACCTGATATACATTTGTGTGAGGTCTTAATGTCTGATGTCACTTCTTGTGAGGTCAATTCCTGTGATGTCATGTGCATTGTCGCGCATCGTGACATCATGCGCTCTGATGGCATGCATCATGATTTTACTTGCATACTGCCTAACCTGGTTAGTCCCACAACTTCTCTTTTTTAGGACTTGTGCCCTGACCCTCAGGGTGGCTCTGCGCATTCCCCACACGTTCGGATGCATACCCAGCAATCGTGGTGGCCGAAGATCATCGGTTATCTGCGTATTTCCCCTCCGGGACTCCGGACGCACCGGAACACCAATTTCAGGGGGCCATCTTCGTGGCAAGTGCGCGCCGAATACAGCTGCTTTCCTATCTCATATTCACTCCGATAAGTTTCCTATAAAAGACTAAAGAACATTGAGCAAAGTGTAGAAAACAACTCTGTTAGGATTGAGACTGATCTAGCGAAAGGAAACTGTAGCTCTTGTCATGATCACATCTCAATGACTCAGTATAGTACGATAGAGTCTAAATTACAGTGAAGCATGGCTCTTTAATAGTAAAGATTTGATGATACCTTAATAGGGCCTTACATCAGGAAAACTGTGGATCTTAAATTAACCTTCTGTCACTTTTTCTCACTGGTTCCCTTCCCTCCAGACTGCCAGGATAGCCACGTAAACCGTCGATAGAAATAAGGAAGGTATATGTCCAAGGCCAGACAGGCCGTACCGGGCATCAGACGTTTTCCCGGTAGACTGTAAGGGTGTGAGCCGCTTTTGGTACTGGGGGCCAGTTTTGTAGCAGTTTTAAAAGCACTAGAAAGTTCCTTGATAACCAACAATTTTCAGGCAACAATAAAAGTGGCAAGATAACTCTGGTGATTAATGTACCTGCTGATCAGAGTTTTGTCTAGTGGCAGCTTTGACACATCCAAGGCAGTATAGAGGGTTAATATGCCTATCATAAACAGTGTGTACTAAGCAGATCACAGAAAATCATTTTATGTGCATAGCTTCCCCCGTGTAGTGGTCAGGTTCGCTTGCTGCTCACACTCGCTATGCACTGTGAGGAGGCTGGTCTGACAACATTTTGCAGGGCTGCTTTGGGTTCTCAATCCAGCCCTGTATATGTCACTCTGTTGTCCCAAGCTGGTTCTCTCTCCAACACTGATTAGTGCACTGATACTGTAGGCGTTTTGTGGAATTAGGAGAAGATTCAGGAGATTTTAGGTGTTCAGGACAGCGAAAGTATTGTTGTGTTGTTCTCACTAATCCTTAGGATCTGCATGTTTGTTGGACAACATAAACTTTGGGGGAGGTGCTCAGACTGATTTCAATCACCCCTGCAGGTTATGTTGACCTAGAGACCAGCTAGCTCACAGTGCCACCATAAGCCTCCTTAACCTTACCAAGGAGTGAATAGTCTCTGGCAACCACTGACCATGACAACTCTAACCCCTCAGGGATCGTGGTAACAGATCAGAACCTTTTGCTCAGTCACTAGTGCTAACTTGCTCTTAGAAGTATACAGAGAATTCACACTGGGACGTTTTCAATATATTTATTGAACCAATGTAATTCTTGCTTAGAATACATGTGCTGCGATAATCAATAGAAAGAAGCAGATGAAAGGGATTATAAGCACCAAAAGAGTAAACAGTAGATACAGTTCTACCATGGTGCTAAAACAGTGTATATATGCAGGCATATGATACAAGGCACCAATCAGGCATCCGTCTACTATGCAAAACCTCCTCTATGTGTACTTAGAGTGTGTATATATGTGAAGCCAAGAATCTCCCCAAGGGACTATCCAACCCCATTACCTGGTGAGAAAGAATGATTGTTATGAACTGAACAACCCTCACGAAATGTGAGACCGATAGGTGGTGAAATCTCGGCATGCAGGGATCCTCAGTGTCAGCTGAAGTGCCTCCTCTGCTAATCTTTTGGGATGCTCATTATTTATAATAGAAAGCACCCTTGTGATCTATATATAGATTAGCAATGTTATGGATATGTAGCTAGCCTTGTTCGCCCCGTTGAAGAAGATAGAATGACATTTGTACATTGTGAGTAAAAAGGCCTTGTACATGATGTGCAAGGCATCGTGACAATGTTATGCGAAGCAAGATTTGTAAGCAGAAGTAGTTTCAGAGAAACTAATCCAACATTTTCACGCACACGGATATGTGCAAAAGGTCACAGCAGAAATGTTATTGTGCAAAAGTAGGACAATGTAAGAGAACGTGCAGCTTTGTTACTTGGGCCTAACCCGGGCACATTACACCCACTCCTCATACTAAGGGTCAATATATGACAGCTATCTGGAAGAGTGGTAGAGGTGGAAGAGGTGTGGCGCCGCGGCCAGGGTGACTAACTCTGGAATCTGGGGATCACGGTTCAATCCCCGGCGCTGGCGGCAGATTAGCCCAGCACTATGTGACTCTGGGCAATAGCTTGCTTAATCTTCCCGACGGACCCCAGCGCCTAGAGACTCTTACGTATGATTGTTCATGCTTTACAAATGTGGATTATTATTATTATCTAAAAAAGGCAGCATGCCAGAGTGAAATGCCAAGTAAATAAAGGACTAAAACCACTTCTTTAAATTATCTGAAAGCAAGCTCCCCTTTAAAATAATCATAAAAACCATTAAAAGTCATTATACTGTTTAAATCTTCAAGCCCTCAGAAAGCCATGGTGCCTATGAAAGCAAACATTAATTATTGTTTTGATGCAGTTTTGTTTAAAAAGTAGGCCAAATAGGCCCCACCACACGGAAAAGACAATTGTTTAGGTTTTCTGAGTGGTAGACGCAACATTACTGTGTCAGGCAACTGCAGACAACGTTCCCAGAGGCACACCTCCAAGCAAGTTTATGGAGCAAAGATTATTACATCCAGTTCCCACAGCAGCCACTGAGGGAGGGACTGCATCCTGTAAGCATATCGTAGAGCCGGTTTCCAGTTCACTATGAGCCAAAGCATTCCAGGGTGGCTCGAAGAATTCATTTATCAGCAATTGAATATGCTGGGTACAAGAAAACCAATGGGCCTGCATGGGGTCCATCAGTACCTCAATGTCCAGTGGCACAACCAATTTTGATCCGAGCCATAAATCCAATACGCATTCATGGCTGCAAAGCAGCCAGCGGAATACAGGTTGTACGCAGTGAAGCCAAACAGGCCTAAAGGACAAGAACCAGTGCTCGATCAGTTCTCAAAGCTGAGGTGTGCTGAAGCAGTGTATCATGAGCTCACAGCATTGTAGCACAGGCTGTGCTGTCTCCATTCAGGTAGAACTGGGAGTTCCATTGCAGAGCAGAAAAATTAAAATCAGAATTCCCGTCACAAGTAGCAGTACAAGTGGGAGAACTCCAAAAACGCTTCCTAACACTGAGTGTATGAATGATGGTATAACTCCAAAAATCGTCTGAAAGGTGCTAACCAGTCAAGAGTCAATACATTTAAAAAAGTGTGCCATTCCCTTTGTACCAGACATATTAAAGAAACAGTGGACCAGCTCCCCAAAATGCAGTGGGAAGTTAGTATAGAGCAGCATCTGTATCTCTGATGAGGGCCTTGTAACCTGGAGCTCAAACGTCTCTCTGGCGGATGTTAAGGCCACATCTTTTTAAAAAGCATAACTTTCAGTTTGCTCAGAGAATAAAAGCGTATTTTGGAAACATTTATCGAAGGCCATAGCGTTACCTCTCTAACTGTGCGGGCTGGTGGAAACAGTACTTGTGTGGAACAAGTGACTATGTAATTAACCGTTACCAGATAAGTGATGCCCGGTTCTATTCGACAGCAACCTTGATCAATTATCATCAAATAGCTCCCATTCGAGAGCAGCTAGAAAACCAGATGAATCACGGCAGCCAGAGAACCCTTCAGATAAATGGACAAGTTTGCAACTGAAGTATTGCCTGTCCCATGAAGTGAATTGTCCTTGTAAAACTAAGGACCAGCTTAAAACATCCTCACTGTGGGAACCACTAAGGAAAACGTCTGTGTCCCCATTCCTGCATCTAAACCTGAATGGTGATTCCCAGTATTTGTGCACATAACCTTCCCCTAGAGCTTCATATCGGTCTACTTGGTGGTATTGTAGACAATATTGGAATTGGAAAGTTGTGACCGGTCAGGTGATGTAACCACGGATTATCCATTCTGTGGATGGTGTCTCATCCACGTTGAAAGGTAATAGGTCTAACTTTTCAATGTGCAACATGGTATATTTTGCATCTCTTCGTGCCATTAATAACTGTCTTTCAGTCAGCTCGCATGCCGAAAACAGACTTGTGCTACAGATATTACGCCATGGCACGTGGTCAGAACATCATGTTTGTAACGTCCAGCTTGATAACACGATGGACTGTAGTTGTGGTTGTCCATGTTGTAAGATAGACATATTTTTCTGTATTATATCAATTGCAGAAGAAACTATGTTGCCCAGTGAATAAATTCTGGATTTAATGAGGTCATACCATTGTTAACCACAGCCAAAGCCTTTTCTAAATTAACCCTATCAATCTTGTGCAGTCTCTCAGCAGCCTCCTGTTGAGAAACATTGCGCAGCTCATTGTATATTCCATACAAGAAGCGCTTTTGACATGGGTTCCGGGGACATAACAAGAAATCCCTGAGAACTATGCCCCCAGAAAGAAGAGACAAGTGTTGTTTCACCTGAGAAAGTGTTGAGGTCTTTAGCCAATCGAGGCGCAACTTCCCAACACTATATGTTGTCACCATCCCAAGTGTTCTGATTCTACATATCGCTGATCAGGCCGATTGATCCTAAACCCTTCGGTGTTGCCCAGGAACCTTGAATGACACCCATTTGTGTCCATAGGCCAGACCAACCATCTCTTCCAATTGGGGTCTGATGAATTGTAAGAACCGTTTCATATTGTGGTATCTTGTGTATCCTCACTGTAGTGTATGAATTGATGCAAGTTCTTTATGTATGAGAATGCGGGAATATGAGGTGTGTTCAAATCCTTCATCTTGGCTATTCCAAGACAGGAAGTTTGCTGCACTATTTTATTCAGGAATGTTATCTGATATGGTATGAGGCATGCGCCAAACATGGCCTCAGTTCCCTGAACCTGCCAGTCTTTTGTCCCCCTGATGGATTTTGTGTCTATGGTGTCTCTCCAAAAGGCGAAACTCTGTACAGACAGCTGGGAAAGAAAGGAAGTAGTGTATATAAGCTGAGTATTTGGTACCATATTTTTCGTTGCAGGTGTAGGTGCAAGCAAATAGTGGTAAGAGGCTGGGTCTGACATGTCAAAACCAGAAAAATAAGCAAACTTTTGTGCAAATGTTTTTTAACTACCTTTCGGTGGTGTTGGACAGTGTTCCCATTGAATGTAATTATAAACAGCACGTGAGATACTTGTTTTGTGTCAAAAATGGTCACCATAATGTTGATAGCAAAACATATCACCATAATTAGATATACAATTGCTCTAGATCTGCAAGCAAATTGTGCACAGTTTCAATGTCCCAACAAGCAGTGAACATACTAGAGGTGATTATGTCATTTAATGAAATTTTAAACAAATTTGGTGTTTGTAAAAGTTCAGTAGAACCATACACATCATACGATATCCTGTCCCACACTATTCCTTCCGGAATGGAACTGCTATAATCGTCACCAGGGACAGGTCATTTAGGTCATGGTGTGATGATGCATGTGGTTTCAGAACCAAGTTCACAAGTTGTACTGCAGAGCGTTCTGGAAGAGAGTGTCCATTCAGAAGCAGGAAAAAGACAGTCACCAAACCAATCCAGAGGACCAGGAATAGTAATCTGTTTGTAATCCAGAGGTGGAACCAAGGAGTATGTCTTTTTCAGGCAAAGATAGAGAGCAGTTGTAGCTTGAAAGGAAGAGGCGTGCTATCTCAGGTTCACTTGAATTCTATGAGAAGTCCTCGTAATGCACAAAGTAGCCATCGTCCGGTCTATTTTTTGGCAGCTCAGCAGGTTATGTAGACCTGGGAGATTACTCGATCTGTGGCATATTCACATAGACATCATCAATTTTCCAAATTAATATTTGTGTTTCTGTACTCATTGACTGTACAGTTGTAGTTGTTTCAACAGGAAGAAGTAATACTTCATTGTTGTTTACTGTTTCTCTTTGGAGAGGGGGATCGTCTGTAGTTATTAATGCTTCCATCTGAACTTCCTGTTACATAGAGAGAGGAGTGCAGCAGGTACCCAGGAACCCAAGCAGCCTACTGTTGAGAATTGGCCACATAGTGTTGTTTGATCAGATCAATGGAGACAAACCTTTTGTCTCGGCGCCCGGTAAGACTGAGAAGAAGTACAGGTCCGGTACCTTCGACAGCAAGGACAGGTACAGACGCTCTGTAAGATGGCCCAAATTCTTTCTTGTCCACAATTGTTTTCCTGACCAAATCCCCAATCTTCGGGACCCAGCCAGGTCTTGCCGGGACAACCTTCACTGCTCCAGTGGCAGTGTATTTTACTTGGATGTTGCTTTGTACAACCCGGAATTCATTGATTTCCAGTAAAACAACCAACAATTCATTAATGTCTGTTGGAAAAGGCCCTTTTTGCAGGGTTATCCCCAAACTTTTTGCTTCTTCCTCCCTTGTTTTTCCTGACCTGTGGTTGTTGGCTATAGAACTCTGGGCACTTTACCACTGCTGATCAGTGCTAAAGTGCATATGCACTCTCTGTAAATTGTTATTGTGTTTGGTTATCCATGATTGGCATATTTGTTTTACCAGTAGGTCCCGAGTAAAGTGCACTGAGTGTGCCCGGGCTGGTAATTAAAACGCTACTAGTGGGCCGGCAGCACTGATTGTGCCACCCACCTGAGTAGCCCTAAAATGGTGTCTCAGGCCTGCCACCGCAGTGCCTGTGCGCAGTCTGTGAACTGCCATGTTGTCCTGGCCAGTGTACACACTTGCCAGGCCTGACCCTTCCCTCTTCTTATACATTGGACACCCCTATGGTAGGCCCAAGGTACCCCCCTGGGCAGGGTGCAGTGTATGTAAAAGTTAGGACATGTTCTAGTGTGGGTATAATGTCCTGATAGTGAAATACTGCCAATTTCGTTTTTCACTATTGAAAGGCCATCTTGCCCATAGGATAGAATGGGGAATGCTGTGTCCCATGTGTACCTGCATATCTCCCCATAGGAGCAAGATGGGAAGCTGAAGTCTGGTATCCCTGAACTCAGAATTTGATGACACATCTTTTAGAAAAGATGTTTTTTAAATTCTGTGTTTGAAAATAGCACTTTTAGAAAGTGGCTATTTTCCTGTCCAACCTTTCTGTGTGCCTCTGCCTGTTTGTGTATTGACTGTCTGGTTTGTGAGTGACAGGGGCTGGGGTGGCTGCAGGAGGCTGGGTGAGTCAGCACTAGGCTGAATAGACCTATCTGCATTCAAAGTGGTGGGAGGAGTTGCACCTGGGTCTGAATAGGGCTGTGCCTGCCTTCCACAATGCCGGCTCCACCTCCTGTGGTGCGTCTGATGGCCCTGGCCCACACTCACAAAGGAAGAAGACATGCCCTGGCAGAGGCCACCTAGAACTGGTTTGGACTGGATCCTAGACCTCTCACACATGTAAGAACAAAGACTTTTGGGGTATAAAAGTAAGAGGTGAAACCCCAGTAAAATTAGACTACTTCTGCAATCAAGAGGAAGCTCTGCCCAAGAAGATCAGCTGAAGAGACTGAGGATGACTCCCTTGCTGTGTGTTCTGGGGCTGACCTGCAGTTTGCTGTTTCCACTGAAGGAGAGAAAATGGGGACTTTGCTGTATGCTGTGCTCCCCCCACCTGCTTGAGGAAAAGACTTTGCTGTGTGTTGTGTCTTGAGGAGTCTCCAAGGGCCTGAGAAGAGCTGGCCTCCTGTTGGGACCGCAGGTATATCAAGGTGCCCAAGAAAACATTCTGCAAATAGCTGTGTGCGTGTCTCTGCACACAGTCTGTACTCTTTGTGAAGAGTGCCTGCCCGTGTGATCCTGGGGCTCAGTGTGCGATCGGCACACAGCGGGGCTGGGTGAGGTCTGCCGTGCCTTTTTCTTGTTAATCCAGCGCTCTAGAGTGCGTGCCTGTGCACTACCCGAGGCCGTCAGCAGAGGGGCCGAAATCACCGCCGCTGGCCCGGTACAACTAAGAAGTGCTACGCCCCACAAGAATGCTGTGTCCGTGTGCCAGGACTCAGCGTGTGCCCACCCCCGTCATGCCTGCATTGTCTGGGTCAAGATCTACCGCCATCGCTTGCCCGGGGCCCGAGATCGCCGCTTCATAGCTCACTGCCGCAGGCCTGGAGTCCCCGTAACGTCATCTCTCTGCCGCGCTGGGATTGGCCCAGCGGGAGAGAGTGTTTCCCCGTAACTGGAGGCTCAACCGAGGGAGTCACGCTGTGATTGGAAGAAGCGCTCACTGTGACTGGAGGCTCGACCGAGGGAGCCGCGCTGTGTTTGGAGGAAGCGTGAGGCGTCTCCTCGCTCTTCCCCAAAGCCGCTACCGTGGAAGCCTGAGACGCACACGGACTGCCAGGCCCCCCGTCGCATCAACAAGGTAACTGGGGCTGAGCCGTGCACCGCGTCCTCGCGCACCACAACCGAGGGGTGATTTCTTTTAACCCGGCAGGGCAATTACAGGATTAACGCGGTAGTTGACCCGCGCGCCCTTTGGGACACTGGGGAGATGTGCTGAATCCCGCCTTGCCGAGTTGACAGTGTTACCGCCTCACCAGGCGGTGGTTGAATCGCGCCCCCACAAACCAGTGTAGCACATTCCGTGCTACAGCGGGGGCATTCTCTTTGATACGGGAACCATTTCCCTGATTAACCCACGCTGGCAACAACGTCTCACAGTCCATTGAGCCTACAAGTATTTGCTTCTTCAGTGTGCTACAAGGAACTGATTTAAGAGACATAAAGAACACTAGAAGAGAACCTTTGGTTTTGCAACAACTTTATTTATGTATGTTGGTTTGTGGACCTTTTTGACCGTGCCAAAATTAGATAAAGATATTTATATTTTTATAAACAACTTGTGTAGTGTTTTACTGTGTTACAGTGCGTGTTAGTGCAAATACTTTACACATTGCCTTGGGGATAAGCCTGTCTGCTCGTGTCAAGCTACCAAGGGGATGCGCAGGGGTTATCAACAGTGTGTACCCCCTTACCCTGACTAGAAGTAAGGGTCCCTATTTGGACAAAGGTACTTACCTCTGCCAACTAGAGACCCCCAGATCTAACAATGTCAAACGGTCTTTCCGCCGCCACTGTGCTGACATTATTGAGGTCTGGTAACCACATTCTCACACCAAACAGAATTTCAAATGGAATATGACCCCCCAGGGTTTTTCTTGGCATGTTATTGAGTGCCCTCTGGATGATTGAATGCCCTCTAGGTGATTGACCCAACTGCAACCGAGCCTAATACGCTTGCTGTTAAGGACTGCTTTAAGACACAGTTTTTCCTCTCAACTATCAAATTTCCCTCCGGATAATAGGGGTAGTAGTATCGCATGGTCACAACCAAACTTCTCATGGCTTCTTTGTAAGCCCGAGAGCTAAACACCAGACCCTGGTCGGAATGTAGTGTGCCAATTGCGTATATCCCAATAAAGACTCGCAAATCCTTTATAATAGTTTGAGCGTTAGTTGAGCACTGTGTCCAAACCTATAGGAATCTGGAGCATGAATCCACTGCCTCCAAGATGTTCTTGTAAGCCCCATCTGAGTGTAAAGGACAGCAGTGATCCAAATAAACACAAGCCAGAGGCTTGTCTGAGATCAACAGAGGTGTCTGAGGTGGCCTTGCTATGGTTGAGCCTTTCATCTGATGGGAGATGTCACATTTAAGGACAAAGTCCTTGGTCTGTTTAGTTAGACCTGGCAACCCAATAGTGTTGCTTCAGTAGTGAGACTGTAGCAGTAACCACTGTATGTGCTGACCCTAGACTCTTGTGTGCAGCTAGTATCAATCCTAATCTGCAGTCAGTGTTTGGTATAACTCTATCCCCCACTCCTGGATTTTGAGCATACAGTATGTTTTGTGCATCTAACTTGTAAGAGTACTTGAGTGGAAAGTCTTTCAGTAGGTGTGTTTCAGTGCAAGCAGCATTGCTGCCCACCATGATGTCTCGGTCTAATCTCGTACTTGAACAAGTGAGTGCAGCAATGGCAGCAGTACAAACTGTTTGTTCCCTTAGCAGTTTTATCAGCCATGGTAATCCCTGCAATGTGAATGCCAACACGTTGATGACTCACTGTGTGGAAAACATGAGCCTGTGGAAAGCATTCTTTCAGCTTTGCCACTTGTTCCCAAAGCAGCTTGTGCTTGATTGTGCAACACTTGGAATCTCAAAATCCATTTTGGCCCCAGTAGTGAAGATATTCGTTATAAGATTGAACACAATAATACGAATCACACACTATAAGTGTGGGGAAGCCATGATCTGTACTTTGTAATGCCAGAATTAGGGATTTCAGTTCTGCCAGCTGCGCTGTACAATCCCACAGGGACTGCGTGTGTGTTTTCTCAGAACAGAACTTTCCGTCATGCATCTGTCTCTTTACGATTGTGCATGCCGTGGAATATTTGTGCCGTGTCCCTATAGCAAGCTGAGCAGATCCTTCAGTGTAAATGATGTAATTATATCGATCTAAAGGCATTATTTCATTCAGCAGAGGATATTCTTGTTCTTACTCCACGAATGTTTGTGTTTATAATGTAGAATCACATTTGTAGTTTACATCTGTCGCAGTGAGAGTTATCTCACTGTATGCATCATGGATGTAAAGCTTTAGCATTTGGAACGCTTGCTTTTGTAACAGCCTCTAAGGTCGGTACCGGGGTTACAGCAATTATGCGTTTACCCTAAGCTAGTGCTCGCTCTCTCACTACAGCAGTCTGTACCACTGTGAGAATTTTCTCAGTGGGTGTAAAATGCATTTCAGCATTTGTGTAGAAATGTGATTTATATGCTATAGGTACTGTATCACCTTAATTGAAATTGATATTGGTATATCCGGTTGGTCCAGCGACTACGCGTATAACCAGGTTGGTTGTGTTTAAATGTGTGTAAATGTTTGGAAGCGATGTTATCAGCTGGTACGAAACGTAAAATGTTCATATGTTCCTGTGCCCAATGTGTGATTGAAAAATCAGGTCTAATCAAGTCGTAGAATGGTTTTACTCATTTTGTGTAATCCAAAATGTATGTAAGGCAGTAATCAGATGTACTCCTACTATGCAAACCCTACTCTGTGTTTACCTAGACTGTGTGTAGGTGTAAAGCCAAGAATCCCCCCAAGGGACGATCCAACCCCATTACCTGGTGGGAAAGAATGAAGGACCCCGTTTTGGTTATGAACTGGACACCCCTCGCGAGATGTCAGACCACTGCATGGTGAAGTCTCAGTATGCAAGGACCCTTGGTGTCAGCTGAAGTACCTCCTCTGCTAATCTTTTGGGATGCTCATTATTTATAATAGAAAGCATCCTTGTGATGTACATATAGATTAGCTATGTTATGGATATGTAGATAGCCCTGTCGCCCTGTGGATAAAGATAGAATGATGTTTGTACATTGTGCGTAAAAAGGCCTTGTACTTGATGTTTGAGGCATCGTGACAATGCTATGCGAAGTTAGATATCTTAGCAGAAGTAGTTTCAGAGAAACTAATCCAACTTTGTCACACACGTGAATACGTGCTAAAGGTCACAGCAGAAATGTTATTGTGCAAAAGAAGGAAAATGTAAGAAAATGTGCAGCTTCGTTACTTGGGCCTAACTTGGGCACATAACTCTATATCTTGATTGCTATATTAGAGTGCTACCAAGGATAAGCAGTATACGTTGCCTCTTTTTTGGTTTGCTCTCACCCGGTGTAGCAAAGTTTATGCAGGTCTCCTGCCACAGATCCCAGCTCTTTTTAATTACTTGCCTTAGGCCATTTTCAAGGCCCAGACTGCGGAGCTTGGGGACATAGCATGTGAATCTACCTAACAGCTGGATCATTTAGCAGGCTCTTGTCTCTGTTGCTTTTCTCTCATTTCATCATGACAGCATCCTCGTCTTCTCTCCTTCAGCTCTTTTCATCTGATTAGTGTCAGACTCTTATAAACCATGAGATGAAAACTCCTCAGTATCCAGGCGATGCATAAAGATGCCCACCTCTTGACATCCCCAACTCTGATAATAATTTCACAGAGGATTAGGGTGATCAGGTGAGGTAAGGGGTTAGGAAGGGAACAGCAGGAAATAAGAGACCTGAAAAACAAGTAATAACACAATGAAGAAATTCCTACACAATAGATACTCTCATAATTTCTCTATAAGATCAAACTATACCTCTATACCCCAACATATCTCAAATTCTGGTCTTTCATTCACAGTAGCAGGCTATAATTTCCTCCTGGTCTTACTCCTATAAGGTATAAACACATGATTAATCGTGATCTCTTCTATCAAACAGGAATGAAAAGCCTCTGTACCCCATACTACACAGATACATACCAATTTACTTCTTCTAAAAATTAAAACAATGAGAGGACATCCAAAAATAATGGTAAGGAAAAAACAAAGTTCAGCGAGTGCCAATTCTCTGTTCAAAAGAACTGCGTACTTAATGTCTGGAGTATATACTGAACCAAGACCTTCAGTCCAGAAACAGCAAGAGAGGAATGTCAGAATAATGTTTCACCAAAAAGGTGACATAAAAATTTGCCACAGATCATGACTGCGTACTTAATGTCTGGAGTATATACTGAACCAAGACCTTCAGTCAAGCAACAGCAAGAGAGGAATGTCAGAATAATGTTTCACCAAAAAGGTGACATAAAAATTTGCCCCAAGTGCCGGAGATGGATCTATTACTAACTGAGCCAGGGGACTCCCAGAGGTGGTCACCCGGTTGTGTGCAATTCCGGACGGCGCTAACCGGTACTGATCATGACAATTAGCTTGGTGAGGCTGGAGCAACAGCACTATCCATCTCCTCGCTTTCAACTTTTGAGTCTCCACCTTCCTCCACAGTGATTCACAGCTCTACTCTTCCAACAGTGATGCATCGTTTTGCACAGTTTTAGAGTATAAAATACTCCTGTGTATCATGAGTCTAGCATTTTGGGTTAAGTCACCACAATCAATTGTTCTACTAGGAGGGGCAGAGTTATCTTACTTCCTCATAGCACCTTGTAAGACCTTGGGTCACCGGGCCCTAAGGGGGTAACGTGACTCGAGCGGGTGGGCACCCGAAGGCTTAAGTGTAAAGCGACCATACAACACACACATCCCCTGAAGCAGGAAACGCACACAATAATAGACACCACACAGTAGGTTCACTGAAAATCAATCAAGTTTATCTAAGCAAGTTAGATGCAAATGCAGGTCATTGGATTGCAATGGGCGTTACTTGAGTACATTAGCGTCAGATTTACCAGCAATTCATTATGATGGCACCGGCAGTACCTGAATACATTAGCGTCAGATTCACCAGCAATTCATTAGGATGTCATAGGCAATACCTGAATACCTTAGCGTCAGTTTCAAGAGCACTTCATCATAGCTCCATTGGCAATACCTGGCGAACCTGGGGGAGCGGTAAACACAGCGGTTAACCAGAGCGCTGCGCCCCTCCCACCCCTAGCGTTTCACAATCTGCCATGGGCACCTTGCGCGGTATCTAGCAATTATTTGCGCTTCGAATTAGGACTGGAAAACGTAGCGCCGCGCCTGGGAAACCAATAGCGTTTCAGGGCAGGACTTGCGGGCATACCGCTACTCATGACACCACTAGCGCTTCAGAGCAGAACTTGAGAACACAGCGCTACTCATAATAAACAGGCATTAAGCACTTTAGAGCAGCACTTGAGAATACAGCGCTACTCGTAATAAACAGGCATTAAGCACTTTAGAGCAGGACTTGAGAACACAGCGCTACTCGTAATCAACAGGCATTAAGCACTTTAGAGTAGGACTTGAGAACACAGCGCTACTCGTAATCAACAGGCATTAAGCACTTTAGAGTAGGACTTGAGAACACAGCGCTGCTCGTAATTAACAGGCATCAAGCAAGCGGTCCCCTTATACGCAGCAGTCTCAAGATAAGGGGGGCAATCCCACAGAGGGGAATCAGAGTCTCAGAGGCAAGGGGGGAATCCCACGGAGGGGAACCAGAGTCTCGGAGTGCGGTGCCGCTCCCGATCGACAGGGGGCGCACCGGGTCCTCCACAGGCCTCCCGGGGAGCAGGGGGGGTGAGTCCCAGGCCTCAGCATGGCCACGCTACCTCCCAGCCCCCGGGGGTTACCTTGATCTCGGCGTCCTCGGTTGCGGGCAGACGCTCTAGGGGTCTTCACTGTTGCGGCCCCGCAGTCAGAGCGCTCAGCGGCGGGGGCGGCGATGCGCAGTCTGCCTCCGTCACGTGGGTGCAGAAGACGGCTTCACGGCCTTCCCCGGCCTTCCACGACTCCTGTAGACGCTGCGACGGCAGCGGCGGGGCCCCGGGCTTCTCCGTGGGCCCCGGCTCGATGGGGGCAGCCTTCTGGGCCCTGGGCCGCGGCGGTGAGTGCGCCTCGGGTTTCTGCACCAGGGGGGGGGGTACAAGTTAAGCGGGGGCGACGGCGACGGCGAGCTCAGCGCTCAGCGCCCGGTGTGGGACTGACTCGGGGGATCCCAGGCAAGGTCAGGGAGCGTAGGGGTCACGGCGCTAGTACCTGGTTGATCCCCCAGCAGTCCAACAGTCAGTTCAGCTTGGGTTTCAGTAGGGAGCTTCAGCATTAGATTTCAGCATTCAGTTTCAGCATGAAGTTCCAGCATTCAGTTTCAGCATACAGTTTCAGCATGAAGTTCCAGCTTCAGTTTCAGCCCTCTTAATGGCACAGATGTCTCTGGCGCCCTTAGGGGTTCTGTTTCTTGGGGGTAGGGATTGAGTTGGTGACTAGTTCCCTCCTAGTCAGGTTTGGCAGATGGCCCCTGGGTTCTCCTACCGCTGGGCTAGATCAGTGGGCTGTACAGGGTCCCTCACTCACTTAAAAGGCAGCACCTAAGCCCTGTCACTTTCAGAGGCATAAGTCCCTGCCTAGGCCCTACCGCCTAAAACTCCTGCGTGGATTCCCCAGGTCTGCTTTACCCCAACTGGCCAACTCCAACTGCCAACAAAAGGTTCCCTCCCTCTGTTAAGTAGCCCTAGGTCAGGTGACCACTATCCAAGGCGGCAAAAGTAAAAACCCCACCTCCCTTCTAGAAGGTTCCAGCACATTCCAGGAGCTTCCCCATTCTACCTATGGGACAAAAAAGGCGGGCTGGTGTTGCAACATTATTGTGGGGTTCCAGCCAGCTCCTGGCAGCTAGGGTGCTACTAGAAAGACCACTCTGCAGTAGCAGGGGCCTGTGGCAGCCATCTTGGGAGAGGGGAACACCTGCACCTTAACACTGGTTATTTGCATCTAACATGCATTAAAAAAACGAAAAAATTCAGGGAAAAGGGCCAAGTCCAACACACCTAATGTGTCTTCTTGAAGTAAATAACAATGGTCATTAATGGTAAGGGTAAGGCCACTGTCTTCTGCCCCGTCACACTCCTCAGATACAGATTTCTCAAATGAATACATATTCAATGTCAGCATGAGAATGCTAATGATAATGTGAAGCAGGCCATCTATTATACTTTTCTCCAGGTTGAAGGGTTATTTTTTTGTCCTCATTTTTGACTGGAAGCAAGAACTTAAGTGCAATGCTAATTGTAAGCCAAAAGTGCATTGCCCTTATCTCAGCCTGAGCAACCCTTCCTTGACAAGGGCTCTTCCAAAATGTGGTGGGATCTTTGATTGAATCTTAAATTTAGCCCCGGTAATCCTGACTTGTTGGTTCATCAGTCGTAATCATTGCACAACCGAGATTCTCCCTCGTAGAATTTTAATTATGTTTTTTCTCCTGTGTCTTTTCCAACCACCATTGCTCCTGTGGCCCCCACATTTCTGCCCTTTTGATGGGCATGCATTTGAAATCAGGTTTGCTGATTCTCTGTGCGGATATTGCCCACTCCCAAAACTCCATCTTAGTTCTTATTTGGAGGATCATCAGCTGCTCGATGGCTCGCAGCATGGGTTCAGAAGTGAGCACAGTACTGAGACGGAGTTAACCGTTGTATTCAACAACATTCGACAACAGGTTGACGCTGGTCATACCGCGTTACTGATCCTTCTGGACCTGACGGCAGCCTTCGATACCATCTCTCATCTAAGATTGGCTGGGACACTCCGGGAAATAGGGATTGAGGGCCCACCCTTAACCTGCTTATATCATTCCTTATGGAACGGTCACAAAGAGTTAAGATGGGCCAATTCTTCTCAGCTCCTAAACAGTTGTTCTGTGGAGTTCCCGAGGGATCCTCATTGAGTCCTACCCTTTTTTTTTTTTTTTGAGAAGCAAGTTTTTATTTATTTTCAAATTGGCATCACGATCAAAAAGGACATACGCATACCACCCCTTAACCTAGGCCCCCGAGCCATTTCCCCCATATTTTCCGGAACTTCTTGGGGCAACCCCTAGCAGCGTACAGTGCCTTTTCCTGAGCAGCGCACCAATCCACCCCTCTCCGCCATTTGTCTCCCGTGGGAGGGTCAGCCCGCTTCCAGGCGGCCGCTATATCCCTCTTGGCCACCACCAGGGCCGTGGTTAAGAAATAGTGCTCATTACGGGAGCCATCCAGCCCATCTGTTATGCCCAGTAGCGCCATGCGAGGATCATGGGGGACCTCCCATCCCAGGGCGTCAGTCAAATCAGTCTCAATCTCACCCCAGAAGCCGTCCAAGCGAGGGCAAGACCAAACCATATGAAAGAAATCAGCCGGGGCCACCCCGCACCGCCCGCACGAGGCCCCCTGGCATAGGCCGGCGTGAAGCATACGCTCCGGGGTCAGGTAGGCAGTGTGAAGGTAATAGACCCGGACAAGCCGCAATCGGGCTGATGCGGTGATCGTCCTGGGCGCCATAAGGGCGTCCCTCCAATCAATGTCGTCCAGAGGGCCCACCCAGGCCTCCCACCGCTGCTTCAACCCACTCCAGTCCATCGGGGTATTATTAACCAAGGATCGGTAAATACGGGAGATGCCCCCCTTCCCAAGATAACCCAACATCACCTGGGCCTCAGGCGGGCTATGGTCAGGGAGTTTGGAGTCCAGGGGGACGTGAGATTGGAGCGCATGGCGCAACTGGAGATAACGATAAAACTGCGAGGGATGCAGAGAAAACCGACTCTGGAGCTCTTGAAAGGAGCACATGTGGCTTCCCCGCCAGACGTCGCCCAGGCGGGAGATCCCCAGGAGGTCCCAGCTACGAAAGCCACCGAGTCCCGCCACCTCCCGCATCCAAGTGCCATGCCATAGCGGTGTCACCCGGGTGAACACCCTCGACCACCGGGTGTGCCGTAGAGCCGCTCGCCACGCCAGAAAGGGGGCCCGCACGACCTCCGGAAGCGATCTAGGGACCGTCGCGCCATAGAGCATATTCTGAATAGAGGAGAATCCGATGAGCCGCACCTCCAGTCTGTAAGCCGGATCGTCCCACCCACCCGAGAACCAGTCATGTACCACCAGCAGCCGCGTAGCGAGGTAATACAGGTAAAGATTCGTCATGCTCAGGCCGCCGTCATAGGAAGGAACGCGACAGCGGTCTAAGGCCAACCGGGATCTACCTCTGCCCCAAAGAAAGTTAGTCGCGGTCTTGTCCAGGTCCCGAAACCAGGAGCGGGGGAAGGAGCAGGGCGTGTTCTGGAGCATATAGAGAAACCGGGGGAGGATCATCATCTTATAAAGAGCGATCCTTCCCAACGGATTCAGTGGGAGAGATTGCCACTTCACCATATCCACCCTGGCCTTGTTAACCACTGGGGCCACGTTGAGAGCCCAGCAGAGTTCCGGGAGAAGGGTAACCCAGATCCCCAGGTATTTAAAGGACAGCCGTCGGAGGGGAATGTCAGACTGCCAATCAAAACACTCCCGTGAGGGGTGTAGCGGAACCAGGACAGACTTCCCGGGGTTCAAACGGAGACCAGATGCCTGCCCAAACTGATGAAGAACGCGGTGCACCCGAGGACCCGAGACAGCCGGCTCTGAGAGATAAATAAGTACATCGTCCGCATACAACGCAATTTTATCAGGGACCATACCTGGCCAGTCCCACCCACGGAGAACCGGGTCCGCCCGGATGAGCACAGCCAGGGGCTCCATCGCCAGGGCGAAGAGGAGGGGCGAGAGCGGGCAGCCCTGCCGCGTCCCCCGCACAATGGAAAACGCGCGGGACAGGGTCCCATTGACCAGCACTCGGGCCCGTGGGTCCGCGTAAAGCACCCGAACCTGTAAAGCACCCGAAACTGGGGGCCAAACCCCATTAGTTCTAGGGTGTCTCCAAGATATTCCCATCCCACCGAATCAAAGGCTTTCTCGAAGTCCACCAGTAGAAGGGCCAGATAAGGAGATAGGCGCTCCCGGTGGGCCAGGGCAAGATGCAGGCGCCGCAGGCAGTGTCTGGTTCCTTGGTTTGGCATAAATCCGCATTGGTCCGGATGAACCAGCGCGGCCAGAAACGGGCGCAGCCGTTGCGCAAGGACGGTAGCGTAGACTTTGAGCTCGGTGTTGATAAGAGAGATCGGCCGGTACTCGGAGCAGGACTGCGAAGGGGGTTGAGTCTTCGGCAAGACAACTATAGTGGCGGTATCCGTCTCTCTCGGGAAGGAACCCTTCTCCACCGCCTCCGCGAAGAAATCCCGAAGTCGCGGGGCCAGGGTATCACGGAAATGGGCGTAATACTCCTGTGGAAAACCGTCCGGACCCGGGGTCTTCCCAGGTGCCAAATGGGAGATTGCCATCTCGACCTCCTGCAGGGTAATGGGCAGGTCCAGGGTCTCGCTATCTTCCTGCCCCAACCGCGCCAAGACCGCTCCATCCCCTCCCATCAATCTCGCAAGGGAGAGCCCCTGCGGCCGTGCCCGGTATAGCTGGCAGTAGTAGTCCGCAAAAGTTTGAGCAATTTCCACCGAAACCGTGTGCGTCTCTCCCGCAGCGTCCGCGATGGCCGGAATCACCCGGCCTGCACGAGGGTAGGTGGCCAGTCGGTGCAGGAGCGTACCGTTCTTGTCCCCCCACCCGTAGACCCGGGTCACCGAGGAGCGCCAAAGAGTCTTTGCCACATCTAGGGAGTGCATGCGTATCTCCTCGCGGAGAAAGGCCAGCCGCCGCGCCCGAGCAGCGTCACCCAATGCGTCTTGGACGCTCTCAAGCTCCAGGGCCTGCGCTTCACAAGCCGCAAGTTGCTGGAGTTGGCGCCGGCGCTGCTGCTGCAGATGCCCCTTCGCCACCCCTCTAATAGTTACCTTGCCGGCCTCCCAGAGGACAGCCGCAGAAGAGACGGAGCCCACGTTATGAAGGTAGTATTCCGCAATCCCTTTTTCCACCACCCCCCGAAAGGCCTTGTCCTGAAGGAACCAGGCATTCAAACGCCACGTCGGACGGGCAGTAAAGGGAGGTGGGCCGAGAGCCAGAAGCACCGGCGAGTGGTCAGAGAGGCCCCGCGGAAGAATGCGGACGTCACAAACCCCTGCACAATCGGTAGAGGGAAGAAAAATTAGATCAATACGGGCGTGGGAGTGATGCGCCGCCGAAGTGTGGGTATATTGGCGATCGTGAGGGTGCCAAACCCTCCAAACGTCACAGATGACCAGGGCCTCAGCCCAACACGATAGCTGTTTTGCGCGAGCGGTCCTGGTTGAGGAGATCGGACCCGTCGAGTCCAGATGGGGTGTATAGACCGCGTTGAAGTCCCCACCGAGGACAAGGGACCCCGTCGGGAGCCTGGTGAGGAGGGCCGCCGTGTAGGCAAGAGCGGACTGCAGCAGGGATGGCGCTGCGTAGAGGGACACCAGTGTAAGCGGCCGTCCCTCCAGGGCGCCACATACCGTAACAACCATACCCTGGGGGTCAAAATGCACCTGGGTCAGTACAAAGGGAAAGGAACGCTTAAGCAGGATAGCCACCCCCCGTGAACCCCTGGCGAAGCCCGCGTGCCAGACCCCATCGTAGCCATAGCGGGCGAGGAAGTGACATCTCCGCGCGCTGCGCATATTTGAGGACCGCCATGCGCTTGAAACGATCTAGCAGACCATTGACATTCCAGGACAAGACGCGCACTGCAGCTCTAGGCAGGGGTGTGTCCGCCATGGGAGCAAGTAGGGGCATGGAGGACAGGAGATAGACACAGCAACCGCGAAAGAGAGCCGTGGGTGGATCGGGAAGCGCGCAGGATGCCAAGTCCCCGCGGGCATCGCGTCCACACTGGGGCCAATAAGCGCGTGGGCAGGAGAGCTCCCCGGAAGGAGGGACATGAAGAACTCTGACAGGAGAGCAGGTCAAACATTACAAGATGCCTTAGAACCATAACAACGAGGATTGCATCCTCGAACAACAAAAACCTCCCTAGGAGGAAAAACCAACCCTAAACCAAACCCCACCCCGCACCCCCCACCCTATACTTCGAAAACAGAAGCATCTGTCGCCCTAACAGTGTGTAACCAAAACCAAGCTAAAACGCTCGGGCCTGAGCGCTAGTGGACCCCTTAAGAAATCAGATCAGTCCTGAATCATCCGCCCTGGCCGAGAGCAACAAATGTGTAGGAGCACCAAGGCCCGACTGCAAAGTCCAGCAACCAGGAAGCACACCCCCACCTCCCCTCCCCGACAAGAATATTACAAGCAGCAAGTGGAGGTCAAATGGTAGGGCTGCTGGAGAGGTCCGAAGTGTCTATTTGAGGAGCAGGCTGGGTCGCAGAGTCCATCCGCCGGGGGGAGACGGTCCGCTGCCCGGTGGCGTCAGGACCGGTGGGCGCCACCGAGGAGGCCGACGAGGCCCCGGATGCCCGTCGCAGCCGCCCCCCGGAGCGCACGTCAGTCACCTCCTCCCCCGCGCGCCTCCGGGGCAACGTGCGCCGTCGCCTTCGGGATCTGGAAGATCGGAGTGCTCCTCGCCCAGCCCGCCCCTCCACCGGTGATCCTCGACCAGCACGCTGCAGAGGACATTCCTCCATGAGCCAGGCCCAGGCCGCCCGCGGCGTGTCAAAGAAGAGAGTCTTTTGCTGGAAAATGACCCGGAGGCGGGCTGGGAACTGCAACTGATATTGGAGGCCCAGGGAACGCATCTTCTGTTTCACCTCCATGTAGGAGCGCCGGAGCTCTTGGACCTCTCGGGTGTAATCCGGGAACACCATTATGGTGTGATTTTGGTAGCGGAGAGTCGCAGAGCACCTGGCCTCCCGGAGGATCGCATCTCTGTCCCTGAAGTTCAGGATCTTAAGGATAAAAGGACGGGGGGGCGCTCCCGGGGGCCTCGGCGCCAGGGAACGATGGGCCCGTTCCACCACGAAACAGGCCGAGAGGCTGCCCACTGGCATCCAGGATTGAAACCAACACTCCAAGAAGTCGTCCGCGCGACCCGCCTCCGCTCCCTCCGGGAACCCCACCAGGCGGAGGTTACAGCGTCGGGCACGATTTTCAGCGTCCTCCACTCGGTGATGCATCTCTTTAGAGTGGGTGGTAAGCTCACGCACCTGGTCTTGCAGCTGGCGGATATCGTCTTCGGCTGTTGAGATACATGACTCAGCTTCAGATATACGGGCCATGGCGTTACGCAGGTCTTGCCGAAGAAGGGCCACGTCCACCTTCACCTCCCCCACCATGCCCTCCAGGGAGGAGCGGGATGCCGTGATGGCCTGCAAGATGGCAGCCAGGTCGGTGCCAGGGGGGGTCCCCTCCCCGGCGGGGCCCGGCCCCCTCTCGGAGGTCGTGAATTTGTCCATCTTAGTTTGGGTAGCCGCTGGCGTCGACCTGGAAGCCCTGTCCTTACCCATGGCGGTGGCACCTCACCTGCAAGACCGGGGGGCGTGTCGCCCAATCCACGGGCAATAGATCCGGCCGCGGCGATGCCAGAGGGACTCGGGAGGGGAACAGCAGGAGGACACCTTGTGTGATCTGGAGGCCGCTCGTTACTCGCGTCTCTCTTCGCCAACCGCCCGAGCCAGCAAGAGATGAGCCCGGTGGGCCACCACCTGTTTGCAGCCTAGGATTCCGCCCGGAGGGGCACCACACCTCACCCCGCATCGCTGCCGAAGTCACCAGGCGCTCGTCCGCCTCGGAGAGCCCAACACGTCCACCGCCCGTGAACGGCTCAGGGCTAGGGGCTCCAGGGGCCCCCGCGGACAGGGCCACCCCCAACACTCAGGCCCCCAGAGGGGTGGGAGGGGGGGAAGGCTAAAGAAGGAGGAGGCGAGGGATGACCATCCACCTCCCCCCCTACCGCCGACCTGCGGCCCGAACCCCCGCCGCGGCACCACTCCACCAGCTCACCGCTGCAGGCCTCGGGGCACCAGGGCAGTGCAAGCAGCGTTGGCGGGGGGTGAACACCGGACCCTGACCGCCGACACCCGGTGCGATGGGGAGGGCCCCCACCGCCTCCAGCACCCCCAGCCCCTCCAACCACCCCGGCAGGGAGTGCACTCGGCGCCCCACTCACCGCCTGGTCGTCGTCCCGGTTCCACTGCCCAGGATGGGCCTCACAGCACCCTATCGCCAGCCACAGGATCGTAGGCCAGAGTTGCTATTCCTCCTGTGGCCACAGAGTCAGCGGAGCCATTTGTCAGATGTTAAGTAGGTTTACCCGCTCAGCCTCCGAGCGTGGAGCCCTCCCACGGGTTTCACAGGTGGCAGTCTGGAGCCCTAGACAGTCCAGCCATCCGTCACATGGTTATGGGCTCAGGGCTCAGGCAGCAGAGTTATCCCTCCGATTTCACTGGGTTTACCTGCTCGGGCCTCAGAATGGGAAGGTTTTGTCACATCAAGCCGGCCTGAGTCTTAGACAGCCTTGCTATATATCCCTCACGTGTGCAAACAGCAGGGATATCCCTACGATCTCGGCTGGGTTGAAATGCGCAGGTCGCAGGATGGGAAGGTGTCGCACACCTAGCAGTCTCGAGCCTTAGACGGCTCTGCTGTCCATCCCTCACGTGGTCGGACAGCAGAGTTATCCCTCAGGTAATCATGTCCTCTTCAACTCCGCGCGGCTGTGTGTTTGGCGCCCTTCAGCTCGGATTCTCTTTGCAGGGGGGGGGGAAACGCCGGACCCCGACCGCCGACACCCGGTCCGATGGGGAGGGCCCCCGCCACCTCCAGCACCCCCAGCCGCTCCAGTCACCCCAGCAGGGAGAGCACTCGGTGCCCCACTCACCGCCTGGTCGTCGGCCCGGTTCCACCGCCCAGGATGGGCCTCACAGCACCCCACCGCCAGCCACAGGATCGTAGGCAGGGCTCTCTCCACAGCAACCGCGCTGACCTCTCCCGCATGCCAGGCCCTCCAGGCCCAGCCGCCTCGTGGGCGCCGCGGGCTCGAGTAGCCACGCGCCCGCACCCAGCAGCCAGGAAAGTAGCCGCCTCCCGCCGGGCGTTGAAGAGAGTCCGCTAACACAGCTCCGGGGGGGCGATTACCTCTCAAACTCGCACTGGTGACAGCCGGGCGGGCCAGGACCCCAAGACTGCCAAAAACGGTCGGCCAGGGCAGGATCAGGCGAAATGGGGAGGATCGTTGGGGTCCGGCAGCCGGAGCTTCACGGCAGAGCAGCCATGCCGGTCGGGTGCCACCTAGCGCTCGAGTCCTACCCTTTTTAATATTTATGTAGCCCCGCTTGCCAGGTTTGTAAGATCTTTCGGCCTAGAAGTGTTATCCTACGCTGATGACACTCAAATCCTGATTACCATCACTGAGAGTGTTGAAGCATCAGCGGCAAACTTTAAAAACTGTACGCAGGCTGTGGCTTCATGGATGGTAGAGAACTATTTAAGACTCAATGGGGATAAAACTGAGATTTTAATTTTCAGAGACAAACAGGAGATTTGGTCTGAGGTCTGGTGGCCTGATACGCTTGGATCTTGCCCTCGCCCTGGCCTCAGTGCCAAAAATCTAGGCATTATAGTGGACACCTCCCTCTCTCTGTGCCCTCAAATAAATAGAACAGTTTCTACCTGCTTCGGGGTGATAAGGACTCTTCAAAAGATCTTTACATTTCTCTCCCTCCCCTCGCGGAAACAGTCAGTTGTGGCCCTTGTGCTGTCTAGATTAGATTATTGCAATGCTCTTTATGTGGGGATAAATAAGGGGCTCCTGGATCAACTTCAACTAGTGCAGAATGCCGCTGTCAGGCTGGTGATGTGCCTTCCTAAATACCACTCTGTCTCGGCAACCATCAGAAGTCTGCACTGGCTGCCACTGGGTCAGAGAATTGTGTTTAAAGCCCTGTGCCTGGTGCACAAAGCCTTCTACAATGTGGGGTCAGAAGGCATTAAAAAACAGTTTCGGAGATATGTCCCCGGCAAGCAGTTAAGATCTGCTAGCAAGAATCTGGTGACAGTTCCCAGGTTCAGGAAAGCCAGATGTTGGGGGAGGGCCTTTTCGCTGGCTGCAGCTAATTTGTGGAATTCCCTCCCTCCTTCAATTTCGGCTCTGGAAGTTCATTCTTTTTTTCCGTAAGGCCTTGAAGACCTGACTCTGCACCAGCTTGAATCTTTAAACCCTTTTACCCTTGGGCATCTCTGATCCCTGATCCCTTTCCGCAGCGCCTTGACGCCCCTGGGCTAAGTTCGTGCTTTATAAAGCTTGTATTCATTCATTCATTCTAGTGATATTTGAAATACCAATTCATGCAGATCTCCCACCTTGCAAATAGAACTAAGGTGAATGGAAGTGCTCTCTGTCTCTCATGCAGGCTGACAGTAGACCCATCATCTTCTAAGATTTCGAAGACCACCAGTTGTAAGCTTACCTTGATCTCTCTTCCCATTATATCTAATAGGGCCTTACCCACTTCCTGCCAAAAGAGTTGGATGACAGGACACTGCCAAAACAAATGGACATCATCGGCCATCTCCAAACCGCTCTTTAAAAATGCTTTCTTTTCTCGGTCACGCAGTTTGGCTAGCCTTTTCAGAGTCCAGTACACTCTGTGTAGAGTGAATAGATGTTTTGTTCTTAAGGGGTGCAGAAATTACTGTACTCCAAAGTATAGACATAAATACTTGCCATGAGGATGTCACTTCAAGCATTGGTAGGTTCTTTTTCCAAGTCTCTTCTGAGAGACTGAAGGTTCCATATACTCCCTGCGCTTCCATCCAATACCACTTTGTCACCTCTCTTTGCTGGGGGGAGTTCTTTTGTATCTATTCATCCCAATATGGGTTGCTGTCTCCATCTATACTCAGCCTGCACATCCAACTGATCATCTGGTAACATTTATATCTAGACAGTCTATTGTCTGTCATTTGTGTGTTCTTTTCCCAGGGTACCAGACTACTGTCCCTGATAATCTAGCCCAATTTGCCAATACCAGCCTCTACCAAAGGTCTTGCCAGACTGTCTTGCAGACATTCAGGAGTCCCATGTAACAGGTTGAAGGGTTCTGTGTTATTAAACCCATCAAGACAAATGAACAAGGGCAAATGTATCTCATGGTTAGCCCCAATGCCCCTATCCAAGTTAGATGATTTTGGTTATTTTGTACAATTGATGTATAATAGAGATTCACAGAAAAACCCACTGGTTAAAAGGACATTAAAGTTAGGGGTTGTTATT
This sequence comes from Triturus cristatus, assembly GCF_964204655.1. Classification (NCBI taxonomy): domain Eukaryota; kingdom Metazoa; phylum Chordata; class Amphibia; order Caudata; family Salamandridae; genus Triturus; species Triturus cristatus. Next base: position 673,294,113 of record NC_140593.1, read on the forward strand.
ATGTGCAAACTGTTTTAAAGCCAAAACCCCACTGAAATTCACCAGTTATAGTTTAATGAGCTAACTAGAACCTGTCCCGCCATCCCTCCTTAGGACCTCACATATTAAATCACTCATGACATGTTAAATGGCCTCATTGATGGCATCTCAAATGACTCTGACAGCGAGTTGTGGCACCAATTGATATATTTGTTCCTTGGTCACTTGTGTTTTTCTGCATTTATGAACTCTTACAATTTTGGATATATGGGTTTTCACTCTCAACACTGTATACTTCATCCATTACGATGTTTTCTCATTAAAATACTATAGTTGTATTTGAGAATTAGTGGCTGTTCCTAACCCTGAACACAGTAAGTATTCTTTAAAAAATTATTCTAACAAAACAAATCAAGACTTTGTCTACCTGAGTTTTGAATGAACCTTTTTAACTCATTATATGTAAGGTGGTATGGCACACCCCTCTAAAACACTGAACAATGGTGATCCAAAATGTGTAAAACTCCCAGATCTTTCAGGATCACTCAAGCCATCCCTACCCTAACCACATGCAAAATAAAGAGCCTGATTTAGAGTTTGGCGATGGGTTACTCCATCACAAACGTGACCAATATCCCGTTTGCCATATTAAAAGTACATTATATCCACTGGTACTTGTAATACGGCAGACAGTATATCTGAAACATTTGTGATAGAGTAGCCCATCCCCCAAACTCTAAATTAGCCACAAGTGTTAGTGAAGAGAATATGGATGGATTGTGGGAAACACCTGTAATTTTGCCATCAGTGCTTCCACCCATCAACGGCCTCTGACACATGTTTGTTAATGGGAACACCAACAGTAAATAGCAGTGCAGTAGTCAAATGAACATACATAAAAAACATTAACAGTGTAGTCATACAAAAACAATCATTGCATGGCATTTGGGGCGTGGCTTTTGTGCGGAAGACTGTGGATGCGTGAGCCTGCTGTTCCACGCCGGCCCATCATCTATCCTGTGCCATCCGCTGTCTGAGGCTGATACTAGCCGGTCCACTGAGTTCGTCCCTGTGTCCAGCCCCTCCAGCTGCATTTCGAGACTTAGGGTACCCGTGTTGCTGCGGCAGTCGCCATACAAGTTGCAACAGCCTGCCGGCCCCAGCCCCGCAAGATGTCGGATAGGGCCTGAAGAGGCCGGCCCCTGCAAACCGGCGGGTAGACCTTGGGGGAGTGGTGCAGCTGCTGAACGCTCAGGGCCCTTCAGAGGGTGGATCAGACCCTCTGAGTCTCAGGGTTGGAGCAGAGTGAGGTGGCCGCATGCAGATAAGAGGAGTAGACAGTCCCTGCTGCCCTAGCCTGCGGGCTATGGAGTAGTGTGGCCGGGCCTGTGTTGGAGCTCAGTGCCGGTGGTTGTGACTGGGAAGCAGTCGAAGACCGGCTGTCTGCCCTCTCACCTGGTAGTAGGCGCAACAAGGACATCTGGCTGGGGGCTACCTGCCCACTCTGGGTAAACGTTCGCCTTGTGGGCCGCCTGTCTTAGTGGCGAGCAACAGACAGTCCAGGCCCGAGATATGGCCTGGGATCTACAGTGGCTGCCTAAACCAATCTGCCTGCAATACATTGTGGAGGTGGTGTCACCTTGGCAAGGACCGACTGCCCTGGGCAGCAGTGTGAGGCTCCAGCAGGTAGGCCTCTGGAACGGCACTGTGCTGGTAAGAGGTGGGTGATGGTCTAGTTGTTATTCTGTGCACTGTGCGGTGCGGGCATCTCATGGTCTACATTAAGGACTGGTGCAGGTTATTGCTTGCGGGAGAGGTGGCGGAATGGCTGATTGACTCCCCCTACCTGCTGTTGGTGGTATCTGGGAAGCATGACTGCAGTCTGGTTGTGGGTCACTGATGGTGTGCACTTTCTAAAGGCCAGATTGCACAGGAGTACGAAGGGATAACCATCACCTGTGCCCCTGGGGGTAGAGCGCTGCTCACGGTGTGGCCACTAGAGTTTTTGGCCTGATTTTGGGGCCCTTGGAGGCTCACAAAGGACGCAGGAGGAACTGGGAACCCCAATACAGCACTGCCTCTGCACAAGGCAATAGGTGGCACGCATAGCCCCCTATCGTTCCACTAGACAAGATGCTGAGATGAGGGGTGCTCGCTGGGGGTACCGCGCAGGCTCAGTGGGTCCAGTCCTGAACTTGAGAGGGGCTAAGTCGCCTCTATGTGAATGCTTCGCTTCTGCCTTTAACACAGGGATTGGCCTCCTCTGCTCTGCATAGAAGGAAGCTAAGTGTGCCTGCTCATCTGGGGGCCTCCCACATGGAGTCTTCTGTCTTGCATGCTGGACCTTGAAAAGGCCTTTGACTCAGTGCAATGAGACTTTTTGTCATGCGCATGATGGGTCTTGGAGAATGTTGGATTAACTGGGTTAGACTGTTGGACTCTAGTCCTACCACACGGGTCAGAACAGGCACTACCATTTACCAGCAGTACAATGTCTCTAGGGGCAACAGACAGGGAAGTCCCCTGTCCCCCCTTCTATTTGCCCTGGTTAATGAGCTGTTGGCAGAGCTCTTTCATCAGGAGAGGGTTAGCACCAGTGTGATACAAGAGGGCTGGGAAAATATTTTTTCCCTTCATGCGGATGACCTTCTGCTTTACTTGGATGATGGTCCTGTGGGGCTGCAGTGGTGATGCATCTGCTGGAGAAATTTGCAGCACTTTCTGGCCTCCGGGTCAATAAGCTGCTGGATATTCCATAGGATTTGACCTAGTCCCTTACGTCCTTTCAATATTTTGGCATTTAGGTGTTCCACTCACTGGAAGACCTATGGGAAGGTAACATGGGGACTGCCCTTCGGTTCCTTAGAGCGTGTCTCTCCTTTTGGTGCTTTATTAAACTGCCTATTATGGCTAGGGTTTCGGTGCCCAAGATGGTTATGCTACCAAAATTCCTTTGTTTTAAATCTTCCAGTCATGGTACAGGGTTCTTGGTTTCAGCAGTTGGGAACTGATATGTGATGGTGGCCACAATAGGGTGTCCCTGGAGGTCTTCTGGAGCCCCCTGGATGAGGGAGGTCTGGGCGAACCCAGACTTTGAGCTGTACTTTTGGCGACACAGCTCCATTGGGCCACTAAGTGGCTTGATGGGGTTCACCAAGAGAAGTTAGGTTCAGTGGGGTTATCTCTGCACCAGGGAGCCCTACTGAAGAAGCTGCTTTGTCCGGCAGTGGGGATCCCCCGTCCAGGTGTATTGTTAGCGGTGGCCTTGAAATTGTTATGGCACTGTGTGCTAAAAATCGTGGGGATCCCCTTTATGCCCCTGTATTACCATTGGTGGGTCTCCCACATGGTACTCTCTTTCCTTCTTTACAGATGTACAATTGTAGTACAGGACAGAAGCTGGATTGGTGACGGTTAAGTTATGTTAATGACATTTATAAAGCGCGTCGAATACCCGGAGGTGTCCTGGCGCTAGGTAGATCTTCTAATGGCCGTAGGCGGAAGAAAGGATTTATTGTGACCGGATTATTGTGAGAAGAGCCAAGTTTTTAAGCCCTTTTTGAAGGGCAGAAGATCCATAGTGTTTCTTAAATGAAACGGCAAATCATTCCAAGCTTTTGCCGCGCAATAAATGAAGCTTCTACCACCCCATCGGGCTTTTTTTATATGCGACACTATGACCAACTTGGCCCCCTTTGATCGCAGTGTTCTTTCCGGAGTATACCATTGGAGTTGCCGTTTTAGATAGTCCGGCCCTGTGCCTTGGAGTTCTTTAAAAACCATGCATAGGGCCTTAAAGTGTACTCGACTCCTTACTGGGAGCCAATGCATTTTTTTATGTCTTTAGATACCGAGGAAAATCTCGATGTTCCTGTGAGCAGTCTAGCTGCTGCATTCTGCAACACTTGTACTTTGTTCAAGGATCTTTGCTGAACATTTAGGTAAAGACTATTGCAATAGTCCAGTCTCACCATTACAAGAGCCGTGAACACTATTTGCCTGCCTTCCTGGGGCAAAAATTGCAATATTTTCCTAAGCATTCTCATAACAAACAGTGTTTTTGATGTCACTGCATTTACTTGGGGCCCGAAGGTGAGTCTCTCGTCCACTATTGCACCCAGGTTTTTAAACCTTTTTTTGTGAGAACGGGGAGAGTGCCCATTGAGTCCGGCCACCAGTTGGGTGTCCAAAAGTTGGCATTGTTCCCGAACAATATGACCTCGGTTTTACCCGAGTTAAGTTTTAGGCAGTTCTCTGCCATCCATCTTCCCACTAATAGCATGCAATCCTGAAAAGGTCCTTCAATGCCTGCCTCTTTGCCTGGTGTCTGTTACCAGTTGGGCGCCCTAATCCCACTGGATGACTTTGTGGCCCAATGTAATTAACCCCGGGTCTATTTCTAACATATGAGGCACTGGTGAGAACCTCCAGGGAATTATGGTTCGGAGCCTGGAAGGAACCAGCGACACATGCAGTGCTGCAATTGTTGGTGTGCATGGGCACTGTGCAGCATTTATTGAAGTGGTTTAATAAGTCATTGTTTGTAATGGATTTAAACCCTTGGTGGCACTTTGACATCAGTGGGGGGTGATACTGGGGCGTGAATTTATGGATCTTAAGTGGTGCACGTTCTTGGGGTTCTCTAAAAGGTTCTCCAGGAATATGAGGCTGAAATGTACTCAATTTAACTATGTCAAGAAGGAGAGCAATGATTGCCATGGGGTCAGTGGGTGAGACCAGTGTGGCGGATGATACTATGTGGTCCTGGTCTGAGGAGAGGGTTCTACTTAGGGAGGACACCCGAGGCATGTGGAGGCATCCAATATCGGGGTTGTGGGCTGAATTACTGGAGTCTTTGAAACACCGGAAGGAGACCAGAGGGACAGATTGGACCAATTGAGGGAGATGGGGATGACTCCTCTAAATACTCTGATGAGGGAGTGAGCATACACTAGGAGAGATGGACAGTTGTACCACCCAGCTGAGACACGATCCCCTTCTAGTTGTAGACCTGTTGGGTGTGCGCCTTCATTCCCCCCACTGGATTTCTGCCTACTGTTCCCGCAGCTGCCCCCGCCCACCTCTGGAGGCCACTAAGTGACCTCATGCCCTCCCCCTGTCTGATACTGCGACTTCTCTGTATTAACTAGACTGTGCGACCCTTGAGACGATTTAGTTGGCTTTTTGGTTTCTACGTTTTTATTCATTGGCTTCTATGAATCCCTTTATCCTGCTTTTGAGGACTAGTTTGTGTGATACTGGGCTTTGAGCTAGACAGTCACATTTTTTGAGGTACTGTATAATTGGCGGACTGGCCAGATTCTAGATGGGACACTGAAGAGAAGGAGATGGAATGCCAAGCTTTGTGTATTACATTTGGGTTGGGCTGCACTGTTCTGTCTTGCTTACTGTATAGGACTACTATGTTGTTAATTCAAATTATTGTCCTGTCCATTGCATCTGGTGGATAAATACTTTTTGTATCATTTTTTAGTTCCACTGGATTGGCAAGCTCCTCTTGTTTTTTAGGCCTCGCCTACACAGCGCCTATGCGCTGCTTAGGAGGGCCTCTGCTCATTTTCAAGCACACACTCGTGCTTGTGGCGGCATCCACCTTGCGGGAGCGAGCAGCGGCGCGCATGCTAATTGGCCGCTGCTCGCTCCCGCAAGGCGGATGCCGCCACAGCACGAGTGTGCTTTTAAACAGCTGCTGCCTGTTCCTTTCTGAACTGCTTGTCTTTCACGCGCCCACTTGTTTACATTGAGCAGCGCGCGTCATCGCTCCTGGTTAATTTCTCCAGTGCCTCGGTAGCCGTCTCTCTCTGCCTCACTTCCACTTCTGTATCTCCTCTGTGCCCCTCAATGCCATAGCCCTCCCTCTGCCTCTCTCACTCCTCACCCCAGCCTTCACTCCTCTCTCCCCTTTCCATGTCCTCTTTCCTTCCCCTCCCACTCCTTTCTTCCCTGTTATTCTCATCTTCATCTCCCCCATGCTTACTCCTTTCCCAGGTGTATCTCCATTGCTGTGCCTTCCACCTCTCATGCCTCTCTCCCCAACTCATCTTCTCAACCTCACTTCTCTCCCTGTTGCACTCTCGGGCTCCCTCATCATGCCTCTCTCCCTTTCTATACTCTGACTTCCTCTCCTGTTTCTCTCTCTTGTTTCGCTCTTGGGCTCCCTGTCCGTGGTTCTCTCCCCTGATACACTCTGTCTCCCTCTCCATGCTTCTGTCCCCTGCTGCACTCTCAGGCTCCCTGTCCGTGCTTCCCACCCTTGCTTCACTCTTGGGCTCCCTCTCCGTGCTTCTGTCCCTTGCTGCATTCTTGGCTCCCTCTCCGTGCTTCTCTCCCCTGCTGCACTCTCAAGCTCCCTCTCCATGTCTCTCTCCCTAACATCCCTCTCGGGCTCCCTCTCTCCCTAACAGCACTCTGAGTCTCCCTCTCTGTGCCTCTCTCCCTAACAGCACTCTCTGGCTCCCACTCCGTGCCTCTCTCCCTAACAGCACTTTTGGGCTCCATCTCCGTGCCTCTCTCCCTAACAGCACTCTGAGTCTCCCTCTCTGTGCCACTCTCCCTAACAGCACTCTCGACCTCCCTCTCCGTGCCTCTCTTCCTAACGGCACTTTCGGGCTCCCTCTCTGTGATTCTCTTCCCTTGCTTCTTTCTGTCTCCCGCTCTGTGCTTCTCTCAACTGCTGCACTCTGGCTCCCTCTCTGTGCTTCTCTCCCCTGCTGCACTCTCAGGCTCCCTCTCCGCGCTTCTCTCCCCTGCTGCACTCTCAGGCTCCTTCCCCGTTCCTCTCTCCCTTGCTGCACTCTGTCTCCCTCTCCATGCTTTTCTCCCCTGCTGCACTCACGGGCTCCCTGTCCGTGCTTCTCACCCTTGTGTCACTCTTGGGCTCCCTGTCTGCGCTCTCTCTCTTGCGGCACTCTCTGTCTCCCTCTCCATGCCTCTCACCCTTGTTTCAGTCTTGGGCTCCCTCTCCGTGCTTCTCTCCCTTGCCATTCCCCTCAAATTGCGTTCCTCCACTTCCTCCCTTCTAGACTCCCCCTGCTTGCCTCTTCTTTCCACACTCTTCCCTCCCTCTGTCCACACTCTTCTGTCTCTTCTTTTCACACTCTCCTCTGCCTCTCCTTTCCACACTCTTCCCTCCTTCTCTGTCCACACTTTTCTCTGCCTCTCCTCTCTCTCTCCTCTGTACCACGTCCCCCCTCTCATCCAGGTTCTCGACCCCTCAAATCTCTTCTACCACTCCCTCCCATCTGTTCATTCTCCGCCTCTGCTTCCTGATTCCCTCTCTACCCCCTCCCTGTCCTCTTGTGCAGTCCCTTCATTTCCTGCTCTCTCTTCCTGAAAGCATCCATCACCATTTGAAATCAAGACAGTGGCGATTCTGAACCTCCCACTAACTTTGCCGCTGGGAGATTGATGCACATTCGGGTGTTGAGCTTTTTATTTTAATATAGAAGTATTTGGTTTGTTTTATGTCTAGTGTAAGCCAAGGCCTTCTACTAAACCTTTTTGGTTCAAGCGTAAGCCAAAACTGTTTTTCACAGGGCACAAGTCCTAAACAAGCATTTGCAATGCAATAGGTCTCGCATTTACGTAAGTTTAAGCTGTTCACATTACAAATAACAATGCCTTTTATTTTTGTTTTCGTTTTTAAAACTTAAATAAAAGGCATTGTCATTTACAATGCCAGTAGCTTAAACTCGTGTAAATGCGAGACCTATTGCATTGCAAATGCTTGTTCATGCATGTCGACATATCTTCATCTCTGTGAAGTGTACACTCTAAATGGCAATAAATAAATGTTTTAAGCAAAAACATTGCATAGCATTTCAACATAAACAAAACTTTTACTTCCGTATTGGGCTTTGAACCTACTGAAAGTAACAACATGTAATAACATAACAATGACCAAAAACTGCTCACATCCTATAAACAGGGCCGGACTGGCCGTAGCGGGCACCGGGCAATCCCCCGGTGCGCCGCACGGGTGGGGGGCCGGTTTTGGGCCCTTGGGGGCCGGTTTTGTTACAGGGCCGTTTTTGCAGCATAGCTGTAAAATCGGCCCTGAAACAAAATCGGCCGAAAACCGGCCCTGGCAAAGAGCTCAGCGGCACCCCCAACCCCCCGCGGAGGGGAGGGGAGGGGCGGCCGAGCACTTTGCCAGGGCCGGTTTTGGTTCCCAGTCCGGCCCTGCCTATAAACATACGTACTTATGTTTTGACGTTCTGCTCTACTATACGCATTTACTCCTCAAATACAAATATAACTATGAACTAGTGTATAGCAATATGACCAGTACTATATGTTAAGGAATCCTTTCAGAAAATATATCATTCTTAAACAGTGCAGTTCCTTTGGGGATACTTTGTTTTACTTGTAGTGAGGCAAAAAGGTTTTTCACCACTTCATTTCAGAATACTTATATAGCTCGCTTTTGTTTTAAAACAAGATTAATCTCTTCCCGCCAATTAGTTCAGGTTATATTTAAAACTATCATGGCTACCCACTTCCACTTTGAAAAGTATAACATTTGTCTTTGCATCTATCACACTTGCAGAGTTAAAATCATTTTTATATTTATTTCTTTTTTGCCTTGGACACCTAGGTTTCACTGCCCTAGTTCATAACTTTCAATTAATTTAATTTGTAATTACAATACCGTGATAAGGGAATGTATAAGTAAAACATCACTTCCATAAAATACATTTAGTCAGATGAATGAAAAATGTCCTAGCCTTCATAACGGAAAGTTTGAATTCTATTAAGGAAAGTTTGAATTCTATTAAGGACACGGAAGTGAGGATTATGCTGTATTTTCTCTATTTATACTCTAGCAGAATTCAACATACTCATATAAAACTCCCTTTCCCAGCAAACCAAGCGAAAGGAACTACAAAACTTTAAACCAATAAACAGTCTCTGTTGTCCCTCATAACAAACGTCTACATATGTCGCTTTCTCTTTTTTTCTTGAGACACAAATTGTCCCAAATGATTTCTTTATTCTCTTGTAGTCGAATCAGAACCTGAAGAATAAAAACCGTTCTGAGGATAGCATCCAAAAGATATTATTTCCAGTCAAGAGAAGAACAGAAAATGTCAACCAGAATTATACAGTTGTTGACTTCATCATCAAAGTAGAACACAGAATGAGAACAATACTCTAGATCGAAACAATAACCAACAAAACCTTATTCTTATACCTTATGTCGAAGTTACTTGTTATTAGTAAGAACCTATTCCATTACTTTCTCCCAAAAGAAGGGTGTAAAGTGTCCTTAGAAACCTTGGGTGGGAATAATCCTCTCCTCTGTGTCCCTAATAGAACTGAAACTTTCGTTACCAGTGCTAAGAATTTTTTTCATTCTGTTTCAGGACAGGAGGTGAGGTTTATGCTTGTTCAAAGCTTGTCCACCACCAAGGACGCCATATCCAAGACAGGCTTAAAGTAAAACCTCTTAAACATGGAGTACGACGACCAATCGGCTGCATTAGGGACATCCTGCAGCCGGGCACCCAGAGTGAATGTCTATTGGGCAATAGTCCGAGAAGAGATAGCTTTGAAAGTTTTCTTGAGGTTTATTAACAGTTGTCTCTCCCCAGGAGGACGAAACTCTTCTGTCATACTCTCATAGGACGAGAGGCACCTCACCACACACAGCTTTGGTGATCTATCAAACGCCAGGTAGGAGACCACTCGGGAATTAGATTTTGTTCAGCGCAAAATGTGGAATGTCACTCCTTCCACGGTGAAACTCTGCCCGTAATATCAAGAGCTCGGAAATCTGAGACTGAATGGCAAGAAATCAAACATAGCAACATGGCTAGTTTCCCAGAGATCACTTTGCGAGATAAAAATTAATTTCTCTGCAACGATTTGAAAAGATTTAGGACTCGATTAACATCACACAAAGAAAAATATCTAGGCTCTGGTGGTAACGCCAGATGGATTCCTCTCATCAGCTTTCATACAACAGATGTTCACCTACATGGTAATCTTGTATCAGGATATGTCCTGCTGAAATGGCCGACCTAAAAGTATTCACAGTCCTATAGGTCAAGTCATTCCAGAGATGTCAGGAAATTCATAGCCTGGACAACATCGGACCCCACGTGATCGCTACCTCTTTGTACACACCAACACATCCATCACAACCGGGCTGATTTATAGCGTTAGGTGGTACAGTCAGCCCTCAGCTTCTCGGCCTTCAGCTTCTTCTGAAAGTCCAGTGACTCTCCACCTTTCCCTGTATCCTCCAGGCCATGAGAGGCAACCTGCCTTGCAGGACTAGAGGGTGAGGATTCCCTAGATGGTCCCAGAGAAGATTTGGAGTGTGGGGTAGAGGGATTGGAAAGTTCCAGAAGAACTGAAAACCACACTTGCAATCTTCTAAAGGGTGTGATGAGGACTGCCCATGCCTGCTGTCACTGCACCTGAGTAGACAACCTCATTATATTTGAAAAAGGGGGAAAGGCATATCCCCGTTCCAGCGACCAATTCTGCAAGAAGGCGTCCGTTGCCATCACTAGAGGATCTGGCTTCCTGCTGAAAAATCTGCCTACCTTGTGTTCCAGTTGTGCTGCAAAAAAATCCAATCCTAACAGACCCCATCGATTGTCGATCCTCCTGAAGATCTGTGGATCCAGTTGCCACAGGCTTATGTCCGACCATTCCCTAGAGCACCAATCTGCCACCTTATTGGATATTCCTGGGTGATACTCCACCGTGACCGATATGTTGTTGGAGAGACAAAACATCCAGAACTCCTTGGCCAGGTCTGCCAGAATTTTTGATCAGGGACCCCTCAGATGATTGATGTACTGGATAGCCGACACATTGTCCATCTTTAGGAGGGCACATCAATTCATCTTCTCTTTGGTCCAAAGTTGGTCCTTCCATTAATTCCAGGCAGTTTATGTGGAGCTGTTGTTCCTCTTGAAATGGCGGTAAACTAACCAGCCAATGAATTCTCTGTTTATCACAGGTCACTGACCTCCACCCCGTTTCTCCACCAGGAAAATGTTGTTGAGAAAACCTTCATGTGGAGAGAAGTCGGGGCAATAGCATCTTCGCCCAATAAGTCCATCACCTCCTGATCCATCAAGATATTTTGTGCTTTGGAAAAAACCAACAGACGTGGGTAGGAGTTTTGCTCTGGGGAGACGTAAAACTCGATGGGAAACATTTGAACTGTCTATATAAACCACGTATCCAAGGTAAACACTTCTCAATTGGGTAGTAACAATGCCAACTGACTTCTCACTTTTTATTGTGAAGAAGGGCAATCAATCACCAGATTGAAGTCCATGAAACTGCACTCTGGAGGAGCCTTGTGCACCTCGCCCTCTTTGGCCTCTCCGGGAGAGAAAGAACTCCCCCTGGTTGGACTGGTCTTGGCAATGGTTCTTTCGGTATCCTTGGCGGGGGGCTTGTGTGTAGAAGTGGCTGGTCGAGCAACCTCTGCCATGACCAACCCCGACAAACTTTGAGGGTGGAACATTTTCTTAATGGAGGAATGCGCGTTATCCAGGGATGTGAATGTGGAAACAAACTTTCCCAACTCTTTAATAAATGGTTTCCCAAATAGCCCCCCTTGGGCCACTGCTCCTGCTTCTGTGGAAGCCAGGTCCCCCACCTTTATTAGGAGGAAACCCCACCTCTTGGTGGACAATGCACACTGCGCATTGCCAAGAAACAGTATTGCGCTTTATGCCCACCCAAAGAGGATTTCCAGTGAGACAGGGTTACCTGAAGACTTTGCCTCCTCTGCCAAGTTCAGAATCTTGGTCAAAGGCCCTATGACATCAAGTAGTTTGTCTTGGCAGGACCCACCTATGCCCCTTTTAGGGTCACAAATATATTTTGCCAAAAACATTGCCATTCTGGTATCAATGTCCGCCAGGAAGGGTAGCGTACATTCAGCACAAAGACACGCTCACACCTCCTTCTCAAGGGGCTTGCGGAAGCAGTACACCACATATTGGACTACTTTGGTGGAAGGGGACATTTCTGCAGACCTTGGATGAATGAGGTCAGCCTGAACCAGCATATCTGATAGACCATCAGGGTCATCATGCATGGGGATGTGAGTAGTGATAGGGGATGGACTCTATCGCCTCGAAGGGCCTGTCTCATCATTAGAGTCACCATTGAAAAAGTCATCATCATCCTCATCCGGAAAGGAGGGGGCAAAGTTTGGGTTGTCTGGTCTGAGGCCCAGTAGCGCCCCAGGTCTTAATCAAGGCTGTTGGGGAGGGTCTAGATAGGAAGGCCTTTTTGAGCTCTCAAATGCACTCAGACAAACCCCTTGCATCTGCCTTACACTTCAGCGGGCGTTGGCCACCCTGGTCAGGTGCTGTGAGCGAACCCCTGTGGTGGGCTGAATTTATTTATATTTTTAGAGGAACCAGGCACGAGTAAGCAATGCGAATCAGGCGCCTTTCAAGTGGCGGGATCGCTGAGAATACATTCTGCTGGATTGAGGACTCTACTGCCTCACAAAATTCATCATGAAGAAGGAGCACCGTGTATTCAGCCTAGATTTGTATGTCGAACACTTAGGGGCCATTAGGTTGGCAGGCGGATCGCCCCCGCCGGGCCGGCTGTAGCCACCTCTGGCCCGGCAGGGGCGATCCGCCTGCCATCGTTGCCTGATTGACCCCCCCACCATATTAGTATGGCTGGGAGGTCCGAGGCGGACGGAAAGACCATCCGCTGCTTTTCCGCCGGTCAACTCGTCGACCAGGCGTAAAAAGGCATGATATGGTGGCGGTGTCTGCAAGACACCGCCATCCATATCAGGATGTTGGCGGAGATGTGCCATGGAAAGGAATGCAGTTTCTGCTTTTGGGGGCCCGTTGCGGACCCCCAGAGTGTTGGGGGGGTGCACACATTGGCGTGGACATGGTAGCAGGCACCACGCGGTGCCTGTCACCTTGTGCATGCCAATGCACAACGTGCATCCACCGCATTGTGGCAGGCGGTGCTGTGTGCCCTGCCCATCACAATGTTGTGGATGGGGGATGCCACCGCCACGGTGGCATCCTAATGGCCACAGCGGGACCGCCGCACCTCTGGCGGATGGTCCCGTTCACCGTTACGGTGGTGGGCGGTCTTTGGCCGCCCGCCATCGTAATAGCCCCCTTAGTTGCCTTATATATGTATAAGGATTTCTTTGGGGCTGCAATATGGTACTGTGCAACACCAGTGGATGTGGGTACACTAAATAATGAGAAATGGGACTTGCCTTGAGGCCAAAACATCCTCTAATGAATTTATATGGGTAGATACATAAGCGCCAGGGCCGGGCCCCCTAGCAGCAGAAATTAGTTTGAGCGTGTCGTACAGGGCCGGACTGGCCGTAGCGGGCACCGGGAAATCCCCCGGTGCGCCGCACGGGTGGGGGACGGTTTTGGGCCCCTGGGTGCTGTTTTTGTTAATGGGGCTTATGGCCCTGTCACAAAATCGACCGAAAACCGGCCCTTGCAAAGAGCTCGCCCCCAACCCCCCCCGCCCGGGGCGTGCACTTTGCCAGGGCCGGTTTTGGTTCCCAGACCGGCCCTGGTGTCGTACCAGTAAAGATTTAAACGCTGTCAGGTACAGACCTGGTCATGTACAGGCATTGTAATGTCGTGACTGTGACGCGATACGCCTTATGCGTACGCGTCAGGCCACGTGGGCTGAATGAATAAATGATGGTCGTGCGCGTACGTACGCCACTAAGGCTACGACGGCGGACCTAGTATCACAATCACATTGTCTCCGAGTCTTGTTGGCCCAGCGTAGGCCATTAGTCGCGACCTCCCGGCGGTGGCATTCCCGTCGGTGAACGACGGGAGCCGGAGGACACTACACGAACTGGCGACGAGGGCGGACGTGCCCTCGCCGACACGTGGTGCGCTGGTGTGGCGGCCGCGAGCGCTGCTCTTGGCTCGCGGCGCTAGAGCCCCAGCGTGCAGCGCGGTGTGCGGATTCCCGTGCCCCTTGTGGTGTGCCTGGTGCGCGGTGAGATCGCGCTGCCCAGCGGAGGCACTGCACAGGCCTTAAAGGGTGCCGGTCGTGGTGCCCCAAAACGTGTGAGCCCGGTAAGTGCCTGCTGATCGTGCCACGGAAGTACCTGTGGCTGAGTGACTGTGGCCCCACCTGCTGGGAAGGTGGAAGAAAGCTCCTATCACAGTACAGAGGCCTAGCCCTCAATTACATCACCTAGGAGGGAGGCCTATTAGTCAGGAGCAGGCCTAGTGCAGAAACCCAAGCACACGCACACAAGGAGACAGGGGGTGCGCCCCGGAGAAGGGAAAGGCCCAAGTGGACTGGAGGCACAACAGGTAGTGGACACACACACGCAGAGGCCAGGGAGGACCACGCACAGCGCTGAGCAACAGCCATGGCCACGATACCGCCAATAGAACCCTTCATAGTACAGGGGTCACCTTCTTCGATTGTGGCCAAGTGGAAAGACTGGGAAGATCGGCTGCGTATATTCTTTGAGGCCACCAAGGACCATAGGGACCAGAAAAGGGCAATGATTATACACCTGGGTGGAAAAGATATTCACAACATTGTCAAAACGCTAGTGGAGGCCACTCCCAAAACACACCTGACACTGATAGCCACCCTTAATGAACACTTCGAACCGATGGCCAACCGCGATTATGAGAGGTTCATCTTCCGGCAAGCGCGCCAGCTTCTGGAAGAATCACTAGACACGTATCACGCCCGCCTGAAAAACCTTGCAGCCACGTGTGGCTTTCAGGATGAGACTGAAGAAATTAGGGGGCAGATCATCCAGGGCTGTGCATCAGCCAAGCTGCAAGAGTGCATACTAGAAGAGTCCTGATGATGGGTCGGACCAAAGAGCTGTCGAAAGCGCGGGCGGCGCACATGGAAGCCGTTCTTCAAGCGCCAGTGAAGACCGAACCTGTCAACGCGGTGTCGACCAGACCCACACAGAGGTGGGGCAAGAAAAAAGCGGGAACACCCTCCCCAGGACAGTCACAGTCATGTGGATACTGCGGGGGACCGCCGCACGCAGCAGCAGAGTGTCCTGCGAAAGGCAAAAGGTGCTCCGGGTGCGGAAGATTCAATCACTTCGGAAAAGTATGCCGGTCAAAAAAGCACCGCAAGCCCCGACAAGCGGCGAACACCCTCAAGGAGGAAGATACAGCACCCAGCGACATGGATGACGATGAGGAGGAATTGAGAGTGGTGCACAAAATCCACATGATTGGCACGGCCACCCTGCAAGGCAAGACGCCTACCACAATGCAGTATCCGAGCAGGAGGTCAACGCAGTTGTGGATACAGGCGCCACCATTAACATCATGGCCGCAGCCCTACACAGCACCATGAACCCGAAGCCGACTCTACACCCCTCAACGATAACAGTGTTTCCATATGGTCAGGAAGCCCCTCTGAAAATACGCGGACGGTTCCGGACGGTACTCTCCCACGGCATGCAGTCGGTCACCACCAACGTCTACGTCACAGAAGACGGTCAGGGGATGCTGCTGGGGTGCCGAGCGGCCGAGGACCTGGGAGTCGTGACATTTGCTTTCTGGGTACACCAGGAATACCTGCAGAGCATCCTGGGCGAGTTCGAGGAGGTCTTCCGGGGGATCGGGAAGTTCCGAGTGAAAGAAATACATCTCCACATCGACCCAACGGTCCAGTCTGTCGCCCTCCGACATCGGCGGATAGCGTTTCATCTGAGGCCGTTGGTGGAGGAGGAACTCAAGAAGCTAGAGGCAGCAGGAATAATCGAAAAAGTGGTTATCCCCCATCGTTGTCGCCCAGAAGCCAAACAGCCGGGCGCGGTGAGGATCTGTGTCGACATGCGACTTCCCAACATCGCGATCAAGCGGGAACGCCACATCACTCCCACGATAGACGATCTCATCGGAGAAATGGCAGGAGCCTGTTGGTTCTCAAAGCTAGACCTCCGATCCGGGTATATATCACCAACTGGTGTTGGACAAAGCCTCCCGCAACATCACCACATTTTAGACACATGTGGGACTCCGGAGATACACCAGGTTAAGTTTTGGAGTATCCAGTGCCGCAGAGGTATTCCAAAATGTGATACAGGAGTTAATTGCAGGCATCCCGGGGGTAATCAATGTCAGCGATGACATCATGATACACGCTAAAACTATCCAAGAACACAATGAGCGACTGCTCCAAGTGCTACGCCGGGTACGGGATGCCGGCCTCACTCAACGAGAGAAATGCGAATTCCTAAGAAAAAAACTGCAATTTTTTGGCTATACATTCTCCCCGGAAGGGGTCAACCCAGACCCTGAGAAAGTTCAGGACATTAAAGAAGTTGTCGCTCCCACCAATGTCACGGAAGTCCACAGCTTCCTTGGGATGGTCAATTACTGCGGAAGATTCATCCAAGATTTGGCCAACCTGACGGCACCGCTGAGGGAGCTGACCAAGGAGTCCACCAGCTGGAAGTGGGGCGGCGAACAAGCCCAGGCATTCGAGAAAATCAAGGAGTCTCTCTCCAAAGCCACCACCCTGGCGTTCTTTGACCCCACCAAGTTAACATTGGTCGCCGTGGATGCTGGTCCGGTCGGGTTAGGAGCCGTCCTCCTTCAAAGAAGGAATCCTGAAGAAGAGTGGGCCCCCGTGGCATTTGCCAGCAGATCCCTTACCGCAACTGAGCAGAGATACTCGCAAATAGAAAAGGAAGCCATCGCTATTCATTGGGGGTGCCACCACTTCCATTTGTACTTGTACGGGAAACCGTTCGTAGTAGCAACAGACCACAAGCCGCTGGTGGTGCTTTTCTCAGGAACCTCGACTAAGCCGCCGCCACGGATTGAGAAGTGGATGCTACAACTCCAGAACTATAATTGTAAAATAGAGTATCAGCCAGGATCCAAACACCCGGCCGATTACCTGTCCCGCCATCCTCAAAGCCACGGCCCAGGAAATGGAGGAGGCCGGTGACACTGAGGAATACGTTAGATGTGTCACCGCTCGATCATGCCCTATACCCATTTCCATGACCAGCCTACGGGAAGCCGCAGGCCAAGATGAGTGTATGCAGCGCGCCAAGGGAGCTATCCGGAGCAATAGCTGGCACAAAGCGAAGGAGGAGTGGAAGAGTTTGACAACCACGGCACTACGAATAATGGACAGCTGGTACCATGTCCGGGACGAGCTCACCGAGGATGATACAAGGTGCCTGCTACGAGGACACCGGCTAGTAATTCCAACATCTCTAACACAGAGGGTGGTGGACCTTGCCCATGTAGGACATCAGGGCATGGTTAAAACAAAATCGAGGCTTCGCACAAAGGTTTGGTTCCCACTAATGGACGACCTGGTAGAGGCCACTGTCCGTGCTTGCCCATCGTGCCAGGTCACTGGGGAGGCACCCTGACCTGCCCCCGTCATCGTGGAACCTCGGCCGAGGGTCCCTTGGTCCCGAGTAAGTGTAGATTTTGGTAGTCTTCCGGACGGACACCATACCCTGGTAGCCATTGACAACCACTCTAAATATCCTGTAGTGGAGATACTGTCGGCATTCAGCGCGACTGAAGTCATACCGAAACTCGAGAAGATCATGGCTGCACATGGACTCGTGAAAGAGATAAGAACGGACAATGGATCCCCTTTCCAAAGTCAAGAATTTGCCTCATAAGTGCAAGCGCTGGGCATTCATCATCGCCAGATCACCCCACGCTGGCCGCAAGCGAATGGGGAAGCTGAAAGATTCATGCGAACACTTAATAAAGTAATACGCATTGCACATGACAAGGCTCAATCCGTAGAACTGGCCATATTCACCTTTCTCCAGAGTTATCGCCAGACACCCCACATGACCACCGATGTGGCTCCCGTGCATCTACTAATGGGAAGAATAGTCACTGACACGATCCCTTATCATCCCGAGTGGCGACCGGAAGCTCCAGAGGACAGTGCCATTGATGCCCGGCGACAAAAAGCACACGCTCATGTCAGTATCCGGCGGAGAGCCGCCCTACCAAACATCCTTCGAGGGGACACTGTACTACTCAAGAACCGAGCCCAGGGGGGTAAATTCCGCCTGAGTTTTGAAAAGGAACCCTGGTCGGTGGTGTCCGTCAAGGGAACGTGTGTCACTGCCACTCGCGGGAGAGAGAGAATAACCAGAAACATGTTGCATTTCAAAAGGTATCATCCGCAGTGAGCAGAAGTAGTCCCTGACCAGGTGGGTGACACCCTCAACACAAGGCGGGTGGAAGACGTCGAAACTGGTGGCGGAGGGATGGAACCAGCCAGGGAGGACACGGGAGAAACTGACATTCCCCGGTCATCTCCGCAGAGAGAGTCACATGGTACAGCAGTGAGTCCTGGGCGACAGTCCCGCGAGGTTGTGACCCCCGTCGAGGAACAAGGCGGAGATACCGGAGACTCACAAGGCTGGGGCACGTCGCAGTACAGCCTGAGGAACAATCCTGAGCCCTCCCGTCGTTTAAAAGACTACCTGATGTAAGACTGTTCCATGTTATAATATTTGGAGTTTTGGAATGTTCTGCTAAAAGTGAACGCCGGGCGGGGAGTTCAATGTCAGGAATGTTGTAGTTAAATTTGGTTTTCATGTTTGTAGGGGAGGAATGTAATGTCGTGACTGTGACGCGATACGCCTTATGCGTACGCGTCAGGTCATGTGGGCTGAATGAATAAATGATGGTTGCGCACGTACGTACGCCACTAAGGCTACGACGGCGGACTTAGTAGCACAATCACCTTGTCTCCGAGTCTTGTTGTCCCAGCGTAGGCCATTAGTCGCGACCTCCCGGCGGTCGCATTCCCGTCGGTGAACGAAGAGAGCCGGAGGACACTACAGGCATCTTGCTGCTTCACTTTACCAATAAAACTACAGACCCCACAGGGCGTTTTATTCTTTCAGGCAGCCTGGTGGATAACAAGCACCAGACACAGTCTCAGCGGGGATCGCAGCTCATCGGAAGACCGTAGAGAAGGAGCACATCACCAGCGAAGCATCGAGATGCACGTAGTGCGACTGGCCGGAATGTGCGCCCTCTGGTGGGACGATGTATGTACCACACTCGCGTGAGACTCGAGCATAGTGAAAAAGTAATAAAAACGTCCTTAAAATGAGCGCTGAAACGTGTTCCCATGGTGGTACACACTAAACAATAAATTAAACACTGCAAGCAGTAATACATTTACGCAGTGTTAAGCCAGAATATAACGGAGAGTAAAGAAAACACTTATCTGCCTGCTAGAATAGGAAAGAAAGATAAAGTGACACTTATGAGGGACGAGAGACTGTTAATTGGTTTAAAGTTTTATAGCTTTTTTCATGTGATTTGTGGCAAAAGGTTGTTTTATATGCGTATGTTGAATCTGCTGAAGTAAAAATAAAGAGAGAAAGTAGTGCACAATCCCTGCGTCAGGTCCTGACATAGAATTCAGAGTGTCAAGCAGCAGTGAATTCTTATGTTTTAACTACAATGTATAGTTCAGTGAGGCCCAGACCTTTCACATCAGAGTCGAATTGAATCGAAAATAAGCTTTATTCGATATCACATTGTGAATCATAAAAGCATACAAATAAACATATAACAGTATTAAGTTAAAAACTAAACAAATAGAACTTAAAAAAGTACCATATAAATAAAAAGACGTACACATATTCCTTCTGTCAATAAAATATCTGTCACAGCTTCCTCCACCTGATAACAGCCTATACAGATTGAGACACAACAACACGTGCACAGATTTGGAAGAGATTGCAAACAGATAAAAGCTTGTCGACTTTGCACAAATCTTAGGGGCGTATAAGGGGCTTAATTAGGCAATTCCTCAAATCTGAGTAGTACTTACAGAAAAATAAGATGTGGATAGTACTCAACATAGATACATTGTCACAACGGCATTTCACTAGTTCATACGACCAGTTATTTGTGTTGGGAAAGCTGGTTAAGCGGTTGAAAATGTCCAACTTGAATCGTGTCAGAAAAAATCTATGCTGAGTGTTGTATACTTTTTATAAATAAGGTTTCATACCATGAGTAGGCAGAATAAGTTGCTTCTTCAGAACAGAAGGTTTAGTAATTTGAGAAGACAACCTCATTTCCTCAAGTAATGAATTGAAATTCAGCTTTAATGCTTTTCTGGGAATACTATTTAAAATCTCTGCGTGGTCAAAATACTCGGGATGGCAGATGTCCGACAAAAAATGTTTGACGAACTTAAGCCAAGGAATTTTAAGAGCGGACACTGATCTAAGACAGTCCTTTACAATGGCGCGATTAAGCTCAGATGACCAAATTTTATGCCAAAGCAGAACATCAGAGTCACATAATGAGTATGTGAGTAAATGTAAATGTAAATGTAATTGAGCTTATATAGCGCACAGCTACCCGCAGTGGGTTTCCCGGCGCTTGCTTAGGGAACCCGTCCTGGTATTCCCCTGTGAGATAGCAGGGTATCCAAGTAGTCAGAGATTGTATTAGTGTGCCAGGAAGGTGACCTGGGAGATAAAGCAGGGTTTCCACCTAAATCCTGAATCATCTAAAAGCTGACTTCCTGGGCTTTTTAAAGTTGTATGTGTGAGGTGCAGGAGAACTGTCTAACCTGCACACTTTTCCAGATAAATTCAGGATGTGCTGGGACTGATTGTCTATGACATTATTAAATAACTTCGTTGCTTTTTTTTTTTTTAAAGAAAAAGCAAGAGAGGGCTAACAACAACCATTGCTACACTTAGAGCATCAATGGTTATTCATATTATTCGTAACCAATGCACATACTCCCAAATCAAAGCTCTGACAACAAATTAGAGAAAGTTGGGGTGTAGCAACAGAGATGCAGGACACAAGTGCACTTGCAATAAGGCATAGAGGTGGTTATTATTAAGAAGGAGAAGACATTTTGGTAGTAAAAAGTTATCACTATAGAAGTCATTAACAAGAAGTATACATATCCTCTGACCATATTTGGGGTACATATAATCAGAGGCATAATATTCAAACTCTGTTGCAGTTGTGGTGTAGGTGCAGGGGTCACAAAGAAAAATACACAAGTTTTAGCTGGAGTTGAGGTTTAGCAGCAGGAGACCCAGTTGGAGGAAGAAGAACATAGGAGCTTAGCCAATAATTCAAGTGTGGTTACAAAGGATTCAGTAAGAATTCAGAGGCACTGACAGCTAGTACGTACCAGCAGCAGGAGACTGTGGAATGATATTAAGGACCAGATGTACATAGGTTTGGCTTTGCGATTACCAAATAGTGAACATTTGCGATTCGCTATTTGGAAATGCAAACACCCATGTACTCATTTGTTTATGACACAATTTGCGATTACCAGTGGGTCGCAAATAGACCTACCAAATTAATATTCATGAGGTAGGTCTCGGTTTGCGACACATTGCGAATTGCTAAACTCACAGGGATTGTGGCCTGCTGGGCTCAGCAGACCACCATGTTTGTGATTGCTTTAAAAAAAAGTTTAGATGTTTCTGTTTTCACAGAACTTGATCCCTACCCAGAAACATTTATCTATGTCCTTCTTTTGACTTCCCTGCAGCTTGACCCTGACAATACCGGCTTCATCGGAGCAGACACCTTTGCCAGCCTAGTCCACAACCATGAGCTGCCCCTGGACCCTGCCAAGCTGGAGATGCTCTTTGCACTGGCGCAGAACAATGATGATGGGCAGATTTGCTATCAGGAGCTGGTTGACCTGGTCAGTAACGTGAGTACTCCTGCATGTGCTATAACCTTAAGTCACACTAGCCTTGTCTAATACAATCATATCCCTGCTGTAGTGGTTGTCTGCTGTAAATGCCAATGATGGTGCCACTATAGCAACTACTTAAGTGTGTCAAAAAGTGCAACAAACATGCAGTTTGAGATATAGATAAGAGAATATGTTTCAATTGAGAATGTGAGTAAAATGAGCATTGTACCTTTCAAATGAAGGTCATCTCTGGACTTTGTTAGCAAGTAGTCAAGGGTCAGCTTCTAGAGAGATCTGGCATCACAGTTGCAGTGTGTCAGGAAGGTGTCCTTCAACATCCAGATGACTTTCCAGGCACACTCTGCATAACCCACCTAATGTTTGTCCTCTTGGAGCTCTGCTCAGTTTCATAAAGGGGCAGAGGGAACTAGACAGTCCTGATTAAAAACATCAGGAGGTGTTCTTGATATGAGTAGCATATTAAAATGTACTTTCAAAGCAAAGTTATAAGGACCTCAAGCGAAAGGAAGAGGAGGCATGACTAAATACCATCTAGTAGGATTGGGCTAAAGGTACGTTTTGGAGTCATGTGAGCCTGAACATCTATGTATTTCGAGAAATTCCGGAAACTTGACTATTCAGAATTGCTTCCTAATGGACTTTCCAGAAATCTAGGGGCTGTGACCACAGAATATGAAATACAGCAAACTGTTCTTCCTCAGTGGACTGTTTCTCCCCCTATTTTACTTTATCTTTAGACAGGACAATCCCTACCACCTTTTGTGCCATGAAATAACCTAAAAGGTTGCATGCAGCACACTACTAAACTCTCAAATAAATAAACACATAAAGATTTTAAGAGTCAGATATCCACGTAACTCACCAGTATAAAACCATTTTACCTCCAGACCATACACTCATATTCCTCCTCCTCCTCCCCCCTAACCCCCCTCTCCTCGCCCCCACCTCCCCCCGGAGGGCCGATACACGTAACTTCCATATCCGTTCTCACATAGAATTTGGCAGAGGCAGGCAGTCAATGTACAACGCTGGTCTTGGCATGGCTCATATCCAGTTATATTGCTTGACATCACAAATGGTGGTCATTAACGACTGGTTAAGTGGGGGTTTGGACGACCCAGCCTAACGGATGGAACTCTCTCGCCTGGGCTTGGACGCTGTTGTGGAATTGCTGTATGGGGAGCCTGTATCCCAGCACTATCCATGCCTAACCGTATTGGTTATCAGGGTGTGGCGCATTGCCCAGCACTTTACAGGATGGGACAAAACTATCACGCAGCTTACTCCCCTGTGGACTTGGCACTGGCTACAGCACACAGCTGGCTTCTGGGTTTTAAGGGGTCAGACAACATAGGGCTCACCACCCTTGGAAGCATCTGGCGTGACTAGTACCTGCAGTTGCCCCATGCCCTAGCCTACCATCCAAGATTCCACCACCTCCCCCGAATTCAACCCACTCAAGGCTAAGGTGCTTTTGGGTCAGCTCAGCAAGAAGGGCAATCTCATGTATATACCCTACACTAGTCATTAAAGCCCCAGAAGAGTTCCTTCCCTTCAAATAGAAGTAGGAGGGGTGGGTGGGCTGGGTGGGCCCCTTGGATGATGTGGACTGGCAGGATGCATGTGTAGTGTGTCTTGAGGGGTTGCCATCTCCTCCAGGCTGCGGCTAACCCAGCTGTACTACTTACATGCCTCCTATCCCACACCCCGACGATTGTGGCACATGGAGGCTCTCTCCAAACTCGATGCTTTCACTGCAATGACCTGAACCCGGACTTCTTCCATGTGAACTGGTCCTGTCCCTGGCTGTGGGGGTTCTGGCATGGGATTGAAGAGAGCCTGTCCGAGTTCTAGACAAAGAGGTGACCTTGACTCTGAGAATGAGCCTACTGGGCATCCTAGAGGACTTGAGAGGCCCCAGTGCTGAGTGAATATTCGTGGGTGTGGCTACCCTGGTCGCGAATTGCCCATACGCAGAAAAACACCTCACACCCCCACCCTTGCTGAGTGGCGGGCAGGTGTGAACTGGTGTGCATGATGGGAAACAGCATTTACAACACTGTCAATACCATGCAGGTAGGTAACAACGCTGCCGTTACAACGACCGCGTTGTTACCACGCGTGGCATTACATTGCAAGATGTTTCAACGACTTGCGCTAGGTGGCGTGCAACACCAGGGAATGTGTTGGATTTTAAATCCAACACCTTCCCTGCTGTTGCGCTAACTGGAGTAGGAATAGTAATTTATACTATTGCTAAGTCCAACAAGCCACCTAGTGCAAGTCGTTGAAATGGCACGCGTGTTAACAACGCGGTCATTGTGACGACCGCGTTGTTACCTATTGCGTGGTAATAGCACGCATTGTAATGTGCTATATTCGTGCATGATGGAGCGGCCGGTTTACCAGGCATGGGGATGCCTGCAGAAGCATAATAATATTTGGGGGAAGTGGTGGGTGTACTTTGGACTTGAGACTTCTGCGGGGTGAGGATGCTCCCACATATTATCCTGCTGTTGGTGCATTCAATGATCATCTATGTACTAAACCAAAACGTTTTTCTACTTGCGTTCTGTTTGTTTGCTAAACTAAAATCAATAAAAATTGAGTTATAAAATAAAAATAAATGGGTTTCCAGAGCCCAGATCACAGCAATTTTTTCACCCACGTTTGCCCCCTAGCCTGAGCCCCATGTGCAGGACCCAAAATGACTTTAGCAGAATAGGGCATACATGGTGTGACGATTGTGGAGCCCTCCCAATAAACAGTGTATCATTAAAGACCCTTCATAGTCTAAATAGCGGCAGACGTCTTGCCCTTCAGCACTGGCTCAAGTTCAATTGATCATCAAAGGTCAAATCCAGGTAGTTGGATTAGCTGACACACTCAAACTGATGTTTCATGTAATATGTAAATCTATATATCTCTACCTAAATAACATAATATTAGAGTCCCTCAATTAATCTGAATATTGTTTAAACAATAGAATTTTGTCAATTTGTCAAAGGCTTTAAGATTCCTGACTGATACACGGTCCATTATAACTGTATCATCGCCATACATCAATGTAGGGATTGGTTCTCACCCAGGTTTAGGTGAAAAGGAATTTGCTTCATTCAATACATCAGAGAAGTCAGTAATACAGAGATCAAACAGCCAAGGATGTCCTCCCTTGACAAGTATCGGAGTTTTTACTCTGTTTGTCATCCCACCTGTGTGAACAAGATGCATATATCTCAGGTACTTTTGTATGGAGCCTTGATGGAAGAATCAGTCAAGGTATTCCCCATTTGGCCATTTGTTTCACAGAAGCCATTGGTTAATGTGATGAATCTGCTGGCACCAAAACAGAGCGCACGAGAGAGCTGTGGACAGCGGCAGATATATTTCTGTTTGGCATCCATGGATTAACTTACTAGCATGAGGCCATCCTGTGTTCATCAATAAACCGCACAGATTTTACCGGTATGATCCATTTTAGCTAATAGTTAGAAGGTCCCAGACTCTCTCCAGTGTGAAAGATTGGTATATGGTCACTGCCCTCCAAGCATAGGGGATACTATTTAGAGATTTATGGATTGTTTCATAGCAAGCTCATGTTGTGATCATCATCATATTCCTTTATTTCGGCTCATAAAAAACCCTAAAAGTCAATAGCATACAATCATACAAAATAAAATGCATATATACAATTGCATATAGGTACATTGAAAAATTATGCAATCGTTAAAAATTTTAAGAATGAGCTTCAACAATCTCGACTCTAATAAAATCTTGGGGCATTGCTCAAAGAAAACAATCGTCATTTCTTACCACTAATTTTCTTAGACCTCACATGCCATATTGCTGATAGCAATTTAAAAAATACCAGGGCCACTGGTGTTTGTTCTGCATACTCTCAGTGCTGTATGACGATCCCTAAAGCCCATCAGTTTACAGAGTGGTTTAATCTAATGGAGACGTTGCTTTTTATGGGTCGTTCAGAAGAATAAAACATGCTTGATGGACTCTACTTCTGCGCATCCCATTGGACAAGTATTAGATCTATCTGTCTCGTTTTTCCATAGACAAGTGAAAGTTGTTAACTGTAGGGTCCCCAGTCTGACCCTGATTTAGCAGTTTAGTTACCATGTCTTAAGTATATGTCAAACTCAAAAGCACATTTAAATGATAAAAAAGCATCTGTCAATCTACCTGGGGTTATCCCTGAAAATTTCCCTCCCAACACAAAATTCCAATAGGCTGATTTTAGTTTTTCAATGGCATTGCATGGGAGCTGTAAGGGGGTATGACCAATAATCCCCTGAACCTAGCTTGAATAACCAACTCTTTATATGGAAACACCAAGGGATCCTGCCAGCACACGAGCCTTCCAGCAAACCTGGAAGCTATTCCCTGTAGGGCTCTAGCTCCTCTGTTTACCACACTTTAAACCAATATTGCATAGGTCTCAGAGCATTAATATTGGAAATGGATCTCAAATTTTGCTCCATGCGGATGGTAAGTGTGGGAGTGCTTTGGGGAATTTTTGCTAATGTCTTGAGAAAAGTATTCTCTGCATTCTACCAGATATCCAAATTCCAATGGCCCCAAATATCTGCCCTATAAAGGGCCACCGCACAGACTTGGCTTTGATAGATTTCTATGGGACTGGAAATAGGGAAGGAAGGTGCCCTGTTCACAAACCTTATCATAGAACTGGTTTCATAGCAAGCTATTAATATGAAGCCCTACCAAAAATCCGTTTGGGCAAATTATGTCCAGGCATTCAGATGTAGAGAGCCCAATTCCACCAATTTTCTCTGGCACTAATTGACTAGGGTGTGTCCAAAATTATACTTCTACAGACATTCTTAATTTGCATTGGTCCAGTAGATATTCCTTTTAATCTTTATTAACAACTATTCATTCATTCCATTAGAGGCCTCATTAGCCTGCAGAACAATTGTATTGCCCTTTGAGGAATTAAATGCTATTTTACATTGAGTGTTTTTTTTGCTTTTATACATTTTTTAAATTCCTGCTGGACATTCTTAGTGAGAGTTAGACTTCTGTCCTCAGTCATTCATCTATTCTAACTAGCACCATCATTCCGATCCACTTATTGTACGATTTCCGGGATCGTGAATCCAATTAGTTTTCTCGAAAGTTCCCTTTTGAGCATTTCAGTGTTTCAGCAGTTAACCTTTTTACTAATGAGCCACATATCAGCAACTGCTGCTACATCATTCAACTTCTCATTCCTGTGGCTATGAATATGTGGGCTAGCTTATCTCATGAGGGGAGCACAGTATTAAACTGTTATTTCCTGTTAGTCGTTTGTGCTTATTTACAAACCCATTCTGTGGATAACAATCCAGAAAAGCCTGTGTCTGCTACCAGTCAACGCCAGGATTGCAAATGACACATCTTGAATGATCCAATCCTCCTGTATTCACTCATCAATAATTTCATGATCCTGCCAGTCTGCATGTTGCTGTGGAAGCAGTCTGCAGTAGTAAATGCAAGAGAATGAGATGTGTCCTAAAGCTCTCTATTGAAGGAAGGAGAAACTCCATCCACACCAGCCTTGCTTCACAGAGCCACCTGTCATTGTCAACCATCAAGCCACAATATCCCAACCAGTCCATTTAGAACATACCACCAACACCATAGGATATCACATAGGAATACACCAAAAGATTAAGAACAAGAACACCAATACAATACATATTCAACAATACAATTCCCAAAAAGCTGGATAGTAGATTGGCAAAAGTATTCCGATACACATTTCACTGGTTTCTTCAATTCTGTAATAGCTCATCATCATTCTATTTATCATAAGGAAGGTAAAACATACCCAACAATGTTTTTGATAAATCATTGTGCGCACCTGATTTAAGATTGATCTTTGCTAATAGGACATTCTGTCTGTGAGACTGAACTTGCTCCAGTAAGCAACATAAAGTGCCTTCTGCTGTAACCAGCAGGCTACCTCTCTAAGGCCCCTGCCTCCACTGAACTGCTGGGCAAACATGTTGTTTCATCTTACTGAATGACTATGTGTCCTCTAGAGCTATGAAATCACATTGAAAGAAAGATATAAGGGCACTGCTTGTGAGAACACATAGAAGACCAGCAATATACAATGGCAAGAGACTGGGCTAGTCGTCTGCGGTAGAATACTGTTGAGAGTGCTTTTTGGTGCTATTATCAACAAGAAATTACTTTAACCTTCTACTCCTATCTAAAGACAGGGGTTCAATTTTGCTCAGAATATTACACTTACATGTCCTTTGTAATCTGGACCTCTGTTTTAATGGAGGTCATCTATGTCACAGAATGGTTCTTACTATGGTAGAGCACCACTTCTCTGATTTCTTTTACTTAAATAATTTCTGTATCCAATTGAGGGGTCAGTTATCTTCATCTGCTTACTTTTTAGTATCACAAGTAGGACCTGTGGTAAATCAAATCTCAGAACTATAAATTGTTCAGAATTGAAGCCCCCTGCAGACAGAAAAGTATATTCAGGAGCTTTATTCCCCTGGGCAGTGGACAAAGAGAATATGGCTCTGTGCATGGCTTGAGCCACTGAGTAAAACTGCATGTCACTGTGACCTAATGAGTGAGACACCTTGATGGTAGAGAACATAGCTGTATCCAGTCTTTGTTCTAAAGGATTCGCTGGGTGGACATAATTGATGAATCTAAGCTGGGTGGTGTTATGCCCAATGATCATGCATATCTTTTGTGGAACTGCAAGTGGAATTCAACTTCAAAACCACACCTTTATGGATACTTCCAGCTGCTCCATGCCTCTCATCCCTCTTCACACTCAGGTGTAGCCTTCCTGAGTTCATTCCCCTAGAGGCAAAACTTACATGTGCCAAGCTTGCAAGTAAGAAGACACCACAGATCTTTTAGCTGCCCAGATACATTTGAAAAAGCAAAGAGAGCATATGAAGAGGTATAGGGGAGCTGATGGATGAGCTCAAGGGAGGACTTGATAGCACCAAGAGAACTCAACATTGGTGCAGTATCTGCTGCTAGAGTTTATATGTAGTTAGTGGGCACAAAAAAAAAGATTTATGCCCTATTATGTGCTTTACCATTTCTGATCGTATATCTGACCCCTAAAGTGGCTTTAGCTTTAGAAACATGACATTGATAGAGATCTCAAGACATTCATCGACTAAGCCCTGCTCATCTCAGAAAGTGTGGAAATGGCATGGTGTGGGTGCACCTGACAAAAAGAAGTGAGTCAGAAGCAACAGCATCTGCCTGGTCATGCAGGCTCCAATATAGTGCCCAGGCAGGCCAAGGAAGCCTTGGATCATCTCGGGTCTGACGATATCCCGTTTTAATATCAACATACCAAACTGAATAGAATGACCTGGTCTCATCAGCTGTACTTCTCTTTTACGCTGGATCCAATCGGATGTACACATAAAGATGTGCACCTTGACCGTCAATA
The DNA here is from genome assembly GCF_964204655.1 of Triturus cristatus. NCBI lineage: Eukaryota > Metazoa > Chordata > Amphibia > Caudata > Salamandridae > Triturus > Triturus cristatus. The sequence continues at coordinate 673,323,286 of NC_140593.1, forward strand.
TCTAGCTGTAAGCTGATAATGTAATTCAAAGAGCAACTTCCTTTGTCATGTCAACTTGTGTAATCATTCTGCCTTTGTTGCCTAAACATGCAAAACTATATTTATTATTTAAAAAAAGAGCGTACCATTTTTTATAGAGGACACAGTGAAGGACTATCAGCTCATTTTGATTTTCATAAATTGAACAGGCGCTCCACCGGCTAACATCCGTTTAGCCATCCCAGTATTTGATATCCGTGAATATTCTCTAGCTGACCTACACCAAGCGTCCTTATGAGCGACGCAGGTGTGGACTTCAATTGAATTGGATGTCCGGCCACTGCTACACTAGTAAGAAACTTCCAGAAATCTAGAAGACTCAGGGCTTCATTTACAAAGAATTGGCGTAGGGCAGCGCTGCAAGTAATTTTGCTGCGCTGCCCAATGTCAATTTGAAAGGGCAGGAATGCACTGTATTTACAAGATGCAATGCCTTCCTGTCCTTTCAGTTGGTGCACAATTTGCAGCCGTGCGCCAATATAGGGTGTCAGTGTTGTTAGCATGATTGTTTTTGTGCAGGCAGGGGCACCTTCCTGCACAAAAACAATCATGAGAGGCGTTCTCCTCATTCTATGTGTGCTGCATTCTGCATCACTCATGGAAAGAGAAAAAAATCAGGGGAAATGTAAACATGCCTCCTCGTTACGCCTGCTCTGGGGAGGCATACGTTTTCAGTGCTGCCCCAGGTTTACGTGATGTTGTAAACCTGGGGCAGTGTCAAATTCCATGAGTGTTGAGTGGGAACACCCAAAGCAACAACCATGGAACGCCTCCTTGACATAGAGTGAGGCCATACAAAGCCACGCAGGGTGGCTTTGCGTCGCCTCATAGATATGACTGAGAGGCCTGCGCCACCGTATCGCCATAAAAAGTGAGGCTCCAGCGGCACAGGCCTCTTGTAAATGAGGGCCGCAGTTTTATATCTGCCCCCTTAGATTTGACCTTTTTCTAATAGTTCTTAAATTGTTTTCCAATAAAATACCAAATAATACATGTTTAAACAGGTAACCTTTCTATACTGGTTTATAGTCATTAATGCCTTTAGGCCTGAATAGCAGTTTCCTGAAGAACTGCGATCCCTGTGAAACCCCATGTTTGCACAGCGTCCGTAATTAAAAGTGGTGCAATGTTTATCGCACCTAGGGCCACATGTATCAAAAATCCATTGTGCATTCCCTAAATAACGAATTTTAGGTGATCACAATTTAAGGAATGCAAAATGGTATGTAAGAAAATAGCGATGACCTAATAGTGATTTCTACACACAATTGCAATTCGGTAATCTTACTCCAGTAGTTCCTGTAGGCCTAAAGTCCCATAGGTGCGAATTGTTTTGCATTACCTAATTTGTGAGTACCCAATTGATAATCGTAAATTACGTAAAGCAAAACCAAGGGTGACCAGGGGCCTAAGGCCCCCCTGAAACACCCCCAAAAAATGTAAAGTGCACACATGCCCCAAGGGGAATTGAAAAATGCTGTTTTGTGCATTTTCAAATATTGCACATAATTATCATCGACTTGGAGTCGACGGTAATAGCATTTCCTAAATGCACAGTTTGCGTTTAGAAAACGCTTGGTGGATATGCTTAGAGAATTGCAAATTGTGATTCCCTATTTCTAGTCGTAATTTAGGTAATCGCAAAAAATTGTGATGACCTAAAATGCCCTACTACAGCCATTCATGCATGTTGAAAGGCTATTTTGCATTCACAAACAGTCAAATTGACCGATTTGCACAGTTTGCAAATGCGAAATAGGTTGATACATGTGGCCCTAGTCTGCTAAGTTGCGAAACTGCACCCCAGTTGCATTTCAGCGGGCCAAAATCCGTGAAAAATACGTAGCGGACATGCATTTTCGGTGTGCTAAGAACTGAAATCCACATATTATGTCAATTTTCAGGTGAAAATTAATAAGCAAAATGTATCACATCACACCCAATAAATGTTTTACCCAGAAGTATCACATATTATCTGGTTCGATACATTCCGTCAACCCTCTGGGGCATTCGTGAGCCTGTACTTTGTATCATCAAAGTTGCATTCTGGAAAGGCAGTCTACCTTGGCGCACCTGGACACTCAACGAGTGCAACAATTGTAGAAAACTTCAGTTAAAGTCTTGTTCGGATTACGAAAAATATACAATGTTTCTTTCTCCCTGCTTCCTTGCACTAGTTACCAGAATAGAAGGTTTCTAGTTTAAAAAGTTTAAAGTGATTCACTGAACTTTCTATAACCCAGGTACTGCAGTACAGCAATATCCACCAGGTAAATGTTAGTACATAAAATCTGCCGAATGTTCTGGGGTAAAAATGCCCGATGCATATCGGGAAATGCAGATTTTGTTGCAGTAAGCGTCAATGTATGCATGTTATGCCCAGGTTTGAGGGCAAAACTCAAATGAATCAATAATTATTTCACCTTGAAAACTCCGAACACCTCGGATTTCATCAGGTGAAATAATTGTTGTATCGGTCACCCGGGCACTAAATTAGGGCCTTAGAAATGGGGCACTTCACTGTGTTTCAGTTCTACCTATGGGGGTCACGATATCCTGGTGCCGGTGCCAACCAGAGGACCTCACTCAAAAAGGCTGCATCCACCGGGGATGCATCCTGGTTCAAGGGGAAAGTGTTAGGCAAAAAGAGGTGCTTAAAATAAATTTAGAAGCCCACTTTCTAACACAAATGAATCATGATCAAACGAATGTTTTCACTGTGTCTATGGTGAGTCACCATAGAACACTGCAGACACCACATATAACAACACCAGCACCATATATGCAAGACACTCATTTATGTACATGAATAAATATAAAAATAAATGAAACCCAAAGGCCTTGATTACAAGGCAGAATCAGGTGCTATTTATTGAACTTCTCATAAAAACAATACGATGGGTGAGATAAATTGCACACATTACGAGTTTAGCTTTAAAAATGGGACCCAACCTGTAGATTTTGGTACTATCTCCACCAAAATGTGCAGGTCCCAGAATTTACTGGGCTTTTTTTCTCCAAGTAAATTCCAATAGGGTGGACCTTATCAGGGGTGATACACTCTTACCAACTAGTAATTGCGACCCCTGCACAAAAAGGTGTTTATGCTGGGGTCGTTAATTACCAAGGTTCCTTTTTGCTAGGCTGTTCTCCATTCCATTGGGTCACGGGAGGGGTGTACGCTGCTGCCCTGGCAGATAACTGCCCCTCATATTTAAAGTTCTCCACCAGGCTGGTGGTGATTGCTGTGCGTTCAGATGATCCACCCCTTGGTGTTTCCTCTGAAGGCAGTGAAGCTTAGCTGTGCACACACCATGTTCAATACATCCAGCAAAGTCTCCCGAAGCAGGGGTTGGTTGCTGAAAAACAATTCATCTTTGAGAGTCACGTGGTCTTTATTCTTCTTTCTCCCTCTATAAATTTGAGTCCTGGGATATAGTTCATGGACTCATGAAATGTGAGACAGTAGTTTAAATGCAACTGGTCTCCCAAAAAATGGATTGCTGCTGATCACTTGGTCATAGGAGGTCAACTGTCAGTCCAAATTTCAACTGGGATATCATGAACAGAGAAAGGTTTCCCAAACTAAGGGATTACACCCTCAGCGGAGGGAGATTAGATGATCTCAACATCTGGATATTGTAAAAATCATTGTTATCATGAATTATCATCAACCATCAACAGATATTGACTAATTGGGAGTGAAAAGACATTAGAAAACAAGCATTTGCAATGCAATAGGTCTCGCATTACTAAAAGTTTGAGTGATTGGTGTTGCATAATTATTTGCAAAGCCAATAGCTCAAACTTTCAGTAATGCACGATTTATTGTATTCCAAATGCTTTACCTTTGGTATAATCGCGGCACCCGCGCTTTACTTTTAATGTTATAAGTAAAGCGCGGGTGCCTCAATTATACCAAAAGTAAAGTAATAGAAATAAAATCTATTTCTTTACCTTTGGTATAATCGTGGCACCCGCGCTTTACTTTTAATGTTATAAGTAAAGCGCGGGTGCCGCGATTATACCAAAAGTAAAGAACTAGATGTTTTTTTCTATTCCTTTACTTTTGGTATAATCGCGGCACCCGCGCTTTACTTATAACATTAAAAGTAAAGCGCGGGTGCTGCGATTATACCAAAAGTTAAGAAATAGAAACAAAAATCTATTTCTTTACCAAAAGTAAAGAAAAACAAGTGGCGCGCACGTCACGTCTGTGTCTGGGCACGATCACAGCTCCTCCCATGGCCTATTGGTGTCTATTACACGCTTGCTGCGCGTAATAGACACCAATAGGCCATGGGAGGAGCAATGCGCGCGCCTCGGGCCAATTGCGTGCAGTCTTTTAGAATAAGACGCACGCATAGGCCAATGGGGGAGCTGAAAAGGAAACTCACATGCACGAGCGTGTGCAATTCCTAGGTCAGCTTGTTTTCCCCGTTTTTCACTTACTAAAGGTCTTGCGACCTGCGCGAGCACTGCTGCGCAGTGCAACGCAGGTCCCGAGACCTAAAAACATCTTGTATAGCATGCTTCCAGGGCCGGACTGGGAACCAAAACCGGCCCTGGCAAAGTGCTCGGCCGCCCCCCCACCCCAGGTTTGGGGATGCGGCCGTGCTCTTTGCCAGGGCCGGTTTTCGGCCGATTTTGTTACAGGGCCGATTTTGCAGCTATGCTGCAAAGACGGCCCTGTAACAAAAGCGACCCCCAGGGGCCCAAAACCGGCCCCCACCCATGCGGCCCACCGGGGGATTGCCCAGTGCCCGCTACGGCCAGTCCGGCCCTGCATGCTTCCCCTTTCCCAGGGTGCATTTTCAGTGTGGTTTTCCTGACAGGGCTTCAACAGAACAGACAATACATGTAATTGTCTGCTCCTCCGCAATGATGTCCAGCCTTGGGGACAAAAATGTGTCTTTCACTGTACCTTTCATCTTCACTAGACTCTGTAACCCAGTTCTACTGTCCACCCATTCAGCTGCAGTAATATTTTCACTGTGCCTCCCTAGCTCACTTGTACTTGTACCAGCTTGGGGACAGCCAAGCAATGAGTTGAAGAAAAGAAACAGCTTTCCCCTTTTTTAAAATCATCAAAGTATACATAATCCATGCATTTAGACAATTTAATTCTTAATTAAAATATTCATACTAAAACTCCATATAAATAACATCATAAAAAGTACTAATTTTAAAATAGAACAATAAAAATTCATACATTTCATTTGGTAACTTAACAGCCACGAGGTCAAGTAAAAATTCTTAAAAGTGAGTAAAAGATAAATAAGATGTAAAGTACAAAAAGATTTGACCATATTTTCCTGAACACAAGCTTTCCCTAGTATGCTTCAAACTTTAAGGTCATAGCAACAGTCACCTTCCGGCATACCAAACATATAGCGGGAATCTAATCAGCCTGGATCACAAACATCTGGCACCTAATCCAGAAGTTTAATAAAAAATGGTTTACAATAAAGACTATAGAATCAGATTTATCGTTTTTAAAGATTCTGTAAACGAGCTGATATTGTCTGATTGCTAAATTCAGGCATATTGGTCGTATCCTCTTCCTGCAAATTAGATGATATTCGGAGCGGAAAAACAGAAAATGTTCCTCGGATTCTTGTGCTGAGCCCCATGCAGGACATATTCCAGATGCTGGATCAATGGCATGGTGACTGAAAGTCCTTAAAGGTAAGTGTCCCAAGCGAAACCTGACAAACAAACTTTTTGCTAAAGGTGGTGAGATCAGATCTAAAAAAGGCTCAAACTTAGACAGGGCTTGAAATATAAAAACTGAGTTGTTAGACGATCGTTGGTCGTTCTCACAGCGTACCGTTCCACTACATACACCCTATACTTATCTTTTACTCTAATCAGTTTGTCTTTTGTATCCCTCTCTGTACTATCCCACAGACTCAGCATTTCCAACAACCTACACCAATTAGCAACATGTTTAAACCATGGTAATTGTTTGGTGCCACTGATCGTTAGGATCTCCCATAATTACTCGTGAAAGTTATTTAACTCAGGTGTTGTCCACAGTTGCAACCAGTGCATTAGAGGTTTTAACAAAGCCACATCCTCAATTCTCTTGATCCTAGATCAAAAATTAACGGGGTCAGAGGAGTGCCAATTGATACTGAAACAAGATATCTAACATAGATGTTTTCTCACGCCATCAATTTGTGTGTATCAATGTAGCCCCATACCTAAGTGCCGTAGCGTACGGTGCTTTGGGCTTTAGCACGGCCAACCTCCAGTGCAGGGGTCAGAGGCCGTATCTGCGACTGTTTGTGTAATCTCAGCATTTACTTGGATTTATGTCATAAAATAAGGTAGATTTTGTCACGTTACCGGTCCCATTCAAGCAAGTCAGTCAGCCTTATTCCCAGGTGGCCAAAACTGTTCACCCACTTAAGAGGTTTATCTGCGATCCTAACTGCTCGTGAACTTCCCTTTCCTTTCCCCCAAAACATACATTTCGGTTTTCTACATTAAGTTCCAGGCCCCTTTGCTTACAAAAGACCAGAAATGTATCTAGTAGATTTTGGAGGCCCATTGGTGTTGTGGAAATAAGTAAGGAGTCACCTGCTGATAGTAGGATCTGTAATCTCTTTTCCTTCACGTGGGGTGAGTCATTTCTACAATTCATGAGCATATTGGCCACTTCATTAATTACAAAGTAAACAGTGAATGCGCAAGTACGCACCCTTGGTACTGTCCACAATGAATTGGGATCTTGCTGGTTAGTTTACTCTGTTTTCCCTAGTGTACCTGGCCAAAGTTGTCCTCCTGCATTCTTGCTTTCAGATTTTCCAGATTAGCCATGACTCCCATGCCTACTATGACTCTCCATAGCTTCTCATGGGGCACAAGGTCGAACGCAGCCTTCAGATCAACGAATGCTACGTCTAATTTTTGTTTCTTTAACAGTACATACTTCCATGAAAGTAGTTTAAACCTAAAAGCCTGATGACAAGTGCTTATCTTTGTTTGAAAGCCCGCCTGGTAAGAAGATAGAATTGTTAGATGACTTATCAACCCAATGAAAACATTCATTAAATATTTATATCAAATCTGCAAAATCTCATATATAATACATACGATCATTACAATTAAGCTTGAATTTAAAATAGTAGTTATGTTGAACTAACTTCACTCTAATAAACCTATGCTACTGTAAGAATTTAGTGACAGCAAAACTACATGAGTGCTAGAGTCTGTTTTACATATCCTCAGAGCCGTCTGATAGTGTATGATTCCCAGTAGCCAACAAAGATGATCAATCCAGCTTGGTTTATAATAAGCTGTGCAGAAGAATAAAACATGCTCTTCATTCTCTCTCTTGCAAGGAGACACGGAAAGTTGCAAGGAAAAGAGGGCAATTTCAAAGTATTATTAGTTCGCTTGTGGCCCAGGAGAAGGATACCAAGTCTACATTTAATATAGAACACCCTCATTGAGACTGGGTTAATGTAGTTTAGAAGACTCCCACAGGAAAGTTCTGCTAACCATTTCCCAAAAACATTTTCTCAATATCTGATTTTAACACTTTTAGAGACATTTCTGGGAATTGATGTGAGATTTGACCAATAATATCACAAGCACAGAGTATCAAACAAGCATTTCACATGAGAAATCCATGATAACTTCAAAGCAGCAAGCCTATGTTTAACATCTAGCAATGCTACTGTACAGGGTCGGCTTTAGCGCTGGTGGCGCCCAGTGCGACAATGTTAGTTGGCGCCCTCGCCCAATCACCATCTCCACCACGGGTATCTCTCACTAGCACCCTTTAACAGTGACCAAGTCTCCATAACCACTCTCTCTCAGATGCATTGAATTAGTTATACAGGGACACTCATACCAGTAAAGGATGTCGGAGCATTTTGCATGACACACACATTACACAGAGACAATCAAACATAGGTTTGTAAATCAGCTTATAGGAAATGTTACATAAACCAAAGGAGTAAAAGTGTAGGAGTCACATGTCAACTATACTGGTAGGCCGTATAGTTTAGGAGTGCTTGGTGTAGAGACGCACAAACTCACAGCATAGTTGGGAGTTTTCCTTAATAAAAAAGAATCGATTTCTACCCAAAGTAATCCTTTTTGCAACATTAATCTATGCACTAATGTATACTTTGCAGTGTGTATGCAGCTCTATGATGAAAGTTAATACCTCATTGATCTATATTAGGACTTTAAGTTATCAATTACAAGGAACAAAAGGATGTCTCTTTTAAAAGCAGTAACCTGCTGATCTATTTACATTATATGCACTCTGTAATCTACATGGTACACGCTTTTGGCAGCAGGCATATTAACCCTCTGTACTACCTTCACATCAGTCAAAATATCAACTATACAAAAATCCAATCTCTCTCCACATAGAACATTAATCAGAAGAGATAACTTTACATTTTTGTGAGGCCTGGTAATTGCCGGAGGAAAGGAACGCGGCAGCAGGTGCTTTAAAAGTATAATAAACGTGCAATCACGGCTCCCCCAGGAAGCCAGCACCCGGTGCAGTGGCACCGGTTGCACCGCCCTAGAGCAGGCCCTGCTACTGTATAAGCACCTAATTCATCTGTAGTCCAAATACTTATTCAATATAGAAGGGGCTTTTAATACATAATGCGAGAGACAAGGTTGCGTCATAGCAGAAACATAAGTGCACTCATTGGGACCTTCACTAGTGATTTAATAAATGTATTTTCACAGTTTACTAGCATCCCAACTTTCCAATGTCTTTTTTTCTTCTTTTTTTTTGTTTGTTCTCATATCACCTCCGATGAGCACTATCGGGCGCACCTGCAAGCAAGTCCTCTGTGTGGCTCCTTATCTCAACTTTCCCAGCTGCTACTCACTTGAGATGTTTAACCATTGGATGTGAAAAATCAGATTTCACTGGCCACCATAGCAAGGGGGGCACCTCCAACCTCCTGCCTGCCTATACCAAATATAATCAAAAAGGGGCTCACCTCCAAGGTTCTTCCTAAAGTGTCAGAGATGTTCTTACTCACACCTGACTAATATTCTTCCAGATTCGGGCAGGTGGTGAACATATGTACTTCATCAGCGTCACAACAACCACACCATTTACACCTGGGGTCTTCGCCTCCACTTAGCTTTGCCAACTTTGACGGGATCCAGTAGGCCCTGGAGAGGGCGAAGAAGTGGTTTCTCCTTAGTGCAGCAGATTTAATCACAAAGATACTTGACATATTTCCTCCTGCTTTATGCTCTGCAAGTATTCATCCCAAACGAGTTGTGAAAGTTTCAGGTTCTCATCAGCTGCTTTCAGAAAATACTGATACCAATGAGCTACTTTCTTCTGCAATACCTGATGATCCTGTAGGTCCTTCTTCATTTGACAACCCTGACTCTTAAGCCACAGGTTCAATTGAGAGATTTTAAACCTGTAGAGTGCCCCGTTTGTCCTGCTGTTCCTGGTGTCCCAAGATAGCCTCTGCCCTTCTTCCACCAACTGGCCCCACCTGCTTACATTACTCTGCATTAGAGGTTTTGCTGAACTGTATAGCAGGCACTCTGGTGCCCCCAGTGAACCCTGTATTGGGGACAACCTGCTATAATATGAGATTCCCAAATGTAGCCTGACCCAATACCACACTTTGGCAGCTGCCTGCATGCACTTTAGCCAAACCTTTTTGAAAAATGTGGGCGCCCCAAACTTACATAAAAAGCCTTTCTTTGCTACTCCAAATAGCATAGCACTGAACATGACACCCACTAATTACTCATGTGGGCAGAGGAGAAGCAGTCAGTTGTTTTTCAACTGGAAAGGAAGCCCTAAGCCTCCTTTCTCCAACCTCCTTCTTACCTTTTTCCAAGAGAGTCGTATGCCCTTACTTGCCCAAACAAAGGGTGGGATTTTCCCTTTTATTTTTAAAAGAGCCGTCTTATCAAAGTCTAGCAGAATATTATCAAACAAGTTTAGTTTAGGTAGTATAGACACCTTTACCAATTTTATCCAACCTTATATGGTAAGAGAGATGTTCTGCCATCTCCTCAGCAGTCTGTCTATCTCAATGCTGCTCTTCTCTAAGTTCACGACTGGATTATTTCAAAATCTTGTGTGATTTTTAGACCCAAATATCTTAATTCCCTTATGCTTGATATTCCCCTACAACTCTGATTCCAGGACATTATCTCAGTTTTCTCCTCAATAACCTCATAACTGGAAATTCTGCCGAAACGCCGAACCTCTGACATTATATTTGGGATAGCACAGGCAGTGTCTGAGGTGCAAACCATTAAATCATCAGCGTGACGAGATATCTTTCTAGAATACGCTCCTATTACAAATGGTTTAATTTCCCTGCCCATTCTCAGGCTTTATCTAAGGGGTTCAATATATACGTCAAAAAGAAGAGGTGAAAGGGCCAGCCCTGCCTGGTCACTGTTTCTCTTTTCACTGGTGTGGACAAAGTATTGTTTATCAACACTCGGGCACTAGGTGAATTATAGATCTTGGTTAATGTGCCGATCAGGGCTTCCTCCACCCCAAAGTGATTTAGCACAGTAAGCAAGTAAGCCCAATTCACACAATCAAATGCCTTGGCTGCGTCTAAGGTCACAATTGTCAGTGGATCCTCTAGAGATGTAGCCAAACCAATTGAGCCTATCACAGAGTGGGTCAACTCTCTCATGTTCCTTTCTGCTTAAACACCCTTCTGATCTTTGCTTATCAGATCCCCCACTACCTTATTTAACCAAGTGGCTAAATTACTGGAAAAGACTTTGTAGTCACAATTAAGTAGCAAGATCGGACTGTAAAACTGGCACTGGGGGGGATTCTTGCCAAGTTTCAGATGACAGCCTCGTTCCAGGACTCTGGGATTGGCAAACATTCAACTAGTATAGAGCTGAATAATTTAATCCAGGCCGGGCTAATCCCCTCAGAAGTTAACATATAAAATTAGTTTGGGGTCCCATCTGACCCTGCAGATTTCCCTCTTTTTAACTTCCTGATTACTTTCAAGATTTAACTACCTGTGATTTCTTCGGACAAATATTGCTGCTGGGCTTCTATGAGCCTGGGGGACATTTTTCAATCAACCAGTTATCTAGATCTTCTCTGTCTATACTTAGTGTTTCTGAATACAAGTCCAGAAAAAGGTTGCTAAAATCTGCCTCTATTTTAGTATACTTGTCAGTGGTTACATTCGTCTGTTCGACCCAGAAATTCCTGGTGTAGTCCTCCTTCTATCTAGCTTCGTTTTCCAGGCTAGCAGCTTTCCACAAATTACCCTGTGTGCAAACTCCCTAGCTTGTCTAGCTTCCAATTGCTGTTGCAATTTCTTTTCTATTTTCAATTTAAAATTTAACTTCAGACTATCCAAAATGCCTTCTAATCTCATTATTTCATCTCCACCTATGTTGTTTGCCTTTAACACATCTGCAGAACTTGCAATCCCCTCTTCAACCTGCGAGAACTGCGTCTTTTCTTTCCTGTTCCAGGCTACTGAGAGATTCTTAACCGTTCCCCTTAGCCATGCCTTGTATCCATCCCAAACCATATTATTGGGAGCAGAAGTCCTATTCCAACAAAAGAACTCCTCTGTACCCCTCTCTGCCTCTAAACAATCTCGGGTTGTAAGAAGATTCTATTTGTTAGCTGTCCACCTCCTGATCTGATTGCTACCCTTCAGCTTAATTTTGAAAAATATTACTGCATTTTTTTTTTGTATAACATTTTTTTTTTTTTTTAAACCTTTATTTTCAAAAGTCAGGACACAGCTATTCAGCCGACAACCCGGAGGTTCGGCAGCATCGATATATAGAAACAGAGATGCGTCCCCAGTACCATGAAAGGAGAAGTGCAAAGGTTCAATTTTAATTAAACACAAAAAAGCACAACAAACCCCAGCAAGGCAAGAACACTGAAAGCCCATGATGAGCCCCCCAGGGGAGGCCGGACCCCACTCATCTAACAGTTACAGTACAAAGTAAAGAGGAAGAAGAGGGACTGTAGAGGCCAAAAAGTCCATAAACCATACTGGGCTGGAAAGAAGGTTAGGAGGAAAGCTGTTCCTCGGGAGGATCCAGATCCGGGGCAAGACATATTCCCCCCCTGTATTGATTCCACCGCCCCCATATGGCGTGCCACTTCCGGGGGCGGCCTCTAGCGCAATAGACCGTCTTTTCCCTTAACATACTCCAGTCCATATTTTCTTTCCACGCGGTCAATGTGGGGGGCCCCGCAGAGCCCCACAATCGCGCGATATCTCTCTTAGCAACCATGTTGCCCAGAGTCACCCATTGGGTCTGCGCCGCATTATGATCAGTGGGCCCCCAGACATTCAGTAGACAACACCGCGCTTCCGGCTGCATAGCAATGCCCGTCACCTCCCCCATCACTGCATGGACTCTCCTCCAAAATTCCGTGATGACACCACATTCCCAAATGATATGCAGGAAAGTACCCACCATACCACAACCCCTCCTGCATAGGCCGTCCTCCGAGAATCCCATGTGAACCAGCCTTGGCCCCGTCACATACACTCGATGCAGTATTTTAAGCTGCACCAGCCTCAGACGCGACGGGATCGCAACCTCCTTAGGAGATGAAACAGCAGACTGCCAATCCTCGTCATCCAACTCGAGGCCATCCCTAGCCCACTGGTCCCTCAACCCCAGAAGCATATCCGCCCGGACGTTGATCAGTTTCTTATAGATGAGTGAGATCGTGCTCTCGGGCATATGGCCATCAAGGACCCGGTCCTCCAAAGGAGAGGACTCAGGCACCTTCTCACCCTCTATGAGGACTGATCGGAGGGCGTGACGCACCTGAATATAGCGGAAAACTCAGATGGCCCCAGCTCATACTCCTTCTGCAACTCTTCAAAGGACTTCACCCTCCCCTTAATCAGGACATCTCCGACCCTGGAGATGCCGATCAAGTCCCATTTGTCGAAGCCTTTTGTGTGCCAAAGCCTACCCATTCTCTCAGATTCAAATAGCGGGGTAGCGAGGGTGAGCCTATCCTTCCAGCCCAGCGAGTCAGTTGCCATCTTCCACACTCGCACCGCCACAGCAGTGGGCCCCGTGAGGGACGAGTCCAAGGACCGCGAATACAACGCCCTGTAATAGTTACCACCACGCAGCAACCACCTGTCCATGGCATACCCAGGGCTGAGGGCAGGGCCATAAAACCCATGGTTAATCGCACTCAGCTGGGTGGCCCAATAGTACCGTCGGATGTCTGGGAGCGCAATGCCCCCGTCGTACCATGGAAGCGTCAACTTTGCAATAGCTATTCGCGGCCGCCCATCCCAAAGCAACGTTCGTTGGAGGCCTTCGACCTCCCGAAAGTATTTGGCCGGAACCCAGTCCAAAGTATTCTGCAGTGCGTAGAGGAAGCGGGGAAGCGACATCATTTTGAACAGGGCCGCACGCCCGACGAGGGAGAGCGGCAGCCTCCGCCAGCCTTCAACATCCCGCCTCAGGCGTGCCAGGGGGGGGAGCAGGTTCTTCTCATATCGCACCGCAGAGTCCATGGAGATAAAGATCCCCAAATACACGAAGCGCTGCTGAGCGACCTGTATCGAACATGTTCTAGGGATCGGGGGAACCTCGCCACTAAGAACATACAAATATGATTTACTCCAGTTGATAACAAGACCCGAGTTCCTACCAAAAGATGTGAGTACGTCACAGACCACTATAAGTGATTTCTTGGGTGAGGCAAGATACAGCAGGATATCATCGGCATAGAGCGAAATACGGTCCTCGTGCTCAGGCGACCATCTAAGGCCCCGTATATCCGGGTGCCAACGTATCCACGCAGCCAGCGGCTCAAGGGCGAGGGCGAACAACAAAGGCGACAGGGGACAACCCTGCCTGGTACCCCTCCCAAGCTGAAACGGAGTCGACGCCCGACCATTCACCACCACACTCGCAAGTGGCCCCTCATACAGCAACCTCACCCAACTCACAAAACCGTGGCCAAAGCCGAACTTGGTCAGTACGGCCCACAAATATGCCCATTCCACCGTGTCGAATGCCATCGTGGCGTCAAGAGACGCCACAATAGCTGGTTCACGCAGTGTGTCCGCCCTGGCGATTACACCATGAAGGCGCCGAAGATTTAACGCTGTGTTTCGGTGCGGGATGAAGCCGGTTTGATCCGGGTGGACCAAGTCACCGAGTACCCTAATTAATCGGGTCGCCAGGATTTTAGCCAGAATTTTCGGCTCTGCGTTAAGAAGTGAGATAGGCCTATATGAGGCGCACTTATCTCGGGGTTTGCACTCTTTGTGTATAACCACGATCGTCGCCAGTCGCTGGTCCATAGGGAGGGTCCCACTCCCCCGCGCCTCCATAAACATGGCGCGCAGGTGAGGGGCGACCCTATCCGGAAACAGCTTGTACAAATCGACCGGCAAACCGTTCGGTCCCGAGGCCTTACCCGAGTTTAACGCGCGGATAGCCCCCGCCACCTCTTCAACCGTTATGTCACCATCTAGATCTTCCCTATCTATGTCGGAGAGACAGGGCAACTCGATATCACGGAGGAGGTCAGACGAGTCCTCGGGCGGCCTATCCGACACCGAGGCATAAACCCTACAGAAATATTCCGAGAAACACTGTACAATCCTCTCAGGTTCCACAATCGCCTCTCCCCTCTCTCCCGTCAACTCTGGCACAACTCTATTGACCCGTTCTTTTTTGTCCAGCCAAGCCAGGAGTTTCCCTGCCTTGTCACCAACATCATACAATCGGCCCTGCTGCTTCCTACTGAGGGTCTTAGCGGCGTTCGTCACCAGGTCCTTATACTCAGCTTGCTTCAAGCAAAGCTCATGCAGTGAGGACTCTGTAACCTCCCCCTCCAGCGCTCCCTCCAGAGCCGCGATCTCCTCCTCAACCTGCAGAACCTCGCCATCTCTCCGCCGCTTGGCAGCTACTACTAGGGAGAGGGCTTCCCCTCGGAGCACGGTCTTAAATGCTTCCCACAGCGACACTGCCGAGTCCACGGACCCCTGATTATCCTTGAAAAAATTATCTACTTTCTTTACCAGCGCGCTGCGCATCTTGGGGTCTCGGAAGTACCACGGGTTGATAGGGGCCACCCTTCCGCCTCCCTCCCGACCCAGATCCAACCGGATCCAAACTGGCGAGTGGTCAGATATACCACGCGCCATGTGCCTCGCCTCGGAGACCAATGAGGCATGCGCAGCCAGAGTGAGTAGGTAATCGATCCTGGAGAGACTACCATGTGCCCCGGAGTGGAACGTGTATTGGCTCTGTGTTGGGTGCCGGAGCCTCCAGCAGTCTATCAGGCCAAGCGTGTTTAGGAAGTCTGGGAGCCACCTCTGAGCCCCCCCTGTGTCTCTGGGCGGGTATCTATCCAGCAGGCCGGAGCCAACAGCGTTGAAATCACCTCCCACCACAAGCATACCCCCCGGGAGATCCAGCAGGGCCCTACCCAGATCTGTGAACGTGGAGGCCTGCAGGGCCGGCGGGACATAAACCGAAACTAAAACCAAAGTTCTTCCTTCCCACCGCCCCGCCACCGCCACAAACCTCCCCCTATCATCAACAATGGTGGAGTCCACCTCAAATGGTAGCGAGGCTCTGACTAGGATGCCCACACCCCTGGACCCAGAGGAGAATCCCGAATGTGCTATGAATTTATACCCCTTCCTGTTCAGAGCATAGCACGTATTACCAATAAGGTGCGTCTCCTGCAGCAAGGCAACATCCGGCATTGACCGTTTCAAGAATTGCAAAACAATCCCACGCTTAATGCGATCCCCCAAACCATTAACATTCCAGCTTATTACACTTAAACCCCTACCCCCCATCCTCAAACGTAAAGAGGCCCACCCCACTCCCGAAGAGCCACCATGGAACAGTCCTGGAAAGAATCATCATGCCTTGCAGAAATAAACCCCCCAACAAAAAACCCCAAATCCCAGAAACCCCCCCCACCCTGCACCCCTGCGGCAGCTTACAAAGCCCCCCCAACTTGCAGTGTGCCTGTCGCCCTACAAAAACCCCCAAAAATCTACAAAAAGTACGCTAAGGGAGGAAAAGAGCACCCCTCGTCCACACGCCGCCCTCCGCATTGACTGCACTCTATTCAAGTCTTCAAATATAGCCAAATCGAATCAGACCGGCTCCGAAAAATCAGCCCTGCCCATCCCGGCCACTGTCCCCATCCTCGACAATGTCCTCCCCCGTCCGTCGTCGGGGCAAAGCGTCCAGCCATTCATCGGCCATAACAGGAGAGTCAAAGAAAAATGTCCGATCTTCGTGCACCACACGTAGTCTGGCAGGGAAGAGCATGGCATACCTCAGATCCCTCTCCCGAAGCCGCCTCTTCACCCCCAGAAAGCCCTGTCTCTGCCTCTGCACCTGCTGGGTGAAGTCCGGGTAGAAATTCACCGACGCGTTCTGGAAGGGGACCGGGCCCGTCACCCTCGATGCTTGCAGGATAGCGTCCCGATCTCGAAAATGAAAGAGCCGAGCGACGATCGGCCTCGGTGGGGCACCCACCTTGGGCCTCCCACCCGGCACTCTATGGGCCCTTTCAACCGCAAAGAACTTTCCAAGACCCTTGGGCTTCAGATGATTAAGCACCAAGTCCTCGACAAGCAGGTCAACCGAAGCCTCATCCGAGGACTCCGGGACCCCGATGACGCGCACGTTGTTGCGCCTGGCCCGGCTCTCAAAATCCTCCAGCCGGCGGGCGGCGAGATCACTCTCGGTCCTCAGCTTACGAACCTCGATCTGCAGTTCCGTGACATCATCGGTGAGGCCCGTGGTCTTGAGGTCCAGGGTCCTAACCCGTTCATTCGTTTTGCCCAAGTCCGCACGGATCAGGTTAACATCCACCAAGATGGCATCCACCTTATGCGCCAGGGCATCAAACTGTCTCCCAATCGAGGTCTGCATCCCTTCGAGCGCGCCCATGACATCCTGTAGTGAGAGCTCCGGGGCCAAAGGCGAGGCCTCCTTCTGGGTATCCGGCGACTGGCTCGACCCACTCGGTGATCCCTTCTGCAGAGCATAGCGGTCCATACTATTGACTTGGGTATAGGCTCCCCGCCTGGTAGACTTAGGCTTCAGCCGATCCACCTCTGCTTTGCTCGACATGGTTGGTACCAATCAGGTCGGTTCAGATAAGACGGGTCCCTCTCAATGGAAGGAATCAGGGGTGATCAGTTCTGCAGTGGGCCACCAGAGTAGCCTGCAGAGCGTACATAGGGTAATAAAGCCACCAAGAGCTCTCCAGGGGCAGGGCTGACAAAGGGAGAGAAAGCGAAAGTGAAAGGACGGGGACCTCCGTCCGACAGTTCACACCTCGCCTGGCCGTTGTTGTTCAACTAGAAGTCGGGCATCCTGCCAACTCTAGCCCCCGGCATCCCTCGGAGGTAGGCCGCAATCTTCCGCCAGGCATAAGTCCGGTTCCCGGTGGGCGATCCGACCGCGGATAGCATCAATCGCCTCCCTGACAGGTCATCCACACGATGCCATGCATACCGACAGGATTAGAGACAGGATAGTCGACGGAGGGCGCGAGGGTCTCGGGAGCTCAGAGCTCACACGGCCATCTTGGTCAAGCGCTAGGCTCCTCCCCTTGTATAACATTTTAATTAACATTTTGCATAGCATCACAAAATCTTATGTTACATCAATAGATTAAGGTGTACACCATAGATACAATATCGTAGGTATAGTAGTCTCGCAGCATACCCACAGCAACATCTTGTCTCTGCGTGCACTGGGGACAGGAGAATAGTTACAACCGTATAGTAGTGTCATAATTCAAGGTGTGATCATTCACTGTTATCTGACCCAGATGCGATAGGTGTTCCAATTCCCCCATACCCGTGTCCATTTTTTGGGGCATCCTCGGTGAACATAGACTGCTTTCTCTGCCACCATAGCTGTGTCCATATCTCTGCACCATTGCCCTAGGGTAGGGTTGAGCCTGGACCCCCAACGTAGTGCAATATTCCGTTTTGCCATTGTCATGCCCATTGTTACCCAGTCTTGGGCTGTGTTGTTTAAGTCTGTGGGTTCCCAGATATTAAGAAGACAGCGTTTTGGTTCGGGGAGAATCGTAACTTCTGTAACTTGTGAGAGTGTGGGCATCTCCGCTCTCCAATATCTCGCTATCTCTGGACAAAGCCAGAGGGTATGGTAAAATGTACCTGGTTCTCCACACTGTCTGAGACAAAGTGGCGTGTCTGCCTGGTGTATAATGTATGCAGAAGAGTCCTAATATTGCTGCATTTTGAGACAGTTGGATAGGCAGATGTTCTATCATCAGAACTTTCTCCGCTTCTTTACTATCAATGAAGAGGTAGTCTAATCTTGAGTAGTGCCCATTTTTCCCGTTGTAAAAGGTGTAGTCTCTACTGCCCTCCTTTACCTTTCGCCACACATCACAGATGTTAAAGTTCTCTACCATGGAGAGGAGATATGCCCTCATTTTTGGAGAATTTATTTGCATATGTTTTGACGACCTGTCCAGGATGTTATCCAAAAAGATGTTAAAATCCCCCCTCACTAAAATAATGGGGGCATCAAATTCCACCAATATAGATATTAGCTGGGTCTGTGGGGTGACATATTCTGTGTTCAGGCTATAATAACTAACTTAGGTGTATGAGTTTTGCTCAACCTTTATTTCAGCAATTATCCAGCGTCCTCCTTTGTCTGCTCTATACCTCACAATTTCCACACCTGAGTTTGCCTTGAACAAGTTAGCTACGCCTTTGATGCAGTATGGTTGGTCGGTAACTACCACATTCTCCACCCATCTATGTTTTGAAAAGAGTTCTTTACACTCCTGCTTTTCTTCTGCCTCTAAGTGGGTTTCCTGGAGCATAATTATTTGGGATTCGTTCTCCTTTAAATATTGCAGAATCAGGCATTGTCTTTTCTTCACCCGCAAGCCGTTTACATTCCAGCATAGAATTGCAAGAGCCTGCCCACCGTACTGATTATCCATCCCCTTTTTTGTACTCTTGCGCAATCTCAATGTGGGTTATATTACACAAAGTTTCTCTTACAGTACCATTACTCTGATTTGAGGTGATGTATTTTAAAAAACAAATATTCTCCATGCTTCCCACCTCGTGTGCATTCCCGCCCCGTAGGAACCCTCCCACATCTATCTCTTTGCATTCCCTTATACCTTTTGACCTCACCCCAGGTGTGACATTTTATACAGTTTTCCTTGGCCCCATTATTTCTGTTGATCCGACCTACCTCCCGTCTTGACCTGTGCAATAAATGTATCCACCTTCTCCAACTCTGAAAAGTAATGCACTTTGTTCTCCCACATAACTTTCAAAATTGAGGGGAATCTCAGTTGAACACAAGCACCCACCTCCCTCAACTTCTCCATTTGCTTCCCCATTTCCTATTGCCTATTTGCGGTTGCTCTGGAAATATCTGACCTAATCTTAAATGTGAACCCCATAGCCTGTGTTGATTTTTCTTTCAAAGCATGGCCCAGAATTTTTTCCTTCACTGAGTAAGATAAGAAATTCACCAGAATCTTCTGAGGCTTCTTTCACCCTGTATGCAATTTGAATGGGTCCCTGTGGACACTCTAAATTTCTGTCCCAAGGTCGATTGACAGAGCATCTTGAGGATAAGCTTTCACTAACAAGCTAATTATAAAGGCTTTAATGTCAGCTCCTTCCGCACCTTCAGTTACCCCAAAACTCAAATATTGTTTTTTCTAGAATTCTTTTCTATCCTTTCTAGCTTATCTACCAATTCTGTGTCTCTTTGCTTCAGGCGGGTCACCTCCTAAGTGTTTACCTGGAATGCTAGACTAAGATCCTACCCTCTACTCTCTAGTGCCCGCGTCAGCAGAGCTAGACCCTCTATCTTCACTCCAGGTTGGAGCAAGCCACCTGTATCTCCCTCTGATTAGACTCAGAAATTGAGAAGCGGTCTTTGAGTTCCCTAGTTAATTGGCCCAGCATTTCCTGCACCGCTTTCCAGTCTTTAACATTACTACAGGATGTGTCTTTGTTTTCATTTCCGTTTTAAGGAGTGGTGACCTCTATCTGACCAGTTGTCAGGACCCACAAGAGGTTTCCTCCCAATAACGCTGTTCTGGCTTCAACCTCTTGTTCGCAAGTTTATCAAGAGTGTTTTAATTCATTGAGTTGGGGTGCATGTTGGCATCGGCGGAATTCCAAGATGGCTGCCAACTTGCACAGTTCTGCTACAGCATTCCGCTGTTAGCAGTCTAGTCTTTTAGGATTCTAGGAAGCTGGTGAAGTGTGTTCCAACATTCTACTGTGCACTTCACTGAAGAAGCTGAGGGAAGAACACCTGAATTCCTGCGTCGTGTTAGTCAGCTAGGGTAGTTTGCGAATGAGCAGGGTTAGTTTTGACGGTTCCAGACTCTTCCCTACACGGTCAGGTCAGTGGAGAAAAAACTAAAACTCTCATTAGAATTCTAAAGAATAAAAATTATTAGTAAATAGTCAAAGTCAAAAGTTTCCCTCAGAGTAAAAGACTAAAGCACTGTATGTACCTGTGGAGATAAACTAATATGTTGTCAGCATAGGACAGTTTAAATCCAGTGGTGTGTCAAGTGAAGATTCTGTCAGGAGCGCTCATCTCGTGCGCTTGGTTGTGAAATAAATGACAATAGAACCTTGGTGGCGAGCGCAGCCATTCAAGCGCTGTCACTAAGAAGGTTCAACTAAAGTCATTCGTTCCTCAGAGTTCGAGCCAATTTGAGGTGAAAGACTCGAACGCGTTTGTTTACGCGTTGCGAGTCGTTAGGACGTCAGAGGCTCGGGAAACTCTCAGAGTCAGACGCGGGCGCATAAATTCAAGCGTCGCGTCTCTGACTGAAATTCCTAAGCTTGTTCCGGGCACCGCATCAAGTCTAGAGACTTGGCAACTTCTACCCGATACAGGAATCATTCGAAGGGAGAAACATTAGAAGGACTAGTGGTCCTTTAAGAAACCTAGGAGACGCCTCACGTCTAGTCAAGTAAAGGCTTCCCCGACTAGAATGCGAGAGTCAGTAGCGTGTGCTAGACCCAAAAAATACTCTACAAATTCTTTCTCAACTATCTGAGTAGAAAATCAAAGGTTCTCCAAACTAAATAGAAATAAACACCAAGAGCATTTAGAGTTTAATGTGAAGGGAAATCAATAATAAAACACTTGCTTCCTTTATACTATTGAAAAGAAGATTTTCCAGTCTACTCTTCACGACAATCAGAACCCACAATACACTACCTCACTCCCACCCTAGAACAGTAAGTCATTGGGAAAAGGCTGGGAGGTTATCCTTTTAATTTTAAAAACAACTAGAATACCACACTAATTATTTATTCTTTCTCACGTAAGGATAAAGAACAGTCCTGAGCAGCACGGCCTTAAAATCAGAAGAGCGTGAGTGAGGGCTTCTCTTCCAAGCAAAGGTATAGAGAAGTACGAAGAGTAGCAAGCATCCAAGACACTCTGGTAAGATAAGGAATAAGTGTTAAATAGTGAATAAGATTCCTAGCTAGTTTCAAGTAAGTACTAATTGGGATGTAATTGTCATCAGACCTGTAAGAAGAAAGAAGAAGCTACAGGCAGATATTGGAGCAGTCTCTTCACTGTCCAATTCCCCTTTCCCCCCTTGGAACTTACCTGGTACGGAATTAATAGCCTACAGGAAGTGTTCTGAAGAGGGCATTGGGACCTATCATCGTTCTGCTCCTGTGCAAGTAAATGTTTACAAGTTAGTCCCTGACAGAGTGAAGTGCCCACGTTGGTGCTAACACCCGAGCAGAATGGCGGAAGGCTTCGATTTAAAAAATTTATGCGAGATTCTGGGGAGTATCCAGAGGGATTTGGAGGCAGTGAGGGAAGAAAATAAGGTTTTGAGACAAGAATGAATTACCTTTAAAACCGGTACACCAATCTTTGGTTCTAACCAACCAACTGAGTCATTTGGAACTCCGAGTCAAGGCGCTAGTACTTCATCCTTTACCCCAACTCAAGTAATTCATTCATTATCTCCTGTAATACCCTTAGCCCCTCCTGAGAGATTTAATGGAGACCCCCATAAGGCTCAAATTTTTCTAACACAATACTCCTTACACTTTATGTGCCGCCCCACGATTTTTCCCGATGCACAATCACGGGTAGCATTCATCTTGTCTTATCTGAGCGGTGACGCTGCCTCTTGGTCTATGCCGTTGGTAACCAAAGATGATGTGATCTTATACAACTTAGATAACTTCAAGAAAGAATTCCTTCGAATTTTTGACCGACGGACTGCGTCTCAAGCCTCTGATAATGAATTATTGGAAATGAAACAGGGAAACAGAGACCTTGTAGCCTATCTGGCTCAATTTAACAAGCTGGTAGTCGAAACCAATTGGCCTGAGGACAAGAGAGCGGCAGTGTTTTACAGAGGGTTGCGAGAGGAACTAAAAGACGCACTCTCCCAAATTCCAAATCGCCCCACAGACATCTCGGCCCTAGTGGATCTTACCTTAGAAATTGACTATCGGCAGAGTGAACGGAAAGGAGAACGGAGGAAGGAGTTTAGGCCAAGTGTTCCTCGTTTTGACCGTGTCAAGACAGAACCCACGCGAGCAGTTGAGACCTCTTCGGGAGTAGAACCTATGCAGATTGGGGTGGTCAGAGGTCCCCTCTCTAAAGAAGAAAAAGAGAAACGACGGCTGAATAAATTGTGTCTTTATTGTGGAGGAAGTGGTCATTTTGTCAAAAACTGTCTAAAGAGACCTAAGTTGCCTGCTAAGGAGAAGGGAAACTAGAGGCACCACAGGTTAGTGGAGTTGAACCTGTGGATGCGACTGTGAAAATGACTCCAATTAATCATCAATTGGCAAATACGCTTCAAGTCTCCTCTCCCCATTTGATTATGACTGTGACCTTAAGGTTCAGAAGCAAAATTTTGTCAGGAATATCAGTGATGGTGGATTCGGGGGCAACTGGCAATTTCTGTGACCTCAAGTTTTCTCACTCAATTGGTCTGCAAGCCATCCAGAAGGACAAAATTGAAAGAGTTAGAGCTGTGGATGGAACAGACCTTACTTCTGGGCCAATAACCAGTCATACGGAATTGGTGCACATGACCACTGTTGAAGAACATCACGAGTATCTGCATTTCAACTTAATTGATGCTCCTCAATTTCAATTGATCTTAGGGTTACCATGGCTTACGGAACATAATCCTTTAATTGATTGGGGAGCCCGAACAATTCAATTGAATTCTGACTATTGCACTAGACACCACTGTTTCGATGGTTCCACGCATTCACCTATACCCGGTGCAGCCACGCCATTGTGTAATAGTGGAAGTTCAGTGTGTGTAATTCACGCTACCTCGATACCCGAAGACTATGAGGATTTTGCAGACGTTTTTGATGAAGCTAGGGCAGAAACCTTACCCCCTCACAGGCCCTACGACTGCAAAATTGATTTGGAACCAGGGGTCAATCTACCCTGCAGCAGAATCTATGCCTTGACTGAGAAGGAGAACGCCCATTTGAAAGAATATCTCACTAAACATTTGGAAAATGGATTTATCCGACCATCACAGTCTCCCGTCTCGTCCCCACTTTTTTTTGTACCAAAGAAAGATGGCGAACTCAGGACTTGTATCGACTTCAGGGCCATTAATAGAATAACTGTCAAGAATCGCTATCCATTGCCCCTTATTTCGGTGCTAATCGATCAGGTTAAGGAAGCCAAAATTTACACTTGTCTTGATTTGCGAGGAGCATACCACTTGATTCGACTTCAGGAAGGTGACGAGTGGAAAACGGCATTCAGAACCAAATTCGGCCTTTATGAATATCTGGTCATGCCCTATGGCCTTTGCAACGCTCCAGCTGCCTTCCAGTACTTCATCAACGATGTCTTAAGTGAGTTTATTGACCGCTGTGCCATCGTTTACATTGACGACATCTTGATTTATTCTAACTCTGTAGAGGAACATCGAAGCCAGGTCAGAGCTGTCTTACAACGATTGCGGGAGAACTCCTTATTTGTGAAATTAGAGAAGTGTCTCTTCAATACAGATACAGTGGAATTCTTGGGTTTTGTATTATCCCCTGTAGGAGTTCGGATGGATGAGCACAAAGTGGAAGCTATCACAGATTGGAAATCCCTTACCTGCATTAAAGAAGTTCAAAGCTTTATTGGCTTCTCTAATTTTTACCGACGTTTCATCCATGGATTCTCCCAGAAGATTCTTCCCTTGACCCGTCTGTTGAAGAAAGGAGTCCTATTCCACTGGTCCGACGAAGCAGAAGCTGCCTTTCAGTTAATGAAGAAAAGTTTCACCACAGCGCCTGTTTTGCTGCATGCAGATCCCTCTGAACCTTTCTATCTCGAGACAGACGCATCTGACCTCGCCATCGGCGGAATACTCTCTCAGCGGCACAAGGACACGGGACAGTTGCACCCGGTGGCCTACCGGTCCCGCAAGCTTAACCCTGCGGAATGTAACTACACCATTACGGAAAAGGAACTCCTTGCGATCAAAGATGCATTCAAAGACTGGAGACATTATTTAATGGGGGCAAAGCACACGGTGACGGTGTTTACTGACCATCGCAACTTAAAATTTCTACGGTCTGCTAGAACCCTCACGCCTCATCAACTTCGCTGGTCCCTCTATTTTGCTGACTTTGATTTTGTCATCACTTTTCGCCCCGGATCGAAGAATAGGAAAGCTGACGCCCTCTCTTGACTTGACACGGATAATCAATCGATCAAGGTGGAAAATCATCAAATCATTCCAGATGGGAAATTCGTTGGCACAATTTCCTTAGCACCCTTTGAACAGCTTGTTCGACGATCTTTGAACGACCGTGAATTGGAACTCTGGGCAGCAGAAGACTCTCAACGTTCTATTCGCAATGGCCTTCCTTATCTGGGTACCACCTTGTATTTACCCACCAAAGAACTTCAACTCCAGGCTCTACAGGAATGTCATGACAATCCGTTGGCTGGACACAAGGGTATCTTAAAGACTGAAGACTTACTAAAACGATATTTTTGGTGGCCCCACATGTGTCGTGACATTCGCCAATATGTGCTAAGCTGTGACAATTGTGCACGGGGAAAATCCGATAGGCAGGCCCCCAAAGGTCTTTTGCAACCTTTACCGACTCCTCCATATCCTTGGCACACAGTCTCCTTAGACTTAATTGTGGATTTGCCTTCCTCCCAAGGGTATGATACCATTCTGGTGGTTGTTGACACCTTTAGTAAAATGGCTCATTATATACCTTTCAAGGGTACTCCGTCTGCTAAACAATTATCCCAACTTTTCAACCAACATGTCATTCGCCTTCATGGCATTCCTAGAGTACTCATTTCGGACAGGGGTTCCCAGTTCCTATCTCGTTTCTGGCAGGCTTATGTCAAGGGTCTCAATATTGACCATCGGTATTCCACAAGTTTCCATCCTGAAACCGATGGCCAAACTGAACGTACTAATCAAGATTTAGAACAGCACCTCAGACTGTATTTTTTAGACGAGGAGGGTGATTGGCCTGATCATTTGTGGACTGCAGAATATGCTCACAATAACGCTATTAATGTTTCCACTGGTCTTTCTCCTTTCTTCATCAACTCAGGCAGACATCCTAATTCTCACCCTAATTTTGATGAAGTTGAGGTTCCTGCTGCTCAGGACATAGCTCGTCAACTAACTAAGATCCATCACTCAGTGACCCAGTCCTTGTCTAATGTGAAGGATCGTTACAAATTCTTCGCTGATCGCAAACGCAAACCACAACCTGAACTGCAAGTTGGGGATTTGGTCTGGTTGAGTACTAAAAATCTTAAACTTAAAGGCTCCCGTAAATTTCAACCTCGATTTATGGGACCTTATCCAGTCACGAAGGTTGTAAATCCAGTCACCTACCAATTATCTCTTCCTAACACTAGTAAAATCCATCCAGTTTTTCATGTTTCTCTCCTCAAGCCGATTCATCCAGGTTTGCGCAGGTCCTCCCCTCCTGACCCTTTGATTGTTAATGGCGAGGCTGAGTATCTAGTTAAACGAATTCTGGATTCTAAAATAGTACATGACGAACTTTTCTACCTCATTGATTGGCAGGGTTATGGACCTGATGAACGTTCCTGGGAAAAGAGCACTAATGTCCATGCCCCCCGTT
This sequence comes from Triturus cristatus, assembly GCF_964204655.1. Lineage (NCBI taxonomy): Eukaryota > Metazoa > Chordata > Amphibia > Caudata > Salamandridae > Triturus > Triturus cristatus. The sequence continues at coordinate 673,349,493 of NC_140593.1, forward strand.
TAATCAAAGCATTTCATGCCAAATTCCCTACCAAGCCGCGTTTGGAGGAAACCCCGTTGGGAGGGGGTACTGTCAGGACCCACAAGAGGTTTCCTCCCAATAACGCTGTTCTGGCTTCAACCTCTTGTTCGCAAGTTTATCAAGAGTGTTTTAATTCATTGAGTTGGGGTGCATGTTGGCATCGGCGGAATTCCAAGATGGCTGCCAACTTGCACAGTTCTGCTACAGCATTCCGCTGTTAGCAGTCTAGTCTTTTAGGATTCTAGGAAGCTGGTGAAGTGTGTTCCAACATTCTACTGTGCACTTCACTGAAGAAGCTGAGGGAAGAACACCTGCGTCGTGTTAGTCAGCTAGGGTAGTTTGCGAATGAGCGGGGTTAGTTTCGACGGTTCCAGACTCTTCCCTACAAGGTCAGGTCAGTGGAGAAAAAACTAAAACTCTCATTAGAATTCTAAAGAATAAAAATTATTAGTAAATAGTCAAAGTCAAAAGTTTCCCTCAGAGTAAAAGACTAAAGCACTGTATGTACCTGTGGAGATAAATTAATATGTTGTCAGCATAGGACAGTTTAAATCCAGTGGTGTGTCAAGTGAAGATTCTGTCAGGAGCGCTCATCTCGTGCGCTTGGTTGTGAAATAAATGACAATAGAACCTTGGTGGCGAGCGCAGCCATTCAAGCGCTGTCACTAAGAAGGTTCAACTAAAGTCATTCGTTCCTCAGAGTTCGAGCCAATTTGAGGTGAAAGACTCGAACGCGTTTGTTTACGCGTTGCGAGTCGTTAGGACGTCAGAGGCTCGGGAAACTCTCAGAGTCAGACGCGGGCGCATAAATTCAAGCGTCGCGTCTCTGACTGAAATTCCTAAGCTTGTTCCGGGCACCGCATCCAAGTCTAGAGACTTGGCAACTTCTACCCGATACAGGAATCATTCGAAGGGAGAAACATTAGAAGGACTAGTGGTCCTTTAAGAAACCTAGGAGACGCCTCACGTCTAGTCAAGTAAAGGCTTCCCCGACTAGAATGCGAGAGTCAGTAGCGTGTGCTAGACCCCAAAAATACTCTACAAATTCTTTCTCAACTATCTGAGTAGAAAATCAAAGGTTCTCCAAACTAAATAGAAATAAACACCAAGAGCATTTAGAGTTTAATGTGAAGGGAAATCAATAATAAAACACTTGCTTCCTTTATACTATTGAAAAGAAGATTTTCCAGTCTACTCTTCTCGACAATCAGAACCCACAATACACTACCTCACTCCCACCCTAGAACAGTAAGTCATTGGGAAAAGGCTGGGAGGTTATCCTTTTAAAACAACTAGAATACCACACTAATTATTTATTCTTTCTCACGTAAGGATAAAGAACAGTCCTGAGCAGCACGGCCTTAAAATCAGAAGAGCGTGAGTGAGGGCTTCTCTTCCAAGCAAAGGTATAGAGAAGTACGAAGAGTAGCAAGCATCCAAGACACTCTGGTAAGATAAGGAATAAGTGTTAAATAGTGAATAAGATTCCTAGCTAGTTTCAAGTAAGTACTAATTGGGATGTAATTGTCATCAGACCTGTAAGAAGAAAGAAGAAGCTACAGGCAGATATTGGAGCAGTCTCTTCTCTGTCCAATTCCCCTTTCCCCCCTTGGAACTTACCTGGTACAGAATTAATAGCCTACAGGAAGTGTTCTGAAGAGGGCATTGGGACCTATCGTCGTTCTGCTCCTGTGCAAGTAAATGCTTACAAGTTAGTCCCTGACACCAGTACCCTTTGTGGTCGTAAACTCCTCTTTGGCTGGTACTGATTCAGCAGCAGCATCTGAGGAAGGCTATCATGCCGAAATGCATCATGCTTGATCTGTTTTAAATAAAGGGTTTCCATGTTTTCCCGAAGTGGCCTCTTACCCTTTCTTCACGGAGGAGGTGTTTTCTTTTGGATATATATATATATATTTATGGAGGACACTGGTCCGAATATTTCTTCGTATTAAACTTTTTTGCTTCACCCACTCTTGCTTGTGGATTGACTGATTTTGGGATTGGAGGCGAGAGGTCCGTGCCTATATTTCCGCCGAGAGAAGAGCGGAATGGACTATATATATATATATATATATATATATAAGAAATCTCAAACTCCTGTTGTGCCTGGGATCCCCCAAGGAAGCAGGAACGGACCACAACGTGTTCTTCGTCAAGTGCAGTTTATTGTATTAAAATTCTCAGCATTTCTTGGTGTATCAGCATTACGCGTTTCGACAGTGAAACACTGTCTTGATCACATGACATGCTAACGGCCCAACTGAATTTAAATACTGGTGAATAGACAGTGAAAAAAGACTCATTTTTTAAATCATCCATGAGTGCCTAAACTTTAGACAGTGATATTGCTTCATGTTATTACCACAAATATTAACATTCATATTGTTCAAAATCGCAATATATGATAAATAAATAAATAAATAAATATGTAAACATGAAAAAGTGCAAGTGCAACAAATCATATTAAAACTTTACCAGTTATTTAAAACAGCATAACTGTTGATAAAATATACAACTAGATTTTCTTTTTTTTTTTTTTAAAGTGTTTATTTGTGAGAAGCCTATTTTCTTGTGAGATATAGTTTTAAAGTTTTTATCTCAAATGATAGATACAGTGCTTATATGATGTTGAACAACGTTTATCCCCTGTGGGTTTATCATATAATCATATTATCGATAACTTTCAACCTGATTTATTGCCTAGTGCTTATACCTTTCAGATATAATCAGGAAACTTCAATGTACTGAAGAATCCTTACATAAGTAGACAACTTAATAACGAAAAAAACTAGACAACCTTGGAATTAGGACAAATAGTGTTTCAATAAAAATATTGTCACTATATACTCTCGGCGATTCACCTGTAAAAAGCGGTAAAATCAGGGGTAAAAAACCAGGGACCAATTAAAACCCATGATTAAAAACCGTCTAAACACCAGGTAAAAAGTCAAATGAGTAAAAACCAAGAAGATATCAAAAATCAATATCACAAAATGATATCAGGCAGTGATGAGGAGAAATTAAAATAATCATAGTAACAAATTTATCAAATCACAACATTTATTCCTATAAACAATGGTGCATTTCTTCTCCATTATTTAATCCCTTTGGCATTTTTGAATCCAGAGTCAATATGTAATATGACTCCAATTGTCTAAGTTTCTTTTCTCGGTTTCCCCCTCTGATAGATTTGGGTACCATATCAATGACAAAGTAGCTAAGATCATTTAAACTGTTGTTATGAACATGTTTGAAATGTCTCGCTACTGGGTAACTGGGGTCCGAGTTCACTATCGCTCTTAGATGTTGTAAGATGCGATTGAAAGCCTGCAATTTTGTACTTCCCACATATCTTAATTTGCAGGTACATTCAAGAACATACACTGCAAATTCAGTATGACAAGTCAATACTTTGGAGATTTTTATGGGGTTAGAGTCAGCTATTCCTATTACTTCACTTGTGTTTTTGCCAAATTTGCAGGATCTGCAGGAGCTGCATTTAAAGAAACCTTTTCTTTTCATTAGCCAATTGGATGTCGTCATAGTTTCTGGACTAGATCTAACCAGAGCGTCTCTCATTGAAGGTGCCCATCTAAAGGTAATGTTAGGTAACTCAGGCACCAGTTGAGACATGGTAAGGTCAGTTTTGATAATGGGCCAATTTTTAAAGATTATCCTTTTAAGTTGTTTTTCTTGTTGACTGTATGCTGTGATCAGTCTTATGTTGTTACCTGATTCATTCATTACCTTAATATATAAAACGATAACATAAAATCTATTTTCAAAAAAGCATTCTGTTATAAATTAAAACATCAAACTATTTGAAAATCTTTAAACTTAAATTTACGACTCCAGTCAGTGCAACAGTAGGGAAAGTGTTGGATAGTGGAGGGGTAAAAATTACTATTCCCACTCCAGTGAGTGCAACAGTGGGGAAAATGTTGTATAAGGAGAGGTAAAAATTACAATTCCCACTCCAGTGAGTGCAACAGTAGAGAAAGTGTTGAATAGCGGAGGGGTAAAACGTACTCTTCCCACTCCAGTGAGTGTAACAGTAGGGAAAGTGTTGGATAGCAGAGGGGCAAAAATTACTATTCCCACTCCAATGAGTGCAACAGTAGGGAAAGTGTTGGATAGCGGTGGGGTAAAACTTACTATTACCACTCCAGTCAGTGCAACCGTAGGGAAAGTGTTGCATTGCGTAGGGGTAAAAATTACTATTCCCACTCCAATGAGTGCAACAGTAGGGAAAGTGTTGGATAGCGGAGGGGTAAAACTTACTATTCCCACTCCAGTGAGTACAAAAGTAGGTAAAGTGTTAGATAGCAAAGGGGTAAACATTACTATTCTCACTCCAATGAGTGCAATAGTAGGGAAAGTGTTGGATAGCGGAGGGGTAAAACTTACTATTCCCACTCCAGTGAGTGCAACAGTAGGGAAAGTGTTGGATTGCGTAGGGGTAAAACTTACTATTCTCACTCCAATGAGTGCAACAGTAGGGAAAGTGTTGGATAGCGGAGGGTTAAAACTTACTATTCCCACTCCAGTGAGTACAAAAGTAGGTAAGTGTTGGATAGCAAAGGGGTAAACATTACTATTCTCACTCCAATGAGTGCAATAGTAGGGAAAGTGTTGGATAGCGGAGGGGTAAAACTTACTATTCCCACTCCAGTGAGTGCAACAGTAGGGAAAGTGTTGGATTGCGTAGGGGTAAAACTTACTATTCTCACTCCAATGAGTGCAACAGTAGGGAAAGTGTTGGATAATGGCAGGATAAAATTTACTATTCCCACTCCAATCAGTGCAACAGTAGGGAAAGTGCTAGAAAGCAGAGGGGTAAAAATTAATATTCTCATTCCAGTCAGTTCAAAAGTAAAAACAATCAAAATATTGACGACAAAAATATTTGAAAAACAAAATAAATACAAATCTATATAAAAATATTAAACATTTAAATACAAATATATTTAATATTACAATTAAAAAACATATTATAATTGTTAAATGCATATGGCAAATACCTACAAATATTATATTAAATAAAATAAAAAAAAATCCAAGAAATATTTTTAATTAGAAAATATTTAGAATCAAAAACATTAATTATTACATACATTTTTTTTTATTTCCTACCCTATAACACCACACAATTCACAACCCACATCTAAATTTTATTTTTAAAAATGTACTTACATTGTTAACATAATTAATTACCAATTAAAGAAATATTAATTAAAACACAAATTAAAACACATAAAAATTAATAAACTTCCCACACTTTACCACTATAATCCTCACAAACCACTGGTAAAATTAAACTGTAAAATTATTAATTGCATAATTAAAGCTTTTTTTTTTTATTAAAAAACTAACAGTATATAAAACCTAATTCGAAAGTAAGTAAAATTGATTTACGCCCCACCCTTTACCACTAAAAAAGTAAAACCCACACACAAAAAAATATAAACTACCCTAATTAAATATCAATTAATCAACATAAACGATCAACCAATTATTATTTAAACATAAAATAATTCCCACACTTTACCCCTATAGACCCCATAACCCACATCTAAAATTAATCACACAATTACCATAATTATCAATTAATTAGTTAATATAAATTAACAACTAAATATTAGTTAATTACACATAAATTACTTCCCACCCTTTACCCCTATAAACCCCACAACCTGCATCTAAAATTAATTACACAATTTCCATAATTAATTTTCAATCAATTAATTAATATAAATTAACAACTAATTATTAATTAATCAAACATAAATTACTTCCCACCCTTTATCCGTATAAACCCCACAACCTGCACCTAAAACAAATTACACAGTTACCACAATTAATTATCAATGAATTAATTAATATTAATTAACAACCAATTAATCATTAATTACAAATAAATTACTTCCCACAATTAACACTATACCATCTAAATTAAATAAATGAAAAATAATCATTAATTTATTATAATTAAATTACTTCCAACCCTATTCCCCTATAACCCCGCAACACGCCACAGAACTAAAAAATGCAAAATTTAATTAAAATAAAATGTATAACGCTTCTTTTGTTACGAGGGTCCCCCTGTGGGTGTGGGACGCAGTCTGTGAGGCTCGGGGCCTCACCACCTTCCCTTCGCCGTTCACACCCATAGTGGGCAACCCGGATTTCTCCCCAGGGATGGAGCCGGGAGTTTTCTCCCATTGGGTGCAGGCGGGCTGCAGGGCGCTCTTCCAGATCTATGGCCCGGAGGGAGTGATTCCGTTTCAGCAACTCCGCCAGGAGTTCGGCCTGACGGAGCTGGACAGATTGCGCTACATGCAGGTTCGGCATTGGGCCCTCCAGCCCCAGGTGCGTGACACCGCTGCTCGTCAAATTACACCGTATGAAAGGTGGCTGGCTACCCGGACCTCCGACGCTAAGCTAATTACCGACCTGTACAAGTACCTACAACCCCCGCCGTTTCACTATTACAACCCGGGGAGGGAGTGCTGGCACAGGGAATTGGGTAGGACACTCAGCCACAAGGAATGGGACAAAATTGCGTATCGGGCGCGGCACTCTGCATATCACACGGGCCTTACGGAGACCTTTACTAAGGTGTCCACTTATTGGTACTATACCCCGGAGAGACTGTATGAAATGCATAAACACACGGACAAGGGGTGCTGGCGGGGCTGCGGGCAGGACGGTACCCTCTCACACATCCTTTGGGATTGCCCCGTGCTGACCGCTTACTGGAAGGAAGTTTTGGACGAGGTGGATAAGCACTTTGGGATAGAGCTGCCGCGCTTCCCAGCGTATGTCCTGCTGGGCCTCCCCAATGACCTAATGTACCCACTGAAGTCCCGCAGGGGCAGGCAGATCGCGATTGCGCTGGGGTCTGCGGTCCAGAACATCCTTATCCACTGGCGCACCACCACTGTCCCCTCCATCACGTGTTGGTTGCATAGGCTTTGGCATGTGCTGGGAATGGAGAAGCTGTCGCTCACGGTGGCGGGGGAAATAGACCAATTTGAAGAGCTGTGGCAACCCTTTCTAGCGCTGCTGTCCACCGAATTCCGGGAGCTCACCTGTCCGAGGTATCTTAGGCTTCTCAGGCTGACGCCGCCGGTGATTCCGGCGGACTAGATCACATGTGAGACGGGGGCCTCGGGGGGGGGGGGGGCTGTGCGGGGCTTCTTGGTGAGGACTAATCTGACGCGGGACCATAGGACGGGGGGGGTGGGGTATTGTTTTTTCTTCCTTCCTTTCTTTACTGGGGGGATGGGGGTTGGGGGGGGTGGATTGTGCTTTGTCGAGTTACTGCTGGTTTTCATTGCTCAGATTTGGGGTGTTGGATATGCACGCAGGGATTCCACAGTTTGCATTTCTAGCCTTTCATTTACTGTGCTTTTCCCCTGGCCCATCGAGCTATCCATCGCCAACCCTCTTGAGTTGCACCTTTTTTCTTTGATTGTATTATATGTACCCTAACCTCCTATTCCCCTCCCCCATGGTTTGTTTTGTTTCAATAAAACGTTTTAAACATAAAATAAAATGTATAACTACTAAAAAATTTAATAACACATATATTAAAAAACATAAACAATACTTAAACAAAAAACATACATCACATACATTTAAAACATAAAATAAAATACATAACACTAATTTAAAAATTGATACTTTTACCAACTATATTTTTGCAAACAACTCGATATTCTGTCTCAACACCGTTGGAGACCACATACCAAATGTTGCAACACAACTCTCCATAAAGACGTCTTCTGGGAAGTCATGCAAGAAGTATGTGTACTCTGTGACTCATTGCTTTCTGTTGGTTTCTTCCAGATCAGCAACAAGCGCACGAGCAGTTTCAAGCGGGCCATTGCCAACGGCCAGAGAGTGTTGCCACAGGATTTCTTACTGGACGAAGCAGGCCTTGGTGTCTATAAGCGCTTTGTCCGTTATGTGGCCTACGAAATCTTGCCAAGTGAGATGGACCGTCGCTGGTACTTCTATCGACACAGGCCATGCCCTCCTCCAGTGTTTATGGCTGTCGTCACCTTAACTCAGGTACAGAATGTTTCAAACACTTGGTATGTTCTCTGCTTCCCTATTTCTTATTATTGTCATTTTATATATTAATTTGTTTAATCGTGCAAGCTTTTTAAATACAAACAACACAAAAGCTATCTTAACATAGTTCACTCACATTTCCCATAGCTGTGGTATGGGTTAAACAGTTACATTCTAAAAAGAAAGGATATAAGAATGTACAATGTATATTCAAAAACAGACCACAATCCGCCAAGGTGTGAGTATGTATAAAAGAGTCATTTAAAAAAAAATGCATTTGCCATCATTAGCCTTAATAGTAGACACAACCCCGCCCCCCCGAAAATAGGTTTCTCTCTTATTCTAAGAAGGAGATTTCGAATAGATGGGTTTAGGAAGAGTATCATCTATATTACAGTACTTGGGGCCTCATTATGATGGCGGACCGACTTTAGTCCGTCTGCCATCAATACGGATTTGGGACTGGCTGCCTATGAGGTGGCCTCCCCACACTCTTAATCACGATGCGACCTCCACCACGGCGGTCGCATCACCCATATTTTGCATTGTGGCGGGGATGCGGTCAGCAGCCCTCGCCACAATGCAAAATAGTGGGGGCAGACACATCCCTGCACTATGTGGCAGGCACAATGCGGTGCCTGCCACATGGGCAGGGATATGTAGGGGGGCACCATAGGTGCCCTGCAGGGTACATGTCCCTGCACTTGAGATTGAGGGGGGCCCGCTACAGGCCCCCACATCCGTTTCCGCCATTTGTTTTGCGGCGGGTTTTCTGCCACAAAACAAATGGAGGAAAGGGAAATCAAAATCCCTACGGCGGTGGCTGCAAGGCACCGCCACAATGTGGGTCAATGTTTTTGTTCCGACATGTGGTCGGAAAAGGACCGCCTGTCGGAACCGTGGCTGGCGGTCTTTACGACCGACACGCTCAACCAACGATTCCCCCCACCTTCATAATATGGCGGGTTAAAACAGCAGTACGATGGCGGAGGGCCAGTCACCACCTGCCGGTCGGTGATGGGCCCTCAGCCATCGTGATGAGGCCCTTGGTGAGCCCAAATAATCTTGTCTCTATGATCAGAGGAATTATCATGCAAATAAGTATGATACAGATTCACACTTTCGAAAGATACATTTTACTTATCTGTTTTATTATGAAGGTCTAGTCACTCACAAGGACAAAGATAGCCAATCATAAAAAGATAGTATTATTTTGTATGCTGGATTAGTATCCCTACTAGTGTCATCAAGGATGTCCTGAAGACAGATTTTGGAATGTTTAGTCCAATCAAATTCCAATCTGTTTAGCAGGAGATTAAGGACCCAAAACGTTGCTAGTATATCCCAAGAACATGAGCTCTTCTCTAATGGCTTGTAGCATTAATGAGCCTGTGAGAGATAGGGAGTTTTCATTACCTTGCCTCTGACTTCTGGAAACATTTGTTGCCCATCCATTAATAAAATTTCAAAGCCTTATAACATCACTTGCACACATGTCCTGGCAATTAATTTAAAAAGTGGGCTGAATGAAAACCCCCAATAAATAGTATCAAAAGGAAATAAGTTTGCCAATGGATTAGAAGCCTTTGACCTCGTTTTCCTTCATTGTATGCTCCAGGATAGACTAGAGGGGAATTCAGACCCAAGTCTTGGTATTGCTTTATCAGCTACGATTTTGTCACTGCTAGCCATAAACAGCATGTGGTTTTTTTCAGTCAAAGCAAATCATTTTGATTTCTCAGTATTTAATCTTAGTTTGTTGGTGTTGAAATATCATTTACTGTGTTGATTTTGCTCTGCAGCCTTATTGTATTAGCCAATATAGTTGGCACATCGGCCAAGAATATACAAAATGATGTAGAAACCAACAGGCAGCCTTGTTTCTGATCAGTATTTTATCCATTAATCTTCATTTATCGATACTTCTTTTATAGCCCAATTGCATGATTGTAACATACATATTTTTAGAAATTGGGTCTCTAGTTGGCAGAAGCTTGCACCCTGTCCAAGTAAGGACCACAATCCTAGTCAGGGTAAGTCAGATACACAACCTAAACTAACCTGTGCTCACCCTCTGGTAGCTTGGCACAGAGCAGTCAGGCTTAATTTAAGAGGCTATGTGTAAAGTATTTGTGCAAACTTTATTTACAGTACCACAGTGAAAATACCAAAAAAGACTTCACACCAGTGTAGAACAATAGAGAATATTTGTCTGAGTAAAACAAGACCAAACAACAAAACAACAAAAATCCAATCAGTAAAAGTCGATGTATGAATTTTCAAAGATTAAATCCAAAAACAGTGCTAAAATGTTACTTGAGGTTGCACTAGACCAGGGTAAGTCCAAAGTTCAGGCCAACCGCGATGAAAGTCAGGCAGGCTACAGGATGCACGCAGGTCCCGGTGAAAAAGTACCTTGTACGGAGCAAGCTTCGGTGTCGGTTCCGATCCACGCAGTCGGGTCAATGCGTCGGAGTCAAGCCTCGCAGTCGGTGTCGAAGGATCGGCAGAGTCCAGCAGCACCAGCAGAGTTGCAAATAGTCTTTTTTCTCCTGTAGACTTCAGAAAACAAGGCCTTGGTGAAACTTGGATTTAAGAATGTGGAGAGCAGGCCCAGTCTCCCTCACTCACAGGCAAGTCGCAGCAGGCCAACACAGGAAAGCAGGTAGCAAAGTGACAGTCACTCCTACAGCAAAGCAATCAGCAGGCAGCAGGCCAACACAGCAATGCAGGTAGCAAAGTGGCAGTCCCTCCCACAGCACAGCAGCTCTTCTTCCAGGCAGAATGTCCGTGGTTACTGCAAAATTCTGATTTGGTGGTGTCAGGGGTCCAGTAATTATACCCAAATGTGCCTTTGAAGTGGGGTAGACATCAAAGAGGCCTTTGAAGATCACAAGGTCCCTGCTTTTCTTGCATTGTCTCCAGACACACTACGGTGGGGGGGGTATGCAGCTCTTTTTTTTTTTTTTTTTTTAAAACCTTTATTCGTATAAGTCAGATACACAGCTATTCAGCCGACATCCCGGAGGTTCGGCAGCTAATCAGTCGACACATTAAGTCCTCCATAGCTCTAATGCAGGATAAAGACAAAGGTTTCATTTTTGAAAACTACCTACAATAAACACAACAAGCAAGGCAGTATACACCACAAGTTCGCGGCAGTTCCCAACGGGGGCGCAGCCCCATTTCCAACATCAAATCAAGCCACCGATCGGGAGGATGAGGGAGAAGCAGAGGCGCTAACATTCTAACGGAGGTGCATCAGAAAGACCCAAGTCGGAAGTGAGGCTAGGGGGAAAGTTGCTCCTCTGGTGGTTCAATGGCAGGAGGCAGACATATGCCCCCCCTATATTGGTTCCAACTTCCCCATACCTTATGCCATTTCTTAGGCCTCCCCCGTGCACTATACACCATTTTCTCCCGAAACATGCTCCAGTCCATGTTGTCCTTCCATGCATCCAGGGTGGGCGGGCTATGAGAGCCCCACAGTCGTGCTATATCTCGCTTAGCCACCATATTGCCTAGGGTCGCCCATTGAGTCTGCGCTGCGTCATAATCTGTAGGACCCCACACATTCAAAAGACAGCGCCGCGCCTCTGGGTGCAGTACAATACCCGTGACCTCCTGCATCACAACGTGAATCCGCTTCCAAAAGTCCGCAATCACACCACACTCCCATATGATATGTAGAAAGGTGCCCACCATCCCGCAGCCCCTCTTACATAGCCCATTCTCGGAAAAACCCATATGGACCAGCCGGGGCCCAGTGACGTAAACTCTGTGCAGTATCTTAAGCTGGACCAGCCGTAGTCTGGCGGGGATCGCGACCTCCTTAGGAGAGGAGACGGCGTATTGCCAAATCCTCATCGTCCAGCTCAAGGCCGTCCCTAGTCCACTGATCCCGCACCCCCAGGAGGAGGTCGGTCCGGACGTTCACAAGCTTTTTGTAGATTAGGGAGATTGTGCTCTCCGGCATAAGGCCGTCCAGGATCCGGTCCTCCAAGGGAGAGGACTCAGGCACCTTTTCCCCCTCAACGAGGACCGACCGCAGCGCATGTCGCACCTGCGCATACCGGAAATATTCCGTGCCCTCCAGCGCATATTCCGTCCGTAGCTCGTCAAACGACTTAATCCGCCCCTTGGCCAGCAGGTCCCCCACCCTGGAGATGCCAATCAGATCCCATTTCTCGAATCCCTTAGAGTGCCAAAGTTTCCCCAGCATATCGGAGTCATACAACGGAGTAGCGAGGGTGAGCCTATCTTTCCAGCCCAACGAGTTCGTGACTGTCTTCCACACGTTCACCGCCACCCCGGTCGGCCCCGTGAGGGACCCAACCGGGGGCCTCGAGTAAAGTGCTCTATAGTAGCCACCCCCACGCAGCAACCACCGGTCCATAGCAAAGCCAGGGCTAAGCGCCGGGCCGTAGACTCCATGATTGATCGCACTCAGTTGGGAGGCCCAATAGTATCTTCTGATGTCGGGAAGCGCGATACCCCCATCGTACCAAGGAGACTCTCAACCTCCCGAAAGTAGCTGGCCGGAACCAGCTCCTGGGTGTTCTGCAGGGCATAGAGAAAACGGGGAAGAGACATCATTTTGAATAGCACAGCACGGCCAAGGAGGGAAAGCGGCAGCCGCCGCCAGCCCGCTACATCCCGCCGCAGGCGCGCCAACGGAGGGACCAGGTTCCTCTCGTACCGTACCGTTGGGTCGGTAGAGATATAAATCCCAAGATACTTGAAACCCTCCCGGGCGATCTGGATCGGGCAATTCCGCGGGGGAACCGGGACGTCTCCACACAGGGCATACAGATATGACTTCCCCCAGTTAATGGTTAGTCCCGAATTCCTCCCGAAGGAAGTCAAAATGTCGCAGACAACTATGAGGGACTTCCGGGGTGAAGTGAGATAGAGCAGGATATCATCGGCATAAAGGGAGATGCGGTCCTTGTGGTCAGGTGACCAGCAAATCCCCCTCACATCTGGGTGCCATCGTATCCAGGCCGCCAGCGGCTCGAGAGCAAGAGCAAACAACAGCGGCGACAGAGGACAGCCCTGCCTGGTACCCCTCCCCAGCTCGAAGGGACGGGACGCCCTACCGTTGACCGCAACTTTAGCGTGAGGTCCTTCATATAATAGTCTAACCCAGCCCACAAATCCGGGTCCGAAGCCGAATTTCGCAAGCGCAGCCCACAGGTATGCCCACTCTACTGTATCGAAAGCCATCGTTGCGTTGAGCGCTGCCACAATGGCCGGCTCCCGCATCGTCCCCACCCTTGCGATCACTCCGTGGATGCGCCTAAGGTTCAACGCGGTGTTACGATGCGGGATGAAACCGGATTGGTCAGGGTGGATCAGATCACCGATCACCCTGACCAATCGGTTAGCGAGAATTTTAGCGAGGATCTTCGGCTCGGCATTAAGGAGCGAGATCGGCCTATATGAGCTGCACCTGTTCCTGGGCTTACCATCTTTATGTATGACCACGATTGTTGCCAGGCGCTGGTCGAGTGGGAGGCATCCCGTCTCCCGCGCCTCCACGAACATAGCTCGCAAATGCGGAGCGATCTTATCCGGCCGGAGTTTGTAGAACTCAATTGGCAGGCCATTCGGGCCCGAGGCCTTGCCCGGACGCAATGAACGGATAGCCCCCGCGATTTCGTCGACTGTGATATCGCCATCAAGATCGTCCCTGTCTATGTCGGAAAGGCAAGGCAAAGCAAGATCACGCAGGAGTTCACACGAATCCCCCACTGGCCTGTCTGACACGGAGGTATAGACCGTGTGGAAGTAATCCGCAAAGCACTGGACTATGCCATCCGGCTCCGCGACAACGACGCCATCCTCCGTCACGAGGTCTGGCACAACACGATTGACCCGCTCCTTTTTATCCAGCCACGCGATTAATTTCCCGGCCCTGTCCCCGACGTCGTACAGACGGCCCCGCTGTTCCCTACTCAAGGCTTTGGCCGCGTCCGTCACAAGGGCCTTGTACTCCGACTGCTTAAGGGTCAAATTGTGCAGCGCCGCCGCCGTGACCTCCCCCTCCAATGCCAGCTCCAGATCCGCGATCTCCGCCTCAATCTGGGCGACCTCCGCGTCTCGCCGACGCTTGGCCGCTGCTATCAAGGAGAGGGCCTCTCCCCTAAGCACTGTTTTGAACGCTTCCCACAAAGACACCGCCGACGTGACCGAGCCGAGATTTTCCTGGAAATAACGATCGACCGCCTTCAGCACCGCACTATGAATCGTAGGGTCCCTGAAATACCACGGGTTAATTGGGGCCACCCTACCCCCCACTCCTCTACCAACATCCATACAGATCCACACCGGCGAGTGGTCAGAAATACCCCGTGCCATGTGCCTGGCATCAGAGACAAAGGAGGCGTGTGCAGCTAGGGTAAGCACATAATCAATTCTGGAGAGACTGCCATGCGCCCCGGAGTGGAAAGTGTATTGCCGCTGTGTGGGATGCAGCAGTCTCCAACAATCAACCAGACCAAGGGTATCTACAAAGTCCGGAAGCCACTTCTGAGCCCCCCCCGAGCTCCTTGGCGGGTGTCTGTCAAGCAATCCGGAACCAACCGCATTGAAGTCGCCACCCACCACCAACATTCCCTCTGGGAGATCCAACAAAGTCCTCTCTAAGTCCGCAAGTGTGGAAGGTTGCAGTGCAGGAGGGACATAAACCGACACCAGGACCAGCGTCCTGCCCTCCCACCTCCCCGCTACAGCCGCAAAGCGTCCCCTATCATCAACAGTAGTGGAGTCGACCTCGAATGGCAGAGAGGACCTGACAAGTATTCCAGCCCCTCTAGACCCCGAGGAAAACCCGGAGTGTGCGACAAATTTGTAGCCTTTCCTGTTGAGTGCATAGCACGTGTTACCAATCAAGTGCGTCTCTTGCAATAAGACAATATCAGGGGTACATCGCTTCAGAAATTGCAGGACAATCCCACGCTTAATACGATCCCCCAAGCCATTTACATTCCAACTGAGTATTTTTAAGCCCCTACCCCCCATCCCAACATGTAAGGAGACCACCATCCCCCGCGTGGAACCGCACTCGAGTCACGGAAGCTTGCATCCTTACGCCTTGCATAACCAAAAACAACAACAACCCCAACAACAACCCCAATCCACCCCCCACCCTGCACCCCTGCGTAAGCTCTAAAATGCCCCCCAACTTGCAGTGTGCCTGTCGCCCCATACAAAGACTAATCTACAAAAAGAACCCCAGAGGAGGAAAAAGCTCCCATACTGCCCCCGCTACCCCCCGGACTGTCACCCTCCCGGGGTAACCGGAGATCTAGTACTTAAGTCCTGGCTCATTGTTCATCACCGCCACCGTCTGCTCCACCGGAGCGTTCCACGCTAGTCTGTCCTTGGGGCAATGTGTCCAGCCAATCTCCGACCATGTCCGGTGATTCAAAAAAGAAAGTCCGCTCTTCGAACACCACACGCAACCTGGCCGGGAAGAGCATGGCGTATTTCAGTCCCATCTCTCGTAGCCTTCTCTTGACCGCCAGGAAGCCTTGTCGTTGCTTCTGCACCATCTGGGTAAAGTCCGGATAGAAACTTACAGTGGTGTTCTGGAATAGCGTCGGGCCGGACACCCGTGATGCTTGCAGAATGGCATCCCGGTCCCTGAAGTTAAAGATCCTGGCGACAATCGGCCTCGGAGGGGCCCCCACCTTGGGCCTCCCGCCAGGGACTCTGTGGGCCGGTCAACAGTAAAGAACTTACTAAGGCCTTTGGGCGCCAGATGGTTCACCACCAGGTCCTCCACAAACAGGTCCACCGACTGTTCCTCCGAATTTTCCGGGACCCCAATAATGCGCACGTTATTGCGCCTTGCACGGCCTTCGAACTCTTCCAACCGTCGGGCAAAGTGATCATTTGCAGTCCGCAAGGTACGGACTTCCAGCTGAAGGCCGGAGACGTCGCCCAGGAGGCCTGCAGTCTTGAGGTCCAAGGACTGAACCCGCTCATTAGTTTTCCCCAGGTCTGCCCGAATCAGATTGACATCGATCGATATGGCGTCCACTTTATGCGCCAGGGTCTCAAATTGTTGCCCGATAGAGGACTTCATCCCCTCGATGGCCCCCATGATATCTTGCAGGGTTGGTTCCGCGGAGGGGGGCGACACGTCCTTCAAGGCCTCCAGTGTCTGTCCCGATCCGCCCGGAGACCCCTTCTGGTGGGCATAGCGGTCCATGTTGTTAGTCTGGGTGTAGCCTCCCCGCCTGGTACTCTTGGGCTTCTGTTTTTCGGCGTCCGATTTGCTCGACATCGCAATCTGCCGCGGAGACAATCTCCTTGCCCATACAGAGTAGACAACCATGCAACCAGTGACTGGCGCTACCCACGCCCAGGCCCGGGCGCGGTGGAGACAGGAAAGCGAAAGTGAAAGTGAAAGTGAGGACACCTTGCCTCCGACGACTCGCCCCTCGCACGGCCGCTGTTGTTCAATTAGTGCACGGGCACTGTGCCAACGCAAGTCCCGGGCACCTTCCGGGGAGTAGGCCACAAACTTCCAGGCAGTACAACTTCGGTCTCCGGTGGGCGATTTCGATCCGGACAGCGGCTCTCGCCTCAGCAACGGCTCCCCTCCAATATTCCGGGCGTCAAAAGCAGGATAATAGACAGGATATCTGCCGGAGGGAGCGAGGGTCTCGGGAGCTCTAGGCTCACGCGGCCATCTTGATCACGCGCTAAGCTCCTCCCCCTGGTATGTAGCTCTTTGAGTGGGGACAGGCACAGCCCTATTTAGGTGCAAGTGTCAGCTCCTCCCTCCAAATCTACCTCAGGAAGGCCCATCAGCAGGGGTAGTTCCTTTATTAGGGCCGTGGGGGCGTTGCCCTGCCATATCTGCGCCCTCCCCAGCCCTTGTATTAAATGTATATGTTAGAAATACAAAATGTCTGTGGCATCAGCTTATAACAGCTGTGCTGCAGCCCAGTAGAGGCAGGGGTTGAGCTTCAAAGTAATTGACAGCAGTAGAATCTAAACATGCCCCCTCGGACTTACCTGGGTCCTGACTCGAGTTCACACTTGGTGTGCATGTCTGGTTGGCTAGCTGCTTTTCTGTGGCCAACCTGCCATGCGCACTAGAGCACTCTGTCCTCCAGTGTAATTGGGGACACTGGGCAAATCACAGCTGTAGCCCCCCCAGCCTCTTAATGAGCGCTGAGTTCACATTCCCAAGACAATCCTGGTGCTACTCTCATGAAGCAGCGTCTGGATTGGCTCTGGTGCAGTGGACCTGCACAAGGTAGTACGGGGGAGCATGACCAATCACTATGTGGCTTTATCATGAAGCCATGTGGTGATTGGCCATTTCTGCTCTTGCGCTCTCTTCCCTCTTTGTGCGCATTGCCACCATTAACGGCATTGCACACAAGTGTTGCAGACGAGACCACTCACCAACTGGAAATGTCCCACTCCCATCCTGGGCCCAGACGAAATCAAAAGCACACTCCAAGTCAGAGAAGTGGCGGGCTACAGTGTAAAATAAAAGGTAAAATCAGTTTTGTTGATTGTTTATGGTTATGTTTCCTGAGTGTTTCCATGGTATGCCTCAGTCGCCAGTGTTCGACCATGCGGCTGTTGGCTAACGCCGTTAGTGTTTAAGAGTGCTACCTATAAATTGTGTGTGTGACTAAATATAAATTACAAGCAGGGGAACTAGGTTCAAATCTCGGAGTCAGCTTAACCTACTGTGATCCTGGGCCAATCAACTAATCTAATTCTCCGTGTGCCTAAAAATAAATGAATGTGTCTTTGTGTAACGTAACTGGTGCTCATGTAAAGCACTCCAATACCTTCTTATACCCTGACATGAAAAGCGGCTTTTTTTTCTTGCCACTATGCTGTAGGGCACGCAGTGCTGGCTGTGACTCAGAAACACAGGAAGAAACTATTTAAATGACAATGAATGCCTGGCATTTTACTTAGATGAAGTGTGCCTGAAGGTATTTTAATTTTTTTAATGGAGCAAACAGTAAAAGAATGTGCTTTGTTCGCCCCTTGTGAAAAGCAGCAAATCGTGCCTCGCCATAAATCAAAGGGTAGTGTAAACTCCAGTGTTTCAAGCCCCTACTCTAATGGGGCATTTCCAACTCTATTTTGTCTTTATTATCACTTTACATATGCTCGACAACTCGGGTGAGTGCAGGACCTTATCTTGAGAGATATGGAAACGTGCCGATGTGTAAAAAGTCTCAGGCTCAAGTACTGGCCACGAGGTTGGTTGGGGTCATCTCTACCTTGGTACACCCGGACCAGTCCGGTTTTATGCCAGGCAGAAATACGACGCTAAACATTCGCCGTCTCCAAAACGTACTTGCCCGACAAAACTACATAGAGGAAGACGCGGCGATTATCTCCTTAGATGCCACAATGACGTTTGACTCTATAGAATGGCCATACCTATTCGAGGTGCTAGCGAGGTTTGGGTTTGGTCCTAAGTTCCTAGCGTGTGTACGCCTCCTCTACGAGGACATATGGGGCCAAATACGGGTCAACAACCACACTTCCTGAGCCTTTCAGTTACGGAGAGGTACCAGACAGGGCTGCCCGTTGTCGACGCTACTGTTCTCCATCATGCTTGAACCACTGGCATCCTGGGTTTGACGAGATGTAATGGTGAGAGGGTTGAGGTGGGCGCCGGATCTGGAGGACAAAATATCACTATATGCAGATGATATCCTCTTTTACCTTGCCTCCCCATACCGGTCCATCAGGGCAGTTCTTGACATATTTACCAACTTTGGTAAATACTCTGGATACGCGATTAATTGGACCAAATCTACACTGTATATGCTCAAAGGGCAGTTGCCCCCCCTCCCCTCCGGCTGCAGATTAGTGGTGGCCGAGGAAGGGTTTCGATAATTGGGAGTATATGTTACCGCAGATCCGGCCCTGTTCTACAGCCGCAACTTGGCCCCCCCACTGGCCCGACTGAGATCCGACGTCGAACACTGGCGGACACTGCCGCTTTCCCTGGCGGGTCGTGCCGCCCTTTTCAAGATGCTTGCACTCCCACGATTCCTCTATATCCTCCCAAACTGCCCAAATAGGGTTCCTGATACCTATTTTACGGTGGTAGAAGGCGAGGTCCGTTCACTACTGTGGAGCGGAGGCGCCCCCCGAATATCGCTGAAAAAACTCACTAAAGGCTGGTACGACGGTGGCATAGCCTTGCCAGACTTGAAGCTGTATTATTGGGCCTCACAGTTGGTGGTGATTAATCACTGGCTGTAGCGGCCCCCTTACGACCCAGCATTCGGGCTTGATAAATACCAGACTGGCCGTGCGGGATATCTGAGAGCGCTTTACTCCACGGGGAAAAAGCAGGCATATATAGGCCCCATGTCCCATACAGTTGACATCTGGCGCAGAGCGAATTCTAGATTAGGGTGGGCAAACGTCCTCATGAAGGCGACGCCGCTGTGGCAGGCCCAAAGACTTGGTCTGCTGTGTTTTCAGCCGGGGTTCGACAAGTGGGACCTAATCGGTATCTCAAAAGTCGGGGACTTGTTAAAGAAAGGAGCCGTCCTTAGGTTTGAGGAATTGCAGACTACTTACCACATGGCGCAGGGTGAACTATTTCGCTACCTCCAGGTTCGACATGCCCTTCAAACTGCATTCACGACCCCGCAAGCTATCCCTGACTCCTCACCCCTAGAGGACAGACTATTAGATGGGCAATTGTACTCGAAGGCCATATCTCTAACATACAAAAAGCTCTGTAACAACCTCCCGGATACCTTTGATGCACTTCGAGAGAAGTGGCAACATGACATAGGACCCATAGAAGAGGAAGACTGGAGGGAGGCTTTGATGTCTTCTAGGGGTGCGGCGATCACCCTCCAATATCGACTGATCCAACTGAAGGTTCTGCATAGGGCCTATATCGCGGGGGTGGTTCTTGCGCGTATAGGTGCTAGGGCGGACTCACTATGTATTCGAGGGTGTCACCAGGAGGTCACTTTCTATCATATAATATGGGACTGTCCCGCAATCCGATCGCTCTGGGAGGGGGCTACAACTAAGCTCCAAACCGCACTGGGGAAAACCTTGACCCTCACGCCTCGGGTGGGCCTACTGAACATATGGGAGGATACAGACCTCACGGAAATAGAACAGCAGATGGTAACGCTGGGCTTCACCCTAGTTAAGCGGGAAATAGCACGGCATTGGGGGGCCGCAGGGGCGCCAGCCGTGCGCTCATGGATTCAGGAACTAGACAGATGTATGGTAGCTGAAAAGGAAGTCTTTATAACTCGGGGGTGCCCTAGGAAGTGGGAAAAGAAATGGAAAGCGTGGAATAGGTACAGAGGGTCCCTGTGTACGTCCCCGTTGGTGGATTTGGCAATGTGACGGAAAGACTTTAAAGAAGTGTGGAACCAAGGAATGTAATTCATTGTATGTTACTCAGAAATGTGTTTTACGTTGCTGCTGATGCTAATGTGATCCTATATGTGCAACTGATAAAATCAATAAAATGTTATTTAAAAAAAAAAAAAAGTCTCAGGCTCTCATGGATTTGGACTTTATTTATGGAAAGGGAGTCTACTTTTTATACGCTGCACAGGTGGCTGCATGTGGCCCTTTTTTGCAAGGCCTATGAAGGACCCAGCATTTTTCTCCCCCCAATTCCCAAATATATGTTGTAAACAGTCCAATCTGCTGTTAAAATAAACATAACTACTTCCTGGCCCCTACATGTTTAAATGGGTTCTGTCAATCAGCCTGAGAACTAATTTAACCCCATAAAAAAATGTACAGCAAATTGCCACAAACCTCCATAAAAAAGTTGTGCCCCCTCTCAGACTTCACTAACTGCCACTGCCCATCACATTGGTGATGGGCCATCAGGATGCAAATGTTGCACCTCATCTCCCTTTATGTGACTAAGGGGAATGCAGCTGTCACCCAACCCAGACGTGTAATCAGAGACAGGCAAAGGCACAGAATGGTTAAAGTAAGAAAATGCGAACTTTCTAAAAGTGGCATTTTCAAACTTACAATTTAAAATCCAACTTCACCATAAGTTGTGATTTTAAATTGTGAGTACAGAGACATCAAACTCCAAATTTCTATATGCTCCAAGTGGAAAATGACACTTAAAAGGTGTTTAAGTTTACCCCAACCTTAACCTATGGGAGAGACAGGCCTTGGCCTTGCAGTAGTGTAAAACGAATTTAAGAGTTTTCACTACCAGGACATGTAAAACTTAAAAGCACATGCCCTACCTTTTAAATACACTGCACCCTGCCCATAGGACTGTCTAGGGCCTACCTTAGGGATGACTTATATGTAATAAAAGGGAAGTTTGGACCTGGCAAGTAGGTTAACAAGCCAGGTCGAAATGGCAGTTTAAATCTGCACACAGACTCTGCAATAGCAGGCCTGGGCCATGTTTAAAGGGCTAATGAGTGGGTCACACAATCAGTGCTGCAGGCCCACTAGTAGCATTTAATTTACAGGCCCTGGGCACATATAGTGCACTTTACTAGGGGTTTACAAGTGAATTAAATATGACAGTATTGGATAAATCTATGTTGCCATGTTTGGAGTACAGAGCATATGCACTAAAGCACTGGTTAGCAGTGGTAAAGTGCTCAGAATCCTAAAGCCAGCAAAACTAAAGTCAGCAAAACAGGAGGTGACAAGGTAAAATGTCAGGGGAACCCATGCCAAGGATGCCAGGTGTAACACATAAATTAGAAATAATCTCAGGAAGTATCTCCCAACTTTCTAAACAGGACAATAATTGAGAGTAATCTATGGAATCAAAAGTAGTCTACAAAACAGTAATATAAAAACATTTGACTGTGATAAATCTCTGAGGTATATCCCAAAGCACAAACAATTTGTCTGTTGTGGATTAGTCATGCGGGAAACCTCCCCAAATCCAAAGTTGAAAAAAGTTTTGGGCCCATTTCCATTAATGAGATGAAGCAATATGCAATGCAGGATCACCTGTGCTGCCTTTTTAAAATAGGTTTCATTATGGTACCTATTTAATTCAAGTTGACAAATCTGTAAAGTGGATTCAAATGTTGTGTCCAACGGATTCTCCCCTTTAAACACATGCAGGAATACAGTCAGGACAGCTGCTTTATAAAGTGTTGTTTCTATTGTTTTTAGTTTTATGTTTTTGTGGTTTCCTGTTATGCTCATGGAACCAATGTTGCATAGAAATAAAAAAATAAAAAAAATAATTGAAGGGATTTAATTGTTTTGATGATTTTTGCAACTGTAAGGAACTCATCATCATCAATAGAAGTGATCAACGGTCTAGGGGAATCTGAAGTTTGATAGTCAGAGAAGAGTATTTGGACCACCAAGATTCAGGGATGTTCCACTCCAGAGATTGATACAGCATCTGCCTGCTCACATTTATCCTACACCAAAATATGTGAGGATCCGGTATTTGAATAATATTCAAGCATCTTTCCCCATTTTTGCAGTTAAACCCATTTTTTTCTTTTATAGCCCGAGATACAAAAAATTGGGGAGGTAGCACACTGTCTGGCATGCCAGCACATAATTCGCCCAGGTTCATTGTGGTAAATGAAGTGCAGTGCATACTAACACTCACTTTTAGCTGAAAGTCGATGGTTGTCACCGTTGTTGGTGCAGCCAGTGTTGTGTGTCTCTAGACACGTGTTTCAGGATATTTGTGCTTCTTCAGTAGAGGTCAACAACTTAAATTTGGGGGTTGCTGGCAATGCTGTTTAGCCATTTACCACAATGCACCTCAGTGAATTGTGTGCTGTATGCCAGACAATGTTCTCTCTGCACCCTTTTTATAATCTGGGGATATCCCTGTTTCTGTCCGAAACTGATCTTATGTTTGAAGCATTTTTCTTCTTAATAACCTTGAGGTTTGATTTTTTTGCTCTTTTAAAAAAATTGTGCACTCTTTGCCATTCCAGAGATTACATCCAGTGCTTTGCATCGTCGAAACAATATAATCGCTGTAACAAATGGGTTCCGCCCATTTAGTCACCCAGGATTTATTGGTTTTGACTACCCATATTTTAGACTTTTACCGTGAGTGAGTCTCACTACCTGAGTATTGCTGACTGTAAATACATGGGAATTGAGCTGAGCCCCAGTGTCTACCTTTTAAGAAAAGCCCACTGCTGTACAGGTATGGTAGGAGGCTCTGTGCTAGTTACACGTGAATACGTCAGTGATAATTGCTTTGAAGGTGAAACAGCAAATCCTGAACAGCATCCGACAAGGAAGGGGTAACCAGTGTAACTCAAATAGACGGAGGGGAATACGTTCTAAGTATGGATGATGGTTAGAAGTTGAGCAGCAGAGCAAAGGCTATCTAATTAAAACAACATGAATTTACAAGAGTTGGTGAAAGTGGAAATATGGTTTAGAATTGATAGCAGAATCCATCACAACCACCAGAAAAATCACAGAAGAATGGGAGGCAGGCGTGGTGCCCAGAACCAAACATCAGGCTAACTGAAGCTGTGCCAACATGGGGGAGTGTGTGAAAGAAATCTAGGAAGTCAGATTTAGTTAGTTTAACTTTGAGAAATATACTAACATTTATTCCTCAGAGGCACAACTTTAATCATCAGCTTACTATGATACCTGAACATATAGTAAGATATAGTTGGGTGTCATTTCCATACTCTGGGATCATAATACTCCACCTGGAGGCCAGGTCATATTTTTCCTTCATTTCCGTTCTGTGCAGTCCCTGCAGTAAACGATTGCCTCACCTCTGCCCAGCTCCATCGTCTCCTATTTTTTATTACAGCTTTTACACTGCTTACTTACTCTTATTGCCTGTTCTCACTTCTTTGGTGTTATTTTAAACTCTACAAAGCACTCTTTTTAATCTCTGGGTTTTTTCAGTTCACATTCCTTCAACCTCCAGCTGCACCATCTCACACTCAAGGTACTCCTCAACTAGCCTCTGTTCCGCTGCTCCGCCTTCTCTAAGCTGGAACCTTTCCTTGAATAAAGATCTTATTTGCATTAGTATTTGTTGCATGGTTATCACCCTCTTCAAACATGTTGGTACCGTGGCAGGCAGAACATTCATGAAGTTCTCCACTGAGGCTTCACATTGCTTCCCATTTTGTGGGAGCACAGCACAGGCAAGCCTGCACACCCGCATCCACAAGAAGGTGCTCTTTCGTTGTCTCCCTCTTATGCTCTCTCTCTCTCTCTCTCTCTCCATCTGTTTCTCTTTCTCTGTCTCTGTAGCTCTCTGTCTGTCACTCTGTCTCTCTCTCTATCTCTCACTCTCTCTCTCTCTCTCTACCTCTACCGGTGACTCGCTCTCTGTAAAGTTATGTTAAACAGTACAGTGGCAATTAAATCGACTTTTTCTTTATATACTCCTTGGCACGTTTAATAAACAGATTATTATGCATGCACACACGTACATGCTGTAGAAATGCAAACACTTTACATTCTGTTTCACCATGTCAGACATAGACTGTTGAGTTCTAAATTCCAGAAGCTTTCTGAAGTTGACTCTATTCTCTTTGCGGTTGCTGGATGCCTGCAGGCCGCGAAAGATGACTTGTTTCCAACCTTGTGCTCCTTTCACTGACTGCTATTTGAGCCCCTTTCATTCTGGTAAAGTAATCCGAGACTAAAGCTCATTGAATACACAAGCAAATGTCCATTTCCAGACCAGTTCTTAGGTTTTCTGCATTTAAATGTCCTTGGCTTTCTTTACTTTTGCAGTTCTTGCTACAACGGGAAACGTCTGCCCCTACTACTGCTTGTAGGGTCCCTCCCATATATGACTGAAGCATTCAGTCATTGCACCAGGCTTTTTATGGATCCACCCATTTCTACGAAACCCCTCTACATGTATCACATGGGGTTTTGACCTTCTTCCCTCAGGAATACCAGGATAACAGGCACCACCAGTCGATTTGTCCAGGAGACGAAACATACGTTGGCTGTTTAATAATACCACATGCAATCAAGACTAGAAGTAAATGTGAAGACGAGCAAGAATCTTTTCTCCGTGTCAGCACAGTCATCAAACATTGGCCAACCTTAGTCCTAGAGAGTTGTTTGTGTTAGTGCTGCAGAGGCAAAATGTTGGCTTTTTGCACTTCTTGGAGCGAATTGTTAGACAACTGGTCCTTTCTGGCACTGCACCCTCCTATCACTCTTCACTGTACTAAGCATTGCAGTGTATACTGTAGTTTTTAGTGTGCAGGCATCTCTGCTACCGTTTACCATTCTTATCTGCCTCCTTCACAAGGGTGTTCGTAGCAATTTTAAACATTCATCTCGAGGTCCAAACAGTCCAAAGCTTCCTTCATTTGCAATCGTGAAAGACACAATATAAAACGAATTATTTAACACTCTTGTGATACTCTCTTTACAAAACAACTTTACAATATTTGGCAAAACCTTTGGCATCTTTCAAAAAATATAGTGGAGAACCACTGTATTTCAGAGAAAGATCAAACTGGTACTGATTGAACAAACTGTTGAAATCCTGCTTTTCACGTTCAATTGTTGTTTAATTGCATACAATCTTAAGTTGTGGTGGGCACATGTGTTGCCCTTGGCACAATCTTGTTGCGTTTTTGACAGTCTGGGTGGCTTTCCAAAACGGTACCTACATTTCCGGATCTTCACACAGGGAAAGCGTAAGAAGGAAAACGTAGTTGCATTATCCCAAACAATATCTCATACACAAAAGAGCAACTATGTTGAATAAATCAAGGAAAGGAAATGGAACGGTTCCAAAAATAAGAAAATCCAAAGATTTTGGAATAGTCGTCTCACATACTGAAAAGTGTCGTGCTTCATCATTGGCGCCTATCTACACACTGGTAGAGTGATACCTCCAGAGCAGACTCAATTGAATAGGGGGTTCTTACATAAAGTATCTCTCTGGATAAAGCAGGGATCTTTTGAAAAAAGATATTAAAAAGTCTTGTGGTCTACCCCAAAGAGTTCCTTTTTTATTTAAGGATACCGTGGACACAAGTAAAAAAATAGGTGCAGGGTACTAATTAAGCATTAGTGTCTTAATTCCCCCTGATTGTGCCAACATGTTTCTGTCCTTGCTAAGAGCCTGCCCAGGACTAGGGCCTTCGTCTGGGCTATGTATGTGTCCCTGCCTGTCTATTCATGCATTCCATGCAGTATGATGAGGCATAAGGCTCTCACATGAACGAATGTCTTCTGAATTAGAAGTACCCTATTTTTGGGTGGTTCCGCAATCATGCATGTCTGGTGGAGAGACCCTTCCTGTAGTCAGAATTACATCAAGGAAGTGGGTCTGCTTTGAACCTGTCAATGCTGCTCCGACTGCCACCGAACTGGATCCCTGCTTTATCCAGAGAGATACTTTATATAAGAACTCCCTATTCGGTTGAGTCCGCTCTGGTGGTATCTCTCTACCAGGGTGTGGATAGGTGCCAATGATGAAGCATGACACTATTTAGTGTGTGAGACGTCTATTCCAAAATCTTTGGTTTTCTGGTTTTTCAAACGGTTCCTTTTCCTTTTCTTGATTTATTTAAACTAGTTGTCCTTTTGTGTATGACCTACATTTCCTTATCCAACCAGAAGCATATGTAAGAAGTCTAGATGCATGTAATATGTTCTGTCTGATATGTTTGCTGGATGTTGGGAGGTCTTGGCGGAGTAACGCACACAGTACAAGATATTAGTCTGTTGAGGTGAGATGTCTATCATAAAGTTACATTAAGGACTAAATTAAACATTTCAGTACCATGCCAGCACTTTTGCATGAGGGAGGGCTTAATCTTTTTAGGTCTCGCCGGAGACAGTGCATGTGCTGTCACTTGCGAGACCTTTGTAAACATAAAGGGGGCGTGGAGCCTGCCTGTTGCTTACCATTCATTGGCTTCATTGTCACTCATATTTGCTGCATTGGTCAGCCTGTGCCAGTTTCACTTTCTCTTCATTTGGTTCTCCCTTACGTGCAGCGTGGACCAAGTACCGATTGCTTGGTATTTTTGATAAGTGTCCTTCCGCTGCTCACGCTGGGACTGAGGTACTTTTTATTTATTCTTCACCCTACCACGTCGTTGCTTGGCCATTGTTTCTTGCACCCTTCCCCGAACCACGCCCATCGTTGCTACTTCAGCCCCCACTTCCGTCCCTGTGTCGTTGCTTGCATGTTGTTTTTGCTTGCCCCGTGCCCCTTCCTGCATCTTTGCTTGCCCCTTCCTTGCTTGTTTGCCTCCCTTCTCCCCTCGTATTCCCATTCCTAAACATCCACTCTTGTTGTAAAAATGTACTTTTCAAGGAAACCTCTTAAATGTGATAACAAAGTGTCTGTAAACACAGTCGTGGTGCTGCACAACGTGGCTAAAAAAGCAAACATTGAAAAGCCAATAGATCTCACATAGGCAGGACCTATAGGCTTTGCCAGTGATTCAATGCAGCTAAAAACCATCACAGTTTACATATGCAGTGTAATACAATTTGGATATTTTAGGACATTTCAAAATCGTTGTCTTAATTTGTTGTATTCATTGAACCAATTACAATATTTGTATTTAAAAATACAGTCTGAAATTCACCTATGCTATTTGCTGTGTGCCCCTGTCTGAGGGAAGTCAAGATCGGCTCCATCCTCTGGAGGCTCTGAAGGAAACATCAAGGAAGCCATTTAATTAGCACATTGATTTCCTGCTTTCGCTAAGCATGGAGCAGGTCCATTGCGGTGGTCAAGTAGTGTCCTTGTTCAAAAGGGTGCAGCAGTTAACATTCATTGCGACTTCCTGCAAAAACATGAAATGATCTTAATGCCGCACCACAGGCTTGATACATTGGCACCGGCAGTGCTTCAAAGCAACTGTGCATTTCTGTTGGGTAGATTGAGGTAGAGTTTGGCATCAGCCGGGAAGTTTAAGGAGTTGGCTTTTCTGATTAGAGTGGACTTGACCTCAGTTGTTGCTAGTGCCTGAGGCTATCCAAGAGGGGAAAATAATTCTCCAGGTCCAGTCCCAAAAGAGGAAATGTTGAAATTGTTACAGGTTGTCAGGAGTTTAACAAGAAGACCTGACTTCCTAAAATGACAATGTATTTAGGCACGCGTGAGGGCCTGTAGGACCCTCCCACTTGGAAATATAGGGTTTGTGCTAGGTGGTCTCCACTGTTACACTGATGGTTGAAATGTAACCATTCAAAACCTAATTCCCCAAAGTTCTCTGAGTCCCTCAATGTGTGTGGAGAAAGGCATGCCATGAGCTCTTGGAGTCAAAAAATGAGTGTAGAAATATAAGTACAATTATTTAATTTAAATAAAAAATAGTATTAAAAAAACCACATGAGTTACCACAGAAATTATTGAAGCTCATGTCTATGGATCACTTTGCCCATATTTAGGGGGTTTAGGTTTTTTGTTTTTGCTGCTTGCATCCTCTAACTTCCGAAACTTTCTCTGTACAGATGTATTCCCCACAAAGCTTCCTCACTCCACATCCTTTCACTCACAGAGCTCCCTCCTGCCCACCAACGGAGAGAATCACCTAATTGCAGTGGTCCCTTGTTGTAACATTGTATCATGTTCTTTGCTCTAGTTCCCTTTCTTTAAGGTCTGCTTGTTTATGTTAATCTTGCTTCTTTCTACAGATCATTGTTTTCTTGTGCTATGGAGCCAGGATGAACAAGTGGGTCCTACAGACGTACCACCCAGAGTACATGACAAGCCCCCTGGTCTACCATCCCGGGCACCGTGCTCGAGCATGGAGATTTCTCACCTATATGTTCATGCATGTGGGGTAAGTCCCTTGATGGAGGTAGATGTGTGGAGCTGCATGAAAGTAATCCCATGATTGCTGAAGCTGGTATCGGGACATAGAAAGGCAAAATAGCTAGGAAATTATTTAACACACACTCAAATAAAGGCTAGGGAACAGTAAGCTATTACTTTGTTGACATCCATTGAGACATCATCCTATTTCTATGATGCCCATTGCTAAATATGATTTTTCAAAGAATTGGGAGCATTTTAGTAACCTCAGAAATACTCATAAGATTTGAGTTTGGTGGCACTTGTGATATTCACGCGGAACCTTCTGTATTCTAAACTTACTTTACAGCGCTTAGGTCAGCATCTTTCAGCAATTGGATTATTTTACATTGGAACTGTTAGCCACTGGATTCCAACAGTGTCAAACACATCTTGGATTAGCCCACAGGAGTATTTTGGCGTCATCGTTTTTCTATTGGCTAATTGGAGTGTCCTGATTCCTACGGAAAGCATGAGGGACTGTTATACAATCTGCAAGTGATTGAATAACACAAGCACCGACAAAAGCATTTGAAAACTGCATGGTAGAGAAAAGAAGGCAACATTTTTTTCTGTAATCTTTTTCAACCATTTTGAGGTGTTTTGTCTGTACTTGCTGCCCAGTGCACAAACAAGCATTAGTAAAGCTACCAGCATCCTGCCAATGCTTGTTTTTTTGATGTTCCGAAAAGGGAGTAAAACAGTAACCTACGAGGATTTAAACCATTTTTAATGTGCCTTCATGTAAAAATATTGCTAGCTTGCACCTCAAACTGGGGACCACAGTGGGGCAGGCAGCTCGAAGGCAAATCTGGCCAAGGAAAAGAGCTTTAAAGAATGCCTAGAACTCCTTGAAGATACTGTGTAGGAGACAGAAGGAGAATGAAGCAGGCACAGATAGGACATATATGACTACTGTGAATACTTTTTAGGTAAATCTGATTTCTGACCCTCAATCTGTATCATCCTACATTGTCCTCAAGGAATTGGGGGTAGGGTATGTCTCTGACCTTGTGGCATTGGCTCCATTATTACACTGGATAAGATGTGGACTAACCGCAAAGTAGAATTGAATAAAAAATAGCCAAAGATTGCCTGATCTTGGAGAGGGCAATTGTATTCTTTGGCTTGGCTATATTAAGACTCTAGCAGAGAAACTGGGGCACCCTGAACTGTTTGTATCACCAAATGAGATAGTAAAAAAAGTTCTGACTTGGACCAAAAAACAATATTTGTCAATCATGAACGCAGAAACAGAAGCAAGGGAGCTTCTTAAAACTATTGTATGGGAGCATATTTTATTAAAAACGTCCCCGTAATTAAGGCCCTATTTAACTGTATTTGCAATTCCCTACCATTTCTAGCCAAACACTTCTTCTACAGCAAGATTGCTGTATTCAATTGAAAAAAATCCAGGAAGGTGGTGCCATGGTCTACACCCTGCCAGCACTCTTACTGTTGATCAGCACACCCAGTACTGTTTCAGAAAATGGGAAAGCCAGAATGAACCAGTTTTGTTAAAATGAACCCACTCTACTAGCTCCTCACATCATCATCCAGCCACGTGCAATGATGATTAAAGTCTTGAGGTAGCAAACTCCTCACATCCAAAACATATCTCATCACTGAGGACAAACAGAGCCTATGATGGGTTGCATAACACCTGCAGTTGCCATCACCAAACTTCTAATCATTGGTCTTCCAGGTACTGCCAACTCAAAAGCTAAGTAAAGTGCCTCAACAATTGTTGGATCTTTCTCCCCACATTTTCTCCTCATCCTTGCCTCCACTATCACTTTGAATCACTCCAGTTGTTCTTCTGGCAATCTCTGTTACATGCTCATTTAGTCCATCTCCATGCCCATGAAAACTAAGACAGAAGAAGAACCATTGTCTTCTCAGGGCCGAAACTCCCCCTGAGTTCAACCGCCATCTGTAAAAAGCATGCCAGAAAATCGGCATTTTGATTACACTCTCTAGGGGACTCTGCAAACAAGAAATCGTCCAGATAGTGTAGAATGGTGTCCGCATCATTTCTGAAGCAAACACCACATTTATAAAAAAAATTGAACAGTGCCAAATCATTTCACCATACAGTTCTCTTAACAAATAAATTCATTAGTGCAACCCACCTCAGGCCATAACTGATTATGTGTCAGCCTGAATTCTCCTTGAGCTTTCTTCAAGATAATGTTCAAGGGGATACCAGCAACACATCCCTAGGAGTCAAACAGGCCTGCCATCCTACTTTCCTGAACTTCTTTAATCAACGTTGTCCAAATCAACTCCCTTTGAGTTTTTAGCTAAATATTTGAGAGACCTAGTACTCTTCCTTAACCTCCATAGAATAAGCAACCTCTCAGTCTAGCCCGCCCCTGCTGCTCATAACTTGGAGGTCCAGTTTCAGCTGATGTTCTTACGAGAGCCAACCCGCACAACACATCATGAGCTGACCGAGAGGTATAATCATTGTACTCATTATTCCAGCCAGTCCCCACTATTCAGGATCTAAGAACTTCCAGAATAGCCCAAGCTCAGTTTTTTCCCTATAGACAATAACCTTTTGATCTAAATCCCTGAAATATCTTACTGAATTCCACCAACCTGTCCATATAGGAGTGGCCGCTTGGTGCCAGTTCCTACAGATCTCCCTTCTTGCCAAGAGGATCAATTAAAACACTAGTTTATTCTGCAACCCCGAAAGGCCTTCCACCTCATCAGGCAACAAGACAATACCAAATAAAATTACAGAGGGGCTTACCTCCACGCCTTTACCCAGGACGTCCGACAAGGTCTTACCCACTTTGCCCCAGAACTCCTTTAACAGGGGACAGGTGGCAAATATGTGGATGTCATCCACCTTCTGGGCACCACATCTCGTACATTTTGCTTCTCCACCGCCCCTTATTTTGGAGAGTTTAAGTGGGGACCAGTATATCCTGTGGAGTGTGAAAGGTGATCTCTCCTTAGTGCAGCAGATTTGATCAACGGATAAAGCATGTCTAAAGATACTTGCCATAGGTTTTTCAGCTCCTCATTTGGCAAGTATTTCTCTCAGACCAAGTAAGGCTGTTTCAACTTTCTGTCTGCTGCAGAAAGGAGATAATTGTACCAAAGTGCTACTTCCTTCTTTTTCGGATTTCCATCTTGCAAATCGTCCTCCATTAAGTTGTCCTCCGGGGGTGTGTCACTGTCGGTTCTTGCACCACATTGAAATGTGATAATATATGAATCTGGATAATGCACCACTGGTTAAATTTTTCCAGGTATCCCATGATAAACAGTTATCTCCGTCTACTGTGTCCATCCAGCGTGCAACACCCACATCTTTTAATAGCTGAACTAAAGCATCCAAAAAGCTCTCTGGTGTTTTCAGAGGGTCCCACATGGGGGCCCATTCACTGTAGTAGGATAAACCCAAACAAGAACGGCAGTCAAACCACAGCTTGGCCGCTGCATGTAAGACCTTCAGCCGGACTTTTTAAAAGTATTTTGGGTTGCCAAATTTGTACATAAAACCCTCCTCGGAGCTTTCCATCAACATAGCCTTGAACATGCTGCCAATCAGCGTGCTGTCTGGCCTAAGAAGTAACATCCTGCAGTTCTTTAATTGGGATGCCCAACAGTACAACTGGAGATCAAGTAGGCCCAGGCTGCCGTGTGAAAGTTTACATCTCAGTTTCTTCCAGGACAGCCTGATCCCCTTGTCCGCCCATATAAAAGCAGAAATCCTTACCTGGATTTTAAGTAAAAGGCCTTTATCAAACGCCAATGGGATATTATTAAATAGATAAGCATACTTGGGGAGAACGCACATTTTAATCAGATTAAGCCGCCCAAAGTGCGTAAGCGGGAGATTCTGCCATCTTTTCAGTAATGCATCCACCTCCTTAGAGACTCTAACCAGGTTTGTTTTGGGGATTTCTCTAAGCTTTTGAGTTATGGTTTTACCAAGATATCTTATCTCCTTAGATAGCTTTACCCCCTGAACTGCCATGTTCCAAGCCATACCTTCAGGCTTGTCATCATTAACCTCATACCCAGACAATTTCCCAAAGGCCTGTACTTCAGTGAATAATTCTGGTAAGGTTTGATTGATGTTGGATGATAATATAATCAAATCGTTGGCATACAGAGCTAGCTTCCTTGTAAAGCCATTTATGACAAAAGGATAGATCTTTTTATTCTGCCTTAAACATTGGGTCAAAGGCTCAATGTATAAATCAAAGAGAATAGGTGACAGAGGGCACCCTTGTCTTGTGCCACATTCTATCAATACAGGTGCTGTGAGGTTGCCATTAACCACAATCTGGGCCCGGGGGGCCTTATGGATTTTATTAAGGATCGCTCTGAAGGTCTCATCGAAACCAAAAGCCTTCAATACTCTATTCAGGTAATGCCAGTTAACTCGATTAAAGGCTTTTGCTGCGTCTAAGGTGATGATTGAGAGTGGAGCACCATGTGCCGTTGCCAAGTCTATAGAGCCAATTAGAGTATAAACCAGATCCTTCATCTGCCTCCCTGGAAGTAATCCCTTTGGTCTTCGTGAATTATCGTCCCCACGATCTTACAAAGACGGGCATTTAGTACCCCAGCGAAGATCTTATAGTCACAGTTCAATAATGATATTGGTTGATAAGACTGGCACTGAGTTGGATCCTTCCCGAGCTTCAAGATTAGTGAAATGAAAGCCTCACTCCATGAATCTGGTAAAGGGGAGGTACCTCTCAGAATTTCATTAAATAGCTTCAACCAGATAGGGATAACTTTGTCTGTCAGTAAAACATAAATGTCATTAGGGAACACGTCCGGCCCAGCAGCCTTCCCTTTCTTGACTTTATTAAGGGCAGTGAGGATTTCGCTCCCTGTTATTTCTTGGTTGAGCAATACTAGGCTATCTCAGCTCAACTTTGGAAGCTGTTTCCCAGCGAGCCACTGGTCTAAAGTGCCTTCATCCACCACTAAATCCTCCCGGTAGAAGCACTGGAAGAATTCAGTTAAAGCCAGCTCAATCTCACCTTTATACTCAACATGCTGGCTGCCATTACCCAATCAAATCTTACTGATATAATTGTGGAATCTATCCATTCTGCTCTTCATTGCGAGTAGTTTACCACAATTCTCTCCCTGGTCAAAATCCCTCATTTTACTGACTTCCCACTTCTGCAACATAATTTCTTCAGTCTTAAGCATAAACTTCAGCTGCAGGTCTTCAACCTTCCCCAGTAATCTTTTTCTGCACCATAAGCATGCCCGTCCTTTAAGACTGCTTCAGCCTCTATTAACTGCTCCTCTAACGCAGAAATCGCTCTTTTTTTCGGATCTGGCCCAGCCAGTAGCGGCACCCTTTAAAATCCCTCTCAACCAGGCCTTGAAAGAGTCCCATACTATATTTTGAGGGGCAGAGTCAAAGTTATGATTGAAAAAAGTAACTGTTTCCCTCTTTATCACGTTCAGAATAAGTGGTTGTAGGAGAAGTCTCCTATTCAAGGTCCACCTTCTAGGTGGAGACCTTGAGGGAAGCTCTATATTCAAAGCTATTGCACCATGTTCAGAGAGGTGAATGGATAGATACTCCATTTCCCTTACTTTCCCTATTTCCGAAAGCTCTATAAAAATATAATCAATCCTTGAATAATGGCCATTTTATTTACTAAAAAAGGAATAATCCCTGGCATTGCCCTTTTCCTTCCGACAAACATCACATAGATTTAAATTGCTTAACATAGCAAGAAGATGAGCTTTGTCCCGTGGTGCGGCAGTTTGGGTATGGGGAGAGGATCTATCGAGCCTGTTATTTAGAAGGACATTAAAATCCCCACCAAATATCAGCTGAGCTTCAAAGTCAGCCAAGGAAAGGCAAAGACTATTCAAAGGAGTAATATCGTCTTTGTTTGGGCCGTAGTAATTGGCCAACGTGTAAAAAGTAGCACAGCTCCTAATTTCTGCTATCACCCAGCGCCCTTTCTCGTCTGTTTGCGATTTAATCAGCTCTACTCCGGAGTTTGATTTGAATATTATAACAACCCCTTTAGAGCAGCATTATTGATATGAAGCTACGTTCTTACCCACCCACCTTTGTTTATCGAACAATGCCTTACATTCTGATTGTAACAGATGTGTCTCCTGAAGCATAAGAATCCAAGCTGGGCTGTCCTTCAAATATTGAAGGACCAATTGCTGTCTTCTTTTAGTCTCAGGCCGTTCACATTCCAACATAGACTTTCTAAACAGTCCCCTCCCATGAGACCGGCTCTAACACCCGTCGTCATGTTGCCATGTCAAACTACATCCATAACTTTTTTTTATATAAAATGAGGACCCTTTTTCATTTTTTTCCCCTTTTTTCCAGATGCTCCTCACCAACACTCGTGCAACTCCCCCCTCCCCTCCCCTCACCCATAGGAACCCTCCCTGACTACCTAGTAGTAGCATAAGCCAATTCAAGCCGCTATCCACCAACCTACAAACTAGTCTCCTACAACGGAACACTGAGCTCCCACCGCACAAAGAGTAAATGTCTTAACTAGCTGAAGGCTTATTGTGCGCCAAAAACCTATCTACTTCCTCTGATGATCGAAAATTATACACATCAATTTAAGGAAAGCAGGAAACCTTAACTGCACTTGGGCACACATTTCCTTCAAAGGATCAATCCGCTTACCCAGCTCCCACCTTCTGTCCTCTGTCACACGTGAAATGTCCGACCTTATTCTAAATGATACGTCTTAAACCTGTATACTCTTATGTTTAAGGGCTGCCCCCAATAGTTGTTCCTTGAGAAGGAATGATTGTATATATACCAAGATTTTCCTGGGCTTCTTCTGGCCAGGATTGAGTTTAAAGGGCTCCCGATGTACCCGTTGAATTTCTGCTTCCATAACTGAAGAGGAAGCAACGTGTGGGAAAGCTTTAGTCCAGATGTCTATGACAAAAGTTTTAAAATTATCCCCTTCCAGCCCCTCTTTTAAGTCGAGAATCCTGATGTTATTTTTTCTGGAGTTGTTTCGAGCCTTTCTAACCTGTCAGAAAGATCCCTATCCCTCACCTTAAGCCTGGCCACTTCTTGGGTGTTATCTTTCACATCTGACCTTAGCTCTCCTACTTTATTCTCCAGCTCATCCATACGTGGTGCTAATGCTGAAAGGTTTTCCTCTAAACTGCTACACATGTCTTGGATTCTCTTCTGATTCATTTCTGAGGTTGAGAAACGCTCCTTGATCTCTAGTGACAACTGGCTCAATATCCCTTGTATCGGGTCCAGGCCTGGGGTAACCTTAGGGTCCGCCTCTAAAAGTGTACTTGGTGTTGAGTCTCCCTCCTCCAACCCACTAGTCTCAGGTGCTGGGGCCAAGACACTTAGAGCTGAAAATCTATTTAGAGTAGGTATGGCTGGATGTAGTAGCGAAGTACTTCCTGGTGGGAGTACTGCCTGTTTTGTGGTTTCCATACTAGACTGCGGGTTCAGTTTGGAATAAGACCTAAGTGAGCCGGTCAATCTCGTAGGTACTGGGGCTGCTCTATTCTTTCTCTCCTTTAAAGGAATGACCTTCCCTGTCTTTACTGGAGGATTTCTATTTTTATGTTTACTCAATACAGTCCCTGGAGGTTGTCTGGACTGCAAATCTAGTTGGGAGGCAGATTCCCTTCCAAGAAAAGTGCTGGATCTCAATTTATACCTTTTACCGAGTAGTGCCTCGCTACCAGGGATGGAGTTGGTGGGGAGAGAAGATAGCGCCATGTGCTGTGCTGATAGTTTATACCCCTTAGATGCCTGTTTTTTGCCCACAGAATGTTGAAATATTAACTCCATATACCTAGAGTCTGTAGCATGCTTTTAATTACCGCCCTTTACCTGGTTTGAAGTTTTGAACTGGCAGGCTTTAGATGGACCTTCTTCCTGAGCCCCCAAGGAAGGTTGACACAAACGACTGAGTTCCAACCACCTCCCTGCGACTTCTCCAGGAAGCAGCGTATGCTGACTCTGCCAGGGCTAACCCAGGAACAAGAAGCTAACTCGGCAGGTCGAGGCAGGGTACGGTGTGCAGCTCGGGACTCGCCGAGTGCGCTAGCCGCACTGAAAAGCGCCAACCTGATCCTACACACATCCAGACAGGATACAAGGAAGGGCGTAAATGCGGTATGCATTCCTCGTCGCCTCACAGCAATGATAGCAACGCAGGGCAGCCAACCGCGTAAAAGGCCAGCCAGAAGGAGATCGATGGGGGAATCGTATTTACCCCACGCAAACTCAGCGCTGCCTCATACGATGTGCCCTACGTGGTGACGGGGCCGGGAACCAGCCAAATGCATTTCTACAATACAGAAACGGATTCCTGTGCCTGTGCAGGCCCATCAGTATACTTAAAATCAGTGGGAGTCCATGGTAGAAAGGTTAGTGGAGAGCGGCTTGTGGCCGGCTTCCTAGCGGCCCGCCATGTTCCCAAGCTCCGTCCGTAAGCCTCCTCACATCCTCATCCAGCGACATGCAACAATGATTAGAGTCTTGAGGTAGCAAACGCCTCACATCCAAAACATATCTCACCACTGAGGACCAACAGAGCCTTTGATGGGTTGCATAGCACCTGCAGTTTCCATCACCAAACTTCTAAGTAAAGTGCCTCAACAATTGTTGGATCTTTCTCCCCACATTTTCTCATCATCCTTGCCTCCACTATCACTTTGAATCACTTCAGTTGTTCTTCTGGCAATCTCTGTAAGATGCTTATTTAGTCCATCTACATGTCCATGAAAACTAAGACCGAAGAAGAACCATTCATTGTCTTCAGAGGGTTGAAACTCACCCTCAGTTCAACCGCCAACCGCCAACTGTAAAAATAATGCCAGAAAATCGGCATTTTGACTAAACTCTCTAGGGGACTCTGCAAACAAGAAATCGGCCAGATAGTGTAGAATGGTGTCAGCATCATTTCTGAAGCAAACACCACATTTATATAAAAAAACTGAACAGTGCCACATCCTTTCACCATACAGTTCTCTTATCAAATAAATTAATTAGTGCAACCCACCTCAGGCCATAACTGATTGTGTATCAGCCTGAACTCACCTTCAGCTTTCTTCAGGATAATGTTCAAGGGGATACGACCAACACATCCCTGAGAGTCAAACAGGCCTGCCATCCTACTTTCCTGAACTTCTTTTATCAACGTTGTCCAAATCAACTCCCTTTGAGTTTTTAGCTAATGATTTGAGAGACCTAGTACTCTTCTTAGGAAGTAGTTAAAGTTGGATTATCAAACAATCTTATTGGAGAGATGAGTTTGTGATGGTAGCTATTATAACCATTTAACCAGTTAACTGATGCAAATTTTCCTCCTGCCCACAGAATGCCCAAATACTTTTTCAAGGCATGGCAATACTGAAGTTTTAGTTAAGAACAAGTGCAAGGTCAGTGGAAAATTAGAACAGAACTTTGGCTACTGTGGGCTTATCACTCTGAGATTTCATTTGATGGTTAATCCTTTACTCTCCAATCTCTTTGGACATACTGAGGGCCTGAGTGGGACTGGCTCACACTGGCCATTCTGTTTTACTAATAAACAAAGCTAAGCCCTGAAAAGCTGTGAAGTCCCTTCATGCATTGTTTAATGCTGCTGAAAAGTTTCTTTCTTTGAATAATTGTGAGTACTTGTTTGGTTCTTTTATTCCATTTTCACATGGAAATGACCATTTAGAAACCTTCCAATAGAGAGATCCTTTATCATATCCTGCATAAATAGTTCGAAAAATGTGTTGCCATTTAATTAAATCTCAATAAGGCCTGCATGCATTTCAGACCCGTTGGTCCTTCGTCGGTGGGTGGCACCCGACAGGTTTTGTACACTGCAGCTACAAGAGGGTGTGCGCCAGGCAAAGAAGTCCAAGATACTCTTGTAGTTTGAAAAGTCTTTATTTCCAATTAATATTTTCCAAATGTTAATGACACATTAGGCTGAGCCAATGCGTTTCATTCTCTCACTGAGAAATTCATCCGAGCTTCAATAAAGCAAAGCAACAGTTCAACAGTTGAATTGTGCTTTTTATTACTCCAGTACTGTGAGAGTGAGAGGAGAGCACGTTCAGTGAGACGTTCAGACGAGGGCAGAAAAGGTGGAGAAAGCCGTGGAGCAGGCTCGGCGTCCGAGGATCGCAGCAGGCTGTACCCGAACCTGCCAGGCTGTCAAAAAACTGCAGCGAGGAGGAATCCGGCGCACTGGTTTAGGTGATCCTAGTGGGTGGCGAACAACTCTGCTTTTCAGTGTCCAACCAGGCGGATTTCTGTGTCGGTCCTGACGCCTTTGAACGCCTTTGAACGCCTTTGAACGCCAGGAGCCGAGTGCCGGAAGGTGGGAGAGGCTGCTGCTGCTGTCGCGGCCCCCGCGGGTTCCAACCTACCTCCTACCGCCTACCCGCCTAGCATCGTCTCTCCCCACCTAGTGGTGCCTGTGCCTCTACCTTGTTTCCATTAATATGGGAGAGTGAGCACAGTTTGGGGCACTGAGGACAGAGGTCAGAGCGGAGTGGGAGAGTGAGCGTGGAGAAGGCACCTACCGAGCGGAGGCAGAGAGGCAGCCCCGCCTGCTCCTTCAGCACCTCAATAGTGCCTCCAGCCCTCGCAGCCCCGAGCAGCCTCGTGAGGCCCAAAAAGGAGCCAGAGTGCTGTGACACTCTGATCTCTCTGATCAACTGACCCGGCCAGAGCCATCGTGACAGGGGAACTTCACATGTACCTTGTAATGAGGGTAACATTGTGGAGATTGACTGCACAGAAGCGAAGTAGTGAGGAGGAGAGGTGGAGAAGGGTTGACGGGCTCTGACGGGTACAGGCCATAGGAGATTCCGAGGAGGCCTGTAGAGTTTGCCGTCCCAACTCCCCCTAGTCTCTCAGCCCCGGTTTCTGCCTTGCTTGCTTTTAGGATATATTATCTCATCAAGCTAATAAACTGCTAAGCAGTAAGCATTCAAGAGCCGACTAGAATTATTTGTATTTAGGCTCTTGTTCAATCCTGTTCAACTCTGTTCAACCCTGGTATAACTTCTCTAAAATTTCTCAAACATTTTTTATCGAACTCGTTATTTTTTCTCTTTTTTAAATAATTTTAACTGCAACTGCATTTGCTCGGTGAAAACTTTGTTGGGGGTTGCTGGTGGTATCCAGGAGATAGAGGGTGCCTGCCTTATATGCCTGTTCTGATTTATGTCTATTGGAGACGAGTGTACTGTCTATTGGAGATAAGCGTGGTGCCTTCCCACGCCTTCCTCCTCTCTTAGAGCCTTGCTTTGGCAGCCCATAGCACAATCTTCTGCTCATGCTCATGAGACAGCAAGACTGCAAGATTGCGAGCGAACTCGTGAGTTGGAGTCGGAGAGTGGAAACCCTGCCCCCGGTCCTTGGTGTTGCATGAGCGGCGCATCTGTGGACTGGCGCATTGGAGTTGTCGGCTTGGCCAAGGGTCTACTATTATAAGAACTAAGTTATGACTGTAAACAAATTGCGCTCCGGTAGATTGGTGTATACTAGGGCATGTAAAAAAACTAGAGCTAATCCTCTAAGGAACAACTCATTGCAAATAATTATTCTGAATGGTTTTAATACCATTCCATCCTTCTTTCTGAAAAAAGAAATATGTTTTAAATCAGCAGAGATGCAGGAATCTCCCCAACAAGATCATGTAGATCATGAAGAGGCTAAAGATACTAACGGAAAATCTCTGCCAGCAGTTCCCTCAAATTCACTGTCTGAAAACAGGGGACCACAATCTATAGATCTCCAAACCTCAGAATTTGGGGAGGCTGACTCTTTGCTGGCAAATGTAACTATACATTCTCTAGTAAATGGAGTAGCTGAACCCGAAGGAGTACTTCTCTTAGTTCCAGATGTGGGTGAACATATTATGGAAGACTTTACGCTACCTGATATTAAGCTAGATCAGTCTCCTAAGATGGCTCATGTCTTTAACCTAGAATCGTCTAGGATAATTATTCCTGCTACTTCACTTTCCGCCAAGAATTGCCCTGTTAAAATGCATCTGTTCAGCAGTACACCCAGCGGATCAGGTTCATTAGATTCACGGGGCTCCTCAACTCCTGATTTATCCCCGAATTTTCTTCCCTCAATTAACAATAGAGAGACAAAAATGCAGATGTCGGAATCATTACTCTGCCTGGAAAGAATGCTGTCCTCTGTCTTAGCCTTAATGGAGAAATCAGTAAGTAATTCCGCCTACATTCTGGACTCTGTTTTGGCCTTGACAAGGTTTATAGCTTCTGAACAAAAATCATCACCAGGCAAAGCTTGCATACTTCCCTCCTGTATGCCTAATTTAGGGCAGGGATCATCTACTCCTCTACCTTTGGAGGATAACTCTGACAAGTTAAATTCTACCCTAATTGACTCTACTTCAAATGTTAAAAGGCGGGACATTGGCCTCAGGCTGGGAAGCCTTTCTTTAGCAAGAAAAATAAAATCAAACTGAAAGAAAACAAGGATCCATCTGATAACTTAAACTTATCATTTTTACAGCAGCTTTTCGACTCCGAGCCATTAGATACAGTGGCTGTACCCATGTCCTAACCGCAATATAAGTCGGAAAAAATGAATTCAAGTACATCTCAAAAGCTTTTCCCCATTTTCCTCAAAATAGACTAAAATCTTCTAAGCAACCTACAGAGGAAGAACCTAAAGCTGGTTGTTCTTCCACTCAGGAAAAGGTCATTATGAATACAAGTAATAATGTGTGTAAGAAAAAGAAGAAGGAAAAAAGGGAAAAACGCCAAAGGATTAACAAAAAAAGGACAAAACGGTTATGCTTTGACCCCAACTTTCCTCAAAACATGCCTACAAAACTGGATTCAAATGTTTTGAAGAAGGAAGATGACAATCAGAAGGCAATCTATTGGGTCCTTGTTCCTCTCTTTCGAACTTTAGGGTACCAATTGAACCTACTCAAGAAGCAGTGATAATAGACATAAATGGTTCCCCTACTGTCCAGAATATTTTGAACCCCAATGCTTCCTTATTTGTTTCTTCTTTAGGTAATGACGTCATTTATAACCCCCATGAAAATATTTCCGAGGTTACCAGTTTTGTTAATAACTCACAACTTGCCCCCAATACCCTGGATTTTTCATTTTTTTATTACCTCGAACTGTATATAAATAGGTATTTTCTGTTGGGTTGCTTTGCCGAAATCCCAGGCCTTCAATTGATCGAAAGCAATGACATCGCTCTGGTTGAGGTCCAAAAATATAATAACTTCAGGGGTGCAAGAGTAACATTTACATCCAAAGCTATTTCACACCTGATTATGGCACACAGTGATAAATTACGTTGTTGTGGCATTGATGTTCTAATTCCAGAAGTGGAGCAAGCATTAAAAAAAAGTGGCCCAATATAAGCTGTCTAACTTCGATTTAGAAACCTCCACAATGGTCAAACCTTATTTGGAGAGAGAGAGCACATTACATGTCTTCCTTGGTAAAGAAGGTAGGAGGGTTTCTCTTCGCACAGAGAAAAATATTCAGCACGTGCTCCCCGTAGAGGAGGAAGATAAGAAATGGAGTTGGCTCGCAGGTGCACTTAACACAAATAGACCCTTAGGCCTAAAAGGTAGGAACTTTTCCCAGCAAGAACATTAGTGTGATATCTTGGAACGCAGCCGGCTTAAGCACTAATAAAAACAAACTCTTGTTTGTAAAAGAGCAAAAAGCCAATATTATATGTCTTCAAGAGACTTGGATCACAAAGGACTGGTCCACTGAAGATTATATAGTGCTAAGCCAGCCTGCGCTCCCTGTGAATAGAAGTCACACTAAAGGAGGTATTGCTATTTTGTTAAGTACAAGCCTTAGTTGGTCCTATAAAGAAATTCTTCACGCCTCCAACTTAATTCAGGCGATTAAGCTAGATCACAAGGATGACCAAGATAATTTGGATTCCCTGTTGATCGTAAACGCATATTTGCCTCCTGATGTATCTTACTCTTATCTATTGAATAATCTATTTGTTTTCATCTCCTCTACTTTGGAAAGTGAAGACTGCAGGTTCTTAATATTGGTGGGAGATTTGAACTCTAAAGTCTCATCCTATAGTAGAAAGGTATTTGCTAATTCCGAAAAAGACTAAGCCCTAAATATCCCCAATGCCCAATTTCCAAATCAAGGTAGGACAGACAAAAGAGGAGTCTTATTACTTGAAGGTTTGAGAAGTTTTGATCTTATAATCGTTAATGAGAGGTTAGAAAAGGATAATTCCAGCAAATTATACTCATAAGGTGCCAACTGGGAGATCTGTTATAGATTATTTAATTACTTCGGCAGGCTTCTTTTGTAAACTTAGAAATATGGAGGTTATGGGAAATGTTTTTAGTGACCATATGTTGATCTGTGTCAAATTTGAATTTAGTTGCGCTAAGGTAGGTCCCTGGAACTTCAAAGGCAGTACAGTAGGGTTCAATGCATCTAATGGTAAAATTCACTGGAATACTCAAGCGACCACT
Organism: Triturus cristatus; assembly: GCF_964204655.1. Classification (NCBI taxonomy): domain Eukaryota; kingdom Metazoa; phylum Chordata; class Amphibia; order Caudata; family Salamandridae; genus Triturus; species Triturus cristatus. The sequence continues at coordinate 673,392,882 of NC_140593.1, forward strand.
AAATTAAAAGCATGCTTAACGGCAATTCGATTTACTTGAAGCCTACTCCCACAATATATGTTCATATATGTTCCTTGGCCGAATCTTGTTAATTACCGCAAGTTTCAGTTAAATGGAGATCACATTTTAATCCACCTGCTTATGTTAAGCAGGGAAATAAATAAAGTAGTGAGGGCCCAGTTCCTGAATTTTTCATGCGAACGGAGTAATTTAATAAATCTACTACAGAGGAAAAGGCAGAGGAAAAAACGCTCCTTAAGACGAATAAAGGAAGATGGAATATGGGTGCAGCTAAAAGTGGCGGCATCCAAAAATAATTCCAAAAGATATTGGGAAATAATCGCCGACTGCTGTGGCACAAGAGTGAATTCTCTATCTATTCCCATTAAAGAGGAGGATTGGAAATTTAATTTACTATAACTGTATTCTGCGAATTTTAATTCCATCAGTTCAATTATTGTGACACCCGATCAGTTTAAAACCCCTGAATCTAATTATGTACACTTAATTAATGATGTGGTTGGAGCAATTAAAAAAATGAGATCTTCTGGAGCAATGGGTCCTGATGAAATTCCCATGACGGTAATTAAAAAGGAGCCACTTCTGTGGGCTTCTTATCTAGCTCCACTGTTTAATTTGTGCTACTCTCAGGGGAAGACTCCTCCATCTTGGTCCGGAAGTATTCTAATCCCCTTATATAAAAAGGGTCCTAGAACACATCAAGGTAACTACCGGCAAATAGCCCTATTGGATGCGCCGGGAAAAATATTTGCTCGTAGTATCCTTGATCATCCAAGGGAATGGGTGGTGGAAAAGAAGGTCCTTCCTATCGAAAAAACAAGCAGGTTTTAGGAAAAATCACTTCACCTAAGATAACATCTCCATGCTGAAACTAATAGAGGAGAAATACACAATTATTCGTAGCTCAAATGTATATATGGCGTTCATAGATTTCTCAATGGCCTTTGATAAGATAGATCGACCTTTACTATGGAGAAAATTGCAAAAAATGGGCCTGCCCTCTCCACTGCTATCTTTAATTATCGCACTACATTCACAAACTTGGTGCAAGATATTAATGAGTGGAAATCAAGGCTTATCAAATGCTATCCCTACTAAAAATGGCTTGCAACAAGGTTGCTTGCTAGCTCCGTTGCTATTTTCTTTATATATAGCAGATCTACCCAATTGTTTTGATCAAGCTGAGAGAGATGCTTCAAAGATAAGTAACCGGCCTTTTGCAGGTCTTTTATATGCGGATGATATAGTGGTAATAGATCTAACCCCTATTGGGCTGAATAGAAAGCTGATATCCTTGCAGAACTATACAGTGGACCATTTCTTGAAAATAAATGTTTCTAAAAGTAACATTTTAATTATGAAATGTAATAAAAATAGAAAATCATGTAACTTTAATTGGCATATTGGTTCTGAAAAGCTGGAGGTGGTAGATTCATATCTTTATTTAGGGAAACTAATGGCAGGTAGTACAAAGAACAAACTTCATATTGAACATAGCTCCTGTAAAGCTGTATCTCACGCTAATGGTTTGCGTATTTTTTATAGTGTTATGGGTAGAAGGCATTTTTTACATGTATTAATGGTTTTTAAAGTAAAAATTCCACTAACACTGCTCTATGCCATTGAGTCATTTCTTGTCAAGGACTGGAATTATTTAGATAGGATCAAAGGTCAGATATTACGTAAATTGTGTAATTTTAATACGTTAGTTCCAACGGCTGCTATTAGACTGGAATTTGGCTAAATAAGCTCCTATATTCAAGGTTTAGCCAGGGTTTTACGCTGGGGATACCAGTTGAAAAATAGCAAGCCAGACTCATTAAGAGGTATCATGTGTCAAGAAATTTTCGGTGTTCAGGCAATAATTACTCCTTCTATCATGATTTCTCATTTGCACTAAAAAACTTTTCTGTACAAGAAGAACTAGTGATTACTCTCCTACCATCAGAATTTAAATCTTTTTTAAAAACCTCTAGTGGTAAGCTTAGCTTTAATAGAGATATTGAATTTTGTAATTCCAAAAAGAGATTAGAGCTAATAGCCAGGACAAATTCACCGAAAACTTCGCAAAAATATGTATACTGGAATTTAGAACATGGAACCCGACGTTTGCTCACATTTTGTCGCATGAATCTTCTACCTTTAAACGATTTAACAGCAAACTGGTCCCAGAATTGAAAAATGGAAAAACCTGCAACTTTTTTAAACTGTGTTCTCAGACCCTGGATCATGTCTTATTTGCATGTCCAGTATTGGCCTCGAGCCGCCGTCACTGGCTTCGGACGATGTTCTTACAAAATAGTGTTAAAAATGTAGCTTCAAACCACGATTTTCTTTTTTGTCCAAAAAACGAAGCAGTGTGTACAAAACTTTGTAATTATTTTAAGGAGTTTATGTATATATTTTTTTTAAAAATGTAAATTATTTTAGATGGTTTGTTACTCCTCAGTCGGATTGTATTTTGCACATTGATTGCTGCTTTCTGTTACTGTTTGCACAATAGGGAGATGCTGTGCTCATTTCCCACCTTTGTTCTGCTGCCAAGTAAAAAACTCAACTGAAGTGGGATTCTGGATTGCATTTTTGCACATGTACTGCTGCTATTGAATTGTTTTTTGCACTGGTTAGGACATGCCCTGTTATCCCTTTCTCTCGCAGCTAATTCCCAAATTAAACGTTCTGCTGAGGATGAATTCTGGATTTTATTCTGTATTTGAACTAGCTGCTATGTACTGCCCTTCGTAAATCTTTTGCACTTTTTAGGATACGCCCTGCCACTTCATCCTGCCTGCTGTTAATTCCAAATGTTTTTCTGTTAAAGCTTTTTTTTCTTCTTCTTCTTGCCCAAATGTTTTTGTCCACGAACTAAAAAGATACCTTTGGTGAAATTCTTAACCTCTTTGCCTATAAGTATAATTGTCAATATTGGTTATTGTTATCCAAAGGATTTCTTAGACATGCTAATGCAGGCCTCTGACAATTTATGATGGTTCGTGGAATGAGTGTTGCTATGTTTAATTTTTCTTATGTAATAATCTGTATGCACTTTTATGTGGACCTCATATGAGTTCCAAATCTTAATAACATTTTTTAATTGAATTGAATTGAATTGACAGTTCAACAATAACAAATCAGTGTGGTCCATTATGAGTGCTCCAGTGTGATAAGCTGGACACACAAGGGAATTCCCAGGGCAGGGTAATGCCCGACAACAAAGATGCAAAGAATCAATCCAAGTGCGACGGTCTGTGTGTATCTTGGTCTTCTTTGCCTGCTGCACACCCACTTGTAGTTGCAATTTTCAGGATCTGGGACACAGAGGCATCACGTAACGGCTGGTGCCAGGGTTTCAGTGTGCAGAACGTTTGAATTTGGGGAACTGGCATGAGGTGCAGGACCAGTAGTCTGCCGTTTAAGCTTTGTTCTTTGTATTAAGTTTAGTAAACTGACTGTAAAGTAAAATATGTAGTCAAAGAACCATTGCCTTCTTAAATTAAGCAACTTTGAGGATGTCACATACCAATTGATGGTGTATTATAAATAGTTGGGGGCCCCGTGGGTGATTTTATTTCCTGATGTGGAACGCCTGGGTCACATAGGAACTTATATGTATTCGCTTTCATGCAGAACCACGCTTATCAGAAAAAGGTAATTTACTCGCAGAGCGGTAGAAAAGCTTCATGCATTTGGGGAACCAACTGATCTGGCAAAATCACGGTTGTGCAATATGTGACTTCCATGAGACCTCTCAACTAATAAAAAAATAAGAAACCTTGTTGAATGTGTGTTAAGCAACCAATGATGAAATTATCACGGCAAGGTTGGTACAAGTGGAATACATTAGTGGATCCTAAACTGTGTTTGATGGAAAGGAATTCTCTTAACTACTGTTTGCCCACCACAGGCGAAAGCAGTTACACTGGCTTTAGCAAGGCCAGTAGTGCAGCCGGTATGTCCTGGGCCATAGTACAAAAAAGGAATTGGACCCATTTGGCTGATTTTTGAATTATAAAATATGTAATAAACCAGATTCAGTGGGCTCCTCATGTCTGTGGACCCTGGTGCCACTGCACTTGCTGCACCAATGAAAGCTACGCCGCTGAACAAGGCTCCATTGCTTGGCATGCACTACTTTAATAAGAGTCTTGGTTACGCCAAAGGTTACAGCAGGGTCGTACTGGCCTTTAGGGCAATCTGGCAGTAGTGCTTAATTTGAGCTGGTGGCTGCAGGTGGGACCCACTGGCGCCTTTTTGGGGGACCAGCTCTCATTTTTCCACATCAGACTTTCACCCAGAGCAAGAGAGAGAAAACTCACAACAGGTTAAGAAAGAGGAAGATGGAAAAACTGTTATAAAGGTAGAAAGCAGAGATTAAATGAACCTGAAAGAGTGAGAAGGAGTGCTTGGTTGTGAACTAGGGAGGCATGAGGCGGAATCAAGACTATGTTAAAGCACGCCATCTATTGCCCAGAGTCACATGGTGCTGCAATGGAACCGCAAACCCCGCGCTCTAGAGTCAGTCGCTTTGGCCGCTGTGCCACACCTTTCCCCCATGCAGCCTTGGTATTTGCCACCCCACCCTTTGATAGCACCAGCCGCAGGCTTCTAAACAAAACTTTGGGTACTGGCACTAATTATATTACAAATTAAACACTGATCAGTTTAAGGGCTTTTTGGGGGGTGGGGGTTTGGGCTGTCTGTGGGCCTGTTTTATGGTCTGGTGGGACGAGTTTTACTTTCAACTTATCTGATATTACCCTAAACACTGCCTGCAGCAAGCACACATCCTTGCAAACCGCTTTATACAGTTTGTCATTACAAGTTTATAACTCTCCTGATTTGCAAACTTGGGCCCCTTTTTGATTAGCCAATGGGAAGCACTTTGAATTTGGAGCCCGGCATATTTGCTGTCCCAGTCTGTTGTGTTTCTAACAGGTGGCAGCTGATGACATCACAGGGTATCAGCTGGGACAAACATAGAACGATGCTACGGTGTCCGCGCAGGGACACAACAATAGTTGATCACGGAATCCATCGGTCGTCTTTTCTGCTCCGTCCCCGAAGTTTGTGTTGGCGCATAATTGCAATAAAGTACAACTTTATCTACTTCACTGAGTTGCGTACTTGATGTTACAATTAGCGCTCTAGCGTTTAACGCTAGAGCGCGCAATGTCATTACGCAACGCGTACGCCACGAATGTGGCGTACGCCTGGTTATAAAAATAAAGGGGCGCGGCCTGAGCAGTCAGTCACGCGCCGACACCCGTACACAGTGTGGTGTCCCTCATTGCAGCTGCGGCGCAGGTATCGGGGGTCCACACCAGCGTAGGCGGCCCCTACAACACTGGCGACGAGAGCGGAGATCAAACCACGTGTGCCCCAGCTGATCGACGCGCTCCGCGGCAGTCCCGCGCGCGCGCACGTGCTCCTGACGGGCCGACTGGAACAGGCATCAGTCTCACGCGGGCAGTGCAGCTGGGCCCCTCTGACCAACGGTGAGTGCACGTGTGCACTGAACACAGCCCATCCTGGCAGATGAACATCCCTGCCACTGAACTGTATGACTCTGTGTCCCTGCTGTGTCCTGGCTGGGCCTTGAAGCCCCCTGCCCCAGTTGCCTGCTGTGCCCGGGCTGAACCCTAACGCCCTCTGTCATCACCAAGTGTAGGCATCTCCTACCACTGCGGCCTCCTCTGCCTGCTGCCGTCCCTCCTGCTGTGCTGTCCCCCAGGGAGCCATGGGGGATGATGAGCGCCCCGCCCAGGCAGTGCCACTGCACCCCGCGTCCGGCGTTCTGCCGCCGTTTAGTGAAGCTGCTGACCCTGCCACGGCCGCCCCACGCTGGCAGACGTGGATTGGCCGACTCGACAACTATTTTGCGGGCACCAGGGAGACGGATGGCACCGTGAAAAGGTCCCTACTACTCCACTACGCAGGGGAGGAAGTCTATCTCCTATTCAAGCACTTCCCCAACACAGGGAACGCGGACGACTATGACGCGGCCGTGAGAGCCCTCAATGCGCATTTCGACCCCCAGTTGAACCCGGATTTTGAACACTTCAAGTTGCGCCAAGTGAGGCAAAAGGAAGGGGAGTCGGTGGATGCATTCCACGCCGGGTTCGCACGCGAGCACGTGACCTGACACACCCCCGAGCCTTCCAATCAGGGCGCGACCTATTGGCTGTGCGCGCGATTGGTTTTTATTTGTTCAGTCCTGTGACGACACCCAGGGTTAGCTGTCAGTTTCCACGGCGCGGCCCTCGAGGTATGTTGCAGCCTTAGTACTCAGTGGTCCTTTCCCTCAATGGTATACTATAAGTGAGTTTTGCCACTTTTTCAATGTATATGGGATTTCCTACACTTTTGTGCACCCCGCTATAATTTGTAGACGTACCTTGTATGCGCTGGTACCCAATTTTGTAATTTTCCCGCGCATTATCCTTAGGGCTAGCAACCTTATATGCGCTTTGTTTAACAACGGTTTTCGAGTGTGGGAGAACATTAACGCCATCTCCTCCCCTTTCTTTCCAGCCCTTAACACTATTGGATGAGTGTTTATGCTGATACATTCAGCCTTCCTTTGTCTCGTTTTTCGAACATTGGAATACTACACCTTGGGTGAGTATTTCTGGTTACTTAGGTTTTATTGACACCCGTTTTTTAAGTATGGTTTTAGTATTCCTCGTCTTTTTTCCTTTTTTTTTTTTTTTTTTTTTTTTTTTTTCCTTCCTCCTAGGAGCACTGACTGGCCCCTTCCCAATTTTTCCAGCGTGATTATTCCTGCTGTTGCTGGTAATTATTGTTACAATTGTTCTCTCCTAACTATAATGGGCCTTAATAGACACACCTCATGGTTCTTTATTTTTGACCTTTGCCCCCAGGTGTAAGCCCTTCCCCCGGTCCTGATGAAGACCCCAACCCCAAGCAAACCAATTTGCTGGCTCTAACAGGGGTCGAAACGTCGACTTTTTCATTTCTTCAATCAACACAGGAGATTGTCAGTGAATGTAAAACTGCTGTCTTAAATCTGTGTTATCTAATTTAAGTTTTGTGGCCATTTATTTGGCAGGTCAGGTTCTTCAATTGAATTGTGGATGTTCTTAAATCCTTCACAACCTCCCTCCCTCACTACGCCCTGCACTAATCCCAAAAATCCTGCACTTATCACGTACCTTACACCAAGATACTTTTGAAAATGCTGATACTGTGATGCTTTTTGTGCTGTGTTTAATTACTGATCCTTGTTTGGACTGAGAAAATGGATATTAAATGATGTGCATACATGCAAGCAACAGGTGTTGTCGTAAAATTTGTTTGGATTGCTAACAGATGTATGTATCTTTTACATTTCTAAATGTGTTTCCACTGTGACAGTTTTTTGTGTACCTAGTTATACCCGAGTCCAGTGGTCTACCGGGTTACCCCATTAATATATAACTCCCAGTTGCCTGCTGTGCCCGGGCTGAACCCTAACGCCCTCTGTCATCACCAAGTGTAGGCATCTCCTACCACTGCGGCCTCCTCTGCCTGCTGCCGTCCCTCCTGCTGTGCTGTGCCCCAGGGAGCCATGGGGGATGATGAGCGCCCCGCCCAGGCAGTGCCACTGCACCCCGCGTCCGGCGTTCTGCCGCCGTTTAGTGAAGCTGCTGACCCTGCCACGGCCGCCCCACGCTGGCAGACGTGGATTGGCCGACTCGACAACTATTTTGCGGGCACCAGGGAGACGGATGGCACCGTGAAAAGGTCCCTACTACTCCACTACGCAGGGGAGGAAGTCTATCTCCTATTCAAGCACTTCCCCAACACAGGGAACGCGGACGACTATGACGCGGCCGTGAGAGCCCTCAATGCGCATTTCGACCCCCAGTTGAACCCGGATTTTGAACACTTCAAGTTGCGCCAAGTGAGGCAAAAGGAAGGGGAGTCGGTGGATGCATTCCACGCTCGACTGAGGGTGCTGGCAGACACGCACCTCGTGGGTGATAGAGCCAAAGAGGAGATCAGAGCCCAGATAATATGCGGCATACGCAGCAAAAAGCTACGGACACTCATTCTCCGCCAACCGAACATCCCGATGGCGGACATTCTAGTGCTGGCACGGTCTCATGATCTATCCGACGCCCGCGCAGAGGAGATGGAGATGGCGCTCACAAGAAGCGCCGGATCAGGAGTAACAGTCAAAACAGAGCGGGCCGACGCAATACAGTCGCGTGGAGCTTCCCGCCGGCCGGCGGCAAAGAAGCCTGCAGCCCCGTGCGGGTACTGCGGGTATGATGAGCACGGAGGCAGAACGTGCCCCGCGAAAGGAAAGGCGTGTGACAACTGCGGCGTGATGAACCACTTTGCATCTGTTTGTCGCAAACGAGCCACGCAACGAGACCGGAGAGGAAAGAGGCCGGAGAAGGCCATGGTGAGACAACTATCCCAGCTGTCGTTGTCCTCCCCCACCAACCCAAGGGGCAAGCAAGCACAGGCCCTGCAGGAAGATGCAACGGAGTCCGATGATGACGAAGGGGAGACATACCTGATTTCATTCACCAGAGCCCTCAAGAGCTCGAGAAGACCACAACCGAGGTGCGACATCCTAGTCGCCGGGTCCCGGATAAACGCAGTGATCGACACAGGGGCGTCAGTCACCGTGATGGGAGTGCAACAATACAATCGCCTCCGACCCAAGCCGGAACTCCGACGGTCAAAAGCCCAGATTTATGCCTACGGGAGTGACACACCACTGCCGTTGGCAGGAAAAATGACGGTGCCGGTGAAGTCAGATGACGCAGAGATAACGATTGACATACATGTGATCAATCAAGAGGCAGACACCCTCCTCAGCGGGCACGCAGCCGAAGACCTAGGGTTGATCGCATTCCTTCGGAAGGTGCAAGAATCCCAGACGACTACCCTGCTGGACCAGTTTCCAGAGCTGTTCACTGGTCTGGGGAACATCCGACGACCACCAGTCAAGCTCCACATTGACCGGTCGGTCACACCCACAGCGCTAAAACACAGGAGGATTCCTTTCCACCTACGCCCGCTGGTAGAGGAGGAGCTGAGGAGGTTGGAAGAGCAAGGTGTCATAGAGACAGTAACCGGACCCACCCCCTGGGTATCACCCATGGTGATAGCGGAAAAGCCCCGGCAACCAGGCAAGATTCGAGTGTGCATCGACATGAGACTGCCCAACAAGGCCATCAAAAGGGAGAGGCACATCACACCCACGATGGATGACATAATCGCAGACCTTAACGGAGCACGGTGGTTCTCCAAACTGGACCTCAACGCGGGGTACCACCAACTAACGCTGGCCGAAGAGAGCAGGTATATCACTACGTTCAGCACGCACCTGGGGCTACGCAGGTACCGACGCCTCAACTTTGGCATCTCTTCAGCGGCCGAAATATTTCAGAACACTATTAGAGACATCTTGCAGGGGCTACCGGGGGTGCTAAACGTCAGTGATGACATACTGATACACGCCACAACAGTGGATGAACACTACCGACGAGTCCGGTCCACACTGATGAGGCTGAGAGAGTTTGGAGTCACGTTGCACAAGGAGAAGTGCCAGTTCTTTCAACAAAGCATCGAGTTCTTCGGATACACGTTTACCAACCATGGCATTCAAGTAGATCCAAGAAAATCCCAGGCCATCAAGAACGCCCCACCACCGACTTCTGCGTCGGAAGTCCGCAGTTTTCTCGGGATGGCCACGTACTGTGGGCGGTTCATCCCAAACCTGGCCACCACGGCGGAACCTCTCCGACGCCTCACGAAAGCAGACGCCCTATGGCGCTGGGGGCAAGAGGAAGAAGACGCCTTCCATGCGATCAAGACCACGCTCCTGGACCAGGCCACTCTGGTGTACTTTGATCCGACCAGGAAGACAGAACTACTTGTCGACGTGTGGTAAATAAAATCTTCTTTACCGGACTGAATTTCATACGGAATCTTAAAATAAAGTAAAATAGCTCAAAATAACAAGAGGCAGAATCCGTGGTATAAGAGGTTTTCTAAATGGGCTTTATTCCACTCAAAATGGCCGACTCGAGTCGCGGCCTTCAGGTTCCGTCACCACGAGGGTTCAGGAAGTGAAGTACAATACTTTATTGACAGACATGCATTTTTATAATAAGTACATTACAATGAAACGAATGTAGAAGGCGTAACATTTGATAAGAAAAGTGACATAACAGGTACGTAATCGAAACTAGGCGTAATAAGGAATAAAAGAAACACGATTGGTTAGGATTATCAGACATAGGTGGATCTATAAGATAATACTTGGCATAGATGCGCGCGCAGCAGCATGACGTGTGAGTGACGTGCAACTAGGGGGTGAAGGGACTTGACATTTAGCTCTACATGTGGAGACGAGAAGTCTGGGGGGTCAAGTCAACCTAATCCCAAATCATATCTAACATCCTATGTTTAAAGAACTATGTTATCCACAAGGAAGGACTCTCGGACAGAATCTAGTCTATACTGACTGTGTGCGTGCACAAACGCCTAAGTGTCTATATGAGATGCGAGAGGCAGAAAACTTTCCATGGCAGCAGGGCTATGAATCACTTGCAGGAGGACGGAAAGGCTGAGTCCTTTGCTTGTGAGCTAAAGGAAATGTTTACCTAAATCACTAGACAGGAATGCATCGGCTGAAGAGCAAGATAGATAATTCGAAGGTGAAATACAGCTTCTTGGCAGGCAGACGAAAACTGGCCGAGGCAGGCACCGTTAGCTGCACAGGGAGTAGGACAAAGTTCATGGATACAGATGCGAGCTCAAGCTGAAGCTGTCAGAGACAGAGAGCAGGGAAAAGCTTTGAGGACAGAATCGGGCCTACTTGCCTGAACTGTAAAAATGGAGTAACTTAGCCATATAAAGTCGGTGGCCTTTCATACTTAGGAATCGAATATCCAGCCCATTGATGGCGGATCTGACAGAGAACATGTCGACGGTAGACACACATATATTTGCGTTCTTAGAAACTGGAACTGGAGGGAACATACATGTATTTGTAACATGCATATAGAACCGTTGGGGTCCAAGATAGGGGACATAACTGATCAGGAAAATCCACATTTCCACATTCCCTCCTTGTCCCCTACTTGCCCTTTAAGAGATATCAATCTTCATCATTCCATCGATTTGCTCATGGAGCATCATTTCTTCTTCCTTCTTCTTCCGGTGTTTTGAACGAGAACTGTGATATGGAATGCATGATGTGGCACACAGACCACAAATCGCTGGTCCACATTGCAGGCATAAACAACAACTGAAAAGCATAAGAAGGCCAATACCTAGGGAGGATAGAACTCTCCATCCCCAGGCTGATATCACACTCCAAAACCACCCGGACCACGTCCAAGTGCCTGGATTCTCGTGTATCTGGCTCACAATCTTATGAAGGCGTGTTATAGCTTTATATACAGATGGCGAATTTTCTGGTATAAATATGCAGCAGCTGGATCCGATGACCCTGCAAGCTCCGCCCCTATCGGCCAGGATGACGTCAAGGACAAGACGATTCTGGAGAACAACAATTCTCATCACTGATTGTTCTTCCGTCAGATTGCCTAGGGCGGCTATAGTCTCGTTTACTACAGCTTCAAGAGTCTTGGTTAGTCTGCGTATCAGCTTACTATTTGATATTGTACCTATATAGGGAAAGATACCTTTATTGAAATCTACATACTTGTCCCATGCCGTCTCAGTATAATCGACAACTGGGAGATCTCTTCGCTCTCTATTGTGTACTAAATGAACATTTCGATAATAATCAGGGGGAGCTAGAAAAACAGGTGGCAAAAGGAATGCTATGTAACAGGTACCATCCCAATCTAGAGGCAGACGCATATATGCAGTCTGACCACATATAAAGTAAGAATGGCGAGAAGCTCTAAATGAAGATTTACCTTGATCACTATATTCTACTGTAGTAACGCATTGGCTATGGCCCATGTGTATGGAACCAACTTTTCTTACACATAATTCACCCTTAACTGGAAATACTGACATAGTGGGCAGAATTAGTTCAACTTCGGTTTTGACATTCAAAATCATAAGATTAGGCGTAAAATTACCTAATTTATACACTTCATTTTCTAAATCAGTTCCTGTTCTACTGGGGTGACCCTCCTTATTAGGGTGACAGACTTTGAATAAAACTAGATTCAGATTTCCCCATATCCAATGTTGTTGATAAACTGCTGTGTCTGGGTCTATGGAATTTAATAAACTAAACCATGCTCCACAGGAGCCATTGTGTGTGAACGGATGTGGAAAGAAAGGCAGAACTCCTTTGTTATTCTGATAGGGAGGGAGTCGGCCACACACCCAACAATTGGTGGCATTACTAGTCTGATGGGAATGATGTAACATACTAATGAAGGTGTTGTTGCGCAGCGCAAGTCTATAGGACAACTCATGTGGGGGTAATTCACTAAAAGAATGTTCATCAGTTATATTGAAAGCACGTTTAGAAACAGGATAATACATATGCAACAATATGCTTGCAGTAACTATTAAAAAACTCAAGGAAAACAAAATTAATAAAGTCACAATACAGTGGCTACGCAGTAATTTACAATAAGCATGTCGTTTTATTATGATTCTGGACTCTACATCATTCAGACCTAAGGGATACATGTCGGGACAGATTCAACCGCTTCACCTTGGAGAGGACTTAAACAATCAAATCGTCCGACAGTTTGGATCTGGACCTGAGTTTCTGCTTATAGAGTTCGGTGCTACTGGCTTCAGCCAAAGGTAGCTTTGAGTCAATGGGGGAAGACACACGAGGAGTACTGTTTGTGTCAGGAGGAAGTCCATGAAATTTCTTTATATGGCTGGAATGCACCCAGCCTTTTCTCCCTTCGATCTTCACAGCTGTTCTGGTTGTCAGCAGGACCAACTCAGGAAGCCTCCACCTTGGCTCCAGTTGGGTTTTCCGATCAAAATTCCTGACGAGAACATAATCGCCGGGAATTACATCATGAGGTTTCACCTCGGTGTTGTCGGGAAAAGCTGCGACTACCTGTGAACGACAAGATTGTAGTGCAGACATCAAGGAAGCCAGGTAATCTGTCAGCATATTACAGTCAACATCAGTTATTTTACGGGGTATAGGCGTCCCCCACATATTCGGTGGTCTACCAAAGATCACCTCATAAGGTGATAGCCCTGTTCGAGAGTGTGCTACCATCCTCATGTAAAATAGCGCAACTGGTAAAGCTACTATCCAGTCCACACCTTTTTCCTGACATATTTTAGACAGTCTGATTTTTAAAAGTTGATTATGTCGTTCCACGAGACCTGCTGCCTCGGGGTGTCGGACACAGTGGAATTTCCACTGATATCCCAACAAAAGCGAGACATGTTTCATTAATTCGGATGAGAAAGGCTGGCCGTTATCTGAATATACAACACGTGGTAAACCGTACCGTGGGAAGAATTCTCGAACTAGCTGCTTGGCAGTAGTCGGGGCAGTGTAATCTGATACGGGATACGCCTCTGTCCAACGGGAGAGAGCGCAGACAACTACGAGAACATATTTGAATCCTCGACAACGTTCCATCTGAATATAATCCATCTGGAGGACTTCAAAAGGATGGTCAGGAGGCTGAAATCCACCCTGCTCTACGGGAACACTCTTTCCTGGATTAAACTGACAACATATCATACAGGTACGAACTTTTTGTTTAGCTGCTGCTCGTAAATGTTTGTTGAACCAAATGTGCTGAATGCTGTCTAGCATAGCCTTCTCTCCTAAATGTGCTGGACTGTGAACTGTAGCTATAATGGCTTGAACCATGGAATCAGGGAGAAACCATACAGATTTCTCCTTCGTCATCCATCCTTGATCTGTCTGGATCCCTCCTAGTTCAGTCCACTTCTTTATTTCTTCTGCTGTGGCATGTGTCTGTATGTCAATTACGTCAAGTGCGGGATCCTTAATTGTCATACACTGTGTTGGTGTCTGAACTATTGGCTTTGTCATGTCTAATGTGCGATTCTGAGCAGTCTGTTTAGCTGTTCTGTCAGCTAAATCATTGCCTTGAGAAATGGTATCAGTAACCTTCGTGTGTGCTTTACATTTCATAATCGATATAGCAGTGGGTAGATGTATTGCGTCTAACAAAGCATGAATGAGGGGTCCGTGCTGAATGTGGGCACCATGGGAGGTTAAATAACCTCTCTCTCGCCACAGCACGCCGAAGTCGTGTACAACTCCGAATGCATAACGTGAGTCAGTGTATACATTAACTTTCTTATTTGTGGCTTGAATACAGGCTTGTGTTAGAGCAATAAGCTCTGCTGCTTGGGCTGACAAAGTATCTATACAATTTGTCTCAATAACTTCAGTGTCTGTTGTGACTGCATACGCGGTCACTAAATCTCCTGTATTTGTTCTCATGCACGATCCGTCTACATACAACGTCAGGTCTGGATCTAACAATGGAACGTCTGTCAAGTCTTGTCTAGGTTTCGTCTTTATTTCAATGATTTCAACACAATCATGAGCTAGTGGGTCTGTTCCAATTACAGGTAATAGTGTAGCAGGATTCAATGTATTACACCGTCGGATCTCTATGTGTGGTTGAAACAATGTCAGTTCATAACCGGTAAGTCTTGCTATGGTCAAGTGTTGTGTTTGTGTTCGGTTCACAAGAACCTCTACTGCATGTGGTACTTGTACTGTCAAAGGGTGTCCTAATACTATGGCATCGCTTTGTCTGATTGCTAAAGCTGTCGCTGCCACTGATTTCAGGCATGCAGGCAAAGCCTGAGCTACGGGATCTAATGTACTGGAAAAATAAGCACATGGCTTGCGTGATCCTGCTTGATCCTGAGTGAGTACTGACAAGGCAGTACCTTCGCGTTCTGTAACAAAGAGTGTAAAATGTTTGCTATAACATGGTGTTGCTAAAACAGGTGCTTGACATAAAGCTTCCTTTAGGCTTTCAAAAGCTTGTGTATGTTCCTGAGTCCAAGGGAGAACAGTCGATGTGGCTGCCTCCTGTGTGGTTAACTGAATGAGTGGTTTTGCTAGAAATGCGTACTGAGGGATCCACTGCCTACAATATGAAGTGAGGCCTATGAAAGCCCGCACCTCCTTTTGTGTCTGGGGTATTGACATGTTAGCAATTAACTGGATGCGATCTGGTGTAAGCTGCCTTCCCTCCTTGGACAGCGAGTGACCAAGATAAATAACTCGCTGGACACAGAATTGCAGCTTAGAAGGAGACACCTTGTGCCCCTTGTCGGCTAGGAAATGTAAAACTGTCAGAGAAGCTTTTTCACATTCTGGCTCGCTTCTCGCTGTGATCAGCAGATCATCGACATATTGAAGCAGTGCAGTATTGACTGGCATGTGGATACTGTCAAGTTCTCGTTTCAGTGCTTGGCTGTAGATGCTGGGGCTTTCTGTGAATCCTTGGGGAGCGCGTGAGAATTTAAAGCTGCGCCCATTTAAACTGAATCCGAACAAGTATTGGCTTTCCGGATCTATTGGGACGCTGAAAAAGGCATTCTTGAGATCGATTACAGTAAAGAATGTTGCTTCGGAATCAATTGCTGTCAACAATGATGATATATCAGGGACCACAGGGAATTGTGGTACAATGCACTTGTTTAGTTCACGCAAATCAATAACCAATCGGTACACTGGTGGGGCAGTAGGATCAGTTCGTTTAAGAATCGGAATTATCGGTGAATTACATACATTGGAGTCTGTTTCTACAACTACTCCCTGGGCAATCAGCTCATCAATGATTTTCAGCAAAGCCACTACAGCATCATGCGGTAACTTGTATTGTCGCATTCGTGGTAGTACCACTCCTGCTTTCAGTGTGACTCGATAGGGTGTAATGTTCATGCAGCCAACATCCGTAGGGCCTTGTGCCCATAGATGTACTGGTAAAGTCTGTAGTCGGGGATCCATGTCTCTAGACACATAGTGACCTTTAAAATCACGTAAAAACAACCTTACTCCTTCCGGAGAACAACATATTATGGCTCCTAGTGCTTTCAGAGTTTTAATTCCTAACAGATTTTCTGGGCATGATTTAGTAAGCAATAAATCTGTAGTTCGTGTCAAAGGTCCTATCGTAAGTGGTAGAGGCTGTGATACTTCATTAACAATAGGTTTTCCTGAAAAACCAAGGGAAACATTTTGAGAGCCTGAGAGGGGTGCCCCTGGAACTTCACTACGTTTTATGGTTGTTCGACTTGCCCCTGTATCGAGTAAGAATTTTCTATCTTGACCTAATAATTCACTATGTACATAAGGTCCTTCTTGATCTACAGGAATCTCGATAAGCGGTAAGTCAACTTCCCTCTCTAGGCTGGTTCATGCGTAACGCTGATACTCAGGGTATTCATACTGTGCAGTCTGATACATTTGTCGTGTTGTGGTTTGTGTGGCAGTAGCAGGCAACGGTGGTGCAGCTGGCACAAACTGTATGGGTTGCTGTGAGGCTGGCATGGACTGTTGTTGAACTGGCATGGACTGTCCATGCTGCATAGCTCCTTGTTCATTCTGATCTTGTCTAACTAATCGTGGTCTCTCCTTTGCAATACCTGTAGCTATATTACGTTTCAGGACTGGACAATCGTGTACATAATGGCCCAGTTGTTTACAGTAATTGCAGGTTCCCTTTACAGGAACTGCAGAATCACCAGAATGTGTCACACCCTTTTTGTGACCATCTGCTGGTACTGTCTGAGAAACTAGCATTTTCATTTTTGTATCCTTCATGCGTCTATGCTCGTGTTCTTGTTCATCCCTAATTCTGTTGTGATGATACTGTAACATTTGTAGCATTTGCGACGGAGTGTTACTTTGCCAGGTACTCTCGAATTTCAATATTCTATTCTTTACTGGAGGCAATGCATTTTCCACTAATTTTGTCACAAATAAATGTGGATATGAGTCACTACTTGCTTTTATACCACTATTTATACCAAAACATTTTTCAAATCGAGCATAATAATCGCTTGTGTCTTCATCTTGCTTTTGTTTGCAGGCTGTGATTGCACCCCAATCTTCCTTTTTTGTAGTTAATAAACGTGGCAGTACCTGTACTAGTAAACCTGGTAACAGTTTAACTTTATCCCCGAGCCCTGAACCTGCAGTTCGGCCCCTTTCTTCCTCTGCTAATGCTGTCCAGTCTATCTTTTGGTCTCCCACTTCCCACTCTTTTTCTTTCAGTTTTTCATAAATGCCAGCAAGCAAAAGCACCTTTAATATCGTCATAATATCAGGAAAGGTGTACTCTCCCATCAGTAACATGTCTTTAATTTCTCGGTGGAAACCCGCTGGGTCTTTGTCATGACTAGGTACTACTTTTTTCATTTCTAATAATTCCATTTTTGATATGGGTGTGTAAACAAATACACGGTGAAACTCATTGTCTTCGCCTTTTATTGGGTGCACTTCTCGTAGGGGATTTTGTCTATCCATATAGTACGGCGCTCTTTCTCTGCGGGGCAGCGAGAGAGAATCCGGACTTACAAAAAGGACATACTGCTTACGTGACACTAATATCTCTTTAATTAGCTTGTTACTAGAACCTCTCCATCTGTTCGTGAGTAGTTCCGTTAATATATCAGGTAAAGGACCAGGGTCAGCATGTTGGCTCTTATATAATATGAGGAGTTGCTGAATCATATAGATTCCAGCTAAACGTTGTTCATCTGTACTGAGATTAAAAAACGTGTGTGCTACGGTCTCATCACCGTATTTTTCAGGACTGTCAATCCAGTGAACGGCTGATCTGGCTAATTCTTGCTCATCCATGGAATCGAGGAGGTGGTAACCCCTTCGTTCTCGTAGTATTTTATCTGCGGCTTGAAACGAATGTTCAGGAGACTTCAGATTTATTATAGGCGTCGGATACGTTCTGCTATTATTTGGGCATACTGAGTGTATGGGATCAGAAAAACATCTAGCATTATCACAGGATCCTCCTCTGCCTACATAGGCTATGGTCTCTGACTGTCTTGCGGAATTCCCTGATTCGGACACTTCATCTTGCTCAAACTCGTCTGTTCCCAATCTTTCTTCATGAATACGCTCTATTTCTTTACGGATTTTTCGGCACATGGCTATTATACAATTTTGCTTATCGTGTCTCCCTTCTGATATATTCTGACTCCATCTTGTAAGAATAAGCATTGCATTCGGGTCTACCCCCGGGCGGTCTTGATTTCTGATCACACAGTTTATGAGGAAACGTAACAGTTCCCCCTGTATTTCTACTTTCTGGAATTCCATAGCTCTGTTAATACATCCTGGATCTCGTCCTGTTTGAACAAAATGATATATGTTATCTAGATGCGTAGTCATTCCTGGTAACCTTGCTAAATACTCTGCGGCTCGCCTGATACGTAATGATGCCAGGACCATTTCGTCCTCTTTACCAACCACCGGGTCATATCTACAATTTACAAGGAGTTCCTTAAGCGTACGTTCACTTACGAATTTAGGTGTACGTGAATGTGCTGACTCTTGAAAGACAAGTTTATTTATTCTAGGTGGTGTAAAGGTAATGCTAGCACCTCCCGTGGCCCCATCTGGGGCGTCGGGTGTGAATGGGTTCGTTGAACGTGACACAGCAACTATGGGTGTCGATACCTCCGTAGAGTCGACTGCGGAGACAGATGCGGAAACAGATGTGCTTGCCGAAGCTTGTGTCGGGACTTGCTGTTGCACGGGGACAGATACCTGATCCTGACGTTGAACCCCTACACCAGACGGTCTATGTGGTGCGGCGTTAGCATACTCGGGAGCTGCGTCGTCTAGATATGAGGAAAGAAAAACATCTTCTGCGGTTCTGGGATGCCCTTTTGGATGTACCTTAATTGGAAATAATGGGGGTGGCAAGTCTTTTGGCATCTCTGGAGCAGCCTTAGGTAGTCCTTCGGCTAGAAGGGGATACATACCATTCATAAGAGCATTTCTTTGTCTATTTACTTGTTCTGATTTCACTCGGATACCTTCCTTAATTAATAGATTTTCTTGAACTTTATTTGAACTTTCTTTACTCCTCTCTTCTTGTCTACGTGCTTTTTCTGTTCGTCTATGAGATTCTTTACGCCATAACTCAACAGCGTCTTTCTGTGATTGTCTGACCTTTCTTTTCCATAACTCTTCCTCCACTTTCATGATGCATTCTGCATCCCAGGTTCCCGCTACGGGCCACCTTTGACTTTCCGGCAATCCCTTGGTATAATCTACCCATAGATCAAGAAACAATATGGCATCTAAGCCATGCTTATGGTACATAAAATGCCCTGGAGTGTCCCTAGGAGGAATAGGAACTGCTTCTTCAAGCACCCCTTTTCTGGTAGTAATCTGTCTTAACTTCGAGAAGAGCGGCATATTGACAACTGATCTGATACTTACTCTTGAACTTACTTAATACGAAAAAAAACCCAATAATGAACAGTGTACAATGAACAATCATTCATACCACAATATGCAAGACATTTCTGAAAACATTAAACATTAAACATTTAACAATGACCGACAATGATGACAGTCTGCCTAACTAATCACCACGCTGAATTCTTGACAATAACTGCATACTTCGGAATACTTGATATACTGCTAAACAGTACATATACACTGCTAAACAGTGCAGACCGGATTTGTGTACCCAAATCCGTCTTGACCGGCACAACCTATGTGCGCGTCAACACGCCTCCCCGGCGATGGTACTCACCGAGTAGCTCCTTGAAACGGAAGGCCTCAGAGAATGGACAGGACTCGATGACTGCGGACAGCGGACCCTCTGGACATCGGGATTTCGAAATATCTGGTGGGCCTCTGTATACCTCGGATCTTGCTCTCTCAGCTAGGCTCTGGTCGGGATACTTCGCACTTCTCACCGCCTCGTCTGGGTTGATCGCAGCCTCAGTCGCCCCCGCTTGACCGGAGGGAGCTTACAGGAAATCCTGCTGGTACGCGTTTATGGTCCGTCCAGCTGTGGCAGGAGACCGGGCCTGCAACGCACCGCCGGCGCGTGAGATGAGAAAGTGTCCCTATTCGGGCGCCATTATGTGGTAAATAAAATCTTCTTTACCGGACTGAATTTCATACGGAATCTTAAAATAAAGTAAAATAGCTCAAAATAACAAGAGGCAGAATCCGTGGTATAAGAGGTTTTCTAAATGGGCTTTATTCCACTCAAAATGGCCGACTCGAGTCGCGGCCTTCAGGTTCCGTCACCACGAGGGTTCAGGAAGTGAAGTACAATACTTTATTGACAGACATGCATTTTTATAATAAGTACATTACAATGAAACGAATGTAGAAGGCGTAACATTTGATAAGAAAAGTGACATAACAGGTACGTAATCGAAACTAGGCGTAATAAGGAATAAAAGAAACACGATTGGTTAGGATTATCAGACATAGGTGGATCTATAAGATAATACTTGGCATAGATGCGCGCGCAGCAGCATGACGTGTGAGTGACGTGCAACTAGGGGGTGAAGGGACTTGACATTTAGCTCTACATGTGGAGACGAGAAGTCTGGGGGGTCAAGTCAACCTAATCCCAAATCATATCTAACATCCTATGTTTAAAGAACTATGTTATCCACAAGGAAGGACTCTCGGACAGAATCTAGTCTATACTGACTGTGTGCGTGCACAAACGCCTAAGTGTCTATATGAGATGCGAGAGGCAGAAAACTTTCCATGGCAGCAGGGCTATGAATCACTTGCAGGAGGACGGAAAGGCTGAGTCCTTTGCTTGTGAGCTAAAGGAAATGTTTACCTAAATCACTAGACAGGAATGCATCGGCTGAAGAGCAAGATAGATAATTCGAAGGTGAAATACAGCTTCTTGGCAGGCAGACGAAAACTGGCCGAGGCAGGCACCGTTAGCTGCACAGGGAGTAGGACAAAGTTCATGGATACAGATGCGAGCTCAAGCTGAAGCTGTCAGAGACAGAGAGCAGGGAAAAGCTTTGAGGACAGAATCGGGCCTACTTGCCTGAACTGTAAAAATGGAGTAACTTAGCCATATAAAGTCGGTGGCCTTTCATACTTAGGAATCGAATATCCAGCCCATTGATGGCGGATCTGACAGAGAACATGTCGACGGTAGACACACATATATTTGCGTTCTTAGAAACTGGAACTGGAGGGAACATACATGTATTTGTAACATGCATATAGAACCGTTGGGGTCCAAGATAGGGGACATAACTGATCAGGAAAATCCACATTTCCACAGACGCCAGCCCGGTGGGACTGGGCGCAGTCCTTACGCAAGAGCAAGAACCAGGAACATGGGCCACCCTGGCATACGCCAGCAAGGCGCTCACCCCGACTGAACAGCGGTATTCTCAGATTGAACGCGAAGCACTAGCTATCCGATGGGGTTGCCGGCATTTCCACTTATATGTCTGCGGACACCCGTTTACTGTGGTGACAGACCACCAGCTATTGGTGCCCCTGTTCAAAGGGACAGCACCCCACCCCCCCCCGAGGATCGAGAGGTGGGCCATTGGTCTACAGCAATACCAGATGGAGGTGACATACCGGCCAGGTGCGAAGAACCCGGCGGACTTTCTGTCACGACACCCGGAAAAGGGGGTGACGTCCTCGGGCGTGAAGGAAGAAGAAGAGGAGACCGAAGCACACATCGACCTCTTAGCTGCTCTAACTTGCCCGCGGATACTAACAATCCAAGAGATCATACGTGCTGGGGAGCACGACGCCGTGCTGGCAAGGACACGGGGAGCTCTTTAAAAAGGGTCCTGGGTTGAT
This sequence comes from Triturus cristatus, assembly GCF_964204655.1. NCBI lineage: Eukaryota > Metazoa > Chordata > Amphibia > Caudata > Salamandridae > Triturus > Triturus cristatus. Next base: position 673,414,684 of record NC_140593.1, read on the forward strand.
TTCTTGCACACCGCCAACTCGTGGGCAGACGAGGACAAGAAGGACTTGCAGCAGATGTGGCGAGTGCGGAATGAACTAAGCATGACCCGTGATGGTGTCGTCCTGCGAGGGTCTAGGATCGTCATGCCCACCGCACTACGCCGTCAAGCCACGACAATTGCTCACGAGGGCCATCAAGGGACGGAGAAGATGAAGACCCGGATGAGGGCGAAGATATGGTTCCCGGGGCTAGATGGCATGGTGGACGAGGTGGTAAGGAGCTGTGCCGCGTGCCAGGTGACGAGCGGCCCGGAACCTCCGGCCCCCATCGTGACAGAAGAACCAGGAAGATACCCGTGGGACAAGATTAGTATAGACTTCGGGAGCCTCCCAAACGGAAAAGTGTCGCTGGTGGTCATGGACAACTTCTCGAAGTATCCCATAGTGGAAGTTCTACCGTCTACAGCCTTCATGTTCGTGGGACCAGCGCTGGAGAAAGTATTTGCCATGTTCGGGCGCCCCTCGGAGGTGAAGAGTGACAATGGGCCACCCTTCCACGGTCATGAGTTCCGGGAGTTCCTTCAGCGTCAGGGAGTACAACATCGGCGAATCACTCCTCAGTGGCCACAGGCCAACGGAGAAGTAGAGCGATTCATGAGGACCCTGAATAAAGTAATTCGAATAGCCGGAGTGGAGCAACTAGACCCCGAGAGGGAAATCCAGCGATTCCTGGGAGAATATCGGAGCACGCCCCACTGCTCCACCAAACAAGCCCCGTGGTCTCTCATGCTCAATGGGCCCCGCCGCGATGGGCTACCCACAGTCCCAGGGTGGGCGCCCCCACCGTTCGAAGCGGAGGAGGTTTTCCAAAGACGAGCACACCGCAACCGACAAGTAAGCCGAGCCAGAGGCAGTCAAGACCGCGACATCAGACCAGGGGACAGCGTCCTCGTGAAGGACAGAAGGCCAGGAGGAAAATTCAGACCCCGGTATGAACCAGGCAGTTGGACTGTGGCACAGAGGCGGGGTACAATGGTCACAGCAGAAAGAGGGGTGGAGTCGACCACCAGGAACATCTCGTGGTTCAAACGCATTCCGGAGGCCACCGACCGCGACCAGAGGGGACTGGACGGAGGGGAGGAAGAGATCTCAACCCCAGAGTTGGGACCAGGACTGACGTCCAGTGGGGCCTGCAGCGCCCCGGAGCAGAGCCATCATGCCCCCACGGAAGGTGAAGCCCCGAATAACCACCCACCCAGCTCCGGCACTCGTGCCACTGCCAGGTATGGTCTGAGAGCGAATCCCACGCCCAGCAGCCGCCTTAAAGACTTTGCCTGCCACGCAAGTGAGTGACTGTTATGGACTTTGGTTTATTTTGTTGTCCAAGTTGGGGAGGGATGTTACAATTAGCGCTCCAGCGTTTAACGCTAGAGCGCGCAATGTCATTACGCAACGCATACGCCACGAACGTGGCGTACGCCTGGTTATAAAAATAAAGGGGCGCGGCCTGAGCAGTCAGTCACGCGCCGACACCCGTACACAGTGTGGTGTCCCTCATTGCAGCTGCGGCGCAGGTATCGGGGGTCCACATCAGCGTAGGCGGCCCCTACAACACTTAACACAGTCCGACCCCGATCTCATGGTAAGTCTTCGTTCTCGTAGAAGACAGCCCTAGACACAAAAGGGCTTGTCGAAGTGCAGCCAGACAAGACTCCAAGGGTCTGGGATTCCTGTAAGTCTGTAAATAGCCGATTTACCACTGCACAGGGACCAGCCCCCGCGGCTCCTGCACGTCTGCAAGTCCCTGGGATTCCTTCTGTCTGAAGGGTAAACGGTCCATCCTTGCATCCCTCATTCCGTGTCCGGTGTGCTTACGCTGGCTGCACGTGGCCCTGACGGTGCTTCCTGTCCTACGTGCTAGAACGTGTTTCCCACGAGCCCAACGAGACACCCGCATCCTTCCGTGGTTTCGAAGAGGGCATAGTCACGAGCCAGCGTTCACCACTCTCCTTCGTTGGGGGGAAGCGGAGGCTTGCGATACGGACACCCCTGCTCTGCCGCCCAGGCAGCTTCTCGTCATCCGTGTCTCTGCCCTGGTCCTTCCTTCGCCGTCCCCATAGCAACCCAGGTGCACAGAGGCGGCCCCTGCCAACTAATTACAACGCATGCTCCTCTCTAATTACAACCATGGAACAAAAACCATGACAGGGCCCCGGGACAACAGTAGTTCACAGTAATAACACAGCCTCTCCCCCTGAGAGAAAAGTGCCACAGTCGAGGAAAACACCCCTTGAAGCTTCTATTTTTATTCTGAGTTCCTCACGTGTTTTTTTTCTCGACGTGGAATTGTAATTGTTATTGTCCCCGACCTGAAGAGTTGGCGTTTAGCATTTAATGTTTTTCTCTTCTTTTCTCATCGTCAGCACATAATAGACGGAGTACTGCACCATTTCGGCTGGGATGGTGCAAATGGCAACTACAGGTCGAGTGAAGAGTTAAGTGGCAAGAGAAATTCTACCGATTCTGATAGAAATGTTAAAAGAGGAACCGGGGCCGGCCGGCTTTAGCACTGGTGGCGCCCACTGTGACAATGTTTTTGGGCGCCCCCAACGACCACCTCAGTCACGGATAGTCTCCATAACCTCTCAGATGCATTTAATTAACTTTATAGCGTCACTCATAAAAGTGAAGGGTGTCAAAGCATTTTAGATAGCACACTCATTACACAGAGACAATCAATCGTAGGTCTGTAAATCAGTGTATAGTAAATGTTGTTGAAGAGTATTTGGTCGGGAAAAGCACAAACTCTGAATTTAAAATGTAACACAATGGATTGGGGCGCTCTTTAATAGCAAGAACTGATTTGTACCCCAAATGAACCCTTTTTGCAACATTACAATAATTAAAGTCTGGGTAAAAAATCCATAGCTCTAATTTATACCTTGAAGTCTGCAGGCAGTTCTTTGATGACAGTTAATAGCTCACTGTTAACTGAAACTAACAAAAGGAAGTGCCTGACAAAAGCCATAACCCACCGACCTGTTTACTTTATATTCACTTTGTTATCTGCATGTTACATGTTATTTGCAGCAGGCATATTAACCCTCTGCGCTACCTTCAAAACTTCTACTAAGACAAAACTCCGATCTTGCCTGGAAGAACATTAATCACTGGAGTTTTCTTGAAATTTTAATTGTTGACTGAAAATTGCTTGAGGCCAGGAATGCAGCAGCAGGTGCTTTTAAGCAAACAGGTGCCCCCATGTGAAGTCAGCACCCGGTGCGGCGGCACTGGTCGCACCGCCCTAAAGCCGGCCTTGAGAGGAACCCAGGCACGGAATTTCCCTCAACAATCGTGGTATGGTGGTGGAAAGGAATGCTCTTACGTTTTCCTCCAAATTTAAATTCCCCTCCAGAAATTTGACGATTTTTGAACATCACTTACTTCTACATTAGATTGACTATATCAACGCCTCCCCATTGCCGTACTAAATATCTTAGTTATGTCCTCGTTTAGGACCAAATCATTTTCTACCAGTTATTTACACTTTCCATTGAATTTCCTCTTCAGTCTTGTTATAGATCTCTCTAAAATGGTGGCTGCAAAATAAAATGCCTGAATTTCTACTCTATTTAATAGAGTTAGAAAATTAGCTGGAGGGTAAGGGTGATGCTCTTTCTAAAGCATGACAGTTCTAATACTTGGCATTAAATGAAAAAGGAGCAAGAGTGGTAAAAGCATGCCTACTCAGCCTGTCCCTGTGCACTACAGCGCTCCAAGACCTATCACGGAGGTATGGCAGCATTTTGTTCCATAGACACTTCGGCCCGAAACCCTAGACAGGTTTTATGAGTAGGGCAAAGGATTTGGAAAGGAACACCTTTGCCAGTTATAACCAACAGAGAGCAAGGAATTGAGAAGAGAAATGGTCTTGATGAGGAGCTCCTTTGAACAGCATTGCAACTGCATTCTCGTTCAGTTACAATTTAATAATCAGTTAAGCAATAATCATGATTTAAAGGGCACAGGAAGTGAAGCCAATAAAGTTGGTTTTGTAGTTGGCTTAGTGAGAAGTGTCTAAGGGTTACTTAGACAGGTAGAATTTGCAGTTGAAAACTGCACAGCTAGGCTACAATGGTAGTCCTGGAGACATGCTTTACAGTGTACTGTAGTGAATGCCTTAATGAGTGCTGCAGTCCATTGGTAGAATTTAATTTACAGGCCCTGGGTACACTTGGTATCATATACCAGGGACTTCTAGGCAAATTAAATAAACCAATCATGTGTATACCAAATGTACAATGTTAAAAGGAGGAGCACAAGCACTTTACCACTGGTAAGCAGGGTTAAAGAGCACGGAGTTCTATAGCCAGCAAATATAGAATTCAGCAAAAAAAATCCAAAAAATCCAGGCTGACCCCTCAGAAAGGGCAAATTTCCAGCAATGTGAATTACCAATAATAATTTAAAAAAAACATATATATATATATATATATATATTCACTGAAAAAACCATGGGTTTCACACACGTTATAGTTAGGAATTAGCATTTAAAAAACCTTAGAAATTCAATGAAAAAACCAAAGGTTTCACACATGTTATAGTTAGCTGGACATTTCACTCGTAAAAAACCAATGAAATTCCCCCGTTATAGTTAGTTCAGCTAACTATAACTCGCGCGCCCGCAATGCACTACTGATGACGTCACATATTACATCACTCATGACATGGTCACTGACATCACTCATGACATCACTTATGACATCTCAAATGACATCACTGATGACATCACTGATGACATCATCCAGTGAATGTGTGTTTTTCTGAAAATTAAATATGTTTTATATATGTATATCTCAAGGTCAATGGAAGAATAAATGGGTATATAAGTGTCTAAATGGATGCTTTGTTTTTGTAAAATTTATTGTGTAACTGACTGATTAAGTGTATCATAGTGAATACATGGCTTACTGAGTAATGTTTAAATATGAAAATATCTGTATCAGTCTCTCACTTTGTGTATAAGTGGCTGCATGGGTTGGTGAGTAGCTTCATGGGTGTCTATATAGGTTATTAGTTGTTTTTTTGAGTATCAGTCTGAGTGTCTGTATGGTTCGGTGGGGGGTATTATGTAGTGCATAGGTGCATGAATGAGTGATTCACTCTTTGTATGTGTTGAAGACAGCATGTGTGCAGGACTGTATGGGTGGATGAGTGTGTGTATGGGTGTGTTAGTGAGTGAATGACTGTCTCAATAGTGTCTTTATGAGTAACTACATATCTATTAAACTAGTATATGTGACTATTGGTGTATATAAGTGAGTATATGTGAGAGTGAGAGATTGAAAGAGTTCCTGTATGAATAAGTATGTGTTTCTATAAGTGATTGTTTATAAGACTAAGTATGTGTAAGTTTCCGTAGAAGTAAGTGTGGTGGTGTGTGTATAACTGTATAAGCTAATAAATGTATGTTTGTTTCTTTATTAGCATGACTGAGTATGTGTGAGTAACTCTATGGATGAGTGGCATTGTGTAACAGGATGTATAGGTGTATGAGTACATATGATGAGTGAGTGCATGTATGAGTGACTGTATAGGACTGTTGGTGAATGAGTGGATGTGTATGTGGTTCTTAGAATTACTTAAGAGGTTCTTGTAACTGGTATTGGTATGTCCATTGTTTTGAAAATTTTAGTCTCTATTTTTGATTGTGTGTATCAAAGGTTATATTAGGGGAAGAGGAGGTCTGCCACTCTATCACAAGGATGATGTCATCAGTGATGTCATCAGTGATGTCATTTGAGATGTCATAAGTGATGTCATGAGTGATGTCAGGGACCATGTCATGAGTGATGTAATATGTGACGTCATCAGTAGTGCATTGCGGGCGCGCGAGTTATAGTTAGCTGAACTAACTATAACGGGGGAATTTCATTGGTTTTTTACGAGTGAAATGTCCAGCTAACTATAACATGTGTGAAACCTTTGGTTTTTTCATTGAATTTCTAAGGTTTTTTAAATGCTAATTCCTAACTATAACGTGTGTGAAACCCATGGTTTTTTCAGTGAATTTGCAAGGTTTTTTAAATGCTAATTCCTAACTATAACGTGCGTGAAACCCATGGTTTTTTCAGTGAATTTGCAAGGTTTTTTAAATGCTAATTCTTTTTTTTTTTCAATTTTTTTAACATATTTTTATTTTAATTTTCTATCCTTTTTTAAAGACTATGGTTAAATTTTAAAAATTCTACAATATATTTTTTTTTTTACCATTTTTTTAAACTAAACAGGTAAGATTTATTAGTATAACATAGTGGGTTTTTTTCCCCTTTTTTTTTTTTAATTATTTTTTTAACGTGCGCGTACGGTAAGCGCACGTCTTGCTTTCATAACGTTAGATTTCTACGCTGTTTGCGTTCATTTACGCAATTTGCGTAGACGTACGTCACGCGCGCGCAGCGTGTAACGCGTACGCTGCACGCGCATGTTACGCGGAAGTGAAGGGGCGTGCCTGTTTTGCGCATGCGCGCGTGTCTTTTTTACGCGCATGCGTACTTTTACCGTAAGCGCTCCGTAAGCGTAACGTACGCGCACGGTGGGTCATGTGATCATGAAACACAACTTTTGATTGGTTGAAACTACTTTCAGTTCTAGAACTCTCCTACACCACACCCATTCCCCTTATTTCTGCTTGTGATCCCTTAGGAGAAGGAGCTGAGTTGTCTTTGTGATACGATGGCAGAACAGCAGAACTCTTCTGAGAGTGAGGCTAGCAGCACTACCTTGAGGCAGAGAAGGAGGAAACAAAAGAGCTCTTTCATATGGGAGTATTTTTCTTTTCCAGAGGGCAAGAAAAAGGTAAATGCACCCTTAGTGACTTGTAAGCTTTGTGGCCGTGTACTTTCAAGAGGGAATCCCAACAAGAAGTATTCCTTCGGGAATCACACCATGTTGAGACACCTTCAAGATGTACATGGTAGGACATTTGCTCGACATACTGAAGGTAACCCTTCAGTAAGTCAACCAAGCACATCCACAGCAGCTCAGCCTGGTCCATCATCTGCAGTGCCGAGTCCATCTTCGGCAGGTCAGCTGAGCCCTTCATCTGTGGGGGGGAGCATCTCCTTTTTCTCGTCCTCTGGAAATCAACCATCGGTTTGCGAGGGTTTTAGTTCGGTGCGCCACTTGTCATGATCTAATTTGTCATAGGGAGACCAGTGTTGCCCTAGTGAACAATTTAATAGATCAGCACATTTGTCGTAACGACTAATATTCCCATTCTTTCTTTCCTCTGTCCCTGCATGAACACAACGGCTCTTTTAAGAGCCAACCTTACCTTTCAACTTTTTTTTATATATTTTTTTAAACTTTTTTTTTTTTTTTTTACCGTACACGTACGGTACGCGTAATTATTATTTTTTTTTTTCAAAAACACTAAAAATCAATTATCACATTACAAGGTCCTTGAGAGACTACAATGAAAAACTGAAAATGTGATTGTGGAGAAGTGGAAAAAAGGGACCATGAAATTTCTGACTTACCATACCCACTCAAAAAATTATTTATTAATTTAAATTTAATTTTAATTGCTTTAAAAATGGTTCAAGTTTTCGAAAATTTTCTATCTCAATCTGAAAAAAAGAAAAAAGTATTAATATTTAATAAAACATTTTATAATACAGTACACATATTTACATATTTTCCCCAAAAAATGTTTGCCTTTTTTTTGCTGTTTTCAGAATATATTGCATTTCACTATAAATTGTGAAAGCAATTGCATTCATCATTTAACAGCGGGCAAAAAAAAATAACAATCTCAAAGATTGTTTTAAAAAAGCCCAGAATCTCTTTTTACTTAAACATAACATTATAGAAATGGATAATATTCTAAAAAAATATCATCTAATATCAATACTTATTTCTTTAAAATACCGTCTGACATTTTTGTTTCAGAAGTATAATCACAAAAATATATCTCAAATAACTCCACAATACATCTGGTTCCATTTCCTTTAGGCCAAATAGTAATTTTAAAATTCTTTTTTGATTAAATTTCCAATGTTAATCCAATAAAATTCTAAAGTTTAAATTGTACAGATCTCACCGATTTTCTGTAACATTTTGGTTTCCGAAAGATTAATTAATAATTAAATAAGTCCACAATATAATTGTTTACCTTTCCTCATGGCCAAATAGTAATTTTAAAAATCTTTTTTGAATACATTTCCAATGGCAATCCAATAACATTCCAAAATTTAAATTGTGCAGATGTTACCGATTTTGTCTACATTTTTGGTTTTCCAAAGTTTCATTAAAAATTTAAAAAGTCCACATTACAATTGGTTACCTTTCCATTAGGCCAAATGATAATTTGTAAAATCATTTTTTTTGAAAATTCCAATGGTAATCCAATAAAATGGTAAAATTGTTTTGTACAGATCTTGCCAAGTCTCTCTAAAATTTAGGTTTCAGGAAGATTAGATAGGAATTTGCTAAATCAAAAGGCAAACGTTGCTTGAAAATCAATTGGGAATCATTACACAGTGTCCAGCCTTTTTCACATTTAAGATAAACTGTGTAATGTCCAGAAGTAACAGTAGGTCCTTCATGGAAAATTATTGCAACTGTTACAAAAGTTTTTCCTGAAATTGATAATTGCTGTCCTGTAAACTTCTTTATTAAAGTATCCAATTTTGAACCATCAGCTTTACATCGTTGCATCATTAAAATTACATACTGTCCGTATTCCTTTAAAATTAACGTTGAAAACATTTCAGATTGACACTCACCGCATTCCATGCTATGATTAGCATCTTTAACTAATTTAGCAAAAGTGACTGTTTTACTTTCTGGCAATGTTAAATAAATAAACCTTTCAGAATCAACATTAGAGCCACATGTATTGTAACAGTTTTCACAACTATGTTCCCATTTATAAGAGACACCAAACATATTTTCAATGGGAACCCCTTCTTCTTCCAGTACCTGAAGAAAAAACATCAAGAATTCCTGTGCGTCTTGCTGTACATTTTGAGAAAACTCTGTTCGTCCTGAACATACATCTAAAAGTTTTCTAATTTCAGTAGCACTTTCTATTTGAGTTTTATCATTACTCAGCTTTTGAAAAAGGAGACTCAACTCAGAACAGAATCTTTTTCTCTGATTTACTATTATCTGCTCTTGCACACTTTCCAGATAAAATGCAACATTCAGCACTACATTAGCGTAGCAGTTGACACCAGAGCTATTTTCAAAATGACATCCTACAACCTCTTCTTCATTTTCCTTTTTCTTTTTGCTTGCAATTACATCACTCCTCTTTTTTTCCTCCTCTCTACATCTTCATTACAGATATTCTCATTTCTCCTTTTACGAGAAACTACACGTTTCTCCAACACAGGATACTGACCTAAATGAGGAGCATAGGTTCTTCTTAATCTATTATACTCCTTTACACAATTTGTATCAGCACTAACTTTTGAGTCATCAAAGTCTATCATGAATAAACCAGATAATGTTTTCACTCGTGACAAAGCTACATAAGCCATACCTTCTTTGAACACAGTTGAACCAATGTTCACAAAAGCACAATCTACAGTCAATCCTTGAGACTTGTGAATAGTTACAGCATATGCTAGAGAAAACGGAAACTGCTTCCTACGTACATATAAGTCTTTCACAAGCATGAAACGAACTGAACAACGACAAATATCTTTAACTTCTTCTATCTGATCAAATTTTATTTTTAAACATTCAATTCCATCTTTTTTCTGATAATTAATAAAACCCACAACTCTTCCCATAGCTCCATTAACTAAACCTTTTTCAACATCCAAATTTCTCCTTAAAAATACTCTACAGTTCATGCAAACATATAGATTTTTTTCTAATCCAGCTGTTTTGGAAATGTTCTTCTCTAGTGAATCCAATTTATTTTTCAGTGTGCCTGTTAATGTGATAGTAATTCTTCCATCCTCAATTTTGTCCACTGCTTCCAATTTCCTGATATCTTCCTTTTCCAATTTTAAAAGCTCCTCATTGAATATTGAGCATTCACGTAGAGTTGGCATTAAGCAGATGACACTTTTCTTTTCTGCAATGTTCTTGTATATCTTCTCTGCAACTATTTCTTCCTTTGGAAATAAATTATGTAGCAGCCGACTCTGTAATGCTTTTTTGCCAACTTCTGTGAGTAGTCCAATCCTGATATCTTTCAGAATACTTCCATATTCTTCATCGTTTGCTTGCCTCATATTAGTAGTAAGTTCCTTGTACTCAAAGAAGGACCAAATATTTGCATTACCGATGCTTCCCAATGACTTCTTTGTGTCTTCATGTGTCACAGTATTAAACACTGGTTGTCCTCTAACTGGAGTAAGTTGTAGAAGATCCCCAAAAACTATGACATGTTTTCCACCAAATAACACGTCATAGTCTGTCCTTAGAATTTGCTGCATTCTTAAATGCACAAAGGCAAGCATTAAGTTTGATACCATGCTCACCTCATCAATAATGAGAACTTGCATCTTCTTCAATACTCTTGAAACTTCCAAGCATGCTTCTCCAGTTAGCTTGTTGTATTGTATTTTGTTCTCATGCTCCACTGGTAACATTAGCAAAGGATGTAAGGTGATTCCTTTTATGTTATATGCTGCTAACCCAGTTGGAGCAGTAACCACACAAGACAAAGTAGAATCCATTTTTTGCTGTAGGTATCTTCTGATGACTTTTATTAGGAAACTTTTTCCAGTTCCAGCTTGTCCGCTTACATACATCCAGATTGGATGAAATGATGTGCATGAGCACTCTTTTTTTTCATGTAGAAATCCGTGATCAATTTTGTTTCTGATCTCTTCATAAATTTGTTGCTGCTCTTCATTCAGTTGTCTTTCCAAATTTTGTAAGTCTATAAATTCTTCTTGAGCTTGATTCATAGCCGTTTCCACTTCATTCATGGCTATTGATGCTTCATTTTCAACGATTGGTTGTCCTAGGGGATCTTGACTGAGTGTTCCTGAACTTTGGCTGTCTTGAGAATTGTCTCTAGCTACTTCTGCTGCAATTGTAGTTTCCTGTTCAATTTCTTCATTTAACATTTGCAGATAAGTTGTGAATGTACTGCATTGTATGCTGTCTTTGCAAGCATTAAATGAATCTTCATAGCTTTGAAATTCTCCCAGTAGTTCATCCTCTGTACGCCATGGTTTAAACAGCTGTAAAAGAGCCAAGTAGTAAAATTCCTTTTTGTCAGTAGTGTCGCAACTCAGCTTCCTGTGATTTATCAAACTTCCTTTTGTTTGCTTCACCAAACATCCTTCCTCACCAATGACTTTATATTTTCCATTGTTGATGTCTTCTGCGGCTTTCCGTGAATAAATGTAGTTCTGCAGCACTTCATAGAGACACATGTTTTCCAGATGATGACTTCTCTTGGGATAATATGTGTCCAACATGTTTGATTTCAAAATATCTGTACTTTCTGGGTCATTCTCGGCCAAATATTCAATTTCTCCAACAGATTTCAGTACCCGATTTCTCATTGCTGCAAGGCCTAAACTTGCCCAAATTATTCTTCTTGATTTCGAGTAGAGACTTGCAGAAGATAACCTATCTGAACATTCGTAGGATCCAATTTCTCGATGCGATAACATCTTTAAACTGAAACTGTACAGCTTCTTACTGACAGTCTTCTCATGAGAAATCTCTTCCCACATTTCTTTCAATTCAGTTTTTTCAGATTTAGTAATGTAAGACGTTACATATCGAGCAACAGCAATGGAATTGTCAGCTACATACTGTATATCCATGTTAGCATTCCACATGGATAAAATGACTGGGTTGTAGTCATTTATATTTTTTGATTCTTCTTTTCTTTTTAGGTTGTAGGTATTCTTAGGTGATTTTCTTGTGATAGTATGTCTCACAGATGACATAAAACTGTTTACTCTTCCATTTGAAAGAACAGGTCTAGGAAATCCAAATCGACATTTAGTGTAGTATTTATCTTTGCTCTTGTATTTCCGTCGACAGTATTTTCCACACCGATGACTTTGGAAACGTAAAACTTGCTCCTTTAACTTTTTCTCTTCTGTGCTTTTTGGTATAGCACATGTTGCATATTCTTCAATGTAAGATAACACTGCTTCATCAGTATCTGTTCCAAACTTTGGGGCATCCTTGATCCACAACAGCATATGAATATGAGGAGCACCTCTTGCCTGGTACTCTTTTCTCCAAATGAAATCCACTACTTCTCCTAGAGGTGGATTTTTTTTATTGCAGATGAAGGACATCATAGCCTCAAATCTATGATTGAAATATCTGCAAACATTAACCGGATCCAATGAGCACAGTTCTCCTGCTGTCTTGTATTCGATGTTTTTAATGTTTGAATTTGCCTCTCGTAGAAAATCCAGTAAATCATCCCAAGCGTACTCAGCACAGCTTAGGGTAAGGAACCATGTTGGTGTTCCTAAATTTCGTAACATGCATTTTAATTCACCATGGCGTCGGTACCAATATTCATTTGTCCCACGCTGACAAGCCATCAGATTGATCAGTTGTGTTTCCAAATGATCATCTCGGTGCTGCACTTTCTCCATAAAATCCTTAGCAGACACATTTTGTAAATGTACTCCACTTTTTAAAATGTGATTTACTGCATAAGATAGTGCAGACAAGTCGCTTTCAAATAAAAGATGGAACAAATAAGGAATACTTTGTCGAAATCTGGGATCTTCTGCATATAGTCTTGTAGTCCGATACTCAGAAGCTGGAATCTGTTCTGGACGTTCATCGTATCGTCCTCCTTTTCCTTTAGGAAACAGCTGGGGAAAACATCGAGCTTCCAAGCTCTTCTCCCATACACTCACGGGAGTTCCTTTTGCTTTCTTCATCTGAAACAGATCAATATTGTCTCCCATAACTTCTTTTGAATGAAGAGGATGTATGCTAAAATGTTCATAAATTTCTTCTTCCTTTGACTTGTCCACTTTTTCAATTTGTCCAGTTGGTGTTTCTGTGTCTTCTTGTAAATCTTCTTCTTCTTCTTCTATATAAATTGATTCATACCATTTGTTATTCCTTTTCAAATACAAATTTGCTCTTTGTACTTTCCGTACATCTACCAGCTCCTGCCAAATCTTCTTATTCTTTGTAGGTACACCATTAACCAGAATAACTAATGGTTCAGTTTCCAAAGTATCTGCATCAATAGTTTCCATATTTTTTTTCAAATCCAAGGGCAAATACACCACTCTACCTTTTAAACCTCTCAGTAAATCTGAAGGAGGTAATTTACCAGTTTTGGGCTCCATACGTACTATGGTCTGGAACAGATGAACACATTGAATAAGTATAGACTCATATGTATTTAATTCAGAAAGTTCGGCAGGAATAACATCCAATTCTAAATTATTATGTACAGCTCTGGTTGGCATTCTATTTTCCTCTAACTTGTTGTAACAGTATTTACAAATACGCTGATCTTCACCCAATTCAAAACAATTTTCAAGAAATATATATGTGGCAAAATCCTTCCACTTATAATTATCTTCATTTTCACTCTTTCTGTAGAGATCAACATTCCTAGTTTGTTTTCTATAATGAGTTCTGCGGCAACAAATACAAGTTATATTTGGTCTTTCATTAGAGATTATTGCAAATTTTGTTATGTGATCATTATATGTTTTACTTACAGAGGGTTCTACATTCTCTTCCACTTCTTCCTCATTTACTGTGTCCTTTTCTGCACTGTCTTGTTCAGGACCAAAGTAACAAAACTGAATTTCATCAACAACCTTCTCTACATCTGATACCGATCCATGGAACAGAGCCCTATTCAATTCATCTAACTTTATTGCTGGACTTTTAGCAAAATACAACCGTCTCACAAACTTTCTCATTTCAGTATGATGAACAGCCAGCATCCTAAAATGATGGAAAACACTATTACACACTTTTCTAGATAGACAAGCCAGAGAATGACCCTGCAAACCAGTATTCTCTCTCACTCTGCATGGATCTAGACTTTGAAGCACCTTAATCTTCTGTTTTACACTTTTTTTACTATATTCTCTTAGAAACTCACAAAATTTATCAATAGATTCCTGACGCACAGTGCAAATACTACTACAATTCCAAGTGTACACTGGGGCTTTTGGACGTCTCCCCATAGCCTCATCCGCCATCACTTGTACCTCATCTCTTGGAACCATTATCTCCTTCTCCATTATGCAACCATTTTTCACTTCATAAGCACGACCTCTGGTGTCAACTGCATGCAGCAAACTATTACTTTGAAAATAACTCTCTTCATTAAAAAAAGGTTCACTACTTGAACTATGCATCCATTCTCCTAAAAACACTTTACAAAAGTTTGTTCTGTTCACTACTCTTTTCCTTTTGCTATGTGATTTCAGTACATTAACCATTTTATCTAATGTACGCATCCTATTCAAAATTAAAATGAATAGTTTCCTTTTTAATTCTAATGCCTTTGCTGCAATGGCTTCAATTTCTTTTTTTCTCTTGTAATATTTTGCCTTTTTCTTATATTTCTTCACATCCTTTATCAAATTAGACATAACTCTTCTCTGAAACATTTTTCTACGTATCTCTTTAAATGCTGTTTTTCTGTTTAAGTTAATCTTTATTGTTGCAGAAGGTATATTTGCATTAACTAAATTCTCAATTTTTTCCTGTTCTTTTCTATTGAAAACATTCTTTCCAGTACAGACATTTTGTACATGTTTCCTTTTTTTGAAGATGTTCTTTAAAAAATCTTTTGTCTGCTTACCAGAAGATTTTCTCTTTTTCCCAACATGAGCATCTCCAACTAACTTAGGTCCTCCAGTTGTCTTCAAATATAGGTTTTTTTTGTGGTCTTTCTTTAGTCTGGATTTTGTAGGCATCTTAAATTTTGTTCACTGCTCTTCACCAATACCTGAAAAAAAAAACTAAAAAAAAATTCCTTTATTTTATTTAAATATATTACTACATTTTTATGATCTTTTCAAATCTTAAAATACTATAAACCCCTTTCCTATAAATGAAAATCACAATAACACCTTCACAAATTAAATATCTAAAAACAATTCCTGTGTGCACACAGAGTCATGCTTTGAAATTAGGCAGAAAACGAAATTTCTTTGCCAATTGCAAAGCATACTTTCTACTACTTTTTTGGCAAGTGATAAGTACTTTTACAGGCTGACACATTTTGAATCCACTTTTCAGATTCTGAAAACAGCACATGTCCAAACAGCTTTTTCAGACCAGCAACATGTGTAACCTGGGTGACTGACTACACTCCAGCAAGGGCAACCAGCCTTAGTGATGCTGAATGTATTTGCATTACTGATTGAAACCTTAAACCCCACTCGGTTGTGAATACTGTGCATGTTTCCACAGGATAAACAGCTGGTGTGTGCTAAGAGTTTGCTTCTGCACAAAAAAAATAGGTCCCCCTTTCCATCTAATGCAAATGTAAAATCACCAGAGCAATACGCAATAAATCTCTGCCTGTAATTCCTCTTTGCACACAGAGTCATGTTTACATATTAGTCAGAATTCGCAATTTTGTTTGCCAATTTGAAAGCACACTTACTACTCTTTTTTTTGGCAAGTGATAAGTACTTTTACAGTCTGACACATTATGAATCCACTTTTTAGATTCTTAAAAAAGCACATCTCCAAACAACATTTTCAGACCAGCAACATGTGTAACCTGGGTGACTGACTACACTCCAGCAAGGGCAACCAGTCTTAGTGATGAAGAATGTATTTGCATTACTGACTGCAACCTCAAACCCCACTCGGTTGTGAATACTGTGCATGATTCCACAGGATAAGCAGCTGGTTGTGTGCTAAGAGTCTGCTTCTGCATAAAAAAATAACACCCCCTTTCCATCTAATGCAAATGTAAAATCACCAGAGCAATACCAAACAGCTTTCTCTGACCAGCAACATGTGTAACCTGGGTGACTGACTACACTCCAGCAAGGGCAACCAGCGTTAGTGATGCTGAATATATTTGCATTACTAAGTGCAACCTCAAACCCCACTCGGTTGTGAATACTGTGCATAATTCCACAGGATAAGCAGCTGGGTGTGTGCTAAGAGTCTGCTTCTGCATAAAAAAATAGCTCCCCCTTTCCATCTAATGCAAATGTAAAATCACCAGAGCAATACCAAACACCTTTCTGAGACCAGCAACATGTGTAACCTGGGTGACTGACTACACTCCAGCAAGGGCAACCAGCCTTACTGATGCTGAATGTATTTGCATTACTGACTGAAACCTCAAACCCCACTCGGTTGTCATTACTATGCATGATTCCACAGGATAAGCAGCTGGCTGTGTGCTAAGAGTCTGCTTCTGCACAAAAAAATGGCTCCCCCTTTACATCTAATGCAAATGTAAAATCAGCAGAGCAATACGCAATAAATCTCTGCCTGTAATTCCTATTTGCACACAGAGTCATGTTTTCATATTAGTCACAAAACGAAATTTCTTTGCCAATTTGAAAGCACACTTACTACTCTTTTTTTTGGCAAGTGATAAACACTTTTACAGACCGACACATTATGAATCCACTTTTCAGATTCTGATAAAAGCACATGTCCAAACTGCTTTTTGAGACCAGCACCATGTGTAACCTGGGTAACTGACTACACTCCAGCAAGGGCAACCAGCCTTAGTGATGCTGAATGTATTTGCATTACTGACTGAAACCTCAAACCCCACTCGGTTGTGAATACTATCCATGATTCCACAGGATAAGCAGCTGGCTGTGTGCTAAGAGTCTGCTTCTGCACAAAAAAATACCTCCCCCTTTACATCTAATGCAAATGTAAAATCACCAGAGCAATACGCAATAAATCTCTGCCTGTAATTCCTATTTGCACACAGAGTCATGTTTTCATATTAGTCACAAAACGAAATTTCTTTGCCAATTTGAAAGCACACTTACTACTCTTTATTTTGGCAAGTGATAAGTACTTTTACAGACTGACACATTATGAATCCACTTTTCAGATTCTGATAAAAGCACATGTCCAAACTGCTTTTTCAGACCAGCACCATGTGTAACCTGGGTGACTGACTACACTCCAGCAAGGGCAACCAGCCTTAGTGATGCTGAATGTATTTGCATTACTGACTGAAACCTCAAACCCCACTCGGTTGTGAATACTGTGCATGATTCCACAGGATAAGCAGCTGGGTGTGTGCTAAGAGTCTGCTTCTGCACAAAAAAATGGCTCCCCCTTTCCATCTAATGCAAATGTAAAATCACCAGAGCAATACGCAATAAATCTCTGCCTGTAATTCCTATTTACACACAGAGTCATGTTTTCACATTAGTCACAAAACGAAATTTCTTTGCCAATTTGAAAGCACACTTACTACTCTTTTTTTTGGCAAGTGATAAACACTTTTACAGACTGACACATTATGAATCCACTTTTCAGATTCTGATAAAAGCACATGTCCAAACTGCTTTTTCAGACCAGCACCATGTGTAACCTGGGTGACTGACTACACTCCAGCAAGGGCAACCAGCCTTAGTGATGCTGAATGTATTTGCATTACTGACTGAAACCTCAAACCCCACTCGGTTGTGAATACTATCCATGATTCCACAGGATAAGCAGCTGGCTGTGTGCTAAGAGTCTGCTTCTGCACAAAAAAATGGCTCCCCCTTTACATCTAATGCAAATGTAAAATCACCAGAGCAATACGCAATAAATCTCTGCCTGTAATTCCTATTTGCACACAGAGTCATGTTTTCATATTAGTCACAAAACGAAATTTCTTTGCCAATTTGAAAGCACACTTACTACTCTTTATTTTGGCAAGTGATAAGTACTTTTACAGACTGACACATTATGAATCCACTTTTCAGATTCTGATAAAAGCACATGTCCAAACTGCTTTTTCAGACCAGCACCATGTGTAACCTGGGTGACTGACTACACTCCAGCAAGGGCAACCAGCCTTAGTGATGCTGAATGTATTTGCATTACTGACTGAAACCTCAAACCCCACTCGGTTGTGAATACTGTGCATGATTCCACAGGATAAGCAGCTGGGTGTGTGCTAAGAGTCTGCTTCTGCACAAAAAAATGGCTCCCCCAGCCCATCTAATGCAAATGTAAAATCACCAGAGCAATACGCAATAAATCTCTGCCTGTAATTCCTATTTACACACAGAGTCATGTTTTCACATTAGTCACAAAACGAAATTTCTTTGCCAATTTGAAAGCACACTTACTACTCTTTTTTTTTGGCAAGTGATAAACACTTTTACAGACTGACACATTATGAATCCACTTTTCAGATTCTGATAAAAGCACATGTCCAAACTGCTTTTTCAGACCAGCACCATGTGTAACCTGGGTGACTGACTACACTCCAGCAAGGGCAACCAGCCTTAGTGATGCTGAATGTATTTGCATTACTGACTGAAACCTCAAACCCCACTCGGTTGTGAATACTATGCATGATTCCACAGGATAAGCAGCTGGCTGTGTACTAAGAGTCTGCTTCTGCATAAAAAAATACCTCCCCCTTTCCATCTAATACAAATGTAAAATCACCAGAGCAATACGCAATAAATCTCTGCCTGTAATTCCTATTTACACACAGAGTCATGTTTTCACATTAGTCACAAAACGAAATTTCTTTGCCAATTTGAAAGCACACTTACTACTCTTTTTTTTGGCAAGTGATAAACACTTTTACAGACTGACACATTATGAATCCACTTTTCAGATTCTGATAAAAGCACATGTCCAAACTGCTTTTTGAGACCAGCACCATGTGTAACCTGGGTGACTGACTACACTCCAGCAAGGGCAACCAGCCTTAGTGATGCTGAATGTATTTGCATTACTGACTGAAACCTCAAACCCCACTCGGTTGTGAATACTATGCATGATTCCACAGGATAAGCAGCTGGCTGTGTGCTAAGAGTCTGCTTCTGCATACAAAAAAATGGCTCCCCCTTTACATCTAATGCAAATGTAAAATCACCAGAGCAATACGCAATAAATCTCTGCCTGTAATTCCTATTTGCACACAGAGTCATGTTTTCATATTAGTCACAAAACGAAATTTCTTTGCCAATTTGAAAGCACACTTACTACTTTTTTTTTTTTTGGCAAGTGATAAACACTTTTACAGACTGACACATTTTGAATCCACTTTTCAGATTCTGAAAACAGCACATGTCCAAACTGCTTTTTGAGACCAGCACCATGTGTTACCTGGGTGACTGACTACACTCCAGCAAGGGCAACCAGCCTTAGTGATGCTGAATGTATTTGCATTACTAACTGAAACCTCAAACCCCACTCGGTTGTGAATACTATCCATGATTCCACAGGATAAGCAGCTGGCTGTGTGCTAAGAGTCTGCTTCTGCATAAAAAAATGCCTCCCCCTTTCCATCTAATGCAAATGTAAAATCACCAGAGCAATACCAAACAGCTTTCTGAGACCAGCAACATGTGTAACCTGGGTGACTCACTACACTCCAGCAAGGGCAACCAGCCTTACTGATGCTGAATGTATTTGCATTACTGAGTGCAACCTCAAACCCTTAAAGTATTCCTTATTTTTACCAGTACACCTTAATTTATCGTGAAAACATAGTCCATATTATTTTACATGTTCCTCACATTTAAATTTCTCCCAAAACAGAAAATAATAAACACAACTTCAACAAAAGGAATTCCAATTCTATTATTAATTTCTTAATTTACCATATACATCCCCTCTCAAACTCTAAACTCAACTTTAAAATTAGTTAGTTGTGAAAGAAATGTGGCACTCAAACAGCAGATTATCAGAGCCAGGATCTCTGTTCTGTACACCTCTCTCCTCTCAGCAGAACCAGATAATGGCAAACTTTCCCTCTCTTTTTCCACACATATACATGTTAATTTCAAATCTCAGTGCTTCCCCCTTTTTTTCAAATGTAATCACACATTTCTATTGGTTGAAAACCAACCCTTTTCCAAAAGTACCCTTCCCCCAACTTGACTTCTGCCTAGTACCCTTCCCCCAACTTGACTTCTGCCTGCTACCATAGCAACAGCTCATGGAACACTGCTGTGTGGTGTTAGGTCAGAAGTTCGCCACACAATGTTTCATTTCCAAAGAGCAGGAGTGCTTGACTTTTCAAACCTAACAGCAAATCCATAGTACTGTTCTTTGGTAACACATTTTTCTGTACCAATACAAAACATGCTTCTATAAATTTACACATACAGCCTAGTTTTTATTCGAGAATGGTATGAAACAGCCAATCAGTTCTTTTTTTTATAAAAAAAATATGTATGCCTCCATTTCCAAACTGTCTTTCATTTCTTTTTTCCATTCTACTGAATTACACCTCCTGAGTGCATCCAGTTCTCCTTTGAAGATGTTCACAGTGTGGATTGTAGGGCACAGCTATGTCTTCTGGAGTGAAAAGTATGCAGAGAAAACAGATATGGTGAGAGACCTTGCTTTGCCAAATGTAGACATTAAATGGATTGGTCAGAGAGGGTTAAAGTGGCACCAATTGATGCCATTGGTGAAATCCTTCATGCAAATCCAACACCCTGACCTCATAATAGTGCACTGTGGTGGCAATGACCTAGGCACTTTGACTGGGGTAGGTCTGGAAATGCTTATGAAGGAGACCTTTGCACAACTGTTTTCACTTTTCCCTAAAACTGCCTTTGTGTTTTCTAACATATGCCAAAGGCAAAAATGGAACTGGTCCAATCATTTTTGTCCACAGATTGACAAAGCAAGAAAGCACGTCAACAAATCTGTTTCTGCTTTCCTCCGTGACTATGGTATGGGTTCCATTTACCACAACAACTTGCGTTACGACATGCAAGACATTTATAGAGGAGATGGTGTACACTTCACTGATGAAGGGAACAGAGTCTTCCTCTTGAACCTTAGACTCTGCATCGGTACTTACTTGTAGGTACCACTAAAAAAACACTTAATAAACACAACGGCTCTTTTTAGAGCCCCCTAATATCTAAACACTTAAATCTGCATTTCATTTTTTTTTTTATTTTTTTTTTACCGTACGCGTACGGTGAGCTTACCGTACGCGTACCCCGCGATTTTTTTTTAAATCAATAAATGTTTTTTTTGTACTTTTCTGTCCTTCTTTGACCCCCTTACAAATGTTAGGGGGTCTGTAACTCTCTTCCTTGCCCCCTTTTCAAGTTATCACCCTTTTTTTTCTGAGTGAAATACACAAAATGGCGGCCGCCGCTTCCTGGTTTCGACCGATTCGAATGTTTACTAAGATCTAACAGCCAATCAGAATCGCGCTCGCGCACGCCACCGTACGCGTACGGTAAGCGCACGGTAAGCGCACCGTAAGCTGGCTCAGATATATATATTGATTTAAAGGCTATTTTCTCAGAATCTACTGAACAGATTTACACCAAACCTACAAAAGGCACTCCCTTGACCTGAGGACTACCTCTCTGCCAAATTTCAAGTAATTCTGTTCAGCCGTTCGGGCTGTAGCTGTGTCTAAAGGTCCTATGGAAAAATGCATGGGAAAAACGCGTTTTGGGACCCCCCTTTTATCTCAGCCCCCACTTGACGAATCCCCCCGAGACTTTCAGGGTAGGAGCGGAGCGTAGCGCCCCACCTATTTTGAAAAATTCGCGAGGATTCGTCGACCGGCGCCAAAGTTATTCAAAATAGAATGTTGCAGATTTCCTATGGTAAGAGGGTCCTAACTATAACTACCTACTGGCGACCGTCAGTAGGTAATATATATATATACATATATATATATATATATATATATATATATATATATATATATATATATTGGTTCAAGCTTGCTTCTGCAACCCACCACCTCCTGAACGCAAGGCGCGTCAGCGTTAATGGACCTCCGAAGCCCGGTCCAGCAATACGATTCAAACTCCAAAACAAATGGACTGTCGACGCCGTGTCATTTGGAAAATGGTTTAATGTCAGCTGGAAAGAGTTAGGCGTGTTTCGCCTGCCCAGCAGGCTTGCTCACCAACAACTCCAATAAAGTTTTCTACCACCATTTAAACTCGTGCATAGGTTCTGTGTCACATGATGAACTACAACAATAAAAAGTGAAGACATACTCGTAGTTCCTTAATTATAGCACATGTTAAATTCATTCGCATTGTTCTATCTGAGGCTCAAAATTCAATATATGACTAATTTGCCCATTTCAATATTTAGACGTTCCACATTGATTTACAGTAATTCATCACTCTAGTGAGATCAATTGTTTGGCACGTGCCACAAAATACAATGGCAAACGTGCTGATAGGATGTTGGATTATTACTAACACAAGGAAACTTTTAGATGACATTCAATGGCGCATTTCATTGCCATATCAATAATCATTGTTGACACTCATCTATGCCTCTAGTGAGACTAATCACTATGCCAGTGCCGCGGGATCAAACTTGGTCTTACACCTCTATTCAAGTGTATCAAAATTATTAAACATTATTATAGCCTTATAGCCCGCCGTAGCGGGCTATACCGGCTGTTAATGGCCCGCTGCAGCGTTAAAGGCCCGAGCCGAAGGCGAGGGACTTTAACAACAGCAGCGGGCCATTAACAGCGGTATAGCCCTGCTACGAAGGGCTATAAGGCTATTAGAACATTCTGCCACTAGAGGGCAGAATGTTCTACCAAAACAAAGCCCTTCAGGGAGCGCGAGGGGATTGAAATCCCCTCAGGCTCCCTGAAGTCTTTGTTCACAGCCAGAGCTGTGAACAAAGACAATCATTGGAATGTTGGAGCTCCGGGCTTATACCAGCCAGTATTAGCCCGGAGCGCTCCATTGTCTTCAATGGAGCTGCCAACGTTCCAATGTTCTAATGAACATTATTCAACAATACTACCCCAGTGGGTTTTCCAAATCATTCCTATTGATATTGTATTTCATGTGTTACCGCGCCAGTGCGCAAAAAGTCTATCATAGTCCTGTTGTTCTCCTAGATGTATATTATTGTATATTGCATTGCCTCATGCCGAATTGTCTTCACATTCTTAAATATGCGTGAAAAGTGAATACAGAAACAATTTAAAATTGATTACAGAAAAGAAAGAAAAAGAAAGAAAGAAAATAGGATCATAGGGATAGTTCATAAATACGTATACAGGTCTTCTTCCATATTTAACCCCATGGGGGTTTTTGTATTAAGCCTAATAATATAACTTGATTCTAATTTTCGTAGGGTTTTCAGCCGAGCACCCCCTCTAATGTTGACAGGTACAGCATCTATGACAAAATATGTCAAACCACTCACATCTTGGTTGTGGATTTGATTAAAATGACGGGCAACTGAATACGATTGGTCCACATTCTTTATGGCCCGCAAGTGTTGCAACACTCGCTTGTGTACTTGAAGAATTGTGCTGCCCACGTACTTCAGGCCACAAGGGCACTGAAGCACGTAGACAGCAAATTCCGTTTAACGCGAGAACTGTCCCTTGATTTTTTGTTCTCTCTTCATGAAGCCAGAAACATAACTGTTGGTGTTTTTACCAAAAGTACAGGCCTTGCACTTCGTGCATCTGATGAACCCATTGGTAGATCCAGAATGAGCAGAGCCTAGGCACTGCTGTTGTTCAAGTCTGTCTTAAAGGTGCCAGGACATGCACCAAGAAAGATTCCGTTCTTGGCTGGGTTAACGCCCACCAGAAGGGGTTTGAAAGAGTACAAAGAATAATAATTGAATCATTGCATAGGGATAATCCCTGGGACCAGGTACATGGTCTAAATGTCTTCAACACTGGCAATAGCCATCTATTTCTTGACTTGAACTAATGAGAACAAAAAACAAAAAATGGATTTTGTCCTCTTTGATGTTTTTCCCTCAAGTTTTTGTTGTCTAAGCTTTATTTCGACAATTCATGTCATAAAAGCTATAAAAACACTGTATTGAATAATAAAAAGTGAACAAGACATGCAACAGTACATTAAAAATAATAAATATATGGGAGCAGTCCATCCAGTGTCCAACATCATCCAAGGCACAGTATACAAATCGACAAATAGACAATAAGGCTAATAATACAACATGACAATAAAGACATGCTAAAAAACAGGTTAAAAATGGGAAAAAAGCATTACAGTGCTGTCTAAACTAATGCTACTTCACTTTGACCCTTATTACAGATCCCTGCATTCCATATTTAGCATTTTCATCCCTCCTTACAGCAGCATAGCGAGGCTAAAGCAATAAAGGGCAAATGCAAAACCAATAGATGAGACCTGGGAGTACTAGTCAGAAAACCCTGCACCAACTACGTGCGATCTTCATGCCATAGGGTGCCGCAGCGTTCCTGGCTGGATCTTCTGTCTGATAAGCCATGAGTGGCTTAAAAATTTTGCTACGCTGCATGCTAAAAGTTGTCTGGGGTCTGACCAAAGAATGTGCAAGGCAACCCGTTATTTCCGTGTGCCCAGCTGCTGGCAAATCGGTTTTAGCCATTTCAGCCTTGGCGTAGTGTATGCTTGACAGATGAACATAACATGGGCAACACTTTCTACTGGGGCCCGCAGGAAGGGCTGTCTTTTGGAGTAGGATTACTTGGGTGCCATTTGGCTGTCTTCTGGCAGACAGGGAGTGTACCAAACCTAAAGTGTATGTATAACATCCTGTCCCAAGGGACCTGGATTATATCCAGATAAGGTTCTAGATATCTGGATTGTTTGTGTAAATACAATTTGTCAGTTAGACTCCCCAGATTGGGTTTGCAGGACTCTTGTTGGTCCACCCATTCCCAATAGAGGCATTTAATCTCTTCTTTCCTGGGTGGGTTCTGCTTATTCCACTGGGCTTGGAGCCCCAGTGCCAACATAATTTTCTTGACGTTGGAGATCCAGCCTACTTTATTGCAGTTATCTAACTGGATGATCTCAGATAATGCTTCGCCATAAGGTAAAAGTTCTGAGGTCCGCCTGTTACGTGCCCAAAAAACGTTGATGCTTTTCCCTCAAGTACAAATTAACCTTTATTTATCATTCCAATATGGACCAAACCCATTGAACTCTAAAATGCATATGCAAAATTGGATGCACACCCATTTTTCATCTTGCATTATGCAAATAATCTTCTTTGTGATCTTGTATTTTACACATGCAAGAACAATGACCTTGGATATAGTTTCACGTTCTTCCATAATGTACGCAAATATAGATTCAATGAAGAAATTTGTGTATAGGCTATCCAATGGGCTTTTAGGCATCATCGCGAACCAAAATATTCCTCAATTCACCAGAAAAACAAACACGTTTGGACTGGACGAAAGATTGATATCAGAAAACACAGATTTTAGGAAAGTGCTTCTATGTAGCTGTAGGAAACCCACATTTTCTTGCCTTTTGCTGGACCCTATATTTTTGCTGGCTTTAGAACTCTGTGCATGTTACCCCTGATAACCTGTAGTAAAGTGCCTGTGTTCCCCTTTAAACATAGTTGAATTGGCATATTCCTAATTGGTATATTTAACTTACTTAAAAGTCCCCATCATATGGTACAAGATGTACCCGGGGCCCGGAAGTTAACTGTCACTAGTGGCCTGAGGCACCCATTGTCTCATCTACTACAGTGGCAGCGCACACATGGCTTTGTGTAGCCTGACTATAGCAGTGTAAAAACTGCAATTCGACCTGTCAAAATAAACTCTTGACAGGTGAAAATGTTCCTTTTAAATATTTATAAGTCATCCCTATATAGGCGGCCTTAAAGCCCATAAGGCAAGGGTGCTTTATATTTAAAATAAAACATTAAGTCATTTATTGCTATTATTTCCTTACAGTGACTGGCACCTAAATGCTATTTTTCACTGTGACAGGCCTAGGTCCCCAAAATAGAACATCAGAGTACAGAATAAAATCCTAAAACTCTATTTTCTGAATGGAATTACCTAGAAAAATAATGAAACAACTACTTTTACTAGTTATTAAAAATCCAATTCAATGGTAAAGTAGGATTAATTTTAAATATTAAGGAAAAATATCTTTCAGAAAGTTACCTTTTCCTTGTCTGAAGTTCCTGGAGGTTACTTTGCATTTGCTTTCCAACTTCTCCTAGCCAGTATTTTAATAAGTGTGACTGTAGTGTAAATTTTTCCCCACTGGCTACACAATTGGCCACTGTCATTGACAGATCGACCTGAATAGGCAGGGATGACTTCTTTGAACTCAGTAGAAGGGTGCCAGCTGTTAACATCTTTTTTGACATTGCAGTGTCAAATCCTTCTTGACAGGTCGGCTGGGTTTACATATAACACTGGGGGGAAATTTGAAAGGACAGTAACGGGATGCAAAGATAATTCTTGTGTTTCCACTGTCTGGTTGCTGGAAAAGCTGCATTTATTCTACTAGATTTCTGTCTTTTGGTTTATTGGGGGTACCGCGGCTGCTTCAAACTGGGTTTTGGTGTTAGAGGTGGGAAGACTCCAGGATTACAATTTCACACTCCTCACAAGGCTTCCTAGCCCCCAGAGCCCAAGTTTAGCATGGCTGAAGATTTTCGCTGTCTTGAAAAGGTCCAAAGTGGGTAAGGTTGGCCCCAGGAACTTTTATCCCATTGGTTAGGGTGTGCCCAGGAGTCATTCCCATGCACTAGTTCATGCCAGGCATAGATGTTGCATCTCCTGGCACTTACTTCAGAACACTGCTGGACCTGAGGAAGAATAGAAGCGGACTGGACCTGCTGTATGTGACCTGAGAGGAGCCTTGAAGGACTGGGCATGTTCCCTATTGTACCCAAAACACAGAAGTGGACTCCAAGGCTGACCTCCTATTCAACAGCAGGGAGCAACAAGCTACAACAGGCATTTCCTGCTACTGCCCAACTGACCAGTGGCAACTGAACCTGGAAATAAAATGAGGACAAATTTGTGTGTGTGGTGCACCATTCAAATCTTCACCAGAAAGTCAGGAAAATAATGAATTCCCAGTGGCACATACTTAACATCGGTACAGAGGAAGGTATGTTACCTAAACCCACATTTGGGTTCAGAAGTAACCGTAACTTGAGGAATAACCTAGTGAAGTCCAACTTGGATAGTATGCACAATTTTTGCCAGAAATCTATCACAGGACAGAATCTGATAAGTGGTAACCACAAATGTGGGTCATGCCATGCATGCAAAGAAGCTATTGTCTCCAGTCAAATTACAGTTGGACAAAAGAGAACTACCATGACTAACATGACAAATTGCAGATCCCCTAATGTGATATACCTTTTTTTGTGCCCAGGCGGACTGGGATACTTAGGAGAGACAAGCCGTGAATTTAGAGTAAGGTATAATGAGCACAAATTTGCTATCCGCAATTGTAAGAGCTCGGCACCTTTAGTACAACATTGGACTTGATTTGACCATATGGAAAGAGAACTAACATGGATCATTATTGAGAACCTACAATACATTAAAGGAGAGGGTGACAATGAACTACACAAGAAGAGAGAAGTATATTGGATCTTCTCACTTGGTACTCACAAACAGGGCCTGAATGAGGTTATTCCATGGGAGAATGTGATCTATTAACTCCCCTTTTGCTTTCTGTGTACATATGCTACATGAGTACATGAACCTCATTAGCCATTGACCATCCCTTAGCCCCTAGAGGTAATGTCCTAGTTTTGATTTTTTTCTTTTCTATATTCTCTTATTTGTTTTGTTGGTATCCCCCTATTTTGTTGTTGCCTAGTATCTGGAGGTTTCAACATTAAATTTGGCCCTGATATCCTTGGATACCTAGGATAAAAGTACATATGCTGTGGTTTAGAGTACTACTTTGGGACCTCTTTCCTTTGTCTAAGGTGTGGCATTCTTGCAACTTTAAGCTTTTTGGTATCCGTTATTATAATTTTACATATGCATGACTCCATTCCTCCATCATGGTGGCCATTGTAGATACCCTTATAAGGAAGATATCTAGTCCTTTGTTTCTTATCACGCCCCCTTATTTATTCTACTTTATGGTGGGCACATTAGAGACTCTTGGATGGAAGACCGCTGGTTCTTTGTTTATTATTTTACCTCCCTTATACTTTGTCGCATGACGGGCGTTTAGTATTGAATGCATCCCTAATCAGCATGATTCTATCCTGATGTCTGGGGAAGGGGAACCTTTATTTGAGATTCTCTTTTAATGCGTGATTGTATATTCAGGTAAGGTGGAGGCCTTTTACTTTGATGCCTTATTGTGTGTATTTTTGCCACGTGACCCTTTAGACCCTGAGTACCACCACTCGGTTTGGGACAGGGTCCATGCTTTCTTGGATGTTTGGTGGGTAACGCCTCAATTTAGGAAGTGTGCATTTAATTACTTTGTGCCGTTGGAAGCCTTCAGCATGTGGTCGCTTTATACATATGCAATTATATTATTGTTTAGTTTGAGGGCATCTATCCCCGTTTATGACTACTGTCTGGGACTACAGCCCCAGACATTGAAGTACTAGGATTGCATATATGTTTTTTGAGGACCAGCATTTGGGTGAGAGTATCCACTGGTCACTCATGGCATGATACTTTTACTTATATTGAGTCGGTCTCAGGGGGAAATGTATCCGTCCCCCGTACATATCTACATGTATAAAAACATACTTTAAAAAAAAAAAAGTTTTTATTCGTCAACAAACACATACATGGGGGAGGAGCCTAGCGCTTGACCAAGATGGCCGCGTGAGCTTTGAGCTCCCGAGACCCACGCGCCCTCCGTCGACTATCCTGTCTTAAATCCTGTTTTATATGCACGGCATCTTGCAGATGACTCGGTACGGAGGCGATTGATGCTGCCCGAGGTCGGATCACCCACCGGGAACCGGAGTTGTGCACGGCGGAAGATTGAGGCCTATCTCCGAGGGATGCCAGGGGCTGGCGTTGGCAGGATGCCCGGCCTCTAATTGAACAACAGCGGCCAGGCGAGGTGTGAACTGGCGGACGGAGAACGCAGTACTTTCACTTTCACTTTCTCGCCCTTTGTTTGTCTTGGCCCGGGAGTGCCTTCGGATGCTTTACCATCCTCTGGACGCCCTGCGCCCTATTCTGACTGGTTATTGCAGATCTGGCTTCTCCTGTTCCCTCTGACTGAGAGAGGGTCGTCTTTTTGCACCGGACTGCTTGGAGCCAGACATGTCGGGTAAAGCAGAGGTGGATAGGCTGAAACCCAAGGCTACCAGGCGGGGAGCCTATACTCAATCCAATAATATGGATCGCTATGCCCAGCAGAAGGGCTCACCTGGTGGATCGAGCCAGTCGCTGGATGTACAGAAGACTGCCTCACCCCCGGCCTCGGAGCTCTCGTTGCAGGATGTCATGGGCGCGCTCGAAGGGATGCAGGCTTCGATTGGGAGATAGTTCGATGCCCTGCCGCACAAAGTGGATACCATCTTGGTGGACGTTAACCTGTTCCGCGCGGATTTGGGCAAAACTAATGAGCGGGTTAAAACCCTTGATCTCAAGACCACGGGCCTCGCTGATGATGTCTCGGAACTTCAGACCGAGGTTCGTAAGCTGCGGGCCGAGAGTGACCTCTCCGCCCGTAGGCTTGAGGACTTTGAGGGCCGGGCCAGGCGCAACAACGTGCGCATTATCGGGGTCCCGGAATCCTCGGACGAGATTTCCGCGGACCTGCTCGTGGAGGACTTGGTGCTTAACCATCTGAAGCCTAAGGGCCTTGGGAATTTTTTGCAGTTGAGCGGGCTCACAGAGTACCGGGCGGGAGGCCCAGGGCGGGAGCCCCTCCGAGACCGATCGTCGCCCGGCTCTTTCACTTCCGAGATCGGGACGCTATCCTGCAAGCATCGCGGGTGACGAGCCCGGTCCCTTTTCAGAACGCGTCAGTGAGTTTCTATCCTGACTTCACCCAGCTGGTGCAAAAGCAAAGGCAGAGTTTCCTGGGGGTGAAGAGACGGCTTCGGGAGAGGGACCTGAAGTATGCCATGCTTTCCCTGCCAGATTACGTGTGGTGTATGAGGACCGAACTTTCTTCTTTGAGTCGCCTGCTATGGCCGGAGAATGGCTGGACGCTTTGCCCCGACGACGGACTGGCGAGGATGCTGCCGCAGACGGGGAGTGTGGCCGGGATGGGCAGGGTTGATGCCTTTGGAGCCGGACTGACTTGATTTGGTACTAGACAATGACTTGAGCTGATTGCAGTAAATACGGAGGGTTGAGGGAGGACGATGGGAGCTCTTTCCTCCCTCAGGGTACTTTTTGTAGTTTGGGGTATTGGTAGGGTGACAGGCACACTGCAAGTTGGGGGGGCTTTGTAAGCTGCAGCAGGGGTGCAGGGTGGGGGGGAGAGTTGGGATTTTGGGATTGTTGTTGGGGGGTTTGTTTTTGCAAGGCGTAGTAATCATTGTCAGGGTTGTCCCATGGTGGCTCTTCGGGTGTGGGGTGGGCCTCTTTGTGTGTGGGGATGGGGGTAGGGGCTTAAATGTTCTTAGCTGGAATGTTAATGGCTTGGGAGACCGTATTAAGCGGGGGATAGTCTTGCAGTTCTTGAAACGGTCTTTGCCGGATGTGGCCCTACTGCAGGAGACACACCTTATAGGTAATACTTGCTATGCTCTTAATAGGAAAGGTTACAAATTCATAGCTCACTCGGGATTCTCCTCCGGCTCCAGGGGTGTGGGTATCCTAGTTAGAGCTTCACTCCCTTTCGAGGTGGACTCCACCATTGTTGATGATAGGGGGAGGTTTGTGGCGGTGGCGGGGAGGTGGGAAGGAAGAACGTTGGTTTTGGTTTCGGTCTATGTCCCTCCTGCCCTGCAGGCCTCCACATTTGCAGATCTGGGTAGGGCCTTGTTGGACCTCCCGGAGGGTATGCTAGTGGTGGGGGGAGACTTTAATGCTGTCGGCTCTGGGTTGCTGGATAGGTACCCGCCCAGGGACACCGGGGGGGCTCAGAAGTGGCTTCCAGACTTTATAGATACACTCGGCTTGGTAGACTGCTGGAGGCTCCGGCACCCCACACAAAGCCAATATACCTTCCACTCCGGGGCGCATGGTAGTCTCTCTCGGATTGATTACCTGCTCACTCTGGCTGCGCACGCCTCATTAGTGTCTGAGGCCAGGCATATGGCGCGGGGCATATAGGATCATTTGCCAGTGTGGGTCCGGCTGGATGTCGGCCACGAGGGAGGGGGCAGGGTTGCTCCTATTAATCCCTGGT
Source organism: Triturus cristatus (assembly GCF_964204655.1). Lineage (NCBI taxonomy): Eukaryota > Metazoa > Chordata > Amphibia > Caudata > Salamandridae > Triturus > Triturus cristatus. The sequence continues at coordinate 673,445,886 of NC_140593.1, forward strand.
ACCTTCGTGATCCCAAGATGCGCAGTGCGCTGTTGAAGACAGTTGATCACTTTTTTAAGGACAATCAGGGTTCCGTTGACTCGGCCGTGTCGTTGTGGGAAGCATTTAAGACCGTGCTGAGAGGAGAGGCCCTCTCCTTGGTAGTGGCAGCCAAGAGACGGAGAGATGGCGTGGTTATGCAGGTTGAGGAGGAGATCGCGGCGTTAGAGGTGGCCCTGGAGGGGGAGGTTACGGCGGCCTCATTGCACGATCTGAGCTTGAAGCAAGCCGAATATAAGGACCTGGTGACGAATGCCGCCAAGACCCTCAGTAGGGAACAGCAGGGTCGCTTGTACGATGTTGGCGATAAGGCCGGGAAACTCCTAGCTTGGCTGGACAAAAAAGAACGTGTTAATAGAGTGGTGCCGGAGCTGACGAGAGAGGGGGGAGAGGTGGTTGTTGATCCCGAGGGTATAGTACAGTGTTTTTCGGATTATTTTCGTATGGTTTATGCCTCAGTTTCGGATAGGCCGACCGAGGATTCGCTTGACCTCCTGCGTGACATCGCTCTGCCCTGCCTTTCTGACGTAGATAGAGATGACCTCGACGGAGACATAACGGTTGATGAGGTGGCGGGTGCCATCCGCGCGCTGAACTCGGGCAAGGCCTCGGGCCCTAATGGTTTGCCGATTGACTTGTATAAGCTGTTCCCGGATAGGGTTGCCCCTCACCTGCGCGCCATGTTTGTGGAGGCGCGGGGGGGTGGGTCCCTTCCGTTGGACCAGCGACTGGCGACGATTGTTGTAATACACAAGGATGGTAAACCCCGAGACAAGTGTGCCTCCTATCGGCCGATATCACTCCTTAATGCTGAGCCGAAAATTCTGGCTAAAATTCTGGCGGGCCGCTTGGTCAGGGTGCTTGGAGATTTGATCCACCCGGATCAATCCGGCTTTATCCCGCACCGTAACACTACGTTAAACCTTCGGCGTCTTCATGGAGTGATTGCCAGGGCGGGCACGCTGCGGGAACCAGCTGTTGTGGCGTCTCTTGATGCCACGATGGCTTTTGATACGGTGGAATGGGCATATCTGTGGGCTGTGCTTGCCAAGTTCGGCTTTGGCCCTGGTTTTGTGAGCTGGGTGAGGTTGCTTTATGAGGGCCCCCTTGCGAGTGTTGTGGTAAACGGGCGGGCGTCGACTCCGTTCCAGCTTGGGAGGGGCACCCGGCAGGGCTGCCTCCTGTCGCCTTTGTTGTTCGCCCTTGCCCTCGAGCCGCTGGCGGCGTGGATACGCTGGCATCCAGATATACGTGGACTTAGATGGTCGCCCGAGCACGAGGATCGTATTTCGCTCTATGCCGATGACATCCTGTTATATCTCGCCTCGCCCAAGAACTCGCTTATAGTGGTTTGTGACGTTCTGACATCTTTTGGTAGGAACTCGGGTCTCGTCATCAATTGGAGTAAATCATATTTGTATGTTCTGAGCGGCGATGTTCCGCCTGTCCCGCGAACTTGCTCGATCCGGATCGCCCAGCAGGGCTTCGTGTACCTGGGGATTTTTATCTCCACTGATTCCACTCTGCGGTATGAGAGGAACCTGCTCCCCCCGCAGGCGCGTTTGCAGCGGGATGTTGCGGGCTGGCGGAGGCTGCCGCTCTCCCTCGTCGGGCGCGCCGCCTTGTTTAAAATGATGTCTCTCCCCCGGTTCCTCTACGCCCTGCAGAATACCCTCGATTGGGTACCAGCCAGTTACTTTCGGGAGGTCGAAAGCCTCCAACGATCGTTGTTGTGGGATGGACGGCCGCGCATAGCGATTGCTAAGTTGACGCTTCCGTGGTACGACGGGGGTATTGCGCTTCCGGACATTCGACGCTACTATTGGGCCACTCAGTTGAGCGCGATTAATCATGGTTTCTATGGTCCGGCTCTAAGCCCCGGCTACGCCATGGACCGATGGTTGCTGCGCGGCGGTAACTACCATAGAGCGTTGTACTCGCGGGCGCTGGACTCGTCCCTCACGGGGCCCACTGGGGTGGCGGTGCGCGTGTGGAAGTTGGCGACTGACTCGCTGGGCTGGAAGGATAGGCTCACCCTTGCTACCCCGTTGTTTGAATCCGAACAATTGGGGAGGCTTTGGCATACGAAAGGCTTTGATAAATGGGACTTGATCGGTATCTCCAGGGTTGGAGACTTGCTGATTAAGGGGAGGGTGAAGTCCTTTGAAGAGTTGCAGAAGGAGTATGAGTTGGGGAAATCCGAGTTCTTCCGCTATGTTCAGGTGCGTCATGCCCTGCGGTCAGTCCTCGTAGAGGGTGAGAAGGTGCCTGAGTCCTCTCCATTGGAGGACAGGATCCTCGATGGCCATATGCCAGAGAGCACGATTTCTCTCATATATAAGAAATTGATTAATGTTCGGGCGGACCTGCTATTGGGGCTGAGGAACCAGTGGACTAGGGACGGACTTGAGCTGGATGATGAGGACTGGCAGTCTGCGGTTTCCTCTCCTAAGGAGGTCGCGATCCCATCGCATCTGAGGCTGGTGCAGCTCAAAATACTCCACAGAGTCTATGTTACGGGGCCACGGCTGGTTTATATGGGATTTTCTGAGGAGGGCTTATGTAGGAGGGGCTGTGGTATGGTGGGTACCTTCATGCATATCATTTGGGAATGTAGCGTCATCATGGAATTTTGGAGGAGAGTCCATGCGGTGATGGGGGAGGTGACGGGCATTGCTATGCAGCCGGAGGCGCGGTGCTGTCTCCTGAATGTTTGGGGGCCTACCGATCACGATGAGGCACAGACCCTGTGGGTGACTCTGGGTAACATGGTGGCTAAGCGAGACATCGCGCGCCTGTGGGGCTCTGCGGGACCCCCCACATTGACTGCGTGGAAAGAAAATATGGACTGGAGTATGCTAAGGGAAAAGACAGTATATTGCGCTAGAGGGCGCCCTCGGAAGTGGCATGCCATTTGGGGGCGGTGGAACCAGTATAGGGGGGGCATATGTCTTGCCCCTGATTTGGATCCCCCTGATGAACAGCTCTCTCCCTAACATTCCTTCCAGCTTTGTATATATATCTGACTGTTAGTTGATTTCTTGGGCCTCTGCTTTTCCCCCTTTTTCCTTTTATCACAGTACTGTGACTGTTAGACGAGGGGGGTCCGCTCTCCCCTGAGGGGCAATCACCAGTGGTATTTAGTGTTTTTCGCCTTGCTGGGGTTTTGTGTGAGTTTGTGTTTATTTAAAACAGAACCTTTCTTGCTTCTCCTTTTATGCACTGTGGACGTTTCTTTGTTCTGCTCTCTTAAAGCTGCCGAACCTCCGGATTGTCGGCTGAATAGCTGTGTCCATGTTTTTGAAGAATAAAGGTTTTCAAAAAAAAAAAAAAACAAACACATACATTGCAGGCCCCCGAAGTCCCAGGGGTACCGCCCCAAGCATTGCACCCATGATGTCATTGACATTTTACCGTAGTAGGATACTTGAAAATGCACTTCAGTTGAATGTCAGCGCCATTGAATGTGAACCTGAAGACGACAGTACTTTTGAGAGTACATAAACAAAATCTAAACAAGGTGTCCAGTGTGATACATTATTACCTGGAGGTTTATGAAAATCTGCACTATTTGAAAAGAACATTATTGAATATTTCAATTCGATACAGAAAATAGAAAGTGTATATTGATTCACTTTACAGTGATAAGGATACTATTATGCTTAAACATTGTGTACAGTAATTATTCTATGAAAGTGTCTTTTAAATGCATTATTTGTGTGGTCCTGGTTCCTCAATTTGATGTTTTAACTGGTATAGATTGTTTGATGAATTCTACGAACGGATGAAGTATGATTGTAATATGTTTGCATGTGAGATTTGATTTTAGTATGTGTGAGGTATACTTGGAACTGCCTTGAGAGAACTATTTTGTTATATACATTATTGATTTTCCTTGGTTGTGTATTTGCAATTTATGTCCAAAAATATGTACATGTGAAACATAGCATACATATTCCAGAAAACGATAATAAGAGATACATTATGCAATAAATGTTTCTTCAAATAAATATATTTAGTTTGAATAGGTTATTGATTGCTATGGATCTAATGTGGCATTCGAAGTATACAATTTAAGCTCTATACCATTGTTAACTAAAAGAGTTGGCAGGTTGTTATGTTGTTTATGGCCTCTGCCTGACAAACTGTGAGTCTCTTAGTACCTCCCCTGAGGCTCTGGGGGTCTTTGGAAGTGTACTCTTGTGGAGGACTGGAACATAATATACTAAATTCAGAAGGTAAAATCTTTGAGTTAGACTATCAACCTGCGATCCATCGTAGTCAGCGTCACATTGTGCATAGGTTCAGTTGTTATGTTTCATATAGGTCCCTAATATAGGCCCGGGTAATATCATATACCTTCACCTACATTACCACCCTTATACTACACAGTAACAAGCCTTTAGGATTGAACCTTTACCTAGTTCTAGTCCTGGGTGTAGAAGGAGGGTTTCTCCTGAACAATAGTGTCCTGTAACTTCAGCAATGGACTCATACAGTATGAATGAATATTCATGAGGGTTCTTGGAAACCAGGCAGGGGCTACACCACCTACCCCACCATATCTACATACAAGGTTCATCCCATACATCATCCTCAAATCCAACAATGGCTAATACATGAAACAAGGGACAAAGAAACCCTAGATACTTTTTGTATATATACAGCACATCTTGCTAGGGTTGTAAGAGGGAACCGAGACTTCCAGGCCGACACACTGACCAGAGACGCTGAGGCTTCTGCATGCAGACGCTCCAGCTGACAGTGATCTAACACATTCCCTGCGGGGTGTCCAACTCGATACTAGGACGGGGTCCCCCACTCTCTCACTTCAGGTAATGGAGTTCGACTAAATCCTAGAAGGATTCTTGACTACACACCTACTCACGTGCTAGGTACACATAGGTACATCTAGATCGGCATCGTAGGAGTACGTGCACTTTTATCCTGCATTTCATATTAATGTATTTATTCATGCTTAGTGCAAGATGGTAGAACTGTACTATCCTTTTATATTTATTGTACTGTTGATTATATATAGATCTGCTACTGTCTAACGGCTGTTGCAGCACATATACTTTACACTAGAAAAACAACAGTGCAGTAAATACTTATTGTGACACGCCTGACTGTTTCTTCAGTGTAACTCACTGAGACTGAAGAAGGGAGCACGAGTGACTGAGCGAAAAGTAGTATATTGTTTTCACAATCCTGAGGGATCAGGGTCAGGGCCGGGTTTAGGGCAGTGTGACCGGTGCCACCGCACCGGGTGCTTACTTCACATGGGGGCGCCTGTTTGCTTAAAAGCACCTGCTGCTGCATTCCTGGCCTCAAGCAATTTTCAGTCAACAATTAAAATGTCAAGAAAACTTCAGTGATTAATGTTCTTCCAGGCAAGATCGGAGTTTTGTCTTAGTAGAAGTTTTGAAGATAGCGCAGAGGGTTAATATGCCTGCTGCAAATAACATGTACCACGCAGATAACAAAGTGAATATAATGTAAACAGGTCAGTGGGTTACGGCTTTTGTCAGACACTTCCTTTTGTTAGTTTCAGTTTACAGTGAGCTATTAACTGTCATCAAAGAACTGCGTGCAGACTTCAAGGTATAATTTAGAGCTATGGATTTTTTCCCCAGACTTTCATTATTGTAATGTTGCAAAAAGGGTTCATTTTGGGTACAAATCAGTTCTTGCTATTGAAGAGAGCCCCAATCCATTGTGCTACATTTTAAATTCAGAGGTTGTGTTTCTCCAGACCAAGTACTCTTCAACAACATTTACTATACACTGATTTACAGACCTACGATTGATTGTCTCTGTGTAATGCATGTGTTATCTAAAATGCTTTGACACCCTTCACTTTTATGAGTGACGCTATCAAATTGATTAAATGCATCTGAGAGAGAGGTTATGGAGACTGTTAAAGGGTGGTAGTGAGGTTATCCGTGACTGAGGTGGTCGTTGGGGCGCCCAAAAACATTGTCGCACTGGGCGCCACCAGTGCTAAAGCTGGCCCTGATCAGGGTTGTCATGATCTAAGGTTGCCAGAAATTATTCTCTCCCCAGTCAGAGGAGATTCTAGTGACACTGTGAGCTAGGTAATGCAAAACATGCTAATATGCTTGGTGGGGGTGCACGGAACCAGTCTGCCACCAATCCCACAGTTTATGTTATCCAAATGCGCAAGTTCTGCATCGGTACTATGGGAACTACAAGACATGGCGCCGCCAACGTTGGTTGGGTACTTATTTAACAATAGAATCTGAGTAGGTCAGTCGTGCTAATTCTTAGAGACCCCTACTCACAAAATACCAGAGACGTCTGGAGTGGGTGGGCACCAGTGCTTAATTTGTAAAATATGAAGTCCAGGTGCTCAAATGTTTGATGGAGACCACACCCACTTTCCCGGCTCCACCCACTTCTTCCACTGACTCCACCCACTTAATCTATTGGCTCCACCCACATCCTCAACTGGCACTGCTAAAAGTCAGATGTAATACCTAATCTGAATTTCAGTAAGGGAGCCTTCCTCATAGTAAGATTTTGATAGGAGTTTCCCCTGCCCTGTGCTTAACGACTGCTAGAGGTGTTTTTTTTTTGGGGGGGGGTATTCTCCCCTCAAGAACATTTTGTAAAAAGAAAGACCAAAATGGTGCACAACACATTTGCCATTACATATTTAGCTGTATTAACTTTCAAAGCATATTTAATCGTAAATGATGACCTGACATAAGCAGCAAGGCCAGAAAGCATGGGAATGTTACACATAAGCACCCATGCCACAAACCGTGGAAATATCAGATTTAAGCACCCAGGCCAATAAACGCGGAAATGTCACACATAAGCCCTCAGGCCAGAAAGCATGAAAATGTCACACGTAGGCACCCAGGCCAGAAAGCATGGAAATGTCACACATAAGCACCCATGCCATAAACTGTGGAAATGTCACACATAAGCACCCAGGCCATGAACTGTGGAAATGTCACATATAAGAACCCAGGCCATTAACCATGGAAATGTCACACATAAGCTCTCAGGCCAGAAAGCATGGAAATGTCAGACATAAGTGCTCAGTCTCAGACCAGGAAGCATGGAAAAGTCACACAAAGGCCCCGTGGCCAGAAAGCATGGGAACGTCACACAACGGCACCCAGGCCAGAAAGCATGGAAACATCACACAAAGGCACCCAGGCCAGAAAGCATGAAAATGTCAAACAAAAGCACCCGGGCCAGTGGTGCTGGAACAATTTTCAAAGTGTTTTCCTAAAAATTACAACTCTTCCCTTCACCTCTGTCACGCTCTTACTTCTTTCTTACTACACTTTTCCTTCTCTACCTCTTTTTTTCTGTCCCTCTCTCATCTTTCTGTGCCCCTTTCCCAGTATCAACCCATTCTTCCTTCCTCACCGACAACCATCCCTCTACTTCTCGCTATCTTAATGAACTTTTTTAACTCACCTTTTACTCTCTACCTCTTTACCTCAACCACTCTCTATCTTTCTTTCACCTTTAGCTTTCTTTCACTACCTCACCTCTGTCTTTTTGCTTTACCTCTTTTCTCTCAACATCTCCTCTTTCTGCCCACAGCACTCTAATTCTACCTTTCTTTCTACCTCTCTACACCTGACTCAGTTATCATTCTACGCTTCACTTCACATTTTACCTCTTTCTGTACCTCACCCTGGTTTCTCTAACTTGCACCCCTATATAGTTATCGTACGGTAACCACCCACATTCTAACTGCCACTGCTTTCACTACTTCTCTCTGCCTAGAGTGCTTTTTCTGTCTAACTCACCTCACTTGTACCCTGCTACCACTCCCTAAAGTTTCTTCGCTATAGTTCTTGATGTCTCTCCGTCTAACGGGCATCTCTAGAGGAGGGCTAGATAGGACCACCTGTTCAATAAAGGCAACCAAACTGCAGTGGTGGCTCCAAGTCCAAAGCACACTATTCTGCGTGAACCTGAAATGTCTGACAATCCTACAGTCTTTTTCCTTCAAACAGCTTTTTATTTTCTCATCCGCACATTCTGCTGAACAGCTGAAGACATGCAACTAACCCAGGTCCCAGACTAACTGCATCCTGCATTTTTATATTGAGAATTTTACCATGCAGTGCAGTGCCACATAATAAATGAATCCTCAACATAAACAAAAAAGCAAATCAATGTCATCAAGGGCATTGTACTTGCACACAGTGCCCGGCATCGGAGGCTTGGATGCTCAGGGCAGGCCTCGGACTCGTCACTCGGTGGTTCACTTCACAGTTGACTTCATAGATATGAAGTGAGCTGTGAAGTAAACCACTGAGTGACAAGTCTAAGGTCTGTCCGGAGCAACCAAGCCTCGGGCACTGGGCACCATGTGCAAGTACAATGCCCCGGGCAACGACTAGGCGGCTGGACGTGAAAGCAAACGGGAGTTCAAAGAAGAAACATTTGTGTAGTTAATGAACAAATGCACACAGACTGAATAATAAAATGATTTTTCTATTCTGTTTGCTTTAGTATTTTTGCCATTTTGTAGCAATGTAACTAATATTTTCCACTAATGTAAAAGTCGCTTTATTTTTTCACCTTTAGAGAATGAAGGCATTAGCTCAGCTCTATTAGAATTCACACTTGTTCCCAGCATGCCTTACGCATGTGTGGTGGCAGCAAGCATTTAACTGATTGAACAAACTAATGGACATTCACATAAGAATAGATTTTTGCAACGTGTCCAAAACAATATTACCGTTTAAATAATTGTCCCAGCAGTGAGAAAAACACCACCATGTCTGACGGGTTTGTAGTTTGTCTACTGGGGAGACTGTCACCTTTTCAAACACATCACATAATTAGTTATTTCTCCCATCCTACCTGAATCTGTAACATCTTTAAACATTCTTCAAATATATATATATGTCCATACAGTTTCTCTTTGTTGCGGCATATGTCACAGAACAATGTTTTTAAGTCATGATTGACTGTCTCTTTCACTATAAAATGTGTTTTGTCTCTTCTCTTCTCTCTGTGGGCACTTGAAAGCCGCATCATGAACACTTCATTTTCTAACTGGTAACCCCATAACTACGATTCTACTTCCAATAGGCATTAGAAACGCAAAAGAGAGATGGCACAGCTTGTGTATCAAGAGAAGCAGGACCGCAACCGAGGGAACAATCAAAATAGCACATCACAAGTGAGCAGAAACACAAACCCACAGCCAGAAGCACAGGGTCTTTAAAGCTGCCAGAATGGACCATTAGGCAGCAGGATAAAGACTGCCCAGCAAAGCAGGTATATTTCAGTCGAAGCAGTTCACTTCATAGTATACGTATGAAGTGAACAGTGAAGTGAACCACCAGCGAGTGTGAAGCATTCCTCCTTAATGATACTAGGATGCAGATAGGTTGATTGAAACAAGTTTAATCCATAGAGATCCCATCCATACAGAAGCTGGCACAAACAGCAACTCAACCAGTTTACATACAAATCTCTCCACCTAGAGTTCCGTGACATCATAGATGACACTACTAACATTCCTGAGCTAACATCTAATTGTAGGATGAGGCATTGTAAGTGTATGCCATACTCATGACATACTACACACCTCCCTTCGTTACACAAAATTAAATTACAATAGTATCATGTACCTATAAATCAGAAGACAAAGGAAATTCTTTAAACATAGTCTAAGAGATAAGATGGTTTCTTACAAAACCTAGATGAAGCACGATTCTTACCACCTTCAGGTGTCTTTGGGTGAACATTGTCATTACATTCATTGTGGCAACCATTCACTCTTCCTTTTATTACCACTACTCTGTTTAAATTCCAAATTCTATGATCTTGAGTCTTTATAGCATTCTTGAATACCTTAATGACTTTCATAGGTTTCATAAATTTTGCAACAGAATTCCCCACCAAGCCAGGACGTTTGATCATCACCAAGTCACCAACTACAACTTTGGTTGTTTTTACAGCTTTTTTTAATCAAAATAGCATTTTCTTAATTTACTTTTTTCTTCTTCTTTTTTCCTAATCATTTCGTTGTTACACTTATTTTCTTTACCTTTACCCAACTCATATCTATTAACCCATGTGGGTTCTACATTGGTATTAGAAACTCTCCCTCGGAACAAAATAAAAGGTGTTTTACCAGTGGTGGAATGAGGAGACAACCTGTACTCTTCAATTTTCCTAAGCACTTCATCCTTCCAATTTAAAGACATGGATTTAGATAATGTAATTGTCTCTTTAATTACTCTCTTAAATCTCTCCACCATTCCATTTGCCTCGGGATGGTAAAGAGAGCACTTCTTATGTATAATACCTTTAGATGCTAGAAAACTCTTCATCTCATCTGACACCAATTGCACTACATTATCCGTTAATATGGATTCAGGGATTCCCTCTTTGGAGAACAAATTTCTCAAACATTTAATAATGTGAGTCGAGTCAATGGTTGATAAAAAGAAAACTTCAGGCCAACGTAAAAACATGTCAATTATCACTAACACAAAAGTTTGAGACCCATTTGAGTGAATTGGACCCAGAAAACCATAGGCTGTACACGTGTGCTCTTGGACTTATCGCTTAATGTGCACGGGATGCAATCACGAATTGCACGCTCCACTTCTATATCCATGCCTGGCCACCAATATGACATCCTCAAGCATTCTTTACCTTTTGTAATGCCTGCATGAGAGGAATGAACTAAATCTATGAGTTCCTTCCTAAGACTATCAGGAGAAACCAATCTTGTTCCCCGAAATAAGAGATTATTCTCTACCGACAATTCGTTACGCACCGCCCAAAACATTTTGGTGTCCACCGATCCTTGCTTGTTACTGTTCCAACCCTTCTTAACCAGATCTATGATATCGTTTAGAACAGTATCCATAGCCATTTCATCACACCATCTCTTTTCACAAATTATTTTCTGATCAATGACGCAAACCAATTCATCAGAATCTTCCCAATCATCTTCCTCGGATAACGTAATGGGCGTGAGACGTGACAGGACATCCTCTACATTATTCTCAACACCTGGTATGTATCTTATCACAAAATTATATTCTTGTAACCCTATCACCCATCTGGTAATCCTGCTAGATATCGAATCTAGACCCTTCTTGCTGAATATCTCTACTAAAGGCTTGTGATCTGTTCTTACCTCAAAATTAATGCCCCAAAGAAACTTTTTCAATTATTTTATAGCCCAATATACCGCAAGTGACTCACTTTCTACAACTGAATATCTAGTTTCAGGATCTTTGAGGCTGCGTGACAAGCACATAATAGTCTGGATGCCATCCTCACCTTGCTGTTGTAAAACAGCTCCCAAACCCTTTTCACTTGCATCAGTGATGAGTATTGGTTTGATCATAGGGTTAAAACTAGCAAGAGAAGGGGCCGCCTTGAGTTTCCATTTGATATCCTTGAATTCCTGCTCACAGCATTCTGTCCATATAAAATCTACACCCTTCTTTAATAGGTGTCTCATATTTACTGCACAATTAGCAAAATTCTTTACAAATTTTGAGTAATATTCCACTACTCCTAAGAACTTCATGAGTTCACATTTGTTGGATGGCGAACTCATTTCTTGAATAGTATTAATTAAATCAACTTTAGGTTTCACACCATCACAGGTTATGTTGTGCCCTAGGTTGTCAATAGAGTCAGTTCTAAACTTACATTTTTCTGCTTTAATTGTCAAATTATGATCTGAAAGTCTTCCCAAGGCCGACCTCAAGCGAGAGTCATGTTGACAGGTGTCCTGCCCAAAAATCAAAATGTCATCTTGGTAGACATAAATACCAGGTAAACCTTGAAGAATATTTTCCATTACCCTTTGAAACACGGAAGATGCCGATACCAACCCAAAGGGCATGCGTATAACTCTAAATGCACCAAATGGTGTTATGAAAGAAGTGTAGTCCCTACATGACTCCTCCAACTCTATTTGGTGGTATGCCGAAGTTAAGTCGATTGTACTAAAGACTTTGGCTCCACCCAGCAGAGACAGCAACTCATTTATGTTCGGCAAAGGATATTTATCAATCACTACACATTTGTTTAATTGTCTCAAGTCGATGCAGAGTCTCAGGTCCCCATTGGGTTTGCGTGCTGCCACCACTGGGGCCAACAATTCGGTCCCTTCAACCTCCTCTATGATGCCCCCCTCTTTTAATTTTATGATTTCTTTTTGCATGTCTTCCCTTACTGAAATTGGAACATTTCTCACTTTGCAACATACAGGAGTAGCATCCTTTTTAAGTATAATCTTGTGCTTGTAGCCTTTGAGACAACCCAGCTCTTTACTGAAAACACTAGGATAATCTCTCTTGAGATCATCAATCAAATTAACATCCCCTGCTTTCCTAATGGAGTGTACATCGCTTTTAAATTGAATAGGAGGATCACCATTGGGATCAAAGAAGACCCCGAGATCACCTTGATGGATCCAACTGATGATACTATCACCCTTTTTTGATACATAAATCTTTCCTGAAATCAACTTCCCTTTGTACTCAATCAGACCAATGAAATATCCATGCAACTTGATGGGCTCCCCCCATAAGCCAACGGCCTTATGTCGGGTTTCAGGAGTTTAACCTTACTTTTCAAATTATTCATATAAAACCCACTTGAGACTATAGTGATCTTAGCTCCCGAATCAAATAAAACTCTAGTTTTTGCTCCTTCAACCAGAATTTCATCACATGGAGAATTTTTCCTCTTCTCTCCAATCACCACCTGCACTACAATCTGACCACATTCATAATCCTCAGGGTTAGATTCATCGTAGCTACAATCATTAACCTCAACTTCTTTCACTTTCGGTGCACCTTTACTATTGCACATTGAGGCAAAATGACCTTTCTTTTTGCATTTAGGACATATCAAGCCTAGAGCAGGACACTTTGGATTGTTAGCTAAGTGTCCCATTTTTCCGCACCTGAAACACTTACTATTACCCCATCTCTCACTCATTTTTTCTTTGATTGACAAGGATTCCTTATGAGTCTTGTCTTTACTTTTATGATCCACTTTGCTATTACTTTTCACCTCTTGATCCTTGCATTCACTAGTAGAATCTTTCTTTAAAACAGCAACACATTTTATAGAGTGTTCTATCCTTTTGGCTACAACGAGAACCTCATCCAAAGTAGGTTCATCGCGTAACCATAACTCTTCCCTAACTTTTTCTATATTGCACCCAAACATGAACTGATCACGTATACGTTCATCAGTTGAGCCATCAAATTTACATGAAGATGCGAGTTTTCTTAAAACAGTTATATAACCTTCAGCTGTTTCTTCTTCGGCTTGCATTCTCTTAGCAAATGTGTATCTTTCTAAGATGGTACTTACTTTTGGTAAGTAGTGTTTATCTAACTTTTTTATGCAAATCTCATAGTCATTAAGCCCATTCGCCTCCTCCCGTGATAAGTCAGGAAGATGGTCAAAAACGTCTTGCCCCTCTGACCCCAAGCAGTGCAACAATAAAGCAGACCTCCTCTCTGCGATAAGTGAAGGGCCACATACCCTAGCATATCTCTTGAATACAACTTTCCACTTTTTCCATTTTATATGAGGACTGCCAGGCTCAGATAAAAAAAATGGGTCTGCAGTGACGTTTTGCATATTCAAAGCACTTGAATATTCAGAGCCTGAATGTCTTACCAACAAACATTTCTCTTATAATGAGCTACTATTTTTTTTTTTACTTAATCCCCAATGCCATGTGTAAGTAATTACATATGTTGAATGCTGTGCGCATCAGCGGGAAGAAGAAATTAAACAGCTGAGCGCAGAATGCTTAAACAATGTCTGATGTCAATAGTCGCGTGGTACACACCACCGAAGTACACAGCAAAATGTTTCGACGAAGAAGCTCTCAGTTACCTTGCTATCTAGTCAAATATCGTGCTGTGCGTGTTAATGAAGGGAAGTTCCACATGCGCTACATGAAGGCACAAAGACTACGAAGCAGCGTGTGTCGATGCAAAACACACAGAGCAGAACAACTGAAAGCCGTGTGCATCGGCGAGTAATTCTGTGTTGCCTGGATACGTGACAACCTCCAAAATGGCTTCCACGTACGCTGCGGAATGACGACACACAGGAAGCAAGCTTGTGTGTTTCTCGCGAGAAGATGTCAATTAGGAGGAAGAAGGACGAACATTCGCATCTCGGCAACACGACATCCGAAGCATTCCGGTCTCTTCATTCTATGACCTCGAGACAGGTAACGCCCGCACAACGTTGGCTCTTGTTTTGAAATGAAACATGTTGTTTACCATCAAATTTGTCAGGCAATGTAGAATGAGTACGAAATTAGCACTGGATGCAAAGTCAGACGAGCGCTATTCCATGCGCTCAGCACGCACAATCCAGAAGCATCGCCAACCAATATACAAAAAAACCAACAGAAAAACAGTAGTTTTAAAACCAAGATACACACTGCCTCTCTTTCCCACAGCTGACGACCTCCGGAACTGTTCACAGCGCGATCAAGTGATGCGAACAGTGGTATGTCGCTCACAAGCCAGAATACAGATGTGAAAACTCCGACCAGCATAAAGATGAGCCCGCATCGATTATGTATGCACACATGGATCACACATGCGGCGAAGCTCCCAATCTTCAGCGAAAGATAAGCATATAAAGGATTCCATTAAATCAGAGTTATAAGAAGTTTCTTTGTCACCTGCTGTCAGATTGATGAAGACGCGTCCTGGAACTGTTCTTTTTTTTTTTTTTTTTTTTTAAATTAATGAATTCCTCACCAACTTTCCGTGTTGAGATCTCACATGGCCACACTCTGCCGACTACGCCAGGGAAGCATTCCTCCTTAATGATACTAGGATGCAGATAGGTTGATTGAAGCAAGTTTAATCCATAGAGATCCCATCCATACAGAAGCTGGCACAAACAGCAACTCAACCAGTTTACATACAAATCTCTCCACCTAGAGTTCCGTGACATCATAGATGACACTACTAACATTCCTGAGCTAACATCCAATTGTAGGATGAGGCATTGTAAGTGTATGCCATACTCATGACATACTACAGAGTGACAAGTTCAAGGCAAGGCCTGCGCCCTCCCCTGAGCAATGAATCATGCCTTCGGCTGTGTGCAACTGCAAGCAAAATGCCTGCCCGGGCAGGACTAGCCTGGGAGGCTGAAAGGGCAGGGGCCTGGCAGGGCCTTCAACTTAACCATTACCCCGACCCCCAGGCCTATCTTGACTGCCCAAGCTGTAGGTGCACTACACGTCAAAGAGGGCAGTGCTTTCATTTGTGTGCGCGCTGCACACCACAGAGACATGGCTGGAAATATCCGTGGGACACACAGATGACGTTTTTTTATTTTGCATTACTCCAGTAATTAACACCCGACTTCGAGTCCGAGGAAAGCAAAAGATTTCAATGATGCAGGCAACATCGATTCTTCATGTTGAGCCGGAGCTACCACAGTGACAGTCATGCCACCACGCTCAAGAAACAAAAAAAGCAGCGTTGGTTTGGCAAGGCTGCTAATTACAGTTACTGTGGTGGTGGGCGTCCAGGGCACTGGCCTGCCTTTAACTGATAGGCTGCCGCCTGCTGCGGCAGCTGCCTGCCCTCGACGTCGTCAGGCTGAGCCTGACCTGCACCACTGATGACTCATTGGGTGCCGGGCGTGGCATTTTGCAAAAAAAACTATGCACGCAGCCTGCAGCACAGCCCCTACTCCTTAGAACTAAATCCAGCCCAATCAGTGCACTGCCCACCAGTAACACTGAACTAAGGGCCACTGCCTAAAACAAATATGGGATATTGAATAAATTATGTTTGGACGGTAATCATATGTGAATCTTTTTTTATTGGATTTCACAGCCGCAACACTCTTCACTGGGACTCTGGAGACAAACACTGTCTGCGCGAGTCAGTGAGGCAATTCTATATGCTATGCCACAATGCCATATGTTGCAGTGTGATGCGCGGTGTAGACCCGGCCCTGATAAATACGTGCCGGTGCTAACCACCGGAAAGCACCGGCACAAATTAAGCACTGGTGGGCACAAACTCCGCCACAGCTGAGTAGGCAAAAAATCCTATTTATTAGTTGTTGGTTATTCAAGCATGAAGGACACAGTGTTCCTAAAATTGTGCAAATAAAACCTTATCTTAGTTCCCGTGAACAAACTTCTTTACAACAATGACTGAGAGCGAAAATAACTTAGTAGATCTGCACGTCTCAGCTGGAGAAGAAGATTAAAACGCAATTCAAATTGCACCTAAATTCAGACATACTATCACCCTGAAGCTATTAGAAAATGGTTTACAAGCTAGGGGTGGTTTAGTAGCTTTTCTGATTGAGGCACAATAATCAATTAAAACAGAGGTATTTTATTTGTGGGTTACATTCCCAGCAGCAGATGCCAGAACACACACATTTCACTCTTACACAGCTGGAGATGCACCAGTGGAATATGGTCCGTTCGAGGACATAGAGGTTCCACTAACGTACCAGGAACATTTGTACTGGTTTAAAGGGGCCCTACCCCACATAAGAAGTAGAGTAAGATTAGGCCCGCTCGGAGGAGACGGGGCAACATAGCCAATATTAGCGGCCTACACACCACATCCTGACATTGAAACAATGCCACAGGCAGACTTACTCATACAACATAAAGATGTAATTAAAATCTACAGAAACTTGACACAATTTGTCATGAGGACTTTCACTGTCCAACCAGCAACAATTCAACAAATGGAACTCAATCTCAGGGTACAGTAACTAAAATTACTCCACAAACATTACACGCGATAATGGGCATAATGCTCACAAAACGTGAATAAATGCCATGCTGGGTAGCTTAGAAAATAACTCAGCTCGAGGCAGTATTCCCCGAATACTACCCCGTATGAAAAACACAGAATGCTAACAATCTGCTTGCCCATGGGGATAACACCACAAGTAGGAGATTGTACCACTTGGGGTACAGTCTTTACAGCCATATATACCAGGACTTATGGTATTCCATCATTAGCGGTAATAACAGATGTATTAAGACAAATACAAAACGAGTACGGAGCAGAACCTGCCCTAAACTTAGGGATGAAGTTACTAAATAACTATGACCAGGTATCAGCCATAATACTAGCGAATATGAAAGGGGAAGCAGCTTCAGTGGCAATCTGCCAATGCCTAAGGGAGTTCAGTCCTATAGATCAACAACACGAACTACCCAAAATAATTGAAACTGCATATGCAGAATTGGGCAGAGACAGTTTGGGTGGGAAAGCTTTAAAACCACAACTGATGAGCAGTCCTGAAAAGGACACTTCTAAGCAGACACCTGCTTCTTCTAAAAAAACAACCAAACTTTAAAGAAAACAGATCTCAATCCCGAGGCAGATCTCCTCCACAGGAGCCCTCTGAAAAGAGGTATAATCTCAGGAATAGGGATAATGTTAGGAAACCTGACAGGTATCAGGATACTGATACACGTTCCTCTCGTTCCTTTCAGGGTGCATCGAAAAACTCAGAGAGGGAAGGACGGTCAGAACACAAAGAAGAGCATACAAAGTCCAGAGACAAGCAGCACGCTCAAGACTATACTTCCAAAAAAGAAGACAAGCCAAAATCTAAACCTCAGTTTAAGAAGAAGAAAGTTGCAGGTCTAAAGATCAGACATGCCCAGAATTCTGAGGACGCAGCTTCTGAACGGGGAATGGGCTCAGACGATTCTAGACAGTGCGGCAGGAGTAACAATAGTTTGCCAGAACCTGATGGAATTTATGGTGACAGCGGACTTGAATGATTACATCATGGTGGAAACACCAGATTCGAGGGTGAGCGTCCCAAATAAGTTTCATGAAATAACACTCCAAATGGAGGGGGACAAGCCCAGGAAAGTTAAAGGTCTCTTTTGGGAGAATCTTTCATCTGGTTATGATCCTATTAGCTGAACAAGATTGGCCGCCAGCATTCGTTATGGAGTGCCCTAGGGGAGAAACGGTAATTTTTCCAGCATTTTGCGACCTTGTTCCCATACATCTTAAACACACATATGCACGGGAGTGGGCACTCGCCCTAGCTCCAGCATTATACAAAAATCATGCCAGATGGGAAGAAAATTCAACCCACCACGTGATCCTGTTAAAAGTTTCACCAAATGCACAATATCCCATAAAGCAAGAAGCTAAGGTTGGTTTGGCCCATAGACACGAAAAAATGTCGGCAAAGATTCTGGGGTACTACCGAAGGGTTTGGTATCCACAAACCAGACCCACGCTATGTACAAAGAGAACATCCAGGGGTAGTGACATCCTACAGTGTTGGGAAGTTGTGCCTTGATTGGCTAGAAACCGCAACACTCACAGAAGTGAAACAGCACTGAACCTTACTCATACATGACATGGATCTTAGGGATTTTTTACTAGGCCCCAGGAAACCACGTCAGAAACGGTTCATATATGCTGGCATTTATGCTGCCTACAATGAAATTTGGGAAACATCCCAGCAAGAGGCCGCTGAGAGAATACGGGAAATAGACCATATTAACTTAGAAAAGGCATTCACAGTAGTGGACAATGGGTTAACATCTTTGACATCCAGGATATATTCCAACATTGTATCTTTTGCAATAGACATACTGGAACAAGATTTGGCCTTATTACAACACAGACAATCTCAGTTACGTTCTATTATGTTGTTAAGCTGGACGCTGCAACATTTGCTAGCAGGCTATGTGCCTTGGTGTTTTATCAACATTACGTCTTTGTTTTCTGAATACAATCTAACAGATAAACAGATAGAAAGGGCACAGAGGGGAGCAAAATTTACAATGCTGCGTATTGAAAAACTGGATAGGTTATCATTACGGTAGCGGAATCACCATCGACAGAGTGGCTTAGCCATGGCCACATAACTCTACTGGTCACTACCTTTCAGTTTCAATATTGCCTTGAACAGAGGCAAGCAGGCATATATGAAAAAATGGGTGAGGGATACATTAAGGAATCTTGGGAGTTACCATAAAGATTTCGATGCCGGAGTGGGGATCGAGAAGCGTTTCTAAGCGGTGCAACCTGCAAGAGCGCTTTAAGCTCTTCTCTCATGTGCCAGTATATTTCCCTGCACTGATCTTGTAATGGGTTGTGGGGAATCCGGGACTGAACTGGGGGATATGGAGACCTGTCCCGCACTGCGTTCTGAGCCTGTGGTTCTGCTGCTTCGTACACAGGACGAGGATTACACCTTTAAGGCCGCTTTTGCGATCAGCGGGGAGGACTTTTCTCCCGTGACGTCATCGGGAGCTGGCCTATCGAAGCTGTCGGTGACTGAAAGGAGGTGTGTGGATTCCGGGTCAAAGGGAGAGCGGAGGAGGAACCGAGAGAGGCCGGAGAACGGACGGAGGATGACGGGGAGGGTGAGAGATGACAGGAGTATCCTGTGCAGCCATCCAAAGCAGACCTATGGGATTCCAGAGAAAAGCCGGGAGGCCAACAAGACCACGCGCCGCCCCGCCACCCTCCTGGAGGAGAGTGGCTGGAAAAGGTATGGCGCCGTATACGGGGTTCTCGGGGCACTGGGTGGGTAAGGGAGGTACTTAGAGGCAGGGCACCGTTTTAACCAGGTCACACATGGTGACGGAAGATGGTGATCCCTCACTGAACCTTCCCAAAATTCGGGTGAAGCAACCCGGCCAAACCACTGATCGTGGTGTTTCTGTTTTGTTCCCTTTTTGTTATTTTTGCATCCTAAACTTCTGGTGCCTCATGGAAACAACTGCGTATCCTGGCTGGATCTTCCTTTGCCAAGCAGGAAGCAAGCTGGGACTCGACACTCTGTACAGCCATGTATTGGTGCAAATAAAACCAAGTCGCCTGTTACCAAGCCTCGTTCATTGCATAGAGCATTGGGCCCTGGGGTTGCGAATTACGACAAATGGTGGAGAATGCGGGCAACTGACATCTGATACAGGATGGAAAACGTGGTACATCAATTAAAGGAGGGCCACACTATGCTTGAATGGGCAATCAAAAGGAACACCAATCAGGCAGAGATGGACAGGGCAGTATTCACTTCTTCCATACAGACTCAGGCCGAGCAGGTGACCCGGTTGGCAGAAGGACAGTTGCAGCTGCTGCTGGCACTTGGGCAGGGGAGGGTGCCGGCACAGCCCGGAACGGTGATTCCCCTCCAGAAGTATGTCCCAGGGGACGATCCTGTTTCCTTTTTTTTAACTTTGAGAGGGCCGCTAGGGCCAGTGCCTGGTCTACCGACTGCTGTCCCTTCTACCTCACACCTTTACTCATGAGAGAAGCCCAGGCCGCTTACCAGATTGTCAACCGGGATGGGACGGCTGTTTATGGGCAGGTGAAACAGTTTATCTTGGACAGGTTGGGGGTTGATGATGAAGCCCACAGACTCAAGTTCTGACAAGAGAGCGGTGCCCCGGGGGATATGCCAAAAACCCTGTTTTACAAGTTAAAGGATGCGGCCGAACGTTGGCTTAAGCCCTTGGAGTTTTCCCCTCAACAAATCATGGACAAAATATATCTGGAGCAGTACTTGGAGGCATTGCCTTTTGGCACACAAAGGTGGCTCCGACAGCATGCCGGTCTCACGTTGGAGCATGCGGTAGAGATGGCTACCTCTTATGCTAGAGCTCAGGGTTGGACCCTGAGTAGAGAGACGGAATGCATACAAAAAGCCCCCCCAAACCGAGCTGAGCGGAGAAACCCAAACCCCCTTTTGAGATGTCCAGAAACCGAGCAGAAATACATGAACTGATTGCCCCCTCAGGGCCCCAATGCTTCGAATGTGGTGAGTCGGGCCACATTGCGAGGTTCTGTAGGTAGAAGAAGGACAGAAACAAGGAGGAACCAATGGATGTAAACTACCGTCCACGGTCCATCATGTATGCACAAGAAACAGGACCTGTGTATTACATAAGGGTAAGACTGAACATCATAGCGGTGAAGGCCCTTCTGGACTCAGGATGTAGGCATTCGGTGGCCAGAAGCGAGTTCATTCCCCAGACCCAGTTCATCCCGGGGATGACCATGGGCATACGGTGCGTACATTGGGACACAAAGGAATATCTTGTCGCTAGGGTAACACTTCAAGTGGAACCTGGCACAGACATCCCAGTCATTGTAGGGGTACTACCCTCCCGAAGACCTGATAGTGGGTACAGACAACCCTTGGTTTTCCAATCTCCTAGCGGGTAGATTAAAGCCTCCTCCCCTGACGAAGGGCCCCCTGAACACCCTCCTCACCTCCGAACCCTGGGCCATGGACAACCATTTGAGAACAGCACAGCTGAACAATAGCTCCCTTAGTAATGCTTGTCAGAGCACTAGAGACACTCACAGTAACGGTCAGAAGACCTTCCCTTGTTTTGTAGAACAGAACGGGCTCCTGTATCAGGTGGCTAAAGAAGGAGAGGAACCTCAGCTGTTGGTCCCTGTAGGCTTTCGCGACCAGGTCTGGTTTTTTGCGCACTCTCATTTACTGGTAGGGCACTGTGGGGCTGAGAAGACGAGTCAGTCTGTTCTTCGTAGTTTCTTTTGGCCAGGAGTGTATGCTCAGATCAAGAAATATTGCCAAGAATGTGACATTTGTTAAAAGAAAAACCCATACCTCCCTCCAAAGGTACCCCTACAACCCCTCCCCATCATTGGCAAGCCATTTGATAGGGTCGGGATGGATCACATAAGACCCCTTCCCAAGTCATCTAAGGGGTGCCAGTAGGTTCTTGTTTCGGTCGACTATGCCACCCGTTACCCTGAGGCCATCCCCCTGCGAGCCGCCAATTCCACCACCATTGCTCAAAGACTGATTGAGGTTTTTTCGCGAATGGATTGTGGTTTTTTTCGTGAATGGGTTTCCTTGTGAGATCCTTTCAGATCAGGGAACTCCATTTGTTTCCAGGCTGATGAAGAAAATACACAAACAGCTAAACATAAAGCATATAAAAACCTCAGTATACCACCCACACTCAGACGGCCTTGTGGAAAGGTATAATGGGAACGTCAAACTTACACTAAAGAAGTTACTGACGGGGGATGGGACACACTGGGACCAACTCCTACCACTGGCCCTGTTTGTCATTAGAAGCCAGGTACAGAGTAGCCTGGGTTTTTCGCCGTTTGAACTCCTCTTTGGTCAGAAGCCCCGCACTCTGTTAGAGATAACCAAGGAGAGCTGGGAGAAGGAGGGCGCCAATGAGGCCCAGGCTCTCTTGGACTATGCCAACCAGGTTAAAGTCTGTCTTCACAAGTTATGTACCCTGGCTCATGCATCCCTGGAAAGGGACCAGACTACCCAAAAGCAATTTAATGATAAAGGCAAACGCTGGAGAGAGTTGGCAGTAGATGAATGGGCTTTAATTCTGTTACCCACTTCCAGCCATAAACTGAGAAAAGAGTGGCAAGGGCCGTATAGGATAGTAAAAAGGATAGGCAAAACCACCTACCTGTTACAACTTTCCAATACCAAAACCCAAATGTACCATATCAACATTTTTAAAAAATGGCTAGGTCCCCCTCCAAAGCCTGTCCATACTGTCTACGCTGTAGATACAGTGGATGCCACCGTCATAAACCCAGAATTAACGGCCGAGGAAAACCATGACATCCATGACCTTCTCCACTCCTTTAAGGAAGTATTTTCAGATCAGCCTTGGAGGACACATCTGGCAGTACATTCGATATCCACACAAGAAGGCATCGTGGTCCGACAAAAAGCCCTATCGGGTTCCTGAAGCCCGTAGGAAAGCCTTGCAGCAAGAGGTGAAACAGATGCTGGAGTCAGGGATAATAGTACCATCACGGAGTAATTGGTGCTCACCCATCGTGCTCGTCCCGAAGCCGGATGGCAGTATCCGGTTTTGTATCGACTTCAGGGAGGTAAACCGGATATCCAAACAAGACGGCTATCCCCTTCCTTGGGTCAACGAGCTGATCGAACGGTTGGGTGAGGCCTGATATATCTCCACAATAGACCTCACCAAATGCTATTGACAGATTCCCCTAAACTCTGACGACCAAGAAAAGACAGCTTTCTCCACCCCAGACGGTCTGTTTCATTTCACCGTCCAACCTTTCGGGCTTCATGGCGCACTTGCCAGCTTTCAGAGGGTGATGGACACCCTGCTAGCACAACATTAGGGCTACTCATCAGCCTATCTGGATGACATAGTTGTGTTTAGCAGGTCATGGAAAGAACACCTCACTCATCTGGAAGCCATCCTGGTCGAGTTAAGAACTTCCCATTTACATATTAACCCAAAGAAATCAAAATTTGCCTTCCAGGGAGGAGCCTAGCGCGCATCCAAGATGGTCGCGTGAGCACAGGGCTCCCCGGACCCTCGCTGCTCCTCGGAATTTATCCTGACAATATCCTGATTTGGTTTATGGAATCTGGGAGATGACGACCGGCTGAGCACTTATCTCTTTTCAGAAATTTAATCGGACCCGGGAATCCTGAGTTATCGTTGTTTGAACTTTTGGGACCCACCCGACGGAGGTGCCCGGGGCGAAGGTGGGCCGTGGGGCCGTGTCGCAGTTGAACAACAACGGCTGCGGCGCGGTGCCAGGGGCCGATCGGCCACTTTCGGTTTCACTTTCAGACCTCAGGGGGCTGGCCGGTGGAGCAATTGAGGTGGCGGGGTGTTTCCCTGACCTCTGCACAAAGCTTTGTCACCACCTGCCACTAGAGTGCCTATCGCCTTGGGTCCCCCCGCACCGCCATATTGTGGCCTCGGGTGAGGCGCTGGGTTCCAGGGCCGGTATCCCAACTACTTTTGATCGGCGGTCCCCCTCGGAGTCCGTGGCCGCATGGGGGGCAAGGGGGGCCCCGAGGGGCGCAAGACTAAATCCTCCCTCCGTGGAGGATCGGTCCAGACCAACAACATGGACCGCTACACTCAGGGCAGAGGCTCTCCTGGAACGGCCGGTCCCACCTCAGACGTCGCCGGTGGCGGCACTTCCGTCTCTTCGGAACTTTCCCTACAGGACATCATGGGCGCCATTGATGGCATCAGGGAGACCATCGCCACGCAATACGAGGCCCTGGCCCGCAAGATCGATACGGTGGCGATTGATGTCACCTTAATACGGGCGGACCTCTCCAAAACAAACGAGAGGGTTCAAACTCTCGATGCGCGGACCTCCACCCTGGGTGCGGATGTGTCGGACCTGCAGGCCGCGCTTGGCGACATCAAGGTGGTCAATGAGCAGATGGCCCGGCGGCTGGAGGACTTCGAGGGACGGGCCCGACGCAACAACATCCGTGTCATCGGCGTACCGGAGTCCTCCGACGACCGCCCGGTTGACCTCCTGGTCGAGGAACTCATCCTCCAACAGCTGACCCCTGCGGGCTTGAGTAAATTTTTTGCCGTTGAACGGGCTCATCGAGTTCCGGGCGGGCGGCCACGGCCGGGGGCCCCCCCGAGGCCTATCGTGGCCAAACTGTTTTACTACAGAGACCGAGATGCGATTCTGCAGGCCTCGCGGGTCCATGGCCCGGTTCGACATGAGAACTCATCCATTAACTTTTATCCGGACTTTACTCAACTTGTCCAGAAACAGCGGATGGGATTTCAGGGGGTGAAACGTCGTCTTCGTGAGCTGGGCCTAAAGTACTCTATGCTCTACCCTGCCAAACTCCGAGTGGAACATGAGGATCGGACTGCCTTCTTTGACTCTCCTGTGGCCGTGAGTGACTGGTTGGACTCGCTGCCGGACAGAGGTGGCCGTCCCGGGCCCTCTGCAGGTGCCAGCGGTGACGGGTCCCCCTTGGAGTGACTCTTGGTCCTTGATTTTGCCAATTTGCACTGCTCAGCTGGGTTGTACTTCTTTGGTTCAGTGTGTTTTGCTAGTACCTGTATGGGGGGCGGGCGGGGACGGGTCCCTTTCCTCCTCCGGGGTCTTTTTGTAGACTGGGGTTAGTTGGGCGACAGGCACACTGCAATTTGGGGGGGTTTTTTGGCCCGCAGGGGTGCAGGGTGGGGGGAGTTGGGTGTTGGGGGGGGTGGGGGGGAAGGAGGGGTTGTTTTGTAGTGTGGTTTTTGTTTGCAGGGCGAGGTATTGGTTTTCTGCCACCTTTGGGACTTGTGCTACTTGCGGGGGGACCTCTGATCTATTGGAGGGAATGGGGGGGGACGGGTTGAAGCTGATGTCATGGAACGTCAATGGGTTGGGGGACCGTATCAAACGGGGTGTAGTTCTGCAGTATTTGCGTCGTCTGACTCCTGATGTGGTGTTTATCCAGGAGACGCATTTGGTTGGCAATGTCTGCCATGCAATGAACAGGGGGGGATACCGCCTCGTGGCTCACTCTGGTTTCACAACTGGCTCCAGGGGGGTGGGCATTCTCCTGCGATCCTCACTTCCGTTGGAGATCACGAGGGTGGTCTCAGATGATAGAGGGCGTTATGTTTGTCTGATTGGGAGGTGGGAGGGGCATCCCCTTGCCCTGGTCTCAATTTACGTCCCACCGGGCCTCCAGAACTCCACCTTCGCGGACTTGGGTCGAATGCTGCTTGAACTTCCAGATGGCCTTTTGCTTATGGGCGGGGATTTTAACTCGGTGGTTTCGGGTGACCTGGATCGTCACCCACCCAGGGCCCTCCCCGCTGCCCAGGCTTGGCTAGGTGGTCTGTTGGAGACCTTCGGCCTGGTGGATAGTTGGCGATTAATGCATCCGACCCAATGTCAATACACCTTTCACTCTGGGGCACATGGGAGTCTTTCTAGGTTAGACTATTTCCTTATGCCCGCGGCGCAGACGGGTCGAATTCGAGAGGTCAGGCACCTGGCGAGGGGTATCTCCGATCATTCCCCGCTGTGGCTTCTCTTTGACACCGAGTCGCGGTCTGCAGGGCGGACCGCTCCCATTAACCCGTGGTACCTGCGAGACCCTACGACCCGCGAGAGTCTGGTTAAGGCTATGGACCAATACTTTCTTGAAAACGAGGGGTCTGTGTTGTCTGCAATGTCCCTGTGGGAAGCCTTTAAAACCGTAATCCGCGGACACGCCCTCTCCCAGATAGTGGTGGCTAAGAAGCTCAGGAGTGAGGCGGTGGTGAAGCTGGAGACTGACATCTCGGGGCTGGAGTCGGCCTTGGAGGCGGGTGTCACTCCGGACGGGCTCCATGCCCTCAGCCTGAAACAGTTTGAATACAGATCTCTTGTCACCGACGCTGCCAAAACTATGTATAGGGAGCAGCAGGGTCGGTTGTATGATGCCGGGGACAAGGCGGGAAAGCTGATTGCGTGGCTGGACAAGAAGGAGAGAGTGAATCGTGTGGTCCCGGAGTTGCGTGTCTCGGATGGAGTGTGTGTGACTGAGCCTGGTGAGATTGTGGAATGTTTTGCCGACCACCTCCGGACTGTGTACTCCCCGGTGACTGATAGGGATGAGGAAGATTCTCGCCTTCTCCTGAGGGACATTGCTTTGCCCGGCCTTTCTGCCGAGGACCGTGAGCAGCTGGACGCTCCCTTGTCGGTAGACGAAATCGCGACTGCGATTCGGTCCCTTCGCTCGGGCAAGGCCATGGGTCCCAACGGTCTACCTATCGAATTATATAAGTTGCGCCCGGATAAACTAGCGCCCTTCCTCCGTCGTATGTTTCAGGAGTCCCTTGAGGCCGGTTCCCTTCCGGTCGACCAGCGACTGGCCACGATAGTCGTGATCCCCAAGGAAGGTAAGCCACGGGACCGCTGTGCCTCTTACAGGCCTATCTCACTGCTGAATGCAGAGCCTAAAATCCTGGCTAAAGTCCTCGCCAATCGTTTGTTGAGCGTCATCTGCGATCTGATTCATCCTGATCAATGCGGCTTCATCCCACATCGCAACACCGCCCTCAACTTGCGGCGTCTCCATGGCGCCCTCGCCAGGGCAGAGTACCTCTCCGAACCGGCCGTGCTGGTTTCTTTAGATGCCACGATGGCCTTTGACACCATCGAGTGGCCATTCCTCTGGGCTGTCTTGACCAAATTCGGCTTTGGGGAGGGATTTCTTGGCTGGGTGAAGCTTCTCTACACGGGACCCATGGCTCAGGTGGTGGTAAATGGGCGGGTCTCTCGGCCCTTCGCTCTCGGTAGGGGTACGAGGCAGGGGTGCCCGTTGTCCCCTCTGCTCTTTGCTCTTGCCCTGGAGCCACTCGCCGCTTGGCTCCGCTGGGAGCCCTCGATCAGGGGGATCCGGTGGGCCCCGGGCTTTGAGGATCGGGTCTCGTTATATGCTGACGATATCCTCCTGTATCTTACCTCGCCGCGGCAGTCGCTTAACGTTCTCTTCGATGTTCTGACTTCCTACGGGAGAAATTCGGGTCTCACGATTAACTGGTCTAAATCCTGTGTCTATCCTATCTCCGGTGGCCCCCCTCTCCTGCCGCCTCGGCTTCCGATCCAAATATCTCTGTCCGGCTTTAAATACCTGGGGATACACATTTCGTTGGACCCGGTAGCTCGCTATGAGCACAATCTCCTGCTTCCACTTCGGCGTTTGAGGGAAGACACGGCTCGGTGGTGTAGGCTGCCCCTGTCCCCACTGGGTCGGGCCGCATTGTTTAAAATGATGTCCCTTCCCAGGTTCCTCTATGCACTTCAGAACTCCTTCGACATCATTCCAGTGGCCTACTTTCGGGAAGTAGAGAGCCTGCAGAGGAGACTGGTGTGGGACGGACGGGCGCGTATCGCCCTGGCCAAACTCACTCTCCCCTGGTACGACGGGGGCATCGCGCTTCCCGACATTCGCAGGTATTATTGGGCCTCACAGCTATCAGCCATTAACCATGCCACGTATGCGCCTGGCTTGAACCCGGCGTATGAGATGGATAAATTCCTGCTTCCCGGCGGTAACTATAACAGGGCGCTTTACTCCCGCTCGGCTGGACGGACCCTGACGGGCCCCACTAAGATCGCGGTACGGATTTGGAAGGCGGCCAATGTAGCCATGGGCTGGAGTGAGCGACTAACATGCGCTACTCCTTTATTTGCCTCCGACCGACTGGGAAGCCTCTGGACAACGAAGGGGTTTGACCGTTGGGATACGATTGGCATCAGTAGAGTGGGAGACTTATGGATGAAGGGCGCGGTTAAGACCTTCGCGGCGCTCCAGAGCGAATACGAACTCACGGAAAAGGAGTTCTTCCGATACGCCCAGGTTCGGCATGCCCTGCTTTCTGTCTTTGGGGAGGGGACCAAGATCCCGGCCTCTTCGCCCCTCGAGGACCGCATACTTGATGGTCATGTTCCCGACAGTACTATCTCCTTAATCTATAAAAAACTCATTAATAATCGGGCTGACCTATTGGTGCGCCTTCGGGAGACGTGGACGGGGGACGGGGTGGAATTAGACGACGAGGACTGGCAGTCCGCACTATCGTCCCCCAAGGAAGTCGCCATTCCAGCCCGTCTCCGCCTGGTCCAGTTAAAGATTCTCCACCGGGTGTATGTGACGGGCCCCCGTCTGGTCTCGATGGGATTCTCGGAAGATGGGCTCTGCAAGCGGGGGTGTGGGCTCAGTGCCACCTTTCTCCATATCCTTTGGGAGTGCCGGGAGGTGGCGGAATACTGGCGTCGGGTTCATGGGGTCATGGGACAAGTCACCGGGGTGGCGCTGCTGCCGGAGGTGCGTCGCTGTGTCTTGAATGTGTGGGAGCCCAATGATTATAACGCGGCGCAGACTCGGTGGGCGGCCCTGGGCTACATGATTGCTAAGAGGGATATAGCGCAGCTTTGGGGCTCCCAGCGGCCACCCACCGTGTCAGTATGGAAGGAAAACATGGACTGGTGTATGTTCAGGGAGAAGACTGTATATGTGGCCCGCGGTAAACCCGGGGCATGGGGTAGAATTTGGGGGCAATGGAACGTGTATCGTGGGGGTATCTGTACGCCCCCCCTAGTGGACACCGATATTGCCTTGTCCCCCTGACCCTTGATGGTTCCTTGCAACTGATTGTAATAATCGAATATAGATGTTCCTTTCCCGTTACCCCCCCCCGATCTTTCAGTACTCCCTCCTGTTGATAGCTAATTGAAGGTTTGGAGTAAAAGTCCCCCGGATGTAGCCTGACCCACGCATTTTGCCCGTATGCCTCGCCTGTTGTTTTTTGTTGTTATTTATGTTAATTGTATGTCTCCTGCTTCTCTCGAGCTATCCTGAGCCATTTACGGGGCTGGGCCCCAGGTGTCGCCTACTGCTTTAAGTAATGTACGATCCTTTCTGAGTCTAGCGGCCGGCCCTGGTGGTTGTAGGCCCATGCTTGTAACTGATTTATTGTTTTAATAAAAATTCGAAAAAAAAAAAAAAAAAAAAAAAAAAAAAAATTTGCCTTCCACAAGGTAAAATACCTTGGGCATCTACTGGGCAAGGGCCTGATCGAGCACCAAACAGAGAAAGTGAGGGCTACACAGGACGCTCCTTTTCCCCAGACAAAAAGAGACTTACAGGGTTTCCTAGGCCTTGTAGGATATTACAGGTGCTTTATTCCACAATTTTCTGCCGTAGCTGCCCCTCTCACTGACCTTTTGCGCAAATCTGCCTACCCTTCACGTCTCCACGCCCCCTCGAAATCTGAGTCCTTAGCTTTCCAGTCACTGAAGAAC
Organism: Triturus cristatus; assembly: GCF_964204655.1. NCBI lineage: Eukaryota > Metazoa > Chordata > Amphibia > Caudata > Salamandridae > Triturus > Triturus cristatus. The sequence goes on from NC_140593.1 coordinate 673,475,540, forward strand.
GCCCTGACCTCCTCCCCTGTTTTACTCACTCCTAATTTTAGGGAACCTTTCATCCTCCAGACAGACGCTTCAGGTGTGGGCATAGGGGCTGTCCTCTCCCAGAGAGACCCAGACGGGCACGAGAAACCCATCCTCTATATTAGCAGGTAGTTGTTCCCTCATGAGAAGGTATATCCCACTATCAAAAAGGAGTGCTTGGCTGTGAAGTGGGCATTGAAAAGCTGAAATATTATTTGGAGGGGAGGCCCTTTGTGCTATATACTGACCATGCCCCTCTTGTCTACCTCCAGAGAAACAAGGGATGCAACAAACAGGTTCTTAGGTAGTTCCTGATTCTCCAACCCTTCCAGTTCGAAGTCCGGCATCGCAAGGACAGTGAACAAGGCAACGCGGATTACCTGTCCCGTTTTCCTCTTTCCCCCGATTGGGGCAATCCTAGGGGAGGGGTGTGTGGGGAATCTGGGACTGAACTGGGGGATATGGAGACCTGTCCTGCACTGCGTTCTGAGCCTGTGGTTCTGCTGCTTCACACACAGGACGAGGACTACACCTTTAAGGCCTCTTTTGCGATCAGCGGGGATGACTTTTCTCCAATGACGTTGTTGGGAGCTGACCTATCGAAGCTGGTGGTGACTGAAAGGAGGCATGTGAATTTCGGGTCAAAGGGAGAGCGGAAGGAGGAACCGAGATATGCCGGAGAACGGACGGAGGATGACGCGGAGGGCAAGAGACGACAGGAGTATCCTGCGCAGCCATCCGAAGCAGACGTATGGGATTCCAGAGAAAAGCCGGGAGGCCAACGAGACCACGCGCCGCCCGCCACCCTCCTGGAGGAGAGTGGCTGGAAAAGGTACGGTGCCGTATACGGGGGTTCTCAGGGCAGTGGGTGGGTAAGGGAGGTACTCAGAGGGAGGGCACCTTTTTAACCAGGTCGCACATGGTGACAGAAGATGGTGATCCCTCACTGAACCCTCCCCAAATTCGGGGGAAGCAACCCGGCCACACCACTGATCGTGGTGTTTCTGTTTTTTTCCCTCTTTGTGATTTTTACATCCTAAACTTCCTGTGCCTCGTGGAGACGACCGTGTATCCTGGCTAGATCCTCCTTTTTCCAAGCAGGAAGCAAGCTGGGACTCAACACTCTGTACAGTCGTGTATTGGTGCAAATAAAACCAAGTTGCCTGTTACTAAGCCTCGTTCATTGCATAGAGCATCGGGTCCTGGGATTGCGAATTACGACATGTGTCAATGGCGAACTTGTCTTCCCACATGAAAGGGACTCCAGCAGCTGTGTTTACACCGGTATTCGAGCTGCTTTTGAATGGAGTTACTTGATGCTGAACGATCAAGGTTGCTGTGGGATGCTTCCGGGCATTGCCTATCTGGTCACTGTGAACTCCAGGGTTACTTGCTGTATTCAAGTATTGTTTCCCCCAACAAGTACAGTCAGGGAGGCGCCGTTATGGCCTTCGTTGAATGTTTCCTTTATACAGTTTGATACTTTGAGCAGACTGAAAGCCATGCTTTTACAGCAAACCGTACCCCTAACCTCCACCCGAGAGACCTTTGATCTTCAAATCGCAAGGACCTCGACTGAGATACAGGCATTTATATGTACAAACTGCCCCTCTCATTTCGCAGAAATGGTGGGTCGTATCTTTAACATGTCTGATATGAGTGGTATTGTACACCTATTTAAGACCATAGTGTCAGGATTTCTAAGCACCTTTCAGACAATGCTTGGAGTTATTCCAAATTTCATACACCCCATGTTGGGAAGTGTTTTTGAAGGTCTTCCGCCGATCCTGTTCTCTATAGCAGGAATCCTGATTGTCATTTTTCTGCTACGCAATGGGTGGCCAAATCAGCAATGAGATGGCGAAAGAGCTCCTGGAGCGTAAATACTGTGAACGCATGGTACAGCATCTAGGCACTCCTCACCTACGGGAACTAAGTGTCTCTTGGTTTCTATCGTTTAGACCGGTCTGGATGGACTGCATCTTACCTGTTCTTCGATGCCTGCATTGCGGTGACGAATGCGTGTTGGATCTCTGTCTGACACTTGCATCGGACACGCCTGCGGACTTGAATACCAGGCTGGAACCCTTGAGGTCCCAGACTCGGCAGTGTCGCCAGCGTATTTCTAAACTGATGGCTGCATTCCTCGAGAACCTGCAGGTGCACTTCACTAAAACTGGGTTGAGCATCAGCTCCACCACTAGCACTCAGGTATCGACTACAGCACCAGCTGCCTCTACACCAGCTGTTGGCAGTTCTGAATATCATCTGTGCTGCATTGACGTACTCTGCGAGGTGTTACAGGGAACGTCCCCTGCAGCGACAGGCAACAACAATGTTGCGTCTCCCAGCCAAGACACTTAATCTATAATTGGGTCATTGTGTGCTGGGAACGAATTCGGCATTTTCCTTTTCGTTTCAAAAATCGTCTACATTTGGAACATTTCCTCAAATTGACACTTTCACTGAGAAAGCATGGCCTTCTATCGCTTATAGTGGTTCAACTTATATAAACGAACTCGATTAGGATTCGAGGAGTGGGTGTTATGTTTCATATAGGTACCCCAATATAGGCCCGGGTAATATCATACACCTTCACCTACATTACCTCCCTTATACTACACAGTAACAAGCCTTTAGGATTGAACCTTTACCTAGTTCTAGTCCTAGGTGCAGAAGGAGGGTTTCTCCTGAACAATAGCGTCCTATAACTTCATCGATGGACTCATACAGTATGAATGAATATTCATGAGGGTTCCTGGAAACCAGGCAGGGGCTACACCACCTACCCCACCATATCTACGTACAACGTTCATCCCATACATCATCCTCAAATCCAAGAATGGCTAATACATGAAACAAGGGACAAAGAAACCCTAGATACTTTTTGTATAAATACAGCACATCTCGCTAGGGTTTTAACAGGGAACTGAGACTTCCAGGCCGACACACTGACCAGAGACGCTGAGGCTTTTGCATGCAGACGCTCACGCTGACAGCGGTCTAACACATCGGGGTGTCCAACTCGAGACCAGGACGGGGTCCCACACTCTCTCACTTCAGGTAATGGGGTTTGACTAAATCCTAGAAGGATTCTTGGCTACACCCCTACTCACATGCTTGGTACACATAGATACAGCTAGATAGGCATCGTGGGAGTACGCACACTTTTATCCTGCATTTTATATTCATGTATTTATTCATGCTTAGTGCAAGATCGTGGTGTTTCTGTTTTTTTCCCTCTTTGTGATTTTTACATCCTAAACTTCCTGTGCCTCGTGGAGACGACCGTGTATCCTGGCTAGATCCTCCTTTTTCCAAGCAGGAAGCAAGCTGGGACTCAACACTCTGTACAGTCGTGTATTGGTGCAAATAAAACCAAGTTGCCTGTTACTAAGCCTCGTTCATTGCATAGAGCATCGGGTCCTGGGATTGCGAATTACGACATGTGTCAATGGCGAACTTGTCTTCCCACATGAAAGGGACTCCAGCAGCTGTGTTTACACCGGTATTCGAGCTGCTTTTGAATGGAGTTACTTGATGCTGAACGATCAAGGTTGCTGTGGGATGCTTCCGGGCATTGCCTATCTGGTCACTGTGAACTCCAGGGTTACTTGCTGTATTCAAGTATTGTTTCCCCCAACAAGTACAGTCAGGGAGGCGCCGTTATGGCCTTCGTTGAATGTTTCCTTTATACAGTTTGATACTTTGAGCAGACTGAAAGCCATGCTTTTACAGCAAACCGTACCCCTAACCTCCACCCGAGAGACCTTTGATCTTCAAATCGCAAGGACCTCGACTGAGATACAGGCATTTATATGTACAAACTGCCCCTCTCATTTCGCAGAAATGGTGGGTCGTATCTTTAACATGTCTGATATGAGTGGTATTGTACACCTATTTAAGACCATAGTGTCAGGATTTCTAAGCACCTTTCAGACAATGCTTGGAGTTATTCCAAATTTCATACACCCCATGTTGGGAAGTGTTTTTGAAGGTCTTCCGCCGATCCTGTTCTCTATAGCAGGAATCCTGATTGTCATTTTTCTGCTACGCAATGGGTGGCCAAATCAGCAATGAGATGGCGAAAGAGCTCCTGGAGCGTAAATACTGTGAACGCATGGTACAGCATCTAGGCACTCCTCACCTACGGGAACTAAGTGTCTCTTGGTTTCTATCGTTTAGACCGGTCTGGATGGACTGCATCTTACCTGTTCTTCGATGCCTGCATTGCGGTGACGAATGCGTGTTGGATCTCTGTCTGACACTTGCATCGGACACGCCTGCGGACTTGAATACCAGGCTGGAACCCTTGAGGTCCCAGACTCGGCAGTGTCGCCAGCGTATTTCTAAACTGATGGCTGCATTCCTCGAGAACCTGCAGGTGCACTTCACTAAAACTGGGTTGAGCATCAGCTCCACCACTAGCACTCAGGTATCGACTACAGCACCAGCTGCCTCTACACCAGCTGTTGGCAGTTCTGAATATCATCTGTGCTGCATTGACGTACTCTGCGAGGTGTTACAGGGAACGTCCCCTGCAGCGACAGGCAACAACAATGTTGCGTCTCCCAGCCAAGACACTTAATCTATAATTGGGTCATTGTGTGCTGGGAACGAATTCGGCATTTTCCTTTTCGTTTCAAAAATCGTCTACATTTGGAACATTTCCTCAAATTGACACTTTCACTGAGAAAGCATGGCCTTCTATCGCTTATAGTGGTTCAACTTATATAAACGAACTCGATTAGGATTCGAGGAGTGGGTGTTATGTTTCATATAGGTACCCCAATATAGGCCCATTATCGTCCCATTTCACTCCTCCCTTGGGCTGGCAAGGTACTGGAAAAATACATCAACGCCCACCTGGTCCAGTTCATCGAAAACCACTCCCTACTGGACGTATCCCAGACAGGTTTCAGGCCGAAACACGGCACCGAAACCGCCCTACTTGCGGTCGCCGAGGAATCCCGAATGGTTCTGGACCAAGGAGGATCAGTGGCAGTGATCCTCCTTGATCTAAGTGCCGCCTTCGACACGGTCAGCTATGTCACCTTGCTGAACCGTCTCCGGGTCATTGGAGTCTCAGGCGACGCACTCAGGTGGTTCGACTCCTTCCTGTCCGACAGATCCTTCCAGATCTTCGACGGCGATATAACATCAACCAGCAAGCCTCTCAGTTGCGGAGTACCACAGGGCTCCTCTCTGAGCCCTGTGCTATTCAATATCTACATGAAACCACTGGCTGGGATTGTCAAACCGTACGGCATTAAAATTGTGTCGTACGCCGACGACACTCAGCTAGTGGTGTCATTGGCCCAAGAGACCAGCAGCCTTCCCCATGGAGGCCTGCTGAGTTGCCTAGAAGATGTTAAGGAATGGATGACCAACTCCTCCCTTAAACTAAACGGCGATAAAACTGAGCTCTTGCTCTTAGGCCCAGCCTCGCCTATACCCTTCGCCTCCCTGTGGCCCCAAGCTCTGGGCACCCCCCCTACCCCCAAGGAAAACGTCAAGAGCCTGGGAGTATGGTTGGACAGGAAGCTCTCCTTCTCCACCCAGGCTACCAAGCTGTCCGCCACCTGCTTTGGCATCCTCAAAACCCTGAGGAAAGTTCTCCCTCTTTTGCCCCTAGAAGCCAAGAAGGTGGCAGTTCAAGGCCTGATCCAGTCCCGCCTGGACTCAAATAATGCCCTGTATGTTGGGGCCCCCGAGATGACTCTCCGGAAACTCCAGGTGGTGCAAAACTGCGCAGCACGCACCCTTTTACAGATCCCACGAGCCCAGTCAGCTAGACCTGCGCTAAAAAGTCTTCACTGGCTACCAGTCAAGTACAGAGTGACATTCAAGGCACTGTGCATTGCGCATCAGGCCTTTTGGAAAACGGGACCTGCAATCAACAGCAACCTCGTCACCCCCTACCATCCTAACAGGAACCTCCGCTCCACTGAGGCCTTCCTGGCAAAGGTGCCTAGAGTGAAAAGAGCCAGATCCGGGGGCAGGTTGTTCGCACTGAACACAGCCAAACTCTGGAATTCCCTCCCCCTCCCACTCCGCTCCAATCCGCACCTACTATCATTTAGAAAAAAATTGAAAACCTGGCTATTCACCAAAGCCTCCGAGCTCTAATCTGTCACTCAGTATGTCTCCCCGATCATACCAGCGCTTGGACGCCCTTGGGCAGCAACCGCGCTCAATAAATCTATTTCAATTCAATTCAATTCAAAGATGGTAGAACTGTACTATCCTTTTATATTTACTGTACTGCTGATTATATATATCTGCTACTGTCTAACGGTTGTTGCAGCACATATACTTTACACTAGAAGAACAACTGTGCAATAAATACTTATTGTGACATGCCCGACTGTTTCTTCTGTTTAACTCTCTGAGACCAAAGAAGTGAGCACAAGTGACCAAGCGAAAAAAAGTATATTGTTTCCATGATCCTGAGGGGTCAGGGTTGTCATGATCTAAGGTTGCCAGAAACTATTCTCTCCCCAGTCAGAGGAGATTCTAGTGGCACTGTGAGCTAGCTAATGCAAAACAGGCTAACATTCTCAGTGGGGGTGCACGGAACCAGTCTGCCACCAATCCCACAGTTTATGTTATCCAAATGCGCAGGTCTTGCATGGGTACTATAGGAACTACACGACACAGTTCTACAGTGATGATTGACTATCATTGGCAAATTGTTCTTTTTGACACTATTTCTCCTTAAAACGTTTAAAAAAACATATTTCCGGGTACTCTTATTGGATTTCATGTTCTTTAAATGTCATTTTGTTTATTACATTTTGCCTTTCGCCAGCAACTTCCAAAAAAGTGTAGTATTTTTATCAGACACGTATTGTCTTGATAGTCCCCTTTGGTCATCTATATAAGTATCTCTTTTTCTTCTTAACAAAAGTTTTTATTGGACTGTCTTTGCTGAGATTAGATTGAGGAATAGATCAGATTCCACAGGAGCAAGTTTTAGCAACGCAACCTTAATTAGCTCTGCTTTGGCCCATGGATATTCTCTATCAGACTAACTTTTTAGCACTACATATCAGTATATCAGCCAAAGCAGGACTAACCTGAACTCTTAATTTGAGTAACACCTTCATTGAGAAAACTGATCCAGCGCCACACCCTATAATTGATCAGGAATCAATACTCAATAACATCACTGAACAATGGCCCATACATATTTACCCAAATCCCTGATGCGCTGTAGTCAATTTATAATGACTTAAAATTTCAGTTCCTTTATTGAATCATAGTTGACATCTCCAAACATATTTCTAAGGTATACATCAACTTTCCTTCTCTTTGGTCGATGGACCAATTAATTGAAGAGTTGATGATAATGATATTACTATATAACTAATTAATCAGTCAGGTAAATAGTCACAGACCCTCAGATTTTTGTAAGTGATATAAATGCTCAATGCATACGGAACAAATACAAACAGTGAATTCATCAAATGGTGAGGAAACATCAATAAATGCAATCAGAGTAAATCTTCGTCATTCAATATGCGGTAGGCACATAAAGGAGTGGATAGATTAAGAGACAGGTTTCAGCCAAAATATTACCAAAATCAATATTATGACTGAGTGGATAGGTGGAGAGACAAAGGTCAGTGACAAAATACATTTGTAAGAAATTTTTCAAGAAACAAGTCAGAAAAAAACAAACCAAAAGGATCTGTGGAAAACCACCTCCTAGGCCTAGGGAATGGTGGAGGTCCCCTGAAATAGAAGCAGGGAACAAAGATTCTGAACCCGAGAGGCTGGACAGGGACAGGAAGACAGCAAAACCTCTCTGCAAACCGACGAACAGTGACGCATTCACCCTTCTTCTCTTCCTCCCCGCAAGCCTAAACCACACCCCCAAAAGCACCCCAATTATACCCTAAAACCTACATGTCCATCCCACATCATTTGAAACATTTGACTAAACTCAACAATTGATTAGAAGGTTTGGGAGGTGATTTGTCACACCATAGTGACTTTATTATAAGTTTGGGCATATTCATTGTTCTACCTCCATTCCCAAGATATCATAATTGTTCTGGTCACACGTTTTTATTCATGTTACAGATGCACATAATTTTTAGCAATGTCCGTAGAAGGGTCAGTTTTTTGAGTTTGTAAATCTTTATTGCTTGATTACTTAAAATCATTGCAATCACAACAACTTCACATCTCAATCTTAAAAACTAAATTAATCATTAAAAATTAATTACAAGCAAAACATCTTCCCAGCACATAAAATAAGAAACTGTCCTATATTTACAATTTTAAAACGTATCGATAAAATAAAATCCAATCACATAACATCAATAATTACAGAATAATATTGCACATTTTATATTTTAAAGGTGACAGCGTGCACAGCATACTATTTCCTAATACATAATGGAGAGATATTTTAACGAATAACCATTAATTTCAGCTGGAAAATTTTACACATGTTGTAATTCTAGGCATTAATGCTAAAATGCAAAATTACCTGAAACAAAAAAGTTTCTAATGTACATTTCATGCACAAATTACATTTCAAGGTGCTAATGTGCAATTATTGAAGCAACCATCATATCAAAGCAATAATAAATTGCGTCAGTTTACTGTAAAGTGCTAATATGGGATTATTACAATGACCATCATATTAAAACAATAATAAAGTGCATCAATTTGCAATAGTAGTGGCACGTCTGTTTTAAGATGTCAAATTGTCACCCTTGTAGCATTATTATTAAGTAGTAAAGTTTATAAGCCAGGTAATACTATTAGTCAACACAGCCAGAAAAATACTGGGGATCTACCTTATTGTATCAAACATTCTTTCAACTGCCAATAAGAATTTTACCAAATGACACAATAATGGAATCGATTCGCCAGATAGTGACATGATTAAGGCCTGGCGAGCAGATCTCACCCCGCTCTTCAGGAAATGAGGTCTCAAAACTGTACATCGAAGCTTAATCAACTTGGGGCATACACACTATATGGACTAGTGTTTCCTGTGGCCAACCACAAAGTCTGCAGTTAGAGTCCGGCCACTGCTTGATCCACGATTGCGTGCCCTCCTTTGTTGGGTTTAATCTCATACGTAACCTTAAAAACTTATTTTTAAAATTCGCTGAAAAAAAAACATTCAAATACGGCTGAATACGCAGGGATTGGTATGAATTAATCTCATACCATGCATAATCTTTTTCTGCTAATTCAATTTTATCCAATTTAAGCGATTTAGTTTTAATAAACTTTTTTTAAATTAACTTGTAATTGGGCTTTTTCAGATTTTACAGTGCAATATGCAGGCCGATATCTCTTAGTGAAGTTAAAATATAAGATCTCCATAGAGCCGCATAGACAGACTTGTCTATTTCTTGCCAACAAATGTTCCCTAAGGATGCTGGTACTGATGTTGACAATGCGACCATGCATTTTAAAAAAGCTCCTTTTGATACCAGGCTCTGTCTTTGGAGACCAAACTCCATTCTTATTCCTGCTTGACACACTGATTTGGCAATCCCAAAGGTTGCTTTGAAGACCTTGACAACCAATAGGTCAAGCATTTTCAAATCTTTCCCTCTAATTATGGGAGAACCATATATTAGGTTTGGTTGTAATTTGGCTTTAATTACTTTTAGAATAAAATCATATGATTGGCAGTTCAATGACTTTTTAAGATATTTAAAAGCGTGGATCAAGGTCACAGCCTTAGCACTTAGATCCTTAAGATGAAATTTAAAAGATACACGTTTATCAAACACCACCCCTAGGTAGCTATATGTCTTAACAGTATCAATTATACCTGCTCTGGCCTTCCAGGAATTACATTTCTGTTTCGCTACACCAATTTTCATCACTTTGGTTTCTTTGACATTCAATTCAAGGCCATTCTGTTGGGTGTAGTCATCAAAGGCGGTAATAAGTCTTTGTAGGCCGATAGGAGTATGACTCACGAGCATGGTGTCATCGGCATACTGGAGGTACTTGGCAGGCACTCACCACATTGGCCTTCACCCTTGCGCTTCTTCTGCTGTACTCAGCGCTTCTGTCTGTTCAGACAGTTCAGTGTATTTCTTCGCTCCAACCCATCCTACTTCAGTCAATTTAAGGGAAAATGGACGATCATCCAGCTCACTATGACAAATGGAACATAAGAATTAACTAATTGTATGATAATGTATTTCAATGTTTACCACCCACCTATGCTCAATTCCCTGTTAACGTTTTTCCTAGCATAAGCTTGAAAACAAAAAGCGGTGTTATTTATTATTTCAAAGCAACATGCAAGCTATGAAATGCACATGCGACCTAGTCATGCATTGTTTCTCGTTTCTTTCTAAGCACAATATAAATACGGTTTTAGTCCTTTCATGCATTTGCATGCATGCGCAAAGCAGTTTCCCCTCGTGTTTATGTAAGGTGCACATTCGTTTTCTATTACTACTTACTGTTAGTACGCATTATGTGGGTGTTAATTCGAGCAGGTTTCATTTTTGCGAAACCCTGCCCCATCAGTGAAGAGCAGCCATCAAAGAGCGGTGGTTACAATTATCCCAGTCCTTAACTTCTAGATTCTGAATAAATGGCCAAACTCTCTTCTCTATTATGATATAGTCTAGACATATCTCAAGACTCAAAGGTTAGTCTAGCCTGACAATCAAATGAATATCTGCCATTTAGAACTCTCAGCCTAAATTGCATTGTGATAACATTTAGGCGTCTGCAGTATCTGGTAACAAAAGCTTTATTAGTTACTTTTGGGCTAGAAATTCCAAATTAAAAATCACTTTCAATTAGCACTGATGGCAGCCCTCAGGCATCCTCAAGTGGCAAGTTAAAATTCCTATCTCTCTCATGTGTAGGGCTGAACTCCAGTCCCACTGGTGCCCGGCATTACAAAAATGACAGAAAAGCATCCCATGGAGTGACGGTGAAAGATTCCTAGGATCACAGGATCTGTCATCACCACTAATAATGGTAAACCATCTGCCCATGAAATCTGTGACACCTATAACATGAAAATCCATACTACCATTAGCTATCAGTGGTTCGAAGTGAATGGCTGTGAAATACAACCATATCTACATTGATTCTGAAGGTTTACCAACAAACCCTTTAGAGCAGTAATCAACAACGTGAATTAACCTTCATCAGAGTTATTTAGAAAAAAGTCCTTTCAGGTAATCCCATCTTTAGAATCCAACCCAATATGTTCCATGAAAGAACAGAGTGTAAACAACCCCGCTTTGAAAAGAGTTAATTTTAACACTATTCACCAACCCAAATAGCACACGTAGTGAGCTCTGTAACCACCTTCATCACCCAAATATAACACACATAAAAACCAATCTTACTTCTTAACCACACAAATATACTAAACTTTTCTCACCAAACATATCACACTGATAAGTTCACTAAACTTTCTACGTCCCACAAACATCACAATTTTACATTTATAGCAAATACACTACCCTCTTGATATGAACATCCCTCATAGCAGGTTACACCACTGTTCCAACACACATCACACTAATAGTAGGTGTACTAGTCCTTTATGCAAACAGAATATCACAAAAGATATATAAATAATTGTGTTGCTCAACACAAATGTCAATGCATGAATTTAGACAGAACAAGTAGTAAACGTTAAGCAGGAATTGCCTTTTGCTATTTCTGACTTATTCTGGCTAACTTTCATGCATCAGCTCTGAGACAATTGGAGTTATATGTATGAACTAGAGAAGCCTCATGCTCGAGAAAACAGGCGCTCAGCTCTGCGCCGAGTCAGTACACCTGATCACGATATGGCAGCCTCAACTCACCATCCTTTAATTCTTGGCAAATCACCTAATCTCCCTGTGCCTAAAATAAAGAAAATGTTTAACATATTCCAGTAGTCATATAAAGCACACCCAAGCCCTCTATATAAAAATGCAAAAAGAAAATAGAGTAACAACAGTCCAAGTTGCAACAGCTGTGTTTGCTGATTCGGTAACTAGTTGGGTAGCTTGACAGCTGCCTCTTTACATAAGGCTGTTGAAGAAGATGGCGTGGCACATGTGAGACATGTCACTGCACATTTATTGTCCATTTAGGAACATGTGTGATAAAAAGTAAAACTGAAATGCTGAATAAAAGGGAATTCATTCCCTGCTGGCACTCAGGATTGCTGGTAAGGAGAATCAACCAAGCGTATCCACTATTCTAGAAGCTTTTGCAGTCCTCAAGTGATCAACTAGCAGAATTCAGCGGCAGTGTTGGATTATTCCTTGCCCAAAAGGGAAGATATAGATCATGATGTGCAAAAATATATACTGAATGGAAATCCCGGGGAAAAAAATAGATGGTTAGATGGGTTAACAGGTAATGCAAAGAGCTAGGGGCCACTGTGACATGGTCAACAGTCAGGGGAACAGTAGGGCCATGTAAGGGCTCTGGGAGTCAAACAGGAGACAATATTGTGAACTCAGTAGGAGAAGGGAATAACCAAAGAAATGTGATTAAGAGTCAATGTCATTTTGCATGGTTTTTAACCCACAACCTAACCTGGGCCATAAGAGCTTCAGAGATGATTTTGGAAACAGGAAATTCTGACTTCCTCAGCATGAGCTTCCCTAAGACCAGCCCTTGTGCCCCTCAAAACTGGAAATAGTCTGATAAATTGCTAGGAATCTGGGGGTTTATGCTTTCCGAGGATTGTGTCCGGGATCACAGGGACACGGTCACAATACAAACTTGCTATGGGCCAACCTTGTAGACTGCCCAATTGCGGCTGGTAGACGAAAGAGGCTGGAGTCACACAGTAACAGAGGTCAGCACTCATGCAGCAAAGTGGAATGTGAAACAAATATTCCCTTGGGTTATGAAAGGAATAGGATACAAGGTTCAACTCACAACTAGGTCGTACCTCACAAGGCGCACAATAATACAATTCGTCAAGGAAAATCCCACCTAATATTTGAGTCAATTGCTAAATAGCACTGAAGTTTTACAAAAATCTTTTATCATTAAAAAAATGGTTACAATGTTAAAATTTCAATACACTGCCTATCTATCACAGTTTTATGCACAACAATTGATAACAACAATTCATAAAAACAATAAATGTAAAATCCCCAATTACAATCAGTTTACACAATATACTATGACATAAAAAGAGAACAATGGTTAGACAGTATACTTTGTCTTTCAAAGGAACATATCCTATGGGACAGTTTAGAAACCTGGTCTGGATACACTCATTTTCGGATCTGCAGGTCCAAATTTTCCCTTGGTTTATGTACAATGATGCGTCGACGCGTTTCGATGGGTATGATTATTATTGCATATTTATCAAGACTATAGTTAGTTTGTTTCTCTCTGTATTCCTTATTGTATAGCTTGGTTTATATGCCCTGTATAAAGCAAGTACATATAGAGAAATGTTTGTTTAAATTACACAAAAATGCTAATTACAATGGCAAACTCAGTCTACAAAAAAACCTTATATTTTATTATGTTTTGCTTTGTTATGTACATCTTTAAATGAACCAGGAAGTTTTTCTTTTTGTAGGTGAATTTACATGTGCTGACTCTGCCTCTAATGAACCAGGAAGTTATTCTTTTTGTAAGTAGATTTTAATATAGTAACCCGGAAATACTAATACCGGGACCAATCTTAATGTCAAAGGGCCCAGGCAAAGGACCGTGTAATTTATCTAACGCATTATTTTTAGTTTAAAAAAAAAAAAAATGTGTGCATATATTTCTGTCACTTTCTGACTCTCTTAGATTGTGTACAGATATTTTAATTGTATCGAAATTAACATTACAAATGCACATAATGAGTCCATTACGGATGCAACTATAGATCTATCTGTCATCTTTCCAGGTGGCTCATTCTCTAAATTATCATAACTTCAACCCAATGTGATTGAAGTGTAGTTCCCAGTTACATAATGCTCTTATAGCAAAGGCAGTACTAACTCATTTATTTGAAAATGGAGACCAACCCTGTTATTGGTTAGCTACTATTTTCATCAAATCCTCACGTGAGTTTAGTCGAATGTGCCAAAATATTCTGGAAGAGCTGGAACATTTTGGAAAAGCCAAAACATTATGGAAGGAGCCAGAAGGTTCCGGACACTTCTGGGTGAGTAAATGCTAGGAGGATTTAAGCACCAATCACAGCACTACACTTTGCCTGTCAACAGCGGTTGATGGGTTCTCTACTTCTATCACATACTTTGCACTGTTTGCATTCACTGCACCTTTTTTGGTCATGGCTAGAGTGCCCATGTGCTGTCTCGAAGAGACTGATAGGGCGGGATTCTTGATTACCTGATTATCCCCAAGAACCCTCTCGGTCGCCAGGATCTTTTTATCTGCCAAATAGCGTAGAGGGGAGAAAATCCAATTCCTAATACATAATCAACAGAATCAAATCTTTGGGTTAAAGGACCACCGACTCCGAATCTAAAATTTATAGGATTTTATTACCACCAAAAATAACTGCACAAACAAACACCTTAGTGTAAGATGAAGAAGATAAATGGGCACTAATACAAATGCAAGTCTACGTAGGACTCAGAACATAAAGAATAACCAATTCTAGTAACATAAGAAAGGCATTTGTTCAGCCAACGTCTACATTAGGAATCATTAGCACAAAAGGAGAGAAAAATCGTTAATCTGTCCCTACTCTATCTCTAAGGTGACATCCCTACGTAATATTTCCCTCCCCAGGCAAGAGAATCAAAAGGTGTCAGAAATGAAGACTTCCTTAGAAGTACATTCACTTGGAGCTCGTTCTAAGATGCTCCTTCTAGCTTCCCATCTAAACCTCAACTGCTCAACCCTCGGGGCACTGTCCCCAATACAAAAACCCAAAACGTAGAATGCGCCCTTCGTCACACCTCTTCAACCAGGTCTTCTTCCAGTACTTTTCCAGCAAATCTTGTCTCACATCCAATGACGGTTAGCTTGACCTTGGGTCCCAGGCACCTTCTTCGCTGAAAGTATCATCCGTAAAATCCAATGTACTCCCCTGCTGGCTTCTCGTACCATCCTAACTCCTAAAACAAAGACATAGTCTCTCTAACGAGCTAAATGTCCTTGCACCTGCTACAGAAACATGGGAACGAGAAACTTTTCACTTCTCTAAGATTTTCCATTCCCCTGCAACCCAAAGCCTTTACCAAGGGAAATCATTTCCGGCCTACAATGTTAGCTAACATAAGAAATGAACAGGCCTTTCTCTTTATTTATTTTTTAACAAACTTTATTGGGATTTTCCATGTGGAGGTACATCGTAATACACGTTACATTGAACACTTAAATTATTCAGAAAGCATAGGATACAATTCAGGCATTGTGCGCAATCTGTACAAAATGTAGTATTGTCTACGATACATTCCAATAATGCCCAAGACAGCTAGGAAGGCCACCAGTCAAGCACAATGTTGTGTATTACATTCCCAGCCTACGAGCTATTGTATTCGAGGGGAGCGGTATCCGCTCAACTGTCCCACAACTCCCAATCCCACCCGGAACCCACCCTCCGTACCCAACCATGCCACAAAGAAAGCATTCTTAGTCTGGGGGACGTAGGGCATACCCCTGGGGGGGAGGGAGGGGGGCCGGAGGAGAGGCCAACCCCACCCCAAGCGGACGGAAGGGGAAGG
Organism: Triturus cristatus; assembly: GCF_964204655.1. Taxonomy (NCBI): domain Eukaryota; kingdom Metazoa; phylum Chordata; class Amphibia; order Caudata; family Salamandridae; genus Triturus; species Triturus cristatus. The sequence goes on from NC_140593.1 coordinate 673,491,226, forward strand.
AAGGAGGCCGGTCCGTGCAGTATGAGAGGGGGAACTAAATGGATAAACAAGATCCCCTCCATGAAGTGTGAGGGGGGCGAGTCCCCCCCACGGCGACCACCACCCACCAGGAAGCGGTCTCAACCACCCAAAACACCACACCACCCAGAGCCAGGGGACAGATTCACACTCTCAGCTATCACGACCCACCTCCGTCAACATGCACTACAGCTTATGCGGGGGAACTCCGGGGGCTGGTCACCACAGCCCCCCCTCCTCCTCCTCCATCTCGCTCTTGAATAATTCAGCCAGATGTGCCCATTCCAGGGATATAGGACGCTTGCGCAGCCCCCGTCTTTCCTCACGATACAGCGCCTCTCGCTCTGCCACCGCCCATCTTAACACCTCTTCTCCCCAAGCCTCTACACGTGGCGGTGTGCGGGACTTCCAACGCTGTGTTATCAGGCATTTTGCTAGCATTAATGCCTGGTTGGCGAAACGGCGCAGCTGTTTCGCTTTCAGGGGGAGCGGAAAAGAACAAATAAACAAGCCTCTGCTGTGTCCCATGGGGGGGCGTTCGGCAATCATGCTTATGACGTGCGTTATCCTACCCCAGTATCCCCGCAGCGTCGGGCAGAGCCACAGCATGTGTACCAGGTCGGCGTCCGGCACCAGGCAGCGGGGGCAGGTCACAGCCGCTGCATTGTACATCCTACTCAGTGTATGGGGAGTAAGGTACGCCCTGTGGAGGACAAACAATTGAATAGTTTTCAATCTGCAGTTGCGGGACACTTTTTTAGGGTACTCCAAGATATAAGCCCACTCTTTATCACTAAATGCCTGGGACAAATCTGTCTCCCACCGTGTCCTGAGAGTGGCTACAAAGACCTGAGTGTGCTCCCGGAGGCCCCGGTAAAGCCATCGAACCAGAAATCGTCCATGGCCCATTATGTGGAGGGATCGCAAAAGGTGGAATGTGGAGGGTTCCACCGGTGTCGCCTGCCAGTGTGTCCGAATATACCGAGAGATCACTGGGTGTCGGGTACCCCGTTAACCCTCACAAAATCTTCGTGGGACATCAAGTTGCCCTCCTGGAAAAAGGCTCCTATAGTTTCCACCCCCTGTTGTGTCCATGACCGTACTTGCCCGGCGCACAAAATTCCCCGCCTCGTGGGGAGGCCGCACAGCGGCATGTTGGGTGAATATGGATTTTGGCATATTTACATGCCCTTGTCCAGTAATGGAGCACTATCCTCAGCAGGGCCGGTGGGTCTAATGGCTTAGGGGCGCCGGGGCACAACAGCGATTGCAAGGCACCTCGTGCCAGTTGGGTCGGGGTATAGCCAATTTCAAACAGGTTTTTACCGGCCAGCCCATAGGCCAGCCACTGCAGCTGGCCAGCAATACAGTATGTCCTAAAGTCGGGTGCTCCCATCCCTCCAGCTCCACTCGGTAACCGCATCTTTGCTAACGCAAGCCTATGTCTCCCCGGACCCCAGATCAGCGAGATCAGCAGTGTATCCAACTCACGAAAGATCCAAGCTGGGTATGCCACCGGGACGTTGACGAAATAGTAAAGCAGGCGAGGCAACATTACCATCTTGGATATCGCTACCCGCCCCGCTATGGTGAGGGGCAATGTGTTCCAAAATGCAATTTAGGAGCGTATGGAAGAGATGGTGCGCACCAGGTTGCCTGCAATGACATCCGGCGCAGAACGAAAGATATTAATCCCCAAGTACCTAAAGGTGACCGGCACCACCCTGAAGGACAAGGGCCCGAAACGGAGCTCCGGAGCTGCGAACATGCCACTGAAAGAATAGGCTACAGACTTCGAAGCATTGAGGTGCCACCCGGAGATCTCTCCGAAGCGGAGAAAAAGAACCGCCACCTCCCCCATGTCGGCCTGGAGATCACGAAAGTACAACAGCATATCGTCTGCGTAAAGCGAGACCGAATGCAAGACGCCCTCCATCAGGATGCCATGGGTAACCATGACTCGCCTGAGATTCTGGGCTAACGGTTCAAGTGTCAAGACGAACAATATAGGCGATAGTGGACAACCCTGGCGTGTACCCCGGAAGATGGGGTAGGCTGAGGAGATAATCGAGCCTGTTTTCGCCCTGGCCGTGGGGGCGGTGTAGAGCAGCTGAATCCAGGCACATAGTTCTGGGGGAGCACCCATTTTCTTCAATACCTCCAACATATAAGACCAGCTGAGCGTATCAAAGGCCTGCGAAATATCCAAGGATAAACACCCCGCGCCCGCCGGGCGGAGCCCTGAGGCGTGCAAGATGGCATGAAAGCGCCTGAGATTCAGCGATGTACTCCGTCGTGGGACAAAACCACATTGGTCTGTGTGGATCAGTCGCGAAAGGAGTGGAAGAAGGCAGTTAGCAAGGAGTTTACTAAGAATTTTATATTCTGTGTTGAGGAGCGATAAGGGCCTATAGAATGACATATCTAAGGGATCCTTATCTGGCTTTAGGAGGGAAGTGACGATCGCCTCCCGAGTGGTAGGGGGCAGCCTCCCTTCTGCGAGTGATGTCATATAGAGTTGGTGTAGTATAGGGATCAATAGGGAAGAGAAAGTGGAGTAAAATTCGATGGGCAACCCATCAGAACCAGGGGTCTTTCCCCAGGCTAGCGACTTGAGAGCCACTCTAATCTCGGCCGGAGTAATTGGTGCTTTTAAGTCGTGGATCTCTGCCGCAGAGAGCACTGGTAAGCTCGCCTGCGACAGAAACTCAGTTACAGCATCTGTGCCTGGCGTTGGGTGCGCCCCATAGAGTGTCTCATAATGGGTCCGGAACGCCAAGTTTATCCCCAATTGGGTTTGGACCTGTCCGTGTTGTCCGGTATTAATGGCCAGGATGGGAGTCGGGCAGGTCTGCGGGGCAATTAGTCGCGCCAATAATGGGCCCGCCCTATCAGCCTCAGAGTGTGTGCGCTGAGTGTACGCCCTGTAATCTAATAATCGAAGACGCTCTAGAGCTTCCGCATATTTTACTCTGGCCTCCTGTAAGGATTCCTCAGCCTGTGCGTCCCGTTGGGCCTCTACTTCCTGTTCCTGGAACGCAGCCTCTAATTCTGACAGGTCCCGGACCACCTCCCTACGGGCCCCCACCAGGGAACCTAGGGACACGTCCCGTATAGACACCTTAAAGGCTTCCCATTCTATGGAGCGTGTCAAAGCTGTGCCTTCGTTAACAGTAAAATATGTGGTGATCGCCCTTTGCAAGGTGTCTCAGAAGACCTGGTCCTCTAACTGAAGGGGCTGCATCCTCCAAGTCGGTATCGGCGCTGGGGACCGGCCCCACCCAAGGCACAGTTCGATGGGGTTGTGATCGGATAGGGTTTTGCCCAAATAAGTGCAATGGGAAACCGCAAAGGACAATGTCGGCGAGCCCAAGAAGTGATCCAGGCGTGTATGCAACTGATGAGGATAAGAGTAAAAGGAATACTCCTTAGCCATCGGGTGTTGCAATCTCCAAAGATCTAGCAGATTCCAACCCCGTACCCATTGACCCAGGGCCACAGCTCGGGCCCGCGCAGCAGTACCAGCCAAGGGAGGGTGAGATCGATCCAGATCAACATCAAAGACAGCATTCAAATCTCCACCAAGCAACCATGGGCAATCACTCCAGTCAGATAAGGCTACGGAGACCCGGGAAAGGAATTGTGCATGATCCACATTAGGGGCGTACAAGGAGCCCAGCACCACAGGTGAGCCATCCAGTAGATCCCGCAACAACACATATCTACCCTGATCGTCAACCCGGCTTTCTACTAAGGAAAAGGGGACCCCTGCGTGGATCCACACCGCAGCACCTCTAGAAAAGGCAGAGTATGAAGTGGCATAGAATTGACCCCTCCAACGTTTTTGCAGTTTCAGGGATTCGGTGTGTAACAGGTGGGTTTCTTGTAAACATACTATCTGAGCCTTGCGACGGTGCAACTGGGCTACTACTCTGTGGCGTTTTTGAATGGAGCCCATGCCCCGCACATTCCAGGATATAAAAACATATGACCTAGGGACCGTCATCGTGACAGGAGACAACCCCCCCACCCCACCCCCCCACCCCCCAGACCATGTGGCAACCCTGTAAACAAAAACCTTGTTATCCAATACTGGGTCCAACGCCCCAACCACGTCCGACCAAACTGTAAACAGAACATAACTACAGAATCTAAACCAGTGCTATCGCCTAATGGGGGAATAGGTTAAGAACACACTGAGATATCAGTAACGTGTACAAATCGTACAATTTGCTGCTGCGGTGGAACGCTGGAGGACGTGCACATCACAGCATGCGCATCATACATGCGGATGACGAACTGCCATTTTGGATTGGTCAGCTGAAGCGCTTGAGAACATTGGGACACAGGGAGGTGCATGTGAAGAGACATGGTATTCGGAGTGTTGCTGCCAATTACAGCAGTTTGCGGAGACATTCACACCTTCTAACATGTCAATTATCTTTTGATTTCCACTGACTTCTATGCACTTAGTAGAGATCTGCATTACCAGCGGTGATACGCCCACCTGGGGGGGGTGATTTTAATTTATTCATGAGCTTTCACGTTGGTGATGCCCACATCATATGAGGCAAGCAAACTAGCAAAGATAGTGATAGGCACACCAGTAAGTACTGTGGTTTGTTAATGAGGAGTTCTTCATTGGTGATTCACACACCGGATTTTGAATAATTGACATTTGTTTGTAAATAGAGATATTAAAAAGTTAAAGGATATTATTAACATGCTTTGTGTGTTTTAAAACATTGCATGTTAGCATATTGTAGTAAACCAATTACAATAGTATATCTGGGTTAATACTTGTACAACAGTAAATGCTTTTGAATATGTAGGAATTATTAGTAGTCATGTGTACAGCACAAATGTTTACATTAACTCCACCAATACCATTCCTGCCTGAACCTGGTGAACCATGCATGAAGTGGCAAGAGTGGAAGGAGTATTTCACTAACTATATGTCTAACACAAATAATGAAACTTTAACCTTTGAAATGAAAAAGGGATTTTTTTTGCATTCATTAGTTCTAGGGGGTATTAGGCAGTATAACCAAATGCATTAAAAACAGAGATGTGCAGAAGCGACAGATGTATATGAAAATGCATTGGACAATTTAGAGTAGTATTATTCACCTACAATTTGTATAGTAAGTGATGGATATACGTTTCGCAGACGCAGACAATAGATGATTATGTATCCGCGCTAAAACAATTTTCAATACCATGCAGATTTGGTTAGTTACAAGGGTTGCTCAGGGATCAAATCATTATGCATACAAACAACAAAATGGTGCAGGAGAGACTATGGATAAGTAGAGGTGCGACTCTTAAGGAAGTTTTGACATTAGTGAGGAAGGCAGAAATTTCAAAAAGATGTGCCAGGGCAGCATTTGAGGATAATAAAGAAAGCCAATAAGTTTGTGTAGTGAGCAAAAAAGAAATCGAAAATTATTTAAGAAGTATTCTGAAATTAAGAAAATACAGGGGGTAAGGACTTTAAAATTATATATTCCTCAGCAAAGAAAAAAAATAAGGAAGGAAATCAAAGTGCATTGACTTGTTACAGAGGTGGCAGTCATGAGCACTTGGCTAAGAGTAAGAAATGCAGAGCAAGTGACCAGTAGTGTTCTATATGTGGCTTAATGAGACATTTTGCAAGGGCATGTAGACGGAGGGACAAAAGAGAAAAAGCCCAATGTGTGTCTCAGTCTCACGAGTCAACATCTGATGAGGATCAATCTGGGTTGGAAGATTGTATACTGACAGTTAATGATACAGTTTTGGATGTACACACATGTTCTAGGAGTAAACCAAAATATGAGGTGGTTGTGGTAGGTATTCCAGTAATCTTAGTGGCAGATTCGGATTCGCCTTACATGATCATCAATTAGGAAAGATAAGTTTAAAAAGAGACCATTGAAAAAGAGCATTAAAAAATCAGATAAACGATCAGAGAGCTTCACGGGGGAAGCTATACCTATGGTGGGGTATAGATTAGTATACTTTAAGCTTAAGTTTCATTCTGTAAATGGAAAACTGTATATGGCAGAATATGGCCCTTATGTATTGGGGTGGAGGGACCAAAAGAGTTTGGACATTATGTTGAATCCCAATAGCAAGGAGCAAGTGTTATTACTGGATGACTGTGACAATGTGGAGAAAACCGTTTGCAAAGAATTTCCAGAGGTGTTCTCAGGGAAAATTGGAACATTAAAATGCTTCAAAGACAGGACTATGCTTAAAGAGAATGCAGTTCCAGTGAATTATAAAGTGAGGAATGTACCATTAGTGGTCAGAAACAAAATGGAAAAGGAATTACTAAGACTTGAGAAGGCTGGTATTATAGAATGCATTGAATCTTCAGAGTGGATGTCTCCAGTAGTAGTTGCCAGAAAATCTAATGGCAATATCCGACTATGTATTGATCTCAGAGCAGTGAAGAAGCAGATTCAGGTTGACAAATACTCTTTGCCAAGGATAAATGACTTATTGTCGAAAACAAAGAATGAGAAGGGGTTCTCGACGGTGGATCTTGCATCAGCGTACCACCAAGTGCCATTACATAAAAAGAGCATGAAGATTACAGCATTTATAACTCCATATGGGTTTTTTCAGTTTATTAGAATGCCTTTTGGACTGACGTCTGCTGCGTCAGTTTTTCAAAGGTTGATGGGAGAGATCTTGAAAGGAATGGATGGAGTTCTGTATTTTCAGGATGATGTTTTAATAATGGGGAGGAATAGACATGAGCATGATGAACGGTTGATGTGTATTTTGAGGAAGTTGAAGTCCAAAGGTTTGACAACAGAATATGCAAAATGAAAATGTGCAAAAGATTAAGTCACATACTTGAGACATGTCATTGGTGGAAAGAGAATTTCCCCTAAAAAGATTTGGTGGTAGCAATAAAATAAGCCCAAGCACCAGCAAATAAAGAAGAGCTACGCTCATTCTTGGGTCTCACGGAGTATTACTCCAAGTTTGTAAAAACATTTGCGAAAAAAACAAATATACCTTGAGGCAATTAATAAAAACTAGGAAAACATGTGTATGGAATGATCATTGTGAAAATCAATTTAAAAGTATAAAGAATGAGATGTGCACAACGACACCTATTCATGGCTTTAATCCAGCTTTGCGTAGTATGATAACTGTGGATGCGAACAAGAAGGGTTAGGGTGCAGTACTTACACAAAGGGATGTGCATGGCGAAGAATTGGCAATTGGCTTTTCCTCCTGAAGTCTTACTCAAGAGAGAAATTCTTGCTTGTGTATGGAGTATGGAGCATTTTAGGTCATTTGTATGGGGAACGTAATTAGATGTAAGGACGGAACATAAACCGTTGGTTAATTTGTTGACCACGGAAGGTTTCTAGAAGGTATCCGTCCGAACTGCGAGATTTTCTATGAGATTGCAGTATTTCAACTATCAGATAAAGTGTGTACCTGGTGTGCAGATTAAGGTCGTGGATTGTTTGAGTTGCATACCGTTACCCATTAAGGAGCTTCCGTGGAGTGATTGGGATGAGTTTCAGGTTGCGTATGTGGATGATAAAGGCTTGAAATGTATTTGAAAGGAGGCTTATGATAAAGATAATGTTGTGTGCAAGGTGAAACAATGTATTCAGAATGAATGGGGGGAACAGGAAGAAGTGCCCTGAGGTTGAAAACGGGTTCTGGGAAGTCAGAAATGAGCAGGCTGTGGAGTCAGATTTTGTAAAGAGATGGGGAAAAATGGTTTCCCCACAGGGTTTTAAAGGAAGAGTGTTGGATTTGTTTCATGAAAGACATTTTGGAATAGCCAGGATGAAGAGGAGAATGAAATCGTTATACTGATGGCCAGGAATGGATTTGGAAATAGAGAGAACTGTAAGAGATTGTTTGCAGGGTGCAAAATCAAATAAGAGTCTGAAGACAATTATGTCCCATGGAGTGTCGTAAAGTGATTTGGGAAATGTTGGGAATATGCTTTATAGGTCCAGTTCAAAACAAATTTGGGGACGTTAAGTATATCATTGTATTGATAGATTGCTTCAGTGAATGGGTGGAACTTGATATTGTACAGAAGGCTGATGGAAAAACTGTGGTGAGATTTTTAGATGCAGTATTCATGAGAAAGGGTTTACCGAAAAAACTGTTGAGTGATAATGGTCCATAGTGGAAGTCAACAGTGGTTGAGGAGTTTCTTCAAAGGAATGGATTGAAACATGTATTTACCTGGGTTTATCATCCTGCCGGGAATGGTGCAGTGGAGCGATTTAACCATGTGATTAAGGGTAAAATTCAGATTGCTACTTGTAATGGGTAAAAATGGGAAGGAGAAGTCAAGAAAATGCTGTGGACATATCGGATAACACCTTCACTCACAGGTTTTAGTCCTTTAGTGTTGATGGGTGGAAGCGAGCCATATACGAAAGACAGTCTAGGATGGTCGAATAGTGCACGGAAAGTAGAATGGTCACCTAATACTGTAAAGGACAACGTTTTGAAGGCTTAGAGTGTGTATAAGAAATATTTTGATGCCACGAAAGGAACAAAGGAAGAGGGGTTGAAGGTAGGTGAACGGGTGAAAGTCAGAAAGGTGCCTAAAGGTGAGAGTGTGTATTCAGGACCAATGAAAGTGGTTGAATGTTTGGACAATTTTGCAAGGCTCAGTGACATTTGTGTATGGCTTATAAGTCTAATAGCAAGATGCAAGGAAATGGAAGTAATGGAGAAAGGATATGAGGAAGATGAAATGTTGGATCATGGTTGGTTGTGGGGAAAGCAGGTGATGGTGGAGCAGGAGTATGGTGAGTATACATATGAAAGAACTGAAGAGGTTCCACGAGGGGAGTATAGTGTGAGGGTAGAAAGAACTGGAAGGTTGCGTAGGATTATTCGCACATCAGCTAAACTCAAAGACTTTGTATTAGAATGAACAGTACCTTTATAAGTAGCTATACTTATAAATTGTGTATTCGAATAATATTAACTTATTACTGTTGTAAAATTAGATAGCGTACCAGGCATAGTAGTTTCGTCCACTATTATCCAATTTATTGGTCATGTATTTCAACCATGATTTTTTGTATTTTATTTGTTATATTTTATGTTTGATGTAAATATTATTTTGCATGAAAGTTGGAAGGATGTGTGGTGCTGCTGCTGCTTTCATGCAGTGGAATCTAGGTGGTGAGTTTTATGAAGTAGCATAGAGTGTTAGATATGTGAAGGTTCTGTGGGGTGGCGGTTGGTAGTGGACGCTGAGGCGAGGAAGATGCTGCATCCCTCTCTTTCCCTGCTGTGACAGAGTTGAGAATAAAGGAACTTTATACACTATTTTGAGTGTGTATTATCACTACACCACCAGTTACACCTCTCTCTAACACTTCAAACCCACCTCTCTGTGAAGAATGTGCTGCTAACGCTCTATAGCACACTAGAGGAAAGGCATGCGCTAGGGGGCTCCACTCTGCCACATACTGCCTGGGTCACCAATCTGTAAGCACTGCACTGGATACCCCCACTTCTAGCACTGCAATTACATCTCTGTGAAGTACTGCACAGGACCGCCCTCTTCACCACTGCAGAGTCACTTCTCAATGAAGCACTGCACAAAACAGTCACCTCCTCCACTGCAGAGTCACCTGTATGTGAAGCACTGCATGATACAGCCCTCTCCTCTACTGCAGAGTCACCTCTCTATGAATCACTGCACGGGACACCGCTCCTAGGGAGCCGCACGGCCTGTCAAGGTATAAAAAGTAGGATAGCCTTCCGACGAGCCCTGCCCAGACACCTGACTGCCGAACCCCTCTAGGATATCAGCTGCCGACTTTCCCACATGGCTGACAGGAGGAATGCCTTTCGGCAGAACCTGTAAACATCTGAGTTCATGGACAACACCTGAGACCCACAGCTTTTCCAGTTAGCTTTTGTTTTTGTTTTGATCCTCGCTGCTTGGACAACTGCATAGAAATGCATTTTGGAGCTTAAAGGACAAGGAGTGGAAACATCTCTCCCCTACCAGAGGTGTGAGCATCTAAAAAATGTGGCACATGCATGGCTGAGCAAAGGTTTAACCCGCACCTTTGGTGCCAAATTGTTTGCTCAACAGCAGCCCCTGTAGCTGTTGTGTGTCAGTAAAGTTACTGCAGCTTATGTCCTTCCCCTGGTAACTTTCCAGTGAGAGAGAGCTCTGTCAGTGCTTTTAACAGTATGTTCATGTAAAGGCATTATGTGGAGGAGGCCCAGGGGCTGGCGTGGCTCCAGAGCAGGATGTCAGAGACTCAGACTCACGGGTCTCCCCCTCCGACAGGAGCACTGGCTCCCGTGAATCAGAAAATGACCTCTCACACAGGCAGCTGCCCAGTCTTTTGGGGCAGTCTAGCAGATGCCTATTCAGCACGATCTTGCGCATTGCTAAAGGGAAATGCCCGCTTATCTGCACAAGTGAGCAGACTACTCGCTATCCGTGCCTAGTTACATAAATAATGAACGGGAAATGTGTGTTTACAGATTGTGCATGGCGTCCCGCTACGTGGGTCTACAACGTTGAGCAAAAAAAGAAACATTAATAAGGATAGCCTCCTGATACTGCGCATCAAAACTGATAAAGGCTAATATTTGCTTTACGGACGCTGTGTGGAGAATACGTTTAAGTAGACAGAGTTGGTGAACGGCTGTTTTCCCTTTTCAAATTTTAGTCAGTGGGTTTCAGCCTGCCCAGAAGCTTCCCATTTGCTGGCTCCAATGTCACTCTTCTATCCTTTCTCCCCATTTGTCCATGGCATGCATACGTCATGCCTCTTCCTGTGTTTAGCCCTCCCCGAGAACATGGACCAAGTGTTAGGACCTACTTTTTTCTTTGGTTTAACAGCACTCTACACAGTGCTTGTGCTTTTTGCATCTGTTCTTGTAAAGGAACGATTCATCATTGATCATCGACTGCTTGCAGAACAATCACGCGCCGGGTGAAACACAAAGTTCAAACATAAACAAACATGCATTCAAAACAGCATTGCAACTCATCATTATAATCAACAGTATTTCCCTGTGCTTTTCTGTAACCTCCTACCTGCTCTCCCCTGCCCTCACTCTCTGGTATGGTAGACTGTAAACACATCTCCAAACTTGTTTTGATACAATTTTTTTCTCCCCCTCACACACCACCTCTTGGCTTACGCAGTTGATGGCCACGCAACAGATTGCCATCTCCATGAAGCTTGTGCAAGATTACTGGTGAGACACTAAAAAGGTACAAGAGCTGGGTGGGAGCAGCAGCTTCTCTTTTCGTAACATAAAGATGGCGGCGCATCTTCACTTAGCAGGTGTTTCACCCAAAAGTATTATTAAAATGCCATGCAACATGGTATTCTCCCCACACATATATTGTATGGGAAATATAATAATGCAAAATATGGCCTCTATTATCTCGAGCAACGCAAATACAAACCAATGGGAACAACCCAGTGACTTGTTGTACATTGAACATGTGCTCATTTAAACCTAGGCAGCTCTGTGCTAAAAATGTTACTATGTTGTACGTTGTGTGTGTGTATGCACATGGCCATGAACTTTGTGTTCATCTGGTGTTCCGCCTACGGGAATAGAGAAAGGACTACATCCCGGATTAACAACAAGAAGCCTACTAGATGCCAATTTTACTGCCCATCCGCTACTACTGACGTGATTAAGGTACTCTTTGCTCCACCAGACACGTCTCACAAGATCTCGTTTACTGTGCGACCTTGGGCTTCTGCTGTGATTTTAGGGGTTTTAGCTTGTGCCTCATGTGCGTGCACCCTGTATTCCTGCTCAGGTGAGGGCAGAGTTTGCTGTCCCCTGCAATGCTTTCTTCTCACTGCAGTAGCAGTTCAGTTATTTGTGCCCTAGGTAGAACGGTGTCTCTGTTTGCCTCACAAGCTGCTCTCACTATTTTGGCTAGTCTTCTGCACACTCTATCTCTGCTGGGCGCCCAGGGGCTGCATTATGGTTTAGGATCTTATTAACCTGTAGATTACTCACAAATGATGTCGGTCTCCTTTGGAATCAGTACAGCAGCAGTAGATTTGCTATTTATTCTTCCCCCTTCCACTCACCCTGCCTCCATCCATAGCGCTCTCATGCCACTCCACAATACATAATAACACTCCACATAACTACACTCAATAACACACAATCCCACCCCACATAATTCCACTACACTCAATAACACACAATCTCACCCCACAGAATTCCACTACACTCAATACCACATAATTACTATCCACATAAATCCAATGCACAACATGCCATATAATTCAACAACACAACTGCACTCAGCACCACACAATTTCATACCACAGAATTTCACATGAAAAAGTTCAATATAACGCACATAATTCCACTCCATACCACATACATCCACTCCCACTCCACTCTATAACACATAGCTAAAAGACAGTAATATTGACAACAGCAATAGCTCTCGGATTGCTGATACCTATTGGCTTTGCCAATGCTTGTTTGTTTTGCTCGCCTTCAGTTCTCTTGGGTGGTTAGGGCAGCAAAGTTTAACCCTTTCCTCCACAGATACTGAGCTTTTACTTGGTACCAATCTGTAATTCCCACCACTCCAACTTCAAAGACTTCAAGTAATTCTGGCTCCTGGCGTCTCTCATATTGAAGGCTGACCTATGTATTTGGTTTCTAGGCTGTATTTTGGTTGTCTGTGCGCTAATCACAGCCTCTCTGCTTTCATCCCCTGGTTACCCATTCTGCTGTTATTCCCAAGACATTTTATCCTATTGTACACAAGTATATTTAGATTAATAGTACCTTGTCTTATAGGATTATGTAGGTTGTCATTCAGTCCATTACAGTCCAACGGTCGTAGCCACACACCTTTCACCAGTCATGCTCCCAAGGTCTGGGGTCGAATTTCTTACGGAGTTTTCCTTTTCTCTACAAATGCCTTCACATTTTATCTCTATATAGCCACATCAGATTCTGGAATTCATTACAGACCTTATTTCACTGAAGGGGGAAGGAGTGGGCTAGCATTGGAGTTCATGGCCTGAATTTCATTAAAAAGTCCTGACAATTTGGCAAGCTCATATACTTCGTGAATGTCTATATTAACTCATTACAGGCCATTGGTATGTATGAAGAGATGGAGAGAGCCTACAAGAAAGGGCTTTTTTCCTAGACTGGCTAAGTCAGTTATCGTCCCCCATTCCCATCCTTCAGGAAGCCCAAATAACTTGAATCTCTGTGCTTTCTCCCCTTCTGGGTCCAGTTAACAAATACAGGGGGAAGCTGGCAAACAATATCAACGCCTACCACCATTCCGACCTCAGGTATGGCCTCTCCAGAATGATGTTCTGAGATCCCAAGTCCTTTCAAGCCTCCTTTGGCTCACTGTAGCTTACTTTTCTTAGCTCACTTTCAGTTGTTTCATAAAGATCAGTTCAAGGTTATGTTTATCCTGTCATATTTGGCCAAGGACACCTTGGAGTGGACAATTCCATTGATTAATATTAACAGTCCCTGGTTATCTAAAAAGCAGCAGGTGAAGAGAATACCAAACTAAACTAAACAAGATGCCCATACAAGGCTTCTTAATCTCAGACAAGGGTCAAGAGATCTGATTTACTTTATTACCCATTACAATCAATTGACCTCAGAATTATGATGGATGGATGAAGTGGGAGCAGGCACCTTATATAAAGGTTTACATGACGTTTTGAAAGACGTCATCTGACTAGTGGTACACTGACGCACTGAATCTAATGATCTCATTGACCTAGCACTACAAATAGACTCCCAGCAAAAACAACAATGCTTGGAGAAAAGGGGAATAGCTCATAGGATACTGTTGGTTCCAGCAGGAGATTCTCAGTCTACAGAAGAGTTGGAAGATTCTAAAACTACAGAAACACCTTACTTCCCAGGAAAAAGATTAAAAAAAGGTGAGAAAGTCTGTGTCTGTATTGTGAAAAACTGACATTTCCCTCAGAACTGTCCCTGTTGGCTGGGAAACACCAGTCCTCAGTCTTGAAAGGCGAACCCGATTGAGCCGATTTACAACTAATGCTAAGGAACATTATTATTTGCCCGCATAATTGTCCACTGCTTTCGGGCCTCTTTGAATTTTGGCTTATATTTATTCGGGAGCTTCAGGATGTTTTATAGACCAGACCTTTTAAGAAAGAGTACAGATTTCCAAATAGAATAAAAGGAACTTATTAGCTTCAATGATGGGAAAGAATTAACTTCTGGTAAGAAACCATGAATTTATTCACGCTTACATTACATGGACATATATAATCCTTAATTTTGTATTTGATTGATGCCTCTGCTTTTACTATTGTATTAGAAACATCATGCTAATGTCGACATCATGTGAAAATTGATTGGCAACAAAAGATGCTTCAATGTATTCCTTCCTCCTGTACATATAACTGCTTACCACGTGCTCATCTCATGATACAACACAGCTTGATGTGTCTTACGTCACAGTATTCAGAGGAACAATGAAGATTCCTGCTGCTTATCAAGAGTAGCTAGATGTGTTTAGCCAGGAAGGGGCTAATTCATTACCTCCACATCGATTCTATGATTGAGCCATCAATCTGGTCTCTGATGCCAAAATACTGTATAGAAGAATGTATCCTTTAATTCCTAAAGACTCTGGATCAGGTGCTTAAAGAATATCCAAATGACAATCCAAAGAAGAGAGTCATTAGATACTGAACATCCCCTAAAAGGAGCACCTATTTTCTTTGCTCAAAAACCAGGAGGGGAGTTCTGGCCATGTATGGGCAAAATATTATCAGAAATTGGTAACCACTGCCCCTCATTTCAGTATTGTTAGATCAGCTAATAGATGCTGAGATCAATGAAAAGTTGGATCTACAGGGTGCATACAATCTAGTGTGCAATTGGGAAGGTGAAAAATGGAAGACAGCCTTCGACACATGGTATTTCCCCTATGAACATCTAGTAATGCCATTCGGCCTCTGCAATGCCCTGCCGCTTATCAGAACTTTATTAATTACATCTTCAGGGATCTGCTAGAGTCTTTTGTTGTACCTCTATCTGGATGATATTCTAGTCTTCTCCAGGACCAAATAGGAACATCACCAGCATGTTAAATAAGTCTTGCAGAAACTTTTCTGTACTCAAAAGCAGGGATGTGCTTAGGTGAGGTTAATCTTGTCACTTTCTTGTGGTTCTATCTCATTGATCATATCATGGCATACAATTGGCCACTATCACCAACCAGGTTACCCTTGAGAGTAATAATGTGCTTTATAAATGCACATAACATAACAATGTATTCATATATGGTTATAGCTGTACAGAAATGGCCTGTTTCTTAAACTGTCAAGATGATACAGAGACTCCTTGGTTATGGTAACTTTTATTGATAGTTCATTAAAGATTTCTCATCATCATTAGTCTGCCTGCTTAGTTAACCAAGAAATCAGGGGCATATTATCAAGGACGGTGTTAAAATTATAGCCGCTTTAGCAGCAGGAAACTGCCGCTAAAGCGGCGATAATGGGCTTGATAATATGTCGCAGAGAATTCCTATAGAAGCCCATGTTCACACCAGAACATGGGCTTCTATTGGAATTCTCTGCGGTATATTATCAAGCCCATTATCGTCCCATTTAGCGGCAGTTTCCGGCCGCTAAAACGGCGATAATTTTAACGCCGTCCTTGATAATATGCCCCGAAGTTCCTTTTGAGTGGGGTCGAGAACAGGAGAAAACAGTCTCTGAATTAAAGGAAGGTTTCACAAGTGTCTACTAATACTAAGGTGTCCAGATCATTCACTCCCTTTCATTGTGGGAACTGAGACCTCATCTTATGCCATTGGAGCTATTGTAGCATAACGGCATCTGATTACTGCAGCCCTGCATCCTGTGACCTTCTATTCATATAGTTTAAATACTACTGGGTGGAATTAGACTTTATATGATAGAGAGTTGTTGGCAATGAAGGAAGCATTTCAATATTGGTGACATACTCCTAAACATGCAGTGTCCTTTCTGTTCTCTAGTTCTATGAAATGACTTATAAACCTGGAAATCATCACAGCAAACCATACCTTGCCCGACCCACAAACAAGGCAACAACACAACCAACTTAATTAGGGATCACTGACAAAATATCGAGAAGGAGAATATCGACCTACAAAAATATCGAGGAAAAAATATAGAATGCCAAAATATCGAATCCCTATCTCCAAACAGGTAAGTACAAAAATATAGAATCCAAAATATCGTTGTAAAAAATATAGTTAGTCAAAATATCGAATTTTTTAAATGTCTTAAAAGTAATGTAAAATTAATGAAATAATACATATAATTAACTGAAACATACTTAAAAATACTTAAACAACTTTAAAATTAATAAATAATTAATGTAAGTAAACACAAAAAAAAATACATATATATTAACATAATATTAATTAAACATATTCAATATTTTTTGCGTAGGATAGCGGGCGGGTAAAATTTACTATTACCACTCCAGTAAGTGCAATAGTAGGGAAAGCGTTGGATAGCGGGAGGGTAAAAATTACTATTCCCACTCCAGAGAGTGCAACAGTAGGGAAAGCATTGGATAGCGGGAGGGTAAAAATTACTATTCCCACTACAGAGAGTGCAACAGTAGGGAAAGCGTTGGATAGCGTAGGGGTAAAAATTACTATTCCCACTCCAAAGAGTGCAACAGTAGGGAAAGAGTTGGATAGCGTAGGGGTAAAAATTACTATTCCCAGTCCAGAGAGTGCAACAGTAGGGAAAGCGTTGGATAGCGGGAGGCTAAAATTTACTATTCCCACTCCAGTGAGTGCAACAGTAGGGAAAGCGTTGGATAGCGTAGGGGTAAACATTATTATTCCCACTCCAAAGAGTGCAACAGTAGGGAAAGAGTTGGATAGCGTAGGGGTAAAAATTACTATTCCCACTCCAGAGAGTGCAACAGTAGGGAAAGCGTTGGATAGCGTAGGGGTAAGAATCACTATTCCCACTCCAGAGAGTGCAACAGTAGGGAAAGCGTTGGATAGCGAGAGGGCAAAATTTACTATTCCCACTCCAGTGAGTGCAACAGTAGGGAAAACGTCAGATGGCGTAGAGGTAAAAATTACTATTCCCACTCCAAAGAGTGCAACAGTAGGGAAAGCGTTGGATAGCGTAGGGGTAAAAATTACTATTCCCACTCCAGAGAGTGCAACAGTAGGGAAAGCGTTGGATAGCGAGAGGGCAAAATTTACTATTCCCACTCCAGTGAGTGCAACAGTAGGGAAAACGTCAGATGGCGTAGGGGTAAAAATTACTATTCCCACTCCAAAGAGTGCAACAGTAGGGAAAGCGTTGGATAGCGTAGGGGTAAAAATTACTATTCCCACTCCAGAGAGTGCAACAGTAGGGAAAGCGTTGGATAGCGGGAGGGTAAAATGTACTATTCCCACTCCAGTGAGTGCAACTGTAGGGAAAGCGTTGGATAGCATAGGGGAAAAAATTACTATTCCCACTCCAAAGAGTGCAACAGTAGGGAAAGCGTTGGATAGCGTAGGGGTAAAAATTATTATTCCCACTCCAGTGAGTGCAATAGTAGGGAAAGCGTTGGATAGCGTAGGGGTAAAAATTACTATTCCCACTCCAGTGAGTGCAATAGTAGGGAAAATAATAATTTAATATTTTATTAAAAATAAATTAATTATTAATACCCCCCAAAAAAGTATTTCAATTAATTACCAATCACACAATATTTAATAATTAATTAATCATAAATACCAATATTTTTTTAATCAATTACCTATTAATAATTAATTAACAACCAATTGCTTTTCAGTACCAACAATTAATACATACAAATAATACCAATTAATAATTAATTAATAATAAATTAATTATCAATATACAAAAAAAAAATCAATAATTTATTATTTACTATTAAATTACTTCCCATCATATTCCCCTATAAACCCACAACCTGCTACAAATAATAAATTAATACAATTAACATAATTATCAATTAAACAATTAATACAAATTAATTGCCAATTAATACAAATTATTTACCAATTAATAATTAATCACCAACCAATTAATTTTCAATACCAATTAATAATTACCTAATAACAATTAAATTACTTCCCACCCTATTCCCCTATAAACCCACAACCCGCTACAGAAGTAAAACGCAAAATTAAATTAAAAATAATTAATAATTCCTAAAAATTATTATTTAATGTACTATAATTAAATTACTTCCCACCCTAATCCCCTATAAACCCACAACCCGCTATGGAATTAAATTACACAAAAATTAAATAACATAAAATTAATTACTTTAAAAATATTCAAACATACATTCCAAAATTAGTACATACTTTTAACACATATACTAACACTTAAAACACTATAAAAAAATCGATATTTTTAACAACTATATTATGACTGTTGATATTACTTACTTCTATATTATTTAAATCGATATTTCTTAGCTGATTTTCGATATTCTTCACCACTATATTTTGGCATTTCGATATTCTGTCCATTCTATATTAAAAACTCGATATTCTGTCCAGTCGATATTTTGTATTCAATATTATGGCTGTTTACCCTTAATTAGCTGTTCAGTCATTGGAATAAAAGTACGCTCACTCATTCAAGACAGGTTTTAAAGATCAACTTGCTATTCACAATCAGCGAGCAAGAGGAGTGGATAAGGAAGGATCCTTTAAGTAGGAAAAGATTGAATGATCTCTTATGGCATTCAAATCATCTATATATACCTGAAAAGAATAGTCAACCATATTTTATATGCTATTGTTTCCCATAGCAGGACATGCAGATTGTAGAATGACAGCTGAACTTCTTGAACAGCATTTAGTGGAAGAAAGGATTGATCAATCAGTCAATCAATCAATCATAGCATTTGTAAAGCGCACTACTTACCCGTGAGGGTCTCAAGGCGCTGGGAGGTGGGGAATGCTGCTACTTCTCGAAAAGACAGGTCTTGAGGAGTGTTCTGAAGGTCAGTAGGCCTTGTGTCTGCCGAAGGTGGATGGGGAGGGTGTTCCAGGTCTTGGCGGCAAGGTGGGAGAATATCTGCCACTGGAGGTCGCTCTTTGGATGCGGGGGACTGTGGTGAGGGCGAGGTCGGTGTAGCGGAGCTGGCAGGTGGGGGTGTAGATGCAGAGTCGTCTGTTGAAGTACGCTGGTCCGGTGTTGTGGAGTGCCCTGTGTGCGTGTGTGAGGAGACGTGAAGGAATACATAAACCAATGTATCACCTGTGCCAGTGCAAAACACCTCACAGTAAATTCAATTGTGTACAACAATGTTTGTCCACACCCAGTCAACCCTCGACTCGCATATGGACTTAATTATTGAGGTTCCTATTTTCTGAACAATACATCATAATTCTGGCGGTAGTTGATTATCTGACCAAGACTGCTTGTTTTATTCCACTTCATAAAGTACCTAGTTATTTGAATTAACCCAGGTTTTTCTAAAGGAAATTGTTTGACAATGGCCATCATTTCAGAGACAGGATTCCAGTTTGTTTCTTTGGGAAGAATTAACCATTCCATTGACAGCTGGCAATAATACCCTGCTTAATCCAGTAATTCCACCAACGGTTCCCTAAGAAACCAAGTTGTGATTTAATGGGATTTGGGGAGTGTTTTGGGGGAGGTGGCAGGTATCCTGGAGTTCGTGCTCTCTGGGTATGGTGGTCAGTATTGTAGGGATGCGGTCACATTTTTTAGACTCTACAAAACAAACTTGCTATGGTCTGGCTTTCGAGACAGTAGCAGACAGCCCGGTTGCAGCTGGGGAGGCAATAGATAGTGGAGCACAGGGTAACACATATCAGCACTTTCGGAAGAACCCAAACATTGCAGAAAAGCCAGAAAATTCCAGAAAAGCCAGAACATCCTGGAAGTCAGTAACAGCTGGGAGGAATTAAGCCCCAGTCATAGCACTACACTTTGCCTGGCAACAGAAGTTGATGGGTTGTATAAACCAGTTTCATAGCTTCCACCGTTTGCATTCTCTGGACTTTTTTGTTTTGCTCTCCTTAGGTTTCCTCGGGTGGTTGGGGCAGCTCAGGCTAATCATTTTCTCTGGGTACTGAGCTGTGCTTGCTACCATCCTGAATTCCTCTTCCAACTTCAAACAATTCAAGTCAAAATGGTTCCTTGTGGCTCTAATATTGGAGGTAAAGCTTTGCATTTGGTACCCAGGCTGTATTCTGGTTGTCTGGGGACTAGCCATGGCCTCTCCGCTTCCATCTCCTGGTAAGCCATACTATTGTTACTCACATTGTACATCAATATATTTGGATTAAAGGGAACCGTGTCTTACAGGATTGCAAGTGTACCAGTCAGTCCATTGAAGGCCAAGGGTCCTTGCCACACACCGTCTACCAGCCATGCTCCCAATGTCAGTGGGTCAAGAGCCTTACAGAGTCTTTTTCTCTCTACCTCCCTTCCCTCTTTTTCCCCCAGTACAGTCAATTCAGATTATGGCATTCATTGCACACCATATTTGACTGAAAATTGAAGGAGTAGGATTAACTCAAAATACAAAAGAAAAACAACCCCTGTGACAAGATAACCCCTCAAAAAACCACAGAAAAAGAACAGTACATTATTATCTGTTTTTGTTTTATTTATAAAAATATATATATTTATAGATCAATTTCTTTTTTTTGAATAAATCATTTTTTTTGTAAATAAATATTCATACATCACTAACTATAATTCGAACTAGGGTAGACAAAGCAATACAATCAACGAGCAACATATAAAAGGTGACAATGATACAATATAAAGAATAATTACATACAAATATCAATAATACAATTCAAAAACCATATAAACATACATTCGCACCAATAAATACACAATTGCGCCGACGCGCGTTTCGGAGTCTTCCTTCCTCAGGGCGGTATTGGTATTACAAGGGCGGAACAACTTAATATAGTGTACTACAATAAACCAACAAAATTAGGAAAACAACAAACATAAATTAGCTTTATGCCTCGTTAAGAAAAGTTCTGTGGAGAAAGAGATAACGGGGTTATCAATTATCACATATGCGAAAAAATATATATATATTTAGCGAGCACATGGTGCTTCCAAATTGCTAGAATGCATGGAGAGCTAGAGGGTAGAAATAAAGAGATATAGATTTTGAATGGAACAGAAAATAATAAAAGTCCATTGGTGAAAAAGTGATTGAGAACCCATAGTCCATAAAGAAAAAAAGTGAATGTTGAAATTTTTTTTTAAAAAAGAGGAATAATAATTCAGTGGTGAATCATAACTAGTCACCTAAAAGTGCGACCCCTAAAATGACACAAATAAGGAGAACATACTACACACTTGTAGTCTTGATAGGGAAACTCGCATTCCAATAAAGCCAGAATAAAATGAAGAATGCAGCCAGGGATGGGAGTGCCAGATCTAGTTCCTTAGTCAGTAATGAGTCTGGGAGAGCTAGGGAAAATAAGCATAATAAACCTCAAAAATCTTAGGCAGATTGTCACGACTGGAGATACACTTAAATAACCACGGTCTCTAGGTGCTGAGGTGAATAGAAGGATTATACACAACTTACAATGTACGTTGGATAGGTCCTACTGACGGTAGGGGCATAAACTTCCAGGGTCAGGATTCATGCGGAGAATGCCACAACACTCGCACTGTAACTTAAGTCTGCATGAAATCTTATCTGAAAGAAGACGAAATTCTTAATATCTAGCTAGCCCCTTAAGGTAATGGTCGATGGATTTAAAAGACAATTGCATAAAACTTACAGAGTATATGCAGGTATAATCCTAATGGCAGTACGGAAATAAGCTGTATGCGTCCAAATTCATGTGTCACATGTCACAACAGTCTAGTTGTGACTCAGACCAAAAATCGGTCTATATTCAATATAGTCTGTCAAGAAAAACAGAAAAGCAATGCTTAAAAAGTAAAATCCACTAGTATCTTACAATGATTTAGAAGAGCACAAGCAAAGATTCACTCTGAATCCACAGGAGGACAGGCTCACAAAATAAGTAACTGGGCTATTAATACAGCAAGAACTTACTTCACTCAAAAAAGAAATAAATCGCCAAAGTTAGATTCCTCGTCACCCCACCGCTGAATAAGAGAATCACAGATAGGAACGCCGTTTAAATAATGCAGGTAGAGGTCAGGGGTGGAGGTGGGAAAAAAGCCAAACCGGTCCCACCTGAGAACGGTTAAGCAAATCCAAGGATCTCGAGTTAAGAGCCTAATGCAGCGTATAATAGCGGCCGCCATCTTGAAAGGGGGCATGAACGGATGGGAGATTGGTGAAGTTCAAGTAGAACTACAAGAAAAGGTCCGTTCCCCGGCTCGGAACAAAAAATGTCCCTTTGACAAAGATTATTTGAAGTGGATACTGAAGATATAACAGTATCGTTAGACGGATGTTAGACCGCGTCCGAAAGTATCCGATATACAGCCTAATACAACGTGTGGTAGCGGACGCCATCTTGGGAAGGGCGTGGATGGAGAAAGGAACAATTAGAGTAAAGAGTCACATCAATAAAGAGTCCGTGCTCCGACAGGGAACAAAAATATCCTTTTGCACGGATTATTAACAGTGGATCATAGAAATATAACTATATAATTAGATGGATATTAAAAACAGTCAGAGTGAATCGAGTTCCTGGCCGGTGCAATATATTTACTCGGCCGCCATCTTGAAATGGTGCAACTAAGAAAGCAATCAATACAAATAATTAGGAACCCACACTGAAAACAAAGTTCAAGAATAGAACACAGGTATCATTTTACAGTGATATATTTAGAATAGATACTAGGAATCATACAGTCTAATTATATGGATGCCCCTGATAAGAGATTGTAGAGGTATAGAGGAATTCAAGGTAACAGAAAACTGTATATCCACCTGAAATTCACGAAGCTATAATGCACATCAGGATATCAATAGATGGCATTTTCCCAGGGGAGGGATTCATTGAGTCCATTGTCAAAGGTCTGAAGAGTAAATATCCAGAAAACTTCTCTCTTCTTCCTGAGTGCTTCAGTATTGCGATCTTTAGGTGTTTTTATACGTTCCAGGATTAACCATTTAAGGTCTTTAGTCGAGTGCTGTTTCTCAATCCAATGTTTGACTAAAGGAGCTCCTGCACGTTTATTGTTGATGGACGATTTATGTTCGCAAAAGCGGACACGCATCTCTCTGCTCGTCTCACCCACATAGCCTTTGCCGCAAGGGCACAAGATTAAGTAGATCACATTCATAGTCCTGCAGTTCGACATTTCTGTAAAAGAGAAAGTCTTTTTACCCCATTCAAGAGTCGGAGTAGTTTTAACAAAAGCACAAGCCTGGCATCCGCCACACTTATACGAGCCAAAAATAGGTGAAGCACCCGTAATAGAGCGTTGGATCAAAGAATTTTCAGTAGGCAAAATTGATTTCACCAATACGTTTCGCAAATTTTTGTTCCTGCGAAAGGCAAAGATGGGTTTAGGTAGATCTTTCTGTTGGTTGCCAGAATTCAAGATATGCCATGAAGAATTGATCGCTTGGCGGAGTTTATTGTTAAAGTTGGAGTGCTTAGTAACACAGACCAGTTTTTCCTGAGTATTTCTACTTCTGGGGATCAGTAAAGAGTCTCGATTGTAATATTTGGCCCTTTTGTACGCATCCTTAATTATTCTATTGGGGTATCCCCTATTCCTTAGCTTGTTTTTAAGGGTCTCTGCATGTTCTTCAAAGGATTGTATACACGTACAGTTCCTGCGAAGGCGCAGGAACTGGCTGAAGGGGATACTATCCTTCTGGCTACGAGGGTGGTAGCTATGGTATTGAAGGAGGGTGTTACGGGCCGTAGGTTTAGTATATAAAGATACCTGAATCTGATCTTCAATAGCCTCTATCCAAATATCAAGGAACTCAATTTTTTCTTTGCTCGTTTTAGAAATGAATTTCAAATGTGGATCGCAAAGATTGATCCAAAGAATAAATTCGGAGAGTTGCTCCTCCGGTCCCTTCCAAATAAAAAAGATGTCGTCAATAAACCTATAGTAGTGGGTGATATTCTCCGAGAAGGGTGCTACCTCATTGTATATAAACCTCTTCTCAAAAACCCCCATGTACAGGTTGGCCACATTAGGGGCACAAGCGGCTCCCATACTGATGCCCAGTGTCTGTTTGTATATAACTTGATCAAATTCGAAGTAGTTCTCATTTAAAACAATAGCCAGACACTCAAGAATGAAAAGGTTGTCCAAGTTATTAGTACAGTCATTTAGGACACTTCTAACAGCCTCCAAAGCTCCGGTGAGGGGTATATTAGAATATAGAGCCTCTATGTCCATTGAGACCAGAATGTCCATGGCAGGATTAAACTCAATGCCCTCTACCTTAGTAATAAGGTCTCCAGTGTCCCTAATAAATGCGGGTAAGTTGCTGACTGGGGGGCCAGGAACACATCCACAAATTTAGAGAGTGGTTCCGTAAGTGAACCAATAGTGGAGACTATGGGTCTGAACTGGGGCCTATCCAGGCTTTTGTGTATTTTGGGGAGGCCATAGAGAATGGGGATCTGGTAGTGTTCTCTATTAAGGTATTTGAATTCTTGTGTACAGATACTCCCGGTGTCTAAAGCTCTTCTGGTGATGTCAAGGATATTCTTCTTAATTCTCTGATCAGGATAATTCATCACCCTGGTATAGTTCACAGGGTCACTAAGCATTTTGTTGATTTCAGCTTTATATTGGTCACAATCCATAATGACGATACCACCGCCCTTGTCACTAGGTTTAATCGTGATTTCCTTATTTTTAGCAAGAGTTTTCATGGCTTGGTATTCGTCATAGGTCAGGTTATAGGGAGGTTTGGGTACAAATCGCATCATTTGTTTGATTTTCCTGTTAACAACTTTTTCGAAAATCCCTACCTCAGGGCCAACCTCATCCAGACTGGGGGTGAAAATGGACTTAGGTTTCAGTCCCGATTTATTCTCAATTTCCCGTGTATCGTGATTTTCAAAAAATCTATTAAGGCGAACCTTTCGGAAAAAAGATTGCAAGTCTTGATTTAGTTCAAACTGATTAAGACCAGTACTGGGTACAAATGAAAGGCCTCTCACAAGGAGATCCTCAACATGGATATCAAGTCTGGTCCTTGAGAGGTTGAAGATAGGGATAAGTTCAGTTTGGGGTGAGGGATCTATTCTCTCCAATATTGATTGCGTCTGGTTTGGAGGAATTGTGGGGGGTTGTTTTCTGTATGTTGGTATCGCCCCCTCTCCTGTGTTCTGTATCTCCCTCTCATGTTCCCCCGCCGGTTGCCTAAAAAACGGGGGTTTCTTCTCTGTCCCTCAAAGGCACCTCTTCTATTGCCATAGTTATCAAAAGACCCATGACTATCCTCCCCTTCAGATCCTGACGTGTCTGAGAATGTTATAATTCTCTTGCTGGATTAACATCAGAGTCCATGGCCTCAATTCCACTAAATTCCTGACATAAATGCTTTCACAACATGCAGTCCTTTAATCATCAATGCTGGTCTTTGGCCTTCAGATGCAGCAGACGTTTTGGGTTGGTTATGGGCACCCAGGTGTAGGGTAGATCCTCTCCTTGAATGATCTTGCATGTAGATCCAGAAAGCCTGGCCTTTCTTTTGCAATTCAGAGTCAGGGAACTCCTGTTTTCTGTAGGAAGTCAGATCAGTCTTCTCAACATGGCACAGCAATAGAACATCTTCTGATTTCCTTGCTTTTTCCTTTGCCTTGAGGAGAATAGCAGAACAAGTTGTCCTCATCAGACATTCTTCTAAACTGGTGCTGTGGAGATTCTTTCAATTTCAAGAAAAACATAATGTATTTGCTCAAGGGGACCCCTCGGGGGATCATATATATTTTGAACTGTGGACCCTGGAGAGAAGCCAAGGTCAATCTTGTTAGTATGAAAAGTTTAAAAAACACACATAATCCAAACAACCAAAATGGAGAGCATTTTTGCAGGACTTCCACAAACCAGGGAAGGGCAGGTACCAACTGGTCAAGAGAATGTTTATTGCAAGGAAGGCAGTCCAAATTTCATAACTGATGTTGTTGCAATTTCCTCCTAGTCCTTGGTAGAGG
Source organism: Triturus cristatus (assembly GCF_964204655.1). Lineage (NCBI taxonomy): Eukaryota > Metazoa > Chordata > Amphibia > Caudata > Salamandridae > Triturus > Triturus cristatus. The sequence goes on from NC_140593.1 coordinate 673,517,384, forward strand.
ACAAACAAAGAAGACTGCATATGGCTCAGAATGTGGATTGGGCCAAAAGCTCAATATAGACTTCCAAACAGTGTAAGCTCATTGCTCGGTGCCTCTAGAGCAAAGCTATCCAAAGTCCTAGGAGATCTTAGCCTCAGGAGCAGTGGGCAGCCAAGCAGGAAATCAAATGTGGATTCTCTACATCATTCTAAACATCTATATGAACTGCAAGAGAAAGCTTTGTAATGAAGATCACACCATGGAGGGAGGAATCTCCATGTTAAGTTGCAATAACTGTGTCTTTGAGGAGGACATTGTCCACATTTTACATTTAAACCAGTTCAGTTCAAACAAACACATATGCAACACATGCATTCCATATATCCGTACTCCCCATTCACATAAAAAGGAAGTGAAGGACCTCAGTTAAAAAAAGAAAAAGATTTTACACACAGAGAGATGATAGACTACTATCCCAGGCATACAGGCAAAAGGGTCTATGCACCTCACTAAAATCTTTGCTGCCCCCAACTGTTACTCTTTACATAGTCATTTGAGAGATAGCAGCCAGCCTCTATTCTGGCTGAGAGAGCCCTTTGGGGTCATGTACACCTCATGAATTAGAGGGGTTTGTGCTCTACAGATGAACAAAACAAAATTCAGGAATTATCCCAGAAAGTATAACAAAGGCGTATGGGGACAGAGCTATCCATATAATGTGGGGATTTTTTGTCTCTACTGACTCCAAGCAAACAGACATGTGGCGTGACCATGGGTAGTGTTTTCACCTGAGCTAGAATTTCAGCATCATGAGACGTGTCTACCAATGCCAAGCAATAAGTCTAGTCTAGTGGGAAGATAGTGATAATCAACTGTATATGTATTTATGAGGTCCAACAAAATGAACAATGTACAATGACAGCTCATAGTTGTTTAAATGGTCAAGCAAAATGAACGATGGAGAGTGTCAGCTCAGAGTTGTAAACCACACTAACTGTAGATAGCAGATTTCTTCATCAGTGAAAATTTCAGAAGCTATTTATGAAGGTATTCTGTGTTGCCAATCTAAGCTGGGGGATGTGGCTGTATGTTGTAAAGCAGTGGTTCCCAAACTTTTGACTCCTGAGGACCCCCATTGACTCACCACTGGAAGCCGGGGACCCCCAGCAATTTGTATGATTTAAATTTCAAACATTAAAAGAGTAATTCGAAAAAAATAAACACACATGTGCACACAAAACAAACACTCGATTTACTAAGGATTTTAGTATTTTATATTGAAAGAGTTTGCAAAAAACAGACAAATTTAATGGGAAGGTTGGTGCTGCATCTCAGTGATTAACTTTTAAATGGTTAGTTTTATTTCGCAGTACAAGGCTCCTGCTCCTGCCAGAGCCGGAGTGGAAACCCAAAGCAGCCCTGGCAAATGGTTTCAGACCAGTCCCCATACAGTGCACACCAAGTGCAGTGAGTGAGCTTGATCACTACAAAGGGGGCTTTGGGAGGCTCTCCCCTCAAGAAAATTTAGGATACAGTGGTGCATTCTACACCACATTTATCATTATCTATTGACTTGTATTCGTTTTTAAAGAATAGTAAATTATGACCTTACTATGGACCAGAATACTACAATCTTTGTTGGGGTTCTTCAATGATTCCCTTATTATACCCCTTCAACAGTGCCTCTCATTTCTCCATAGCCCTTCTGTCACATGCATTTCATTTGTTTTATAGCATCTCTCATACCATTGTAAGATGTCAGACCACATTACATCACACACATATAGAGACAATGAATCATACGTGTAAATCAGTGCAGAGAAAATGTTACAAAAGGCAAAGGGGACTACAAGGTGTAGGATTTAGATGTCATTGATACTGGTAGGCATATTTAAAGAGTGCTTGGTCTGGAAAAGCACAAACGAAGGATTCAGAACATAACACAATGGTTAGCATTGACTTTAACAATAAAAATCTATTTCCACCCAAATAAACCCCTTTAGCAGCATCAGGATAATGAAGGACTGGGAAAAACATAAGTTACTAACTTGTACCATGCAGTGTGTAAGCAGCTCTTTGGTAACAGTTTATAGGTTACTGTGCTAGATTATGATTGTCTCTTATGAGCTGCAGAGTAACACAAGAATATATGTGACAAAAGCAGTAACCCACTGACCTATGCACATAAGATACTGTTTTTTAAAATGCATGGTACTCGTTTTTTGCAGCAGGAATATTAACCCTATGTGCTACATTAGATCAGTCGAACCTGCCACTGGAAAAAACTCTCATCTCTCTCCAGCAGGTAAATTAATCACTGGTGTCATCTTGACACTTTTATTGTTGCTCAAAAACTGCTAATTTTACAAGGAACTTTGCAGTGCTTTTAAAACTGCTGCCTGAGGACCCCCTGGGAATGTGTCGTGGACCCCTGGGGGTCCACGGACCCTAGTTTGGGAAACACTGACCTAAGGCATCCTTAAGGAGATGAAGCTTCTTCACAACTTTAACGGTTTCTTTATACAGATGAACAATTTGCTGTCACCAAAGTCACTATAGTTAATAATATACATAATAATTTATTTGTGAGTTTCTCCCCTATTAACCCCTTCCATGCTGCGCAAATTCCGCCGCTGTGCTGACGGAATCTTGCGCGGGCGTGGTCATGACGGAACGGTTCCGTCATGAGCACAGCTCAACCGTGGCTCATGACGGAACCGTTCCGTCATGAGCACCGAAGAGGTTAAAAGGAATGTGCCCAGATCAGGCAATAAAATACATTAATTAGCTAAGTAGTTTCTTGCTATCGCAAGGAAACAACAGGATAGAGTGGCAGCTGCTTTCAATAACTAGGGACTGCTCAGCCTACTATTTATATCTCATGTTCAAAATCATAATTTAGCAAATTTTTGCCATTTGTCTGAAGAACAGAGCAGTAAAATGACATGTTAACAGGGTGCTAGCATATCTCTGTCCATGCACATCCTTGACTAGGCTGCTGGAATTAGGGATTTGGGAACTGGAAAGTTAGATAGGCAAGGAGTTCAGAGAAATAATGAGAAATTACTTGAAAGAGCAAATTCATTAAGGAAAACAGGCTGTGTTTAAAAAAGAAATGATGCCTTACTTGAAAAGAAATCACAGACATGGTGGTCTGCTGACCCCGGCAGACCACCATCTGTGTGATGGCAGCGAATTGTAGCGAGTCACAAATTGTGACCTACCTTAATAATATTCATGAGGTGGGTCTATTTGCGACCCACTATGAATTGATATTTAGGAAATAGTGGCTAAATAACTCTTTTTTACATTAGTAATAGTGATTTCCAAATAGCGATTTGGTAATCGCTATTACTATTGTTTGTACATCTAACCGTTAAGGAGTTAGGTTGCAAAAAGGGGATGGTAGCCTGCTGAGGTCAGCAGACCACCATGTCTGTGACTGCTTTTTAATAAAGCATTTTTTTCAAAATGCAGACTGTTTTCTTTAAAGAAAAATTGCATGCTTTGAAAAAGAAAGAAATGAAACTTCAAAGTTTCATTTTTAGGTCGGAGTCTACCAGACAGCGCAGCTATCTGGTTTGCTTATGACTTCTTGTGGGCATTCGGAAAGCTGGGAATTCATTTCACCCATTGCTTACTATTGGCTTTGAGGTTTTTTTACTCACATTTTCTTGATTTCTATTTGCTGGCTTTATTTGTTTTAGGCTGTCCAGCTTGAGTTAGTCCCTCGCTACTGTGTTCTTCCGAGTGCTCGTTTTCTGTAAACAGGCCATTAAATCTTGTTCTCATCTTGTCACATTTGCTGTGCCTTAAAAGACAGAAGTAAAATGTAACGCTGTGTCTTCTGAGGGAGCTTGGTGTTTACTGTTCTGTCTCTGACTTTAAATAGAGAATTTATGTGACAATCTTGCTGAGTAGCCATGTAAGATGAGAGAATGTAGGATGTTATAATTTTCTAGCACACAACAAAAATTAATTGTGCTGAAATTTCAAATTATATCAGAATTACGAAAAAGTGCAAATGATGCACATTTTTTTTTAAATTCTGAAGTGTGGTGGAAACAAATATTTGAATACGGCCAAAAGGTGACAACATTTCCTCACATTATCCTTTGTGCGCTGTAAAACTGTATGTATGTGCAAACGTAATGGTAATTTCAATTGAAAATGTGTTGTTTATCATTGCAGTGTGTTACCACACTATGCATGTTCCACGCTACCCCAAACCACTTTACAGCACTCCACTCTACAACACTCTACTCCAGTTATGCTCTTCCACTCTATGCCACTCTTCTCTACACCTGTAGACTCTAAGATACTCTACAATATGGCACTCAACACCATGTCACTCACTCCACGACACACTCTGCTGTACTTCACTTCACTCTATGCCCCTCCATTCTACGCAACAAAACTCCACACCACTTACTCCACTTCACTCCAGTCTACCCCACTCCACTCTACCCCCAATCTATCCCACTCCACTCCACCCCAATTCACTAAAGTTTACCAAAATCTACTCCATTCCACTTCACTATAATCTACCCCTCTCCACTCCACTCAATCTACCCCACTCCACTCAAATCTACCCCAATCAATCTATCCCAATCTACCACGCTCCACTTCAATCTACCTATTCTACTTCTTTCCAATCTAAATCAATCTACCCAAATCCACTCGATAACACCTCACTCCTACCCCACTCCATTCCGCCCCATCTACCTCATCCCATCAATATCTACCCTGCCCTCACCCCAATCTACCGCATCCCATTCCAATCTACCCCCTCAACTTTGTTCAACCCCCAATCTATAACACTCCTCTCTACCCCAATCTACCCCACTTCCCTCCAACTCAAATCTAGCCTACTGGAATCTACCCCAACACACTTCACTACAATTCAATCTACCCCACTCCACTCCAATCTAGCCCACTGAAATCTACCCTACTCCACTACAATCTACCCCACTGCAATCTACCCCACACCACTCCAATCTATCCCACTCCACCCCAATCTACCACACTCCACTCAAATCTACCCCGTTTTGCTCCAAACTATCCCAATTCACTCCACTCTACCCCACCTCACTCCAATTTACCCCACTCCACTCGTCTACCCCAATCCAATCCAACCCACTCTGCCCTATTCAACTCCACTCCACCCCACTCCACTCTACCGCACCCCACTCTACCCCACTCCACTTCAATATACTCCACTCCACCCCAATCTACTCTGTTCAGTTGACCCCACTCCATTCCAATTTACCCTACTGCAATCTCCACTCCATTCCAATCTACACCACTGCACTCTACTCTACCCCACTCCAATCTACCACAACCTACCCCACTCCACTTCAATCTACCCCAGTTCACTCTGCCGTAATCTACCCCACTCCAATCTACCCAACCTACTCTACCCCAATCTACCCCACTCAAATCTACCCCACTCCACTCCAATCAACCCCACTTCAATCCACCCAATCTTTCCCACTCCACTCTACCCCAATCTATCTCACTCCAACCTACCCCACTTCCCTCAAATCTACCCCAATCCACTCCACCCTACTCCATATCTACCTCTCCTTACTCCACCCCAATCTACCCAACCCTAATCTACCTCAGTCAAATCTATCCCAATCTACTGCACTCTAATCTACTCCGCTCCAATCTACCCCACTCTACTCCAGCCAACCCCACTCCACCCCACCATATCCAAATCTACTTGACCCCACTCCACTCTACCCCACTCCACCTTAATCTCCCCCACACTACCCTATTCTACCCCACTCCACTCGTATCTACCCCAATCCATCCCACTCTTCCCCAATCTACTCCACTCCAATCTCCACTTCAATATAGCCACACCAACCCCACTTCAATCTAACCAACTCCACTCCAATCTTTCCAACTCCACTCCAATCTACCCCACTCCACTCTACTCCAATCTACCCCACTCCAATCCACCACAAGCTACCTCACTCCACTTCTGTCCTGTTAACCCCACACTACCTCACTCCAATCTATCCCACTGCAATCTACCCTAATCTACCCAACTCCACTCCAACCTACCCAAGTATACCTCACTCCACTCCAATCTACCCCACTCTACGCCAATCTACCTCACCGCATTCCACGCAACCCCTCTCTACTCAAACCTCCACTTCAATCCATCCAACTCCATTCCACTCTACTCCACTCCACTCTATCCCAAAGTTCCCCACTCCAATCTACCACAATCTACCCCACTCCAATCTACCACAATCTACCCCACTCCAATCCACAAAATCTACCCCACTCCACTCCAATATACCCCACTCCAATCCACCCTGTCTACCCTATTCCACTTCACCCCACTCCAATCTGCCCCACACCACTCTACCCTACTGCACATCCCTTCAATCTATCCCACTCCAATCTACCCTACTCCACTCAAATCTACCCCACTCCACTTGAATCTACCTCATTCCATTCCAATCTAAACCACTCCACCCCAATCCACCACACTCCAATCCACCCCTCCCCAATCTACTCCACTCCAATCTACTCCACTCTAATCCAGTCTACCCATCCCAATCTACCCCACACTACCCTACTCCAATCTTCCCAGTCTGCCCCACACAACTCTATCCCACTACACTCTATCCCATTCTACACCAATCTACCTCACGCCACTCCAATCTACCACACTCCAATCTATCCCTCTCAAAACTATCCCACTCCAATCTACCCAAGTCTACCCCACTCCAGTTCAATCTACCCCACTCCACTCCAGTCTACCCCACTCCATTCCAATCTACCTTACTTTAACCCACCCAGTCTACTCCACTCCAATCTACCTCACTCCACTCTAATCTATCTCACTGCGCCCTAATCGCCCCACTCCATGCTCCCCACTCCACTGCAATCCACCCCACTCCACTGCAATCCACCCCACTCCACTCTACCCCATTATACCACACTCCACTCTAACCCAGTATACCCTACTCCAGTTCACTCCAATCTACCCCATTCCACCACAATCTACCACACTCCACTCCAGTCTACCCCTATCTACTCCACTGCATAGTACCTTAATCCACTCTACTCCAATCTACCCCAGTCGACCCCACTCCACTCCAAGCTACCCCAATGTACCCCACTTTACCCCAATCCACTCCAATCTACCCCACTCCAGTCTACCCCAATCTAACCAATGTCAACCTACCCCGCTTCAATCTACCACACCAATCTACCTCACTTCAGTCTACCCCACTCCACCCCACTCCATTTCGATCTACCCTGCTCAACACCCCTCCAATCTACTCCACTCAAATCTATCCCACTCAACGCCACTACTATCTACTCCACTCCAGTCTACCTCACTCTACTCCACTACACTCTACTCCACTCCCCTCTAGCCCAATCTACCCCACATCACTTCATTCCAGTACATCCCACTCCACTCTCCCACTCCAATCTATCCCAATCTACTTCACTCCAGTGTAACCTACTCCACTCCAATCTACCCCATTCCATTCCAATCTGCTCTAATCTAACCCACCCAATCTACCCCATTCCAATCTGCCCCCTCCACTCCAGTCTACCCCATTCCACCCTAATCTGCCCCACTCCACTCCAAGCTACCCTACTCCAGTCCAATCTACCCCACTCCAGTCTACACCACTCCATTCCAATCTACCCTTCTCTAACCCTTCCAATCTGCCCCACTCCAATCTACCGCACTCCACTCCAATCTACCACACTGTACCCTAATCTACCCCACTCCACACAACTGCACTCCGATCTACCCCATTCAACTCCAGTCTACCCCACTCAGCTCCACTCCAATCTACCCCACTCTACTCTACTATGATCTACCCCACTTCAGTCTACCTCACTGTACCCCAATCTACCTCACTACAATCTACCCCATTCTACCCCACTCTACTCTACCCAAATCTACCACACTCCACTCTACTGCAATCTAACCCATTCCACTCTACCCCAATTTACTCAATCAAATCTATCCCAATGTACCCTCCCACCCCACTCCACACCACTACCTTTTAGCCATATGAAACAGCAGCCATCCTGGTGTACAACATGGCTAAAACACAATGCCAAAGCCAATAACTCTTGCATAGGCAAGACCTATTGGCTTTGCCAATTCTTGTTTAAGAGTAGGCAGTGGTCAGTGAGATCACTGACTGCTAATAAAAAATATTTTTTCAACATTCTCAAAGGGGAAGGGGTCCCCAGGGGACTCCTTTACATTTGCGGATGAGTTACCATCACCTTTAAAATGATGGTAAAGTATTACTGTGTTGCAACCAGAGTTTGGTCTCAAAACAGTAATACATACCATACCGATTCGGTATTTGGAAGGGATGCCCAAAACACGCCCTTTCTAAATACCGAATTGCAAATGAAAATTGGGATTCCGTAACAAGTACCGAATCACATTTTGCATTTTGTACTTTAAAAAAAACATTTTTCCGGTTCCAAACGGCCCGGCTGAAAAAAATGTTTTGTTCACTTGGCCCCTAATGAAGTGCAGATTTCCAATATGACAACTGTCTATGAAAGAAATTATTTTCACGTCAAAAATAAATGCTAGATAGAAGCAGTAATTGTTATTGTGCATTACAATGAAAATACTCCTTGATTCTTTTAGTGATTGATTGTTTAATGTTTTTAACTTTGAGACAGTTTTATCTTCGACCAGTATTTTTAAAGCATGGTTAATTTACTTCAACCCAAGCCACAGAACTACTGGTATAAATGAAACACCCCTCACAGGTGATGATGAGCCGCGATAAACAAATCCAGTTTAGATTAGATTAGAAATTGCCTTTGCATTAGGAAAATGTAATGAAAAAGAATACCGTGTTTAATTTTTAAATGTGTACTTGGGATTTTAGAAGTTCATAAATAGCATGTAACTTGTTTTGGGGCCTTGGCCGGTACAAACAAATACATATCTTAATCGAACTGGAATCCCCCTTTCTGCCTTGCTTCCACTGCAACCCTTGTGAGCAGTTTCCATAACCTGTTGTCTCATTGCTCTAGGGATGAGCAGCAGAGTTTCTGTGAGTTACACACAGTTCCTGTAGACCTTCATCGTCCCTCACCACTATTCAGACATTGCTTGGAGAGTGGCTTCAACTTTATCCAGTTGGACTACAGCCATTACATATATTTCTGCAATAAAGGGAATGGTGTCCCTCCCAGTTAGCTAAGGGAAAGCGAGAATGATGCTAAGTCAATAGACTTGTAATCACAAACCCCACCTCTTGATACAAGAGGTCCTGTTGCCTTTGTATTGATTGCCAAGAATGAACCCAAGGGTTCGATGATCAGGCGCCACAGCAAACGCCCTCCATAACGTAAACAAATGTAAGTGTTCATGAGCCCGTACATCTACCAGACATTTATTTTCTGCTTGAAAAGACTTGTTTTTGGACTGATCAGACTGTGGCTGGAGTTTCAGTATAGGGATCCCACTGAGCCAGGATAATCCCAAGATCGGTAGGACTGGCATCATCGTTTTTTATACTCGGCAGCGTGGGGTCAAAGTAGGCCTTGTCATCAGCTTTAGCAAGGGGGATCTGGTCATTTCATAAGTGGCTTGGCACCGGCCTGTAGGGTTGACCTTCCCTAATGAGGATAGGCAGCTTGCACTTATTGAGGCCCTGAATGTATCCGGTGCAATAGCTGGCCATACTTACAGTGGTCTGAGAGCTGACACATTATAAGTAGAAGGCTCTTAGGTAAGGGCTTCAGCCTTATTGGTGCCAGAGTGCATGCCATTTTTAGAGAAAATGTGTCCATAAAACTTGAGATGATGTGTGCAGAACTCACATTTATCCTTGTTCAGTGTAGGTTTCATCTTACGAGGGCACTAAACACATCGACAAGGGTGTAGCAAGGCTCTTCTTTGGTCTTCCCAAAAACAAGAATATTGTATTTAGGTCAGGCAATATGGGATGCCCTGATGATTTTGCTAGGTTCTTCCTCGAAAACCTCCACTGAAGAAGACACATCAAAACTGAAAACATTTGTACCTAAACAGGCCAGTGTGCGTGGTAAATGTGGTAACATGACAGGAAGACTGCTTCATGTGATGGTAGCTCTTTGTAGAGGTCAATAGATGTTCTGAATGTGGGGGGCGAGGTGTCTTTCATATACTATGGGCTAATAAGGGAGGCACCTCCCTACTCTGGATCTGTCCACCAGACTAACTCATAGGCATAGCAACACTAGGTGAGACCCAGGGTCAGATTGGTAAGGAGGGCACTTGGGCAATTGCCGAGGGGCCGGTATCGAAGTTCTAGCTGTGGGCTACTTTTTTGGCAGCCTGGGGGCCCGATTTGGGCTGTGTCTGGTGTGTTCAGATGTCGCCAACAGCCCAGTGGGGTCCTGAGTGGCCTTTCTGGAGGTAGATGGGCGTCCATTACCTCCCTTTTATCAACGGGCAGAGGTGTCGCTCCCTTTCTCTCGCAGGGCCGGACAATTATTGTGTGCATACTGAGCGGGGGCAGGGGGCCTGAGCTGAAGTGACCTCACTACTTTTCAGGTGTTTATAAAAGTTCGCTGAAGCAGTGTTTTGCGGAAAGGCAATATGCAAATGTGGGCCACTTTTTTTAGTGTGCCCGGGCCGATTTTTATTCCCAATTCAACCTTGTTGAGACCCATAGACTCGCGGCTCCTACTTGCTTTCAGGACTTTAATGGAATGTCCTTGAAGTGCTTGGTCACAGACTTCACAGATTCATCAATGCGCATGCAAATCTTTTGGTACTTCCATTTTGCTATTCCTATGAAAACATCCGGAATAAGTTACTTAACTTCCTTTCCTTCTGATGACGTCACTTGGGCAATCTGGTGACAGACAACCTGCAGTGTATCCATTTGAATGGTAGATCTGAAGCTTAAAAGACATGCCTTGTCAGTTGTCACTTCTATGACATACACATCGATTGCGGCACAATGAATTTCATCTGTAGAACTCGTTTAAAGCAACCATTGCTGAGCAGTAATGCATTTCATCCATAAGCAAAGACTCATGTTTTCGTGGAATGCAATTCTTTGATCCTTCGTAGCAGTACATTCTGCCTTTTAAAAAAATAATTATGTTTATTAAAGGAGTTTGTACAAGAACATCCATAGCGATTTTTTAAATGAATTCTAAACAATTGTGGAAGCATCTACATACCATATATTCAAGGAAAAAATCTTTCATCTGGATAAACTTTCAAAATAAGGGGTAAGTACCTGGTATGTGGAGAACAAACGTATAGAAATGCAACATTTGTACAAACAATTTCTCAGCATCGTCAAAGAAATCTAGTCTATTTCAGATTGCAAAAGTTACTCTCTCTAGGGTGGCTAGCTTCTGGTAAGCATTCATCTATATGCACCCAGTTCTTGCTTTTCCATTACTTCTAAATTATTATTTTGACTGTCATCACAGCCTTTTGACTCCATTCTGTATCAATGATTGTATTAAGGGAGTCGCCTGTTTCCACCGAAATCTATATTTTTACAACGTCAATGTCAAGGACTAACTCTGTGAATGTATCTTTATCTGACAGAAAGAGCCTATCCCTTCCTTCATGAATGATTTGATGAATTCAGTCGAGAGAGACCTTTCTGATGAGTTGTTGCTGAAGTTAACTTTTCTTGCTTTGTGTTTCAATCGAACTGTGTACCTGGACTGTCCAGTTTTCACCAACCCAAAGCAATGCCTCACTCTATCTTTGTCAGCATGCTCGTTTGTCTTCTGGAGTGGCCAACTTTGCCACTTTTTAGAATCAATCTTTTTTATTAAGTGATACACCTGCAAAGTACACAGCTCGACTGCCTACATCCATGGGCCGGCAGAGCGAAACAAAATATGTCATACACAGCACCCAGGTCTACAGCCCGGAGGGCGACCCCGCAAAAAGGATGAAACACAGGTCAGGCCTGCCAGGCATGCGTTCGCAAGTGGCACTTGCTATCCATCATTGGGCACATGTCAGCATGTGCGAGGCTGTAACCACAGGATGTATAAAAACTACAGAGAGTTCTTTCGGGTGATACAATTCTTACACAAGAATTGTGAAAGATATTGAACATTTTAACATCAGTAGAGAAGGGTCACTAAATGATCCCTTTGGACAAGGGGAGTTTCTTAATGTTAAAGACTTATCGTTTTCATCCCACACCACATAATGAGAACACATGCAATTAATCTAAAACAGAAAAAAACACAAGACACGACCCAAAAGTCAATTTCTAGTTTGGTACGTTCATTATCATAAATCAAACATTACAGACAGTAGAACAATTTTCTTTACTTTTTTTTAATGTGCTGCCTGTAACATACACATCACATACAAAAAATTCAAAAGACATATACATGGCAAGAATGCAATAATCCCAGTGTCCATACATACAAAAACATGAAACCATGAAAACATATACTGCCAGATGTCCAAAATCAAAGTTCAGTATATCCTTTATCTTTATTCTCTGTTTTAATATAAACTGATGTAGGACATTAAATAGATGCATTAGGAATTTCGCCCCTATAGTTATTTGTTAGTAACTGTGCATCACAGCAGGTCTTCCTCAGGACTAAAGTAATGAAGAAAACGGGGGACAACCTATAAGGAAAAGATACCTTACATTTGTTTGTAACCACAGCAGGAGCACAATCTTTAGGTGGGACATTCTGCAGCACATGTATCTTGAGTGAGATAACAGGTTGCCAGCACCATCTTCGTCCTTACAGCCAGCAATAACGTCTGCCTGCATTTCAGCAGTGTTTAGATGCATAGCTTCCTTTGCGAGGCAATGCAGTTTTAAATTGATACTTGCATTTATCTGGAGTCAATGGAGAGTGCAGAGTATGGGTGTAATGTGATCAAAGTTTGAAGAGTTAATAATCTGTCTGCCAGCTGAAAAACCTGTTGCTTTGAAGGGCATCTGTGAGGACTGAGCTCCCCATCTAGGGACAATTGGAGCATGGAAGCTGTTTTCACGTTGTGTGTATATAGAAGATGTTCACTTTTTTGAATGAGTGTGGGTAGACATTTCCAGATATAGGCACCATGTTAATGCAGGTGATTAGCATTAGGGTGGGAACTATGGTGAAGCAAAAACAGTTTATAGTTGAAGTCAGTTTAAGAGTGAAGCCATTAAGTTCCATTGAGTCCGGTATTGAGAGGTCTAGTTTGCACGCACCAGAGGTATGGTTCCCCACTTTATTAGCTAATAAAAAGAACTAGCTAAGAGCCGGACACCTAAAGCCCATATGATGCTCCCAGTATGAATTAACCTGCAATAATCAACTCAAGCTGCAGATGAGACTAGCAGAAAGAGTTAACAGGAATATAATTTGTGGAATGTGTGGACCTGGATTTCATTCTCGTTCAATTACTTTATTTGCCTGACACGGGTCAACGCAATTGCGTGCAGCTCCTTCACCGTCCTTTTTGGACACTATCACTAGGGGAGAAACCCATGGCATTGGACCAGTAGAACGTTCAATGATTTCATGATTAAATAAAGAATCAAGTTATTTTTCAACAGCTTCTTGTCTTGGTCTTTGAGCAACAGAATTGCTGTCCTCATTAATATGCAACTCAACTTTTATAGTTCAAGCTTTCCTAAACCATGAAACGATGAAGGGAAATGACTTACTATTTCGTGGTGAGCATTCATGTCGTAGTTTACGGAAATCAGTCCCATATCAGCAGCTGTGCTGAAACTGAGTACACAGGCACTTGACGCTGGGCCTTGAAGCACATGGATGGGTGCTTGTACCTTCATTTTCTTGTGTTTCATTGTCGCTACAAATGAACCCTGACTTTTTAAAGGTGTTGTGCAGCCCATGTTTTCAATGACATAAGTTGCTGGAATGGAGACAATTCATTATATTTCTCCTCAGGCATAATGTTTATCAATGCACCACTGTTGATAATGAAAGGTATAGAACCACCATTTATTTTCAGTGTAATCTTCGGACAATGTTTGAATGACTTTGGTTCTTTGGCATGTCGACTTTTCTTTGACTGCCATTTTTCTTCACTTGCGGCCAGTCCAACATGTGTACGCTTTTCAGAGGTAAATATTGACATGGCTCAACCATCTTCCTCACTTTCACTTGCTACTAATCTAGAAGAACTGTTTGATGATGATTTAGATGATGATCAACTTTGTTTAGTGTCGATTTGTCTTAACCTATGTCGTAGCTTGGGCTTGTGGATGTGTGTCAAATGTTGCCTCTGGAACATTCTGGTGGTAATTTTCGTTTCACGCCGTGACACACTTACTTTTTCATTCACTTTTGCAAACCATGACAAAATTGTTCTCCTTCTCACAGCCTTTACATATCTGTCCAATGGCGGGACATTTACCTCTGTGTGGAAACGAAAATCCACATCTAAAACACAACTTCTTTTTACATGTAGACATATCACTTTGTGTCGGTCAGTCTTTTACTTTGGCTTACATTTTATACCACTGACTGACTCATTATGGGCACCTCCAGCCTCCAGGTCAGCAGTTTGTCTATCAGCATGGTCTTCAGCTTTGGTAGCCATTAACACTCACTCCAAAATAATAGTTTCTCTCAGCAATCATCATCTGAATGAATCTGACAAGCATCCATCAATAACTCTAAAATATAGCTTCTTCATCATTAAATTCATTGAAAGTACAGTGTTTGATGAGTGTGTCACGTCTCTCCACAAACTCATCAATGGTTTCACCAACTTTCTGTTGTTCTTCACTGAAAATGTATCTTTTGTAAACAACATTGAGCATTAGAGTCAACTTGAGATTCAAAGCCTCGTTAATCTGACAGTATTTGACTTCTTTTACACCACCACCCGCAAGATTTTTGAGGTATTTGATAATATTTTAGTTATCAATCTCATCGATTGCATCAATAAAACCTTCAAATGTCTCTATCCAAACAATCCATCTATCGTAAATATTTTGCTTTTTGGCAGTATCGAAAGGTGGTGGTGGTTTCAGGAACGCAGGCGCATAGTAGACCAGAGTGGAACTTAATGACACAGCTTTTAGATCACTTGTGAATTGGTTTATGCTAACCATATGTGTGGCCTTGTGAAGTGCTGGATCATCTTTAACGATAACTGGAAACGTGACTTTCTTCTTGGTCTCCATCGGAAAAACAACCTTTCGCTATTTCGAACACCTTGTTCAGCTCTCACTCTTCTATGGCTTACAGAGGCGTTCTGAACCCCACTCAACAGTTTCGGTGGCATACCACTTCGGGAATGTACGGCTCTGTAAGCACAACCCTGGGCACATCTCCTTGAGCCACTTCCTAGAGTGCTACGATGACTCTCTTTTATGAGTTCGGTAAGTACATTATTTCTTATTTTCTATTTGCCAATTTGCACTTTTTGAAACCTAGTTGATCTCTGCCTTCAGCGTTAACACTCCGTAGAATGTATGATTTTATCTTGCATGGCAGTGTGGTACCTTTATGTGTGGCCTGACCAGCAGGTTCTCAGCCAATGGCATGTAGATTCTCTGAAATGCTTTTGTTATTTTCAACTGCTTCACAGTAGCTGTAGCTGCGCTTTGACTCTACGTGCATTAAAAGTTGATTCCGTACTTCAACAACGGCACACATGGCACGCACAAGCAGTTTGCTTGGACCATGCAAACTCTCTGGAAGAGCACTGTCGATCATCAGGTTACTTATCCCCTATGATGGAAACCATCTCAACCTGCGTAGCACAACAAGGCACCCACATCTTCCTTTGAGTTTTCAATCTCTATTGGAATGACCCCAATGACCAAGCAGTCAACAGTCCTAAAACCTATCTAGCTGATGTCAACCTGACCCAATTCAGTGACAGTCCTCCACATAACTTGGATGCAACACTGGACCTTATAATTGCCAAGAATAACACCATGCAACTGGAATCTATCATCCCTTGTGACTGGACTGCTCATCACCGCATACCTTTCCTCATCACAGAATCAGTGAAGACAAGAAAGGGTCAACCAAAGGAACCCAAACAATGGAATATGAGCATGCAGAGTATCACACCTCATTGAAACACCCAAACACCCTTGATTGCTGGGACACCAGGTATCCCAGCTCAAACCACCAAAAACAATGCCACATGGAGCATATTCAAAACATTTGATGAAAGTGACATCCTCAAAATCCTTACAACACTAAAACTTGAAAGCCACTTCAGCGACCCTCTACCAACGAACATCTTTAGTGAGAACAAAATGTCCTTACTCCCCTCTCATTACTTCAAGGATCGATCCCTGGGTGCCTTAAAGCGGGGCAGGTTACCCTATTTTTAAAAACAAACTGCGGTCCTTTCAGACCTACACAACTTCCATCCAATCTCTACGATTCCGACCCTAGCAAAGCTCCTTGAGAAATATTTTTATCTTTTACTGTGCAACCACATTGACCAATTCTGTTTTTTTAGACTAATTCCAATCCGGCTTTTACCATGGCTACAGCACTGAATTGGCGCTCACACATATTTTTGATGATGAGCTAAAAATGTTGGACCGGAATGAATCTTGACCTCTTGTCAGCCTTCAATACTGTCAAACATGACAGCCTCATAGACCTACTTAAATGTAGGATGGGGATATCGGGGACAACTCTTAACTTGTTTGCCTCTTTTCTCCAAAACATAACTCAAATAATCAAGGTCAATATGTCTCTATCCAACACCACACAGGTCACATTAGGGGTCTCTCACGAGTCTTTGCCCTCACCCACGCTCTTCAACTTATTCATGGACCCCTAAAAGAATTGTGGAATTGATCTAACATCCACTATCTATCAAGTGTACACAGATGCCACCCAACTGTACTTGGAAATCTCTTCTCCTGAAGATATTAGGTCTCTAAACTCAACCCTACAAAAAACACAAAACTGGCTGACTGGTAGCCACCTCACACTAAATGCTCTCAAAACAGAATTCCTCCTAATTACCCCACCCAAACACTTACTGGACATTGCAGAATGGATGAAACAACTAACAGTGCTCAATTGTGTACTTCACATTATAGAGTCAACAAGATCTCTGGGAATAACGGTGGACAAGAATCTGAACATGCAGAAGCACATCAGCTCTGCCACCAAAGAAGCAGACTTCCACATGAGCATCTTCAGAAAAATAAAACCCTTCCTTCCCCCGAATGACCTCAAGTCTGCTGTTCAAACTCTAGAGATTACCAGGTTGGACTATGGGAGTGCAACCCTATGCGGCCTACCCAGAGCTAAGCTGGCACCACTAAGGCCTCTCTAAACTCTTCTGCTAGGCTCAATATAGGTTGAAAAAGAAACAATAACCTCACTCCTGACCAGAAATCTCTTAACTGGCTTCCTTATGAGGCAAGGTGTTGTAATATGCTAATTTGTGTTTTGTCACTTCTGACATCTCTGTGAGGTGATGGGGTTCTAGAGTGCCAACTCATCATGAGCTGGCTGTAGGAATGTTGGGTCTTTGAGGGATGAATCTGCTGGCAGTTGGATGGCTGAGCTGTATAACCTACATCTTCAATTAAAGAATCTTATTCATCTACAAATGGACTGCGGATCCTTATTCACTCCCCTTAAGTGTACTTTTTAACACTGGCGACGACTGGGATTCTACAGCTCAACTCCAGACAACAGCATGAATTTTTAATCAAGAAATGGATTTCATCTGTACTACATTGCTGAACATTCAAGTAAGATTTTCATTGTTCTTATTTTGATGACCTACCCACCTCGTCTGACAACATCAGCATTTCATATCAAATATCTTTCAACCCATCGTAACGTTTTCGTCTTGAACGCTAACCGACTTCACTGCTTTTCGTTTTAATCGTAATTGCAAGCAAGTGTTTTTATGTGGGACATAATTCTGTCCAGGAAGATACGGTGTGGAAGCACATGTCTATCATTTTGACTCATGGTGAAAGTAACATCGTAATATTTGCTGGTCCGTTTTGTCAAACGATTTAAATTTGACAGTTTTCTTGCTCGCGCTCTCCCTCGAGCGCGGTTCCAGTACTAGTGCAACTTGGTTCTGACGTGCTCTGCATCCGGGTGAATCGCCATTGTCAACAGCAGCGTCACTCACCCGCGGCAGTCCTGGAATGCGTCTAACGTCACAGTGTAACCGCGGCAGTCCTGGAATGCGTCTAACGTCACAGCGTAAGCGTCTCAGCTAACGTCACAGTGTAAGCAGCGTCTTCTTCCTGGAACGCATCTCACGTCTAATTTATCGTCACAGTGTAAGCAGCGTCTTCTTCCAGACATGGTCCTAGGCAACGGCAAAGCAGAATAAGCAGCGTTTTCTTCCAGACATGTTCCTAGGCAACGGCAAAGCAGAAGTGCTCTTCAAGTAGATGCGCCACGCCTCTCAGCCTAAGACGCATCTTCGCTCACGTTGGTTTTCCTGACAACTGCATTGACTCGTACACTGTATTGTGAGAACGTTTCCTCAGCATCTACGGTACAACGCTGACACGCACAGCTATCCACCAGTAAGTGCAGTTTATATTTCTACGGCGTGTCATTTTGCCAAGTTACGCTGACACGCACAACTTCTGAGAGGGGTTTAAAAAAAAAAAATTACTTTAACATGCTCTTTGTATAGTGGAGTTGTGGGCCACTTCGTGGAAACATTGGAAACATTTTTTTTTTTTTTTGACACTTTTATTACAACGCTGATACGCACAGCTATCTACCTGTAAGTACAATTAAATTGTTACTGCGTGTCAGTTTGCTAAATTACGCTGACACGCACAGCTTCTGGGATTGTTGAACGTTATCTCTAAGGTATACATCAACTACCACTAAGTGCAATTATTTTGGTACTGCGTGTCAATTTGTCAGATTACGCTGACACGCACAGCTGACTACATGTGATCCTCATCACCACTACAATTAGTTACCGATAGACATGCTGTGTGTTTAGTAACGCACGACGCTGACACGCAGAATGTTGTGTTGAATACAATTCCCGCTTATGCTGTGTGTTCTTTAATTAAACATCACTGACACACACAGCTTATTTTTTTTTGTAAATTAGGTTTGATTAGTATTATGTCTGTACAACTTGTTCCCAGGTTCATACTAAGTCTAGCTTAATTGATATGAATGGTATTAGCATTTGGTGAAGTTTGAGTGGTTACATAGGTTAAGAATTTTAAAAAACTTCAATCTCAAATCTTCTGAGTCATGCAAAATGTTACGGCTGCACCGTTTTTCTTACAATCTCCAGGTGATCCACCTATTAAGTGGTCTAAGTGGAAGAAGGTATTTGAGCGTTATGCTCGGGTATGCGGTACCTCTCTCAGTGTTGAGAGGAAAACAGCTCTGCTAATGCACTGTCTTGGATCTGAGGGTCAAGATGTCTTCGATCATCTTCCTGACGTTCCAAGCAGTGCTGCAGCGGGTTTGAATGAATTTGAACAATGCATATATAAACTTGACACTCATTACCTACCTAAGGTTAGCACTATTTTGGAACGCTATCATTTTGGAAGGCGGATGCAAAAAGAAGGTGAAAGTATAGAAAATTATGTAACAGATCTCAGACGTTTAGCCTCCACTTGCAAATTTGATATCCTGATTGAGGAAAGGATAAGAGACCAATTCATGCTTGGTTGCATCTCTGAAAAAGTGAGAGATGAACTTTGGCTAAAAGATGAACCATCTCTTGATGAGGTCTTAGTAATAGCTAAAAGAATAGAACACTCACTGGCGTGTGTTAAGGAAATAAAAAAGGATCTTGACAAGGTAGTTTCTGATGTTACAGTGGTAAATACTAATGTGTCCCACAAACCTACTGATTCTTTAGCGAAATCCCTGACCAAGGACAAGTTAAGTACTAGGTCTCCAGCCCAATTCAAAAAGAGTGGTAAGTGTTACAGGTGTAACAGCACAACTCACTGGGCGAATGATAAATCTTGTCCTGCCCTAAATACTATATGTTCCTTTTGTAAAAAAAAGGGTCACATGGTGAGTGCATGTAGAATCAAGGCTTCTAAAAGTGCAATAAATGAAGTTTCTCAAGAAAATACAACAGATCTACATGATTTTGAATGTGGACAAATTATAGTTCAGGTTGGAGGTGATGGACCTTTAGATTTTATACTAGTAGAAGGTCATAGAACAAAATTGTTATTTGATTCAGGAGCTAAAATTACAATTGTTTCTAATAAATTCTTTAATGACAATTTGAGCTCCAAACTAAAACTCCTGAAACCTGACATTCGTCCCACCGCATATGGTGGTGATCCCATTGAATTGAAAGGGTACTTTGTGGGATTAATTGAATTTGAGGATCGTTTTACCTCCGGGAAGATCTATGTCTCCAAAAAGGGGGATAGTATTATTAGCTGGTGGCACCAAAAAGACTTGGGTGTCATGTTAGATCCCAATAGTGTACCTCCCATTATCATCAAAGAGAGGAATGTTATTAAGTCAATAGACAACACATCCTTACTGTCACAACTTATGGCAGAGTTTCCCCTAGTCTTTGGAGAAAAGTTGGGTTGTCTTAAGGGCTACTGCCATAGAATAAAGTTGGTCCCGGGTTCGGTTCCGGTTTCTAGCAAGGTGCGGAATGTTCCTTTTACTGTTAAAGAAGATATGCTCAAAGAAATTGACAAACTTAAATCTCAGGGTATCATTGAAGAAGTTGAAGGGACATCTTGGTTGGCTCCAGTAGTAGCTGCTAGAAAACCGGATGGGTCCCTGAGGTTGTGTGTGGACCTTAGACAGCTTAATAAGTGTGTACTGGTAGACAAATATCCCCTTCCAAACATTTCTGAACTATTGAGCATGGTGGCAGGAGCGAAAGTCTTTAGTACAATTGATCTGACGTCCGCATATCATCAAATACTACTTGACGAATCTTCTAGAGATTTGACTGCGTTTGTTACGCCCTTTGGGACGTTCAGATTTATAAGGCTGCCATTTGGCCTGGTTTCTGCCGCTTCAGTGTTTCAACGAGTTATGGAGAAAGTTTTGGTTGATGTTCCGGGAATTTGTGTATATCAAGATGATATATTGGTGTATGGTTCCGATGTGGTGGAGCATGGGAAAAGAGTGAGGCAAGTGCTTGGTAGACTTTCTGCTCACAATCTGACTATTAAGCGGGAAAAGTGTAAATTTGGCTTGGATAAGATTGACTATTTGGGTCATACCATAAGCGCTGATGGTGTTGTTCCAAAAGCTGAGTTGGTAAACACTATTAAAGATCTGATGGCTCCCACATCTAAGGAAGAATTAATGCGTTTTCTTGGCATGTCTGAATATTACAATAAATTCATAAAGAATTTTGCAGATGTTACATATCACATAAGGAACCTTCTAAAAAAGGGCGAGAAATTTTGTTGGGATGATTCTTGTGAGAAGGAATTTCGTGAGTTGAAACTCTTGCTACAAAATGCACCTAATCTTAGAAATTATGATCCCACTAAAACGTCCATTATTTCCACCGATGCAAGTTTGAAGGGGCTTGGTGCAGTTTTATATCAGTGAGGTACTGCTCCTGAGAACACCATTATGTTCATTTCGAGAAGTCTGAAAGGGGCTGAAACCAGATATTCAGTCATTGAGCGGGAGGCTCTAGCTGTTTACTGGGCTATTAAGAAATTCAAAAAGTTTTTGTGGGGTACATCTTTCGTTGTTAAGACAGATCACATACCATTGCGTGAAGTGTTAACTAGTAAAGGCATTGATTCGATTTCGCCTCGAATTTCGAAATGGGTTGTTGGTTTGCAAGGGTTTGATTTTGTTGTCAAATATATTCCGGGTAGTGAGAATCTTGTGGCAGATGCACTTTCAAGACTGGTTCCGTCTGGTGAACCAAATTTACTTGACTCTGAGAAGGATGTTGCCTTTGGTCATCCTCATGATTTTGTGTGTCTGGTGGATTGTGAGGTGATTTCTCATGAACGGTGGCTAGACGCTTGCAAGGCTGATGCATCCATTCAGGAGGTACTAAAACTTATTTGTAATGGTTGGCATCACAAAGAACAGGGTAGTTCTTTAGTGAAAGATTTTTGGTTGGTGAAGGATCAACTTTCTGATTGTGATGGTTTGTTGTTGAGGGGTCACAGATTGGTTCCACCCACATCCCTAAGAAAAGAATTGTTGAATTTAGCCCATGAGGCACATCTAGGTATTTCCAAAACGAAAGAAAGAATACGCTCAAGTTACTGGTGGCCAGGGGTAGACATTCAAGTTGAACATCTGGTTCGAGAGTGTGTTCAGTGTACCCTAAGCAAAAAAGGCCTTAAGACTAGAACTCAACCCATGGAAAAAAGATCTCGCCCGAGTGGTCCGTGGAAAAATATAGCCTTAGACATTTTAGGACCTATTCATGGGGATGGTTCGGACTCGTTTGTTATTGTGATTATG
The DNA here is from genome assembly GCF_964204655.1 of Triturus cristatus. Taxonomy (NCBI): domain Eukaryota; kingdom Metazoa; phylum Chordata; class Amphibia; order Caudata; family Salamandridae; genus Triturus; species Triturus cristatus. Next base: position 673,539,770 of record NC_140593.1, read on the forward strand.
GATTTGTTTTCAAGGTGGCCAGAGATATTTGTCGTAAAGAGTATAGACACTAAGAGTGTTATTGTTTGCTTAAAGAAACTCATTGCTAAGGAAGGTATTCCTGAGACAATTTTGACTGACAATGGGGTCCAATTAGTCTCTGGAGAAATGGAAAATTTTCTTAGTGGTTGTGGTATTGTACATAAGAAGTGTGCTCTGTATCATCCAGAGTCAAATGGCACTGTCGAGAGATTTAATCGAGTTCTTAAAGATACTATCTCTTTAGCCAAGCAAAATGGACTTGACTGGAAAGATGAAATATCAAAAAGAGTCTGTATTTATCGTTTTGCTCCCCATTCTACAACTGGGAAGTCTCCTTTTCTTTTGTTTCGGGGAAGGAATCCTGATACGTTTCTAGAACCTCCTTGGGTGAATAAATTTCTATCGACCAAGGGTGGGGCTAAGGATTCTATTTCCTGGAAAGACAAGGAAGATTCTGTGTGTCTCAAGAGTAAAGGAAACTATGATATGCGACATGCTGTTAAAGTGACAAAAGTGTTAGTTGGCGACATGGTTAGGATTAAAAAACCTGGGTTTTGTGTTGCTGGTGCTAAATTTTCCAAACCCATTAAAGTGATAAAGGTTTTTAATAATGCAATAAGAACTGCTGATCACAGAGTGTGGAATTTGAGTCGGGTAGCTTTGTGTAAAGGAAATGATGATGGGTACTTTTCTCAAGATTTGCCAACTGAGAAAACTGTTCCTCAAGGGAAAATAAGACCTACTAGAGTTTCACGTACACCTTCCTATTTGAAGGATTATTTTGTATAACGTTCTGTTGTTTGTTGTGTTTTCTATGTAAAATGTAAGGAGGGAGATATGTTGTAATATGCTAATTTGTGTTTTGTCACTTCTGACATCTCTGTGAGGTGATGGGGTTCTAGAGTGCCAACTCATCATGAGCTGGCTGTAGGAATGTTGGGTCTTTGAGGGATGAATCTGCTGGCAGTTGGATGGCTGAGCTGTATAACCTACATCTTCAATTAAAGAATCTTATTCATCTACAAATGGACTGCGGATCCTTATTCACTCCCCTTAAGTGTACTTTTTAACACAAGGATTCATTTGAAAATTGCCTGCATGACCCATAAAGCCCTCCATTTCAACACTTCGAGATATGTTGCACAAAAACTAGACCTGTCTGGTGGTGGAAGAGCTTCTAGAGGCGCTAACTCTCCACTGTTGAAACCACCAACATTTTACAAAGAGAAAACTTGTAACTGAGCCTTCTCAGGCATGGCCCAATAATCTGGAACGCCCTTCCTCCTGAAATCAGAAGCACTTCCTCAACTGCTTCATTCAATAAAGAAGTTAGAAGGATAATGATCAACAAATTTATGCCACAGAATGCATGAACTATACTCCAGGACATTATTCATCCCGTAGCCTGCACGCATGCTTATTTGTCACAGACTATATTCTTATGCTGACCTATGGGTTGTTGTCCGCATAGAACCTGTTGTTTTCTCTCTGGGAGATTCTCCCATACCCTATACCTCCTTGATGAGGTTATTTCTATACATGTCTACATGTCGCCTTAATTATTGTAAACTGCTCTGATACCCGCACAGGTCATATTCTCGCTATATACAACTTTATAAATAAATAAATATTTTTTACCAGTTGTAGCGTCCTCCCCAGCCTGGGTACCCGCCAAGGATTACACCACGTACAGAGCTTAGTATTACATGTTTTTATTATTCTGCATGTAACTGCAAACTCAACATTCTAAACCAGCCTTCATTGTATTCTTCTCTAAAAATTGTGTCACAGCTCTATGAAGTCCATTAGGAGGCAAAAGGGTTCCGTCATTGCTAACCCGCACAACACCACAATCGCTAGGGCCTAGAAGGACAACAATCCCCCCTCCTTAAGAGTGGTGGAAATGTGGTGTGGACCACTGCATGAGCTTGGAAATTCCTATATATAAGGCCAGAGGCTGCCCCTCAAACTATAAAATATGGGCGTCATGGTGACAGTATTGACGCATCGTACTGCAGAGACCAGAGAAACCTGGTTGCTCGCTGGAGGAGGAGATTTGGTCCTATGGAGGAGGGAGCTGAATTGAAATTCCAAAGGACAGGAAAGAGGACAATGGGGTCAGGGCGTCTGCAGCTGGGAGGGTTCAGAAAAGGGCGGACCATGTGCTTGTCATTATGCATACCCTCATTACAATGCAATGTTAATCGGGGGCTTGGTTAGTACAAAAAACAAAATACTGCCAGGCAAAAAAAAGCTTCCACATGTTAAAGACATACATATTTTGCAATTTTGAAAGACTTTATCATATTTTACGTGATTTCTGTTGTATTATTTTCATGACAAACATTTTCAGGTCTTGCCTTGTGCACAGGCTCTAAGAGCCAAGCAAAATCCTTAGCTCGGTTCAAGCTCGGCTTGCCCTGTTAATTTGTGCCCACTAGCTGCATCCACGGCCATAAATTAAGCAATGATTGCACTTCTGACTGAGGGGATGTCTATGCTATTTTAAAAATAAGAGTTTATCTTTTTGCAATTAGGCTGTTGTATTTTAACTAGTGATAACTATATCAGGTAAATCATAGAATCCTATTGTGACTTTAAATAATTGAATCAATCAAAACGCTTCATAATATACTGAAACACATCCTCTGTGGTCTTTCATAGCTGTAATTGCTCTTTGAATCCACACAATTATATCATTGAGTTAACTGTGTTCCCCCACAGGTTGGAACAGTTGGGCTTCAATGCGTTGCTCCAGCTGATGATCGGTGTTCCCCTGGAGATGGTCCATGGTATCTTGCGCATAAGTTGCCTCTACCTCGCTGGAGTGTTGGCAGGTGAGAACCTTTCAATTCATGGAATATTTACAGACCCTACTGTTCTAACTCTATCACCTAGCAACCTCAACTTTATTTCAAGGATTTGTGGTGCCTATGTTTCCAAGACCTGTCATGGTAAATACAGGGCAGATCCCTCTGACACCATGTCCCAGTGTTCATGCCTGTGTCTTAGTATGCCTCTATGTTAAACCCCCTCTATGTGATAGAGCTTCACCTGAAACTGATGGCCCATGATTGGCTTAGAGTTAGTGAATGATTGAGCAGGACTGCCAGACATCGCAGTCCAAGTCTCACTGTCTGGGACTAACAACTGATAATTCTAATTTGGAGTCACTGAGGATAGCAGCCTCAGACCTCCTGGTTAGTGTGCCGCTCTCCTGCCCTCATTCCGCTGAGCATAGTGAGCCAGCTCCTCACCCCCTGCCTCGAGGACACTGGATCGGTCCCAGGTGACCTCTGTCACTGACGTCCCCAGGCTGACACTCCATCTAGTCTCATTTTATTTCTTTTTCATTTTTGGTGAGTTTAGGTTTATATTTGCTGCGACTTTTAGAGTTATTTTCAGTGGGTTGGGGTGGGTTGCTGTTTGGGACCAGTCCCATCACTGTCCCGCTCCTACTGTTCTTCCCGCTTCCGGCTCTTTCCCAATCCCCACCCTCTCTGCCAGCCCCTCCCACCTCCCAGGACCACAAATGGAAGCCGCTGCGTAGCTTCAGTAAGCTGCCTCAGACCTACTGGACAGTCCACCGCTCTTCTACCCTCCTGCCACTCAGCCTAGTGAGTCAGCTCCTTGCCCTCTGCCTCAAGGATCCTGGTTCGGTCCCAGGTGACTGCTGCCACTAACGTCCCTTAGCCAACACTTCATCTAGCCTCATTTTATTTCTTTTTAATTGTTGGTGTGTTTGGTTAATATTTGCTGTGGGATTTAGAGTTAATTTCAGTGGATTGGGTTGAGTTAGAGTTGCTGGTTGGGACCAGTCCCGTCACTGTCCTGCTCCTGCCATTCTTCCTGCTTTCTGCCGTTTCCCGATCCAAGCACTCCCACCTCCCTGCTAGCCCCTCCCACCGCCCAGGACTACAAATAGAGATTGCTGCATGGCCGCGCCACCGGCGCACCAAAGGCAAGCCGTTTGCGCCCCGTCGATGCCTGGACTAAACCCAGTGCCAAGACCTCTGGCCCTTACACCACCCACTGATACACCGCCAAGGAACTCCTGGATCTGGACCCAGGACACCAAACAACAACTGCGTCCCCTCCTCACCTCGATCAACGAAAGGACCCTTCACCTGCTGACACTGACACCTCTCCTGCAACACAACCTACGAAGGACCCAGCGCCACTCCTGTCCAAAGGATCACGCACAACCTGGAACTGCTCCAATGCATCCCGCTCAACGTCCGCTCCCTTAGTAAGCATGCCACGGAAATCTGGGTCACCATCACCAGCCTCACCACTGCCGTCACCTTGATCACCAAAACGTGGCTCAACCCCTCCTTGAACCCCAACATTGCCACTTCCAGCAGCTTCAAGAAGAGACACTGAGACCGCACCAATAAACCAGGAGTGGGGGGCATCGCCATCATTTTCAAGGAAACCATCAGATGCACCATCATCAACAGCAACCTCATGCCTCTCATGGAACATATCAACTTCCAACTACAGACAGACGCCAAGACCACAATAAGAGAGGCACCCTCGTCTAGAGACCCCCGGGACCTCAACCAAATGTCTGCAGCCGTATCACCCCTGGCCATCATCTCCCACCAATACAGCCTACCCGGCGATCTCAACTTCCACATCGATGACGCCAACTGCATTGCCTTCCTGTAACACCCTGAACGTCTCAGGATCGTTTAACAGACACGACAATGAGGACGCAACCACTAGTGAAGGGTTAGTTGTTTTAATGAAGGCAAATATAATACAAAGAATAAACAAAAGTTATAGTCACTGGAATCCTCCAGGCTAAGTACGTTACCAGCCCACAGCACGGATGGTCCTAACCGTCCTCTGCATATACGCCGGTCCCGGCGTATGCCAACAGAGGGCAGAAATGAAATGGCCGACAATGCCAATCGGTAGGCTGTGAGGGGCACGAAGAGTGTTGGGGAGAATCGAGGAGTCAGGGAAACACCCAGCCGGGGTCTCTACCTGAAGGGAGCAGCCGCTCAACCTCTTCCTCAGACTGCACCGGGACGCGGAGTCACCTCCTGGTGATGCGTCACCGATACCCCAATCACAAGCAAGAAGACTGAACCGAGAGCAGCCGCTCGATCGATCCTGTGGACTTCCGAGTCTGTAACGCGGCAAACACCTCCTGGTGTGCGTTACAGCTGGCAGTCCCTGTGTCTCTGGTCGGGCTGGGAGTTACGACTCCAACCAGCAAAAGCGCCACTGCGCTTGGACTCAGCCGAGTCAAAAAGCGAAGCTCAATGGTTGACCGGTAGAGCTTCCGGGTCCTTCACAGGTGACGATGGGGCAAGACACGGCCCAGGGAGTAACGACTCGACCTACCTCCGTTCTTGCCTTACTGGAGCACCACTCCGGAACACTGCTCTTCACGAAGCAGGTACGTCGGTGTGAACACAATATCCGACAGCCTTGTACCTCCCGGTTCCTCCCTTTATAGGGCGTGTTTTCCTTGAGTTATGTAACAGCTCTCCTGTTTACATAAGGGCGTGTTTCCTTGAGTTATGTAACAGCTCTCCTGTTTACATAAGGGCGTGTTTCCCTTGAGTTATGTAACAGCTCTCCTGTTTACATAAGGGCGTGTTTTCCTTGAGTTATGTAACATCTCTCCTGTTTACATAAGGGCGTGTTTCCCTTGAGTTATGTAACAGCTCTCCTGTTTACATAAGGGCGTGTTTTCCTTGAGTTATGTAACAGCTCTCCTGTTTACATAACCTCTCAACCGCTAAGCATCCTGGGAGATGTAGTCCGTTTTCGCTGGTTACCGTTTTCCTCCCCTCGTATGACAGGAATTCTTGACACTTCCTCGAGAACCTGAACAACAGTGGCCTCACCCAACTGGTCACCGAACCCACCCACAAGGCCAGACACACACTCAAACCCATCTTCACCTCCAGTGACAGAACCAAATTTAGCCACACCACAGAACTCACCTGGGCTTACTACGCCATTGTACACTTCCCAATGTCCGACACCCAGAACGTCATCACCAAGCATCTCACATCTTCCCAAATTAGCTGGAGCGAGCTCACCAGAACTCAGTGGACAAAGACCCTCACCACCACTCAACCCGAAGCCTCAGCGGACCTCGACCAGGCCACCAAGAACTTTTCGGCCTGGATCACCAACTGTGCCGACAGAGTCTCCCCACTGAAACCAACAAAAGCCAACAAAACCTCAAAACAAGCCAGCTGGTACACACCTGAGCTTAGGACCACCAAGCTCAACTGCTACCAACTGGAGAAGCATTGGCGCATCACAAACAAACTCAGCTGACAGAGTCGCCCACAAAACAACCCTCGTCATCTATCACAGGCACATCAAGGAAGCCAAGAAAGCAGCCATTACTGCCCGTATCGACACAGCAGCCAACCACACTAAGGAACTCTTCACAATTGTCAAGGAATTACCCAGCCACAGAGAACCCCATTCACCCATCTTAAGAACTCTGCAACACCCTCTCAGACTACTTCCACAGCAAGATTACCACATCTACAACATTCTCAAATTCCAACCCACCACCCTCAACCTCAATGACATCGACCAGCCAGCAAACACCAGCCAAACGATTACCACCTTGTCTCCTCTTACCACCCAGACCACCACAGACATCATGTCTTCCATCCACTCTGTGGTGCCGCCGACCCCTGCCCCACCACTTCTTTAACCTCAGAACAAACCCAATCATTTAGGAACTCACCGGCAGTCTCAAAACCTCCATCACCACAGCAACCTTCCTAAGCAGATGGAAACATGCAGAAGTCAGACCCTTCCTAAAGAAACCCTCCGCTGACCCCAGCATTCTAAAAACATTATCGACTGATCTCCCTGCTCCCCTACCTGGCCAAAGTACTCAAGAAAGTCATCAACCAACAACTCACCAAATTCCTGGAACAAATCCACCTACTGGGCACCTCACAAGCTGGATTCCGTGCCAACCACAGCACTGAGACTGCACTGATTGCTTCCACAGATGACATCATGACTTTCCTCAACCAAAGAGAAACTGTGGCCCTGGTCCTCCTCGACCTCTCTGCAGCATTCAACACCGTCTCCCACAACACACTCATCAACAGACTCCACAACATCAGCATACAACAAGATGCCCTCAAGTGGATCGCCTCCTTCCTTACAGGACACACACTCCATCTGCCTCCTCTTACCTCGCAATCAAGAACATAATTTTGTGGTGTACCCCAAATGATCATCACTCAGCCTCACCTTACTCAACACCTACATGACCCTCTCACACAGACATTGTCATTTCCTACAGCCTCAATAAAATCTCCTATGCCGACCACACTCAACTTATCCTCTTGCTCACTGAGGAGCCCACCAACGCCAAAACAAACTTCTCCAACTCCATGACAAACATAGCCAACTGGATGAGATGCAACTGCCTCAGACTGAACTCTGACAAGACAGACATACTGATCTTCGGGAACAGCATCTCCGCCTGGTGGCCAGCAGATTTTGGACCAACTTCATCACCAACAGACCATCCACACAACCTAGGAATCTTCGTTGATAGTCAACACAGTTGTCTCCTCCTGCTCCACACTCTTCGCATGCTCTGCAGAATCTTCAGTTAGATCCCAATCGACACCAGAAAGACCGTCACTCAGGCCCTCATCTCCAGCTGCCTTGACTGCGGCAACGTTCTCTATGCCGGCATCTCCATCTAGCTCCTCAGGAGACTCCACACCATACAGAACGCAGCAACCAAATTCATCTTGGACCTTCCCAAATGGTCACACATCAACCCCACCTCAGAAACCTCCACTGGCTCCCCATCGAGAAGAGATGCCAGTTCAAGATCCTCATGCACGCCTACCAGGCCCTCCATGATCAAGGACCATCCTACATCAATCATCGTTTAAAATTCAGACACCTGCATTCCTCCTCACTCGCCCTCACCCACATCCCCCGCATCCGTTGCAGCTACACCGATGGCCGCTCCTTCTTCTGCAACTCCAACAAGACCTGGAACGACCTGCCCCTCCACCTCCGAACATCACCCTCCCTAACGGACTTCAGGAAGAGACTCAAGACTTGGCTTTTCAATGGAGACACAGTATCCTCAGAGCCCACATACCCCTAGGGGTAGCAGTGCTGTGCTTTACAAATGCGATTGATTGTTTGATTGACTTAGTAAGACTCAGCATATGTGACAGATGACCAGGCCTGGCAATGAAAAAATGTGCCTAATTGTGGCAGCAATGGTAGCTAAAAGAAATATCGCTAGAACATGGAGGGCAAGCCTCCCCCCTAGGATAGGGCAATGGAAGTCCGACTTAGACTGGTGTAGTGCTGCCGAAAAGGTTGTCTACGAAAGCAGGAGCTGCCCACGGAAATGGGGGAAAGTATGGAACCGCTGGGTGGAACACAGAGGCCTTGGTAATGTGGTAGGGGAGGGAGGGGACCAAGAGCAACGGGGGTATGTGAGTCAAATACCACCCAGTAAACATTCCACAAGGGTAAGATTTGGAATGAAAGTTTAATATTTGAGGGCAGATTCGTAATGCAAACCTGTTTGGGTCAACATCAATGCTCGTGTAACTGAAACACTGTACGCTGCAACTAACAATGTTTATTAAAAATATTTTTTATAAGACTGAGCATAAAAACTTCTGTTAAGACTGTCCCTGTGTTGCTACTTGAATTACACTTAACTGTAGCTTCATTTGCCCTCTTTGTTATTTTCCATTTGGCTTGCTCCTTTGTTTCATAATATGGGCACAAAAACAGTCCATGTTTTTTAATATGTATATTCTTAAAACCCTCTTACTGTACTTAGTTAAATTGTAACAATGTTGGTGTGGTTTCTTCTTGGATCAAGGGTTCGATATTGAGTGTAGTACATTTTCCATAAAAATTGTTAGATTTTCATCAATTTGTTATTTCACAATTGTTGTCATTCAACAAATTAGCAAATAAGCATTGAGAGGGTCATCATATCTGGTTTGTCCACTATGGTTTTCATTAAACAAAAATGGTATCCCTTTCTAGCATCATCAATTGATTACATGACACTGCATCAAAAATGCCATTTGCGATTCCTTATTAGCGAAAAATAAGGATTTTTTTTTTAATAATAATAATCATTTATTGCATGATTAATTAAAATCTTACAATTCAAGAATCACCAATACTCAATCACTAAAACATATCTATACAAAAGAGATCATAAAATACATTAAATACACAAGTTCAATTCATCATTATTACAATTCATTTGTTACTAATATAAAAAAATCATTTACAGTTATAAATTGATTACTTTTGTGCAGAATCTCATATGCAAATGATGCTCTGTCAGCAGCTTCCCTTCTTAATATGCTTCAATCGTTAACTTCCAACTTCTTTCTTATAAGCGTAGTAAATTTAGTGAAGTTCGCAATCATTACTATATCCCTTGGGTTAAAACAGCTAACAGAGCTTGTCTACATGATCGTATCCCTCTTTCATTAAAACAGATTTTTAAATATCTCTTTCTTTCAACCTTCAATGATGTACAAATGCACACCAAATGTATAATGTTTTCTTCCCATCGGTTACATAGTCTACAAAGAATTGGCTCAGTTGGTCTCATCCAGGGCTTAGCGTGTATTAGTCCCGGGAGACTACCAAATCTTGCAGTCATAAATACATTTTTTATTTGGGTATTGCATCAAAAATGCCATTTGTGATTCCTTAGTAGCGAAAAATAAGGATTCGCTAATAAGGAATTGCAAAAGCCTATGCATGTAGGAATCGCTAAAAAAATAGCGATTCCTACAAATTCCTTAATTGCGAATTGCAAATTACGTGTCGCAATTAAGGAATGTCTTCTGGTTCATTCCTATGGGCCTACAGGTCCATAGGAATGAATGGGAATTGCATGCACAATTTGCAAGTATCCATTAGGTACTCGCAAATTGCGCATGCAATTTCAAGGGTGCAAGGGTGTCAAAAGGACACCGTGTTGAACCCCTGAAATTGTAATGTGCACCCGTGTTGCGCACATGAGTGTGTGTGTAACATGCAACTTTGGAAATGCACTTTAGTGCATTTTTCAAAGTTTATGCAAATTACCGACCTGTTTTATTTTTCGGTGATTTGCAACCCCTGATAGCGAAATCGCTATTTTAAATTGCTTCTAGCATTGCATTTAAGCAATCGCAATTTGCAATCCCAAATGCAAAAATACCGGTCGCAAAGTGGCAGATTCTGAGAATCTGCCCATTTGCGACTGGTGTTTAGTTCGATGCATGAGGCCCTATGTGTTTACTGATTCACTCTAACAGCCTTCTCTTTATCTCCCTCTCAGGATCCCTGACGGTCTCCATCACGGACATGCGCGCTCCCCTCGTCGGGGGCTCTGGAGGGGTCTACGCTCTCTGCTCTGCACACCTTGCCAATGTTGTTATGGTAATACTATGCCTGGAGTCACCAACTCCCTAAAGTGCATTGTGTGTGTATGATCACACATCACATGTTTATCGCAGTACATGCTTCAACGTGAACATCCCAGGGAGAAACAGTGCTTACAGTGCTGTATGTCTCCCTGCCTACTTAAAGTTGCATGTGCTTGAGTTTTTATGAAATTATTGGGAAAGCATGCTGAGAAAGAATGAAAAATACCCAGGTAAAAAACTAACTGATGGGAAATAGAAGATTGGATCCTGAATGAACTAAAGAATAGACCAAGGATTATGGTTTCTTTGTTTCCATAGACTATAGTCCATGCACAATGAGTGGTGTCCTGGAGCTGTACAGCTTGAACAGCGGGGCAAAGTACTACGGTGAAACATATGTACAGAATTTAGGCCAACATCTATAAACTTTAGAATCTTTGGGCCTGATTTAGATTTTGGCAGATGGGTTACTCTGTCACCAACGTGACGAATATCCCGCCCATCGTATTACAACTCATTTGGCCACCAAACTCTAAACCATGCCACTTGTGTATGTTGTGGAGGGGTTGCTAGTTTTTCACAAGGTATCAGTATTATAGTCTCAAATGCAGTCTATTGTAGATCATGTGGGTTGGATGTTTTAGCGTCAAAGAGAGATTTATGAGATCTAAATTGGAAGTTTGAAATTAAATTAAGGAAAGGCAAAAGTTTAGGAAAAAATTGAGAACCATATAGAAAGAAATTTTAATGCAGACTATGTAACTGGCAAGCAGTTTGAAAGCCGAAAGGTCAAGATGTTTTTATTTTTATCAAATATTAAATTACAGTTTGTAAAGACACTCACCCATGGTATAAGGTACCCCAACTCTAAACCCCACCCCATAACCCTTAGTTTAACCCAATGATGTACCCTTACCTTAACCCCAACCACTATAGCATAGGTGGAATAGGGTGGGATATTTACCACATTTGGTAAATACCGTTACCCCAGGGCGAGGCAGGCATAACGTGTGGATTTTTTTTGTAATTCTTTTTTATTGGCATTTTGCTATTGTACATATACAGCATTGCATCAAGAGATAATCAGTTTATAGTGTTGTCCAGGTTTATTCGCAGTAAATAACACTCACACTCGTCTGCGATCAGGTATCACCATTATGCCTCACAATTATTAATTGCATGGCACCCCCGCTTGTATTTCCAGAGAGGGGTATCAAAACAATGTCGCAGAAAGAAAATGGTGTGATATTCAAGGAAATAGAGAAAGAAACAAAGGAAGGAAAAAACAGCCAATTCTCTTGATAAACAGTGCGGAGGCACAATAACTTGAGAGTGCATATCCACTAATAAACTCGCATTAAAGGAAAAGGAAAGGGTAGAAGAAAAAGGGAAGGGGGGATAAGAAAAAGGAGGTGGGGGAAGAACCAGATCTGCAAGTTCGAAACCCATGTCAATACCCATAGGTTGCTGTCATATATCAGCTGGGATATCTGTGCGGAACGGGGGAGGGTGCCGAGGAGCAGGTGCTCGTGTCTTAGCCTCCCATACTCATGTTATGTGTTAAACCTGGTCTAAACCCTTTCATCTGTTTTGCCTAGTGTGCTGGGGAGTTCGTATACCACTGGTCAGTATGTCGGGATGAAACCCTTGGGTCCAAGTCTCATGTGCGCACGCCTCTGTTTATCTGTCGGGTAGGCTGGTTGTCCTGGTCGTCTGGTACCCCAACCTCCCCCTCCTCAGACGTGTCTGTGCTTATTTCCGGGTCCTCTCCAGAGCCACTCTCGGGTGCGCCCATGCCATCAACACCTCAGTCCATAAATCTGCTATGGGGCGGATCCTCACCCCTCCAGCCTCCTCCCTGATCAACGCCCTCTCCTTAGCCCTTGCCCACTGGGTTACGTCTACTTTACAGGCCTGGACCTTCGCTCCTCCCACTGATTTCCAAGTCACAGCTATTCGCCGTCTGGCCAACACTAGGACCAGGTCCATGAACCTAGGGCCAGATGTACGACGTGTACATTTTGCGACTCGCAAATTGCTTCGCTTTGCGACTCGCAATTTGCGACTCGCAATATGCAATGTACAACAGTGTCTCAGACACTGTTTGCGATTCCCAATGGGGTCTCAAATTGCATGCCTCGTCAAATTCATGAAGCAAGCGCAATTTGCAACCCCGTTGGGAATGGCTAGCACTCACAGGGATGGTGGCCTGCTGTTAAATGCAGAATGTTTCCTTAAAGGAAAACGGGATGCAATTAAAAAAGAAAAATGAAACTTTTCCGTTTCATTTTTTAAGGGCAGGCAGTGGTCCCTGGGACCACTGCCTGCTCTTAGAAAATATTTCCACACCCATTCACAAAGGGGAAGCGGTCCCCTGGCGACCCCTTCCAGTTTGCGAATGTTTTACCACCTACTTGGGCTGCCTCGTCCTCACTAGCCGGATCTATTTGCCACCTTGATGGGTTTCTAATATTCCTGATGCAGTGTAAGCCTTCAGGTGGGTAAAAAAACAGCACCACTTTAATATCCCTGTAGCAAGTGCTAACAAAGGACAGCTGCTGTATCAACAACCCTGCTATATGCCGTTGATTAAAGTTGATGATTGATAATGCAGTCCCCTCCTGGTTTCTCACTCAATCCTACCCATCTCTCTCTTCTAGCCATGATGATATGAGTGAACAAGTACTTCCTAGCCCCCTATTGGTTGTTGTACTAGTGTGTAACCTAGCAAATGAGTTGGGGCTGGTCTCAACCACGCCCGGCCTAAATGGCGGCATATCTACCAAAATTGCCAACTATGGGTGGATTCAGGAGGGAGCTGCAGTCTTAACCTATTTGGCAAAATCCCTTTCTGTTTAGGTGAGGATGGCTAAAGGTCCTCTGATTACCATTATTGCTATGAGAGGGACCAGCTCAAGGAAGAAGTGACATCTGGGAGAGAAGAGAAGGTGCCCCCACTCCCCCTGATTCTTTATTGATACATGGGTTTGCAATTGCATTTCGTTTATTCATAGAAACAGACTCATACCCTTGATTTTCCCTGGGAGCCTCACTGAGTTTGGAAATACTTGGCGGGTTGCATAGTGTATGTGGTATCCTACTCCTTGCATGTGCCTCTGGGGTACCATTAGACAGATAACCAAGTGCCCTTCCACGTGCCCTGTTATTATGGCATTCAAGTTGGCAACAGAGGCTTCTAGAGCTCCCTAGTTTGCCTGAAACCCCTCCCCCGCTTTTTGAATTCGCTCCTCAATGATATTATGTGAATTCTTGAGTGTAGGCTCCGACATTGGCCTGATATTACACACGGAGGAGGCGAAAGACATAGGGCCTGATTACAATCTTGGCAGATGGGATACTCTGTCACAACTGTGATGGATAACCCGTCCGCCATATAATGCGTTTTATAGGATATAATAGGATCGTAATACAGTGGACGAGATATCCATCACGTTTCTGACGGAGTATCCCATCCACCTTGATCGTAATCAAACCTTTGGTGTCAATTAATGCAGCATGAGGCAAGACAAGAACCAAGATGTTTTCCTTGTTGGTGGCCAAGTTCGTCAAACCAGTTCTGGGCCTTGACCTAAGATCTTTCTTCTTCTTGGTTGGTGAAGCCCGCTCAAAAGATGGAGACCCAGAAGTCAAATTAGATTCGGCTAAAGCGGGCCCCCTTATGGCAGTCTCAATCGACAGCGAGCCCCACCCACTCAGAGATGTGAGTTACTTCTGCCATGTCTGCAGAATGCCCCCCTCTTTTTCTGCAGTGCAGGGCTCTGTGGACATATCTGACCCTAATCCCAGTTTTTCCTCTACTCTCTATATCTTTGTTTTCAGTGCCGCTACTGCCAACGTGAGATATGAAATGCTGGATGGGCACTTACATGGGACCTTGGAATCAGCTGAACCATTCTTACAAGTTGGTTTCCACTTGCCCATGCTGAATGCTGGATTGTAGGTGAAAGAGGGATAGCTCATTTCAGCCTTGATGAGCTATGTAGCACTAACTATGGCAGCAGCAGGTGCGGGCAATGATGGGTGCTGCCTCCAGCCCTTTAGGATGCTGGGACACATAGTCGCTGACAACAATTCTCCTGTGCACTGGGACCTCTTGATGAGATATATAGCGCTAGTTATGGCAGCAGTAGATGCGGGTAATGATGCGGGCCTCCTTCGATCCCTTAGGATGCTGGGATATGTAGTGTCCGGCGACAATTCTCCAATGCAGGGGGACCTCTTAGTGCACTATATAGCGCTAGTTATGGCAGCAGCCGGTGTGGTCAATTATGCGGGCCGCCTCCAGTCCCTTAGGATGCTGGGACACGTACTCCCCGACGACATGCTCCCTTGCAGTGAAACCTCTTGATGCGCTATATAGCGCTATTTATGGCAGAAGAAGGTGCAGGCAATGATGCGGGTCACATCCAGTCCCTTAGGAGGCTGGGACACATAGGCCCAGACCATAAATCTCCCATGCAGCGGGACCTCTTGATGCTCTATATAGCGCTAGTTATGCCAACAGCAGGTGCAGGCAATGATGTGGGTTGCCTCCAGCCCCTTAGGATGCTGGGAAATGTATTCCTCGGTGAAAATTCTCCCGTGCAGTGGGATCTCTTGATGTGCTATATAGTGCTACTTATGGCAGAAGCAGGTGCAGGCAAAGATGTGGGTCACCTCCAGCCCCTTTGGAGACTGGGACACGTAGGCCCAGACAATGATTCTCCCATGCAGCTGGACCTCTTGATGCCTTATATAACGCTAGTAATGGTAGCAACAGTTGTGGGCAATCATGCAGGCTGCCTTCAACCACTTAGGATGCTGGGGCATGTAGTCCCAGGCTACAATTCTTGTGTGCAGTGGGACCTCTTGATAGGCTATAGGGCACTAGTTATGGCTGCAGCTGGGGCGGGCAATGATGCAGGCCATCTCCAGCCTCTTAGGATGCTGGGACACATAGTACCCGAAGACAATTCTCCAATGCAGCGGGACCTCTTAGTGCACTATATAGTGCTAGTTATGGCAGCAGCAGGTGTGGGCAATGCTGCAGGCCGCCTCCAGCCCCTTAGGATGCTGGGACACGTAGTCATCGACCACAGTTCTCCCGTGTAGCGGGACCTCTTGATGCAATATAAAAGAATCTTTCTTTTTACATTTTTCAGCCCACAAATTGCAATAATGAAAACTATGTTAAAAAAGTTCTATCAGACCGATAGTTATGTATTACACGTTTAGTAAACAATTTTTATGCTAATCACTATTATTAAACATTGCATTGTGTGAACTTCTGAAATGTATGCTTGATTAACTATATTGGTCATTTTTGGAGAAAGTTTATAATAGGGTCACTTTTTAGGTCTTGGCTAGAGAGCGCGTGCGCTATCTCGAAGAGACATGTAGTGTCTAATCTGTGGGCTTCAGCCCGCCCACAGGCTTCCCATTTGCTTGCTCCATCATCTGTCTAATTTTCTTTGTCACCATTTGTCCCTGGCATGCATTGTCATGCCGCTTCTCGTGTTTAGCTCTCCCCCCAGAGCATGGACATCCACTACTTCTGTTTTGAAGACCATTTTAAGACCTACTTTTTCTTTCTTTTTCACACAGTGCTCATGCATTTACCAGCTGTCTTTTCTCATCCACCCCCATGCCCTGTCCACAGATCACCCCCTCCCCATCACTGCTTTTCTCTTCGTTGTGGCTTTCTGTTTCCCCCACCTCCTCACTCCTGTTTCTGCTTGCTCCCTCGCACCTCACGGTGCTTGCCCAGTCCACAAATCACCCCCTCCCCAGACCCATCACTGATTTAAACCCCCATTATAGTCTGTTTCATTTTTTAATTTTTTAATTATTTTTTTACTGAGTTTTATATAGTGCGAACTTGACCCGAAGGTATTGGGTATCAGATCGCTTTACATAGCCCCAGTTGCGTTACATGAGGACCTATTCATTTTTGTTAGGCACGGGGAGATTAATGTGATTTGAATCAGAATCACAGGATGTTCAGTTTCATTGCCGAGACTTGAACCTAGTTCCCCAGATTCGAGGTCGACCGCCCTAGCCGTTAGGCCAACCCTTCTCCCCTAATTCTAGTCATTCTAGTGAGTCGTGGTGTTTTGCCTTTTAATGTCCTGTTAGTGTATAGCTGACGTGCTGATTGAAGCATGTGTGCACAGCTAGTATTACTTGGCACACGTGTAGTCCATGATTATTTTCCGCGACTGTGGGTACTAGGTGTGTATGCATGTTTACACCATATATGGTTGTCCAGCAATTGTGTTTATAGCTGGAAAATTAGACTTCAAGTGAATCAGGTATGCGGTTATCACAGGGCATGTCAGAGCTTCTAAAGTACCTGTGTCTTCTGCTGTGATTGCATAGCTAAGTTTCTCCTGTGCGAAATGATTGAACTGTTCGTGTCTCACCTTGTTGCTTCTCATTTCATAGGGTGGGACTCTATTTCTTTCTCAAATTTCTCCTGTTGGGACACTTTCTTACTTTTTCTGCATTCACCGGTGAAGCGTTTCCGTGCACCATTGTTGCTTAAATGAATTCTCTGCAACGGAGCCAGGCTGAGTCTTGATGTCATCAAGGCCTGCCTGACCCTCAGTGTTCATGGAAAAAGTAGTCCTTTTAATGTGGTTGCTGATGCAATGTATTTCCTCATGTTCGCTACTGTAAACAAGCCCAACACAGGGTTTCATTCTGGTTTTTTTGTGTGCAGTTTTCTATAGCACCAACACCACCGAACGTAGTGGAGAGCGCTTTACATTAGCACCAGTTACTTTTTTTGTGCAGTTTTATATAGTGCGAACACCACCTAAAGGTATTGGAGCACTTTAGATTACCACCAATTCCTTTACACAAGAACACATTAATTTTGTAGGCACGGGGAGATAGGTCATTTGCCCAGAATCAAGGATGTTAAGCCGACGCTGAAATTCAAACCGGATTTCCCAGCTCCATAGTCGGCAGCTGTGTCTCTTACGCCACATCCTCTCCCTAGCTTCGGCCTCAGTTCCCCATTTTGTGATTACAGATAAATCACTTAGGGCCTGAGTTAGATCTTGGCAGACGGGTAACTCCGTCACAATGGTGACGCATATCCCGCCTGCCGCCGATATATAAATCCCGCTTTATCCTATAGGATATATATTTCAGCAGACAGGATATCTGTCACTGTTGTGACAGAGGAACCCGTCTGCCAAGATCTTAATCAGGCCCTTAATCTCCCCATGGCAGTCCACCTCTGCTGTTGGTTGCCCAGCCACCTCCCACTTCTCTCTGCTTGCCCCGCTGAACTCAGGTGCACAGATCCTCTCCTCCCCGACTGCTTTTCACATTTTTGTTTTTTGCAGTTTTATGTAGTGCCGACACCACCCGTAGTTATTGGAGCACTTTACATTAGCAACAGTTACTTTTTGTGTGCAGTTTTATATCGCAGCAACCCCACCCGAAGGCACTAGAGCGTTTTACATTAACACCAGTTACTTTTCACGAGAACACCATAAACTTAGGCAAATCACTTAATCTCCCCATGGCATCCCTTATTTGCTGTTGGTTGCCCGTCAACCTCCCACCCGTCGCTGCTTGCCCACATTAAACTCCCATTACACAGAACCCTCTTCCTCCAGATAACTTCCTCCCGCAACTCTGCTTTTCACATTTTGTTTTGTGCAGTTTTATGTAGAGCCAGCACCACCGAAGGTACTGAAGTGCTTTACATTAGCACCAGTTATTTCACACAAGGACACTTTCATTTTTGTAGGCACAGCCAGATTAAGTGATTTGCCCGAAATCAAGGATGTTAAACTGATGTCCAAACTCAAACACAGTTTACCAGCTCATAGTCGGCAGCTCTGGCCCTTACACCACATCCTCTCCCAAAAGGACGCCATATCATCTCCCTAGCCTCAGCCTTAGTTCCACATTTTGTGATTACGGAAAAATCACTTACTCTCCCCATTTCTAAACACATCAAGCATTGGCAGAGCCAGCAGGTTGCACCTGTACAAAATCTATTGTTTTTAGGTCTCGGCTAGGCAGCAAATGCGCTGCTCAGTTAGACAGGCGAAATCTATTGTTTTTCGGTCTCGGCTAGGCAGCACATGCGCTGCTCAGCTAGATAGGCGAAATCTATTGTTTTGAGGTCTCGGCTAGACAGCGCATACGCTGCTCAGTTAGACAGCACATGTGCCTTCTGGGGTTACAGGTCAGCCATCTCCTACCACTGGCAAACTTCAGTTTCTCTCTCATTTTCTTTGATCCCATCCATCATGGCATGCGGGCATCATGCCCTCTTCTTGTGTTTGGCCCTCCCATAGTGCATGGACAAAGAACATGTCTCCTTACACTGCATCCTTTTTACACAATGCAAATTCCTAAGGCAACTCAGACATGATATACAGCACGGGTACTCATAGTACGGCCCGCGGGCCGCCAGCGGCCCGACAAGCCTTCCTTGGCGGCCCGCGGACCTTACAGACATAGTACCTGTGTAGTTTTTTTTTAACTAGTGTCAGCAAACACCACTGGTTGCAGCAGTGCAGACTCCAAGAGACTCTGCTCTATGTGGGCTGGGCGATTCCAGCTCTAGTCAGAGTGGAGATGCAGGGGCGCTAAGAAGAGGTTAAATAAAACAAAGCCTCGTTAGCAGTAAATGGTCTTTTAAAGACCTGTGAAGTACTCGGGTGCGGCTGTGTGTGCGCCGGGGAAGCTGTCTCAGCCCGGGTTGACACACACGCGGGGTGAGGTGACAGAGGGTGAAAGTGGATGGCAAACTGCAAAGGAAATTGGGGCTGCTGTATAATGAAGGGTTAAATTGCTAACTTGGTATTAAGTGTGCCAGAAATTAACATGGAATAATCACATCATTGTCAAAGCCAACTAGGTGATGCTGCATGTGGCCCTGCATTTCACTGGGAGTTTCCATTAAAAAGAGTCATGCAAGCTATGTCAGTGTGTCCTGTTAAAAATTATGGGGTGGATAGAGCAAAAAACTAGAAAAGAGAATACATGGAGAAACAGTCACAGGCAGGAAAATAAGGTAAAGAGAAAGAGGGACACAGATAAAGAGAACAGAGACAGCAGAAGAGAGAAAGAGAAACAGAATGAGAGAGAGAGAGTTAGAGAGAGAGAGAGAAGTTTGTTTTCCAGTTACAGCCCTTCAACAAAACAAGTAACACGATCACAGACATAGCAATCGCCAATTGGAACATGAAGATAATGGTGTGTAGAATTTGAAAGCGAGCACAAACATAAGTCCTGTGTTTTAGTACAATTAATTATATGCGCTTTGATCCAAGCTGTGAAATTACAGAGTGACAGAGGACAGCAGGGTGTGAGAGCCGGGTGAGGTGACAGGACAGCAGGGAGTGAGACCCGGGTGAGATGACGGAGGGCAGCAGGGAGTGAGAGCCGGGTGAGGTGACGGAGGGCAGCAGGGAGTGAGAGCCGGATGAGGTGTGCGTTAAGAGCCTGTGATGTGATGTTTACCGAGGCACAAAGACAGATAGAGACAGAAACAGACAGAGACAGATAGAGATAGAGACAGAGATAGACAGAGACAGACAGAGACAGGGACAGACTGACAGAGACAGATAGAGGCAGAGACAAATAGAGACAGGGGCAGAGAGCGCTAGATAGAGGCAGAGACAGGGACAGACTGACAGAGGCAGAGACAGATAGTGGCAGAGACAGACAGAGGCAGAGACAGACTGAGATAGAGACGTACAAAGATAGAGACAGACAGACAGAGGCAGAGACAGGGACAGGGGCTGACAGATAGAGGCAGAGACAGACAGAGACAGGGAGACAGAGACAGGGAGACAGATAGAGGGAGACAGATACAGAGAGGCAGAGACAGACAGAGATAGAGACAGAGGTAGAGACAGACAGATAGAGGCAGAGACAGAGAGACGGAGAGGGAGGGAGACAGAGGGAGGAGGGCGACAGACAGAGGGAGACAGAGAGAGGGAGACAGAGAGAGGGAGATGTTTGTATGCCGGGTCTGGTGGCTCAGTGGACAAAGGTGTCCGCTGCAGGGGCCTGTGTTCAACCATTTATTTGTTTGCTCTAGCCCCACCCCCTCCCTCACTGACCCCACCCCCACCAGTGCGGCCCTCGGCCACAAACCACACTGTAAATTTGGCCCCTGAGAGAAAGTTTGTGAGTACCCATGATATACAGCATAACAATAATCAATCTCTAACATACAGAGGGACAGAACAAGCTATGACTACTACTACTACAAAGTGCAAAAATAATATTTATTGAAAACTATATAATAAATAATTATACAAATCAAATGTAAAACAATCCACAGGCAAACCACAACCATATCATCATTCACTCTTGTTGCACACTAACCATTCCTGACAGTCATAAATGATGTACATTAAGGACAAGTGTAAAACAGATATCAATAAGTTTCTCGTTTATGAAGCCAGATCGTCTCGTTGATGATTTCTAATTTGGTCATCGATGACAAGGAGTCTGATGCTCTAAGGCCGTAGATTCAGACTGATGGATAGATTTAAAAATCATGTCTATATCAATGAGTGGCTGCAACCCGGATGGAATCCGACGCGCTTTTTGGCACAACAGTGCCTTCTTCAGGGAAAGCCACAGCAATTGAACCCCAATATCTGCGGATATAGACAAAACAAAATACATATGGACCGTCCCTCCTGCGAAAAGTGGTACACAGAATAAACAGCATGTGTATCAATTACTTCGTATCTCAGTGTGGATAACATAGGCCCACCACCTACGAATTGTGGAGACAGAATACAATCAAATAAATCCAAAGAAAATGCAGACAGAACTAACGGTGAAAAGCAAGAAAGTAATAGTGAATAAAATCTCGTGGCATGCTGGCAATTTCAAACAGTCGGCACTATGTTACTGGGTACTTATAGAGCCCGCGGCTACTCCTAAGAGTGTCCGGGCACAAGATGGGGACTTAGAGAAACCTCTCTACGTTACAAATGTATATTTATCACAGATAAGCCACAGTGCATAGAGTCAGAGAATGGTGCCCAGACTGGGAGAGAGATAAAAAAAAATGCACCGTACATCGTCCTAAACATATGTTACCCTCAAAAAAGGAGTATGTCGGCCCGGATGATGAAGGACTGAGTAGTTTGCTGAACTCTTTGGAAAATAAAGAAGATCTTCTGAACAGAGCAAGAGAAAAGAAGCGACATTCATTTAATAAGTCTCCTATTCAATGGAACTGGATTCAAATATAGATAGAAGACATATTTATCTATAAAATAATTGAAGTCCACTGCAGTAATGATCGATATGCAGTGTCAAATATTTAAAGACAGTCCCAGGATAAGGGCTGTATGGAAGGTTCCTGAATGACACATAAAGACCAAAAAATGAATGTGCTTATGCCGTGTGAATATATGTCCTTTTAAATACGATACATACTAGACAATGTGATGGGATAAACTAGTGTATGGGGCCATGGAACAGGAGATCGAATGACGATGTGTATGAAATGCCGACTTGCTGTGACACAGCGTCTTAGCTGCCTCTAAGTGTAAGAAATGCCATCTAGCTGCAACACAATGTCCTAACTGCCTCAAAGGGACCTGTGAATAAGTACATCCCAGTATGGCCTTTACCGCATAAAATAGAACTGAATGTAATAATGCTGGCCAAATTCGCTAGAGTGCGGACATGCAATGACACCCCGACTGCAGCCGGCTGAGTGTGGCCAGGCCACACACGACTGAAGGCCATGGCCAGGCCCTGTGGTAAACCCGCGGCGAGGGGTTGGCTTTATGTATGGTAATAAAATATTCCTTTATGTTAAAAAAAAACTAGAACTTCTCTGGCAAAAAACAACGGTTAAAATGACGCTATAGTTTGGTGAAACTGTTAGTTAACCGTTAGTTAAAGCATGCCATTTTAAACTTACAGAACCACTGAAATTCACCAGTTATAGTTATCGCAAGTAACTATAACTCATGCCCTAAAGTCACTGTAACTCGCACCTTCGTAATGCACTGCTAATTCCACCACACATTACATCACTCATTACATTACTATCTATAACATCAGTATTAATGTCACAGCAGCATTTGCAACAAAATTATAGATGAGAAAACTGTGCATAGGGCTTAGGACCCATTACTCCCCACAGCTGCAAAATATAGTAAACATTGGCACAATTCTGGTTTAAGAGTTAATATAAGCAGGCAAGCTAGGTCCTGAACACCAACATGGAGCACGTGTACATCTTATTGGTTAGAACTGTAGCCTTATTGGAATCTTGTGTAAATTATGTGGTTCAAGTGACAAACTTGATGGCATTTTCTGCACTGGTCTGCAGGGCTATGTGGCTAAAAGCACGTGTAAAATGTGGTATTTTGTATAAAAAAGACCTATTGATCTCAGGCGACGAGCTATCTCCCTCTATTTCCATAATACCTTATGCTCACTTCTTCTTTGTCATGCTGACAGCATCCTTGTGTTTTTTTGTTATGTCACTGAATCATGTGACTCTGAGACAACCCCTTTGCACCGTTCATGCGCCCCGAACCCACAGAAAAGGAGTATAGTGATGCAAGGTAAGAGGGTGCAGCTCAAAGGAGGATTCTCCCATGACAGTACACGTCAGTACAATTTAATATAAGAAGCTGCAGACTTCTTCTTTTCTTCTAGAAACCAGGGGGTTACCAGGTAGAAACACAAGAACTCGTCTCCACATAAAACTCGGAAAACGGGATGGGAGGAAGAGTAGAAACAGAAATAGGACACAAAGCTAATCAACCTGAACTCAGCAACACCTAAAGCCCACATGTAAATGGTAATAATTGCTTATTCCAATTCTTTTTTAAACGGGGGGTTGTGTGCATTGCAGCTGTCTCTGGTGTATAAAGTAAGCGAAATGCTCACTCAGATGTCATCCCTTATGTTTAAGAGTAAATGCCCTCATCGGGGGATCTGGGGTTAGCTATTCGATGTATAGCGAGGCTTTAGTTTTGTAAAGCAGTTGCCAGTTGGTTATTTTGTAATATGCACCTGTTTCAATAAAGCGTCCTTTTTCACACACAAAATGGGTCTCGGTTTGGCTTGCCCCCTCCCTCCCAAATTCCCATTTCCACTGCGGACTAAGTTACATTTTCTTAATTAAACTGCAGCATGAGAGAATGCTCTGATTATTCAACGGAACAGTGACGCGGCCACGTGCTACGAAGGACCTACATGCCTTGCGACAGCTCTTGAGAAGAAAAGCTCATTATTTTGTCACACTCCTCTTAACAGAGCACACGCGCCAGTTACACTTTCTCTGCACTTCGAATCCATTATTCATTCTCCTGCTGCACAGAGCAGACACGTGTAACTCATACTCCTGCCCCACATAACCAACACATGCATTATTCATAGGTTGCTTTCCCAGAGTAAACATGCATTATGCATACTCGTTTTGTACAGTGTAAACACATACATGATCCATATACTTCCCGCACCGAATACTAATGCATTATTCATACGGCTCTTGTACAGAATGGTGCTTGTAGAACGTGGTTTTGGTAAGATATAGGGTAAAGTACCCCCCATATCCACATAATATATGGGAGCCTGGAGTCTCTGTTGTCTGTACTTTTCTTATTACAGTCAAGTTGGGACTAAACATTGCTGCTCAACAGTAATATGTTTTTACAGTGAAGTTGTGATGTCGCAAAGCCTCCTGCCAGCAGCTAGGGTAAAAGGCAGGTCACGAAGCATAATTCCATTTGCAGTTTAAACAACAAAAGGGAAAACTGGCTTTTTATTCTTCTGATGTGTCTTTTTCAAAATGAAGACGTATCAGCAGAAAGGAGGTATTTATGGCACCATGTTTATGTTTTTGCATGCTGGGGGTAATTACACAAAATATCGTATCACTTTGCATCTTTGTACACATTTTGGGCAACTGCATTTTTTTAATCTGACCTATGTTAAACTAATTCTAATATATTTTTTCAACAAATTACTAACTGCTTCATGGTATGCTTATTTCGCTCTCAACAGTAGACTTTTATTCCTGATGTCTGCAAAGATACTACCTCTTTCATCTGAAAAAAGAGCACAGCAAGGATTTAGGCAGTTTGTGAAAAGGAGGATGGTATTACCATGCAGTATAAGGAATAAAATACCCCCTGTCTACCTTAAAAGGATACTGCAAGGCACCTGAGAGTTCTATGATCCTATAAAGGATCTCGGACTTCGGCCTTGTTCCTCTATACTTGTTCCTCTACAAGGTCATTGAACACTGACAACTTTCAGTATCCTGACAAAGTATGTCAGGGGTATTGTTTACCATATATTACACGTCACTCGGATTTTGTCAACATGACTAAAGCCTGTCTGGGAGGTGGTCACACCTCCCTGTGACAGGAAACCTATTGTCAAGCCTTCCCCTGCTGGAGTTTCGTCCAGCTGCAGGAGGGCAGACCTGTGTCTGTGGCTGGCAGCATCCATCTTGTAATGCCAGGGTCGAGAAAGCTGGTACCGGGTGTACCGGTGTTGTCATATTTCTCCCTCTAGGAGGGTGGAATCATACCTCCTCCGACAGTTACTGGCGGGGAGGTATGATTTCAAGGTGTTTGACACCAAACACAACATGTTTCCATGCAGCCGTTTTAAAGTTAGCATTTATAATGCACTAAAGAGTATATGGTTGGCTGCATCACAAACAACCCCGGAATATAGGTTCCGAAGGTTGCAGAGGGGCTCTGCTCATGCAGGTGCACCCACTCACATAAAACCCAGCACCCTGCCTTCAGGATTGATAAGGCCTGCCATAGGGGTGACTGATAGGTTTATATGTGCACGCATAATATTAAATTACATTTAAGGTAAGTATTAGATAGTATAGGGGTAAAAGTTACTTTTCTAACTCCAGGGGGTGCAACAGTAGGGTAAGTGTTGGATAGTATAGGGGTAAAAATTACTATTCTAACTCCAGGGGGTGCAACAGTGGGGTAAGTGTTGGATAGTATAGGGGTAAAAATTACTATTCTAACTCCAGGGGGTGCAACAGTAGGGTAAGTGTTGGATAGTATAGGGGTAAAAATTACTATTCCAACTCCAGGGGGTGCAACAGTAGGGTAAGTGTTGGATAGTATAGGGGTAAAAATTACTATTCTAACTCCAGGGGGTGCAACAGTAGGGTAAGTGTTGGATAGTATAGGGGTAAAAATTACTCTTCTAACTCCAGGGGGTGCAACAGTAGGGTAAGTGTTGGATAGTATAGGGGTAAAAATTACTATTCTAACTCCAGGGGGTGCATCAGTAGGGTAAGTGTTGGATAGTATAGGGGTAAAAATTACTATTCTAACTCCAGGGGGTGCATCAGTAGGGTAAGTGTTGGATAGTATAGGGGTAAAAATTACTATTCTAACTCCAGGGGGTGCAACAGTAGGGTAAGTGTTGGATAGTGTAGTGTAATATTATGCGTTGTAATGGTATGCGTTGTAATGGTAGTATGCGTTGTAATGGAATGCGTTGTAAAGGTAGTTTTTAAAAATGCGTTGTAGTGTCATGCGTTGTAATGTCATGCGTTGTAATGGATTATGCGTTGTAAAAAATGTGTTGTAAAGGTAGTGCGTTGTAAAAGTTGCGTTGTAAAGGTTGTTCCCCGGCTGCTGTAGCAGACATGTGATGTCGTTTTGAATGGTCTCCCTGGGGTGGCATAATACATGCTGCAGCCCCTGAGAGGCCTCTGGGGTACCTATGCCCTGGGTACATAGTATACCATATACTAGGGACTTATAAGGGTACCCCAGAATCCAATCTGGAGTGTACCTAAAAAACATAACCACCCCCCCCCCAACGAAAGGAGATAAGACTAACCATGTCCAGTTGAGACCTTATTGACTAAGTGGTCATATAAGGAAGAACATGCACTAGCATGGATACCCCTGTCTTATAGTCCACTAAGGAGCTCCTACCCTTGAGGGTATTGGACTTTCTCCAAAAGTTGTGATTACTACCTGTAGGGTGTTCTGGCAAAGTAAAAGGCTGGTGGGGTGTCTAAGTAGAGAAGTGAGGCCCTGATAAAGTTGGTCTCAGCTTCCTCAGAGCACTGGTCACCATGGAGCCTTTCTTTCCATGTCTGAGTTGTATCTGGCCCTAAAGGTCAACCTCTGGCTGCCTACAGCTGGGGGTTGGGTCCCTTTGGTTGGAACACTAGAGGGAGAGGGTAGGTTTGGAGCCATTTGGTCCCAGGTTTGCCCTTGCCCAATAGAGTCCATCTGGGGGAGTTCCCTACCCAATGGTAAGAGGGATCCCTCAGTGTTTTGAGGAATTTTCACATGGCTAGGGCTACTCGACTGGGTGGCCCTAATCTGGAGATGAGGGGGTTCCTCTGGAACGTGGGCCCTTAGGGGTCCACTGACCTCCCTGACCTCTGCAGCCCTAGGCTGATTGAGGTAGGGTAGAGAGGGGCAGGATACCTGCTCCAGACTGGGTACCACCTTAGAAGGGTCCCCTGCCATCAGGGGTGTTGCCAGGCCAGGCCTGACCACTTCTGAGGCAGTTCCTTCACCAGGAGTAGGATGAGTTCCCTGAGGAAGCTGGTCCTTACCTATAGTCTGGGGGGGAAGGAAGCCTTTTCTTTAACCCTTATGCTCTCTGGTGGAGTAGTGGGCCATTCTTTCAGGCTCCACCACTCCAAAATTTCCCTGGGGTTGGGTTGAGGCCCTATAGGTCCCACCGACTTTCTCAGGGAGGCCTAACATTCTTAAATGGGCCTGGTATTCAACTTCAGCCCAGGCTGACATTTCTAGATCATTACCCAACAGGCAAGTTTGGGGACACTGCCACTCACTTTGGGCCAGTGACCCCTCCCCAGCTGAGATTGACTCATGGGATGATCTGTCCTGATACCATCAATGTTGGTACTAAGTTCCCTGTCACCATGGTGACACTAGCCCCTGTGTCCCTAAAGGCCACAGCTTTCTGACCATTTATTAGTGGCTCCTATCTGTACTTACCCAAAGAATTAGGACTGACAGTAAAAGTGGCAAATCCCATGCCACCATCACAGACTGAGGAGGCCTGTGAGGGGGATCTTTCTAAACCATGGTCCACCTCAGTTCCCCATGAGAACACACCTAACTGTTTGGGTGCACTACTACCACCTGGGCGTTACTACTAGTAGTACCAGGAGGAGTGGTAGTATTGCTGGGGGAACATTTTCCTTATTGCTGACCTTAGGGCAAAATGGGTCATTTGTCCAGTGGCCAGGCTTCTTACAGACATGGCAATAAGGTTTCTTTTCAGGGGAGGAAGGAGTTTGGGACCCATCCCCAGAAGAGGAATTTAGGGGCCCTGTAGTGGATTTATCTTTTGATTTATCCCCACCTTTCTCTTGGTTCTTGAAAGAATCTTTCTTCTGGTCACCACCCTGATTATTTGGCTTTACTCTGGTTCTGACCCATTTATCTGCCTTCTTGCCCAATTCTTGGGGAGAAGTCAGATCTGAGTCCACCATGTTCTGGGGTAAAAGCTGGTTTTGACAATTATTAAGGATCTAATCTCTCATAATCAAATTGTATAATCCTAAAAAGTCATGCACCTTGCTGCCATATATCCAACCTTCCAGAGCCTTAGTATCAAAATCTACAAAGTCAACACAGTCTTGAGTCTGTGCCTTTTGGGTATCTCTGAACTTAATCCTGTATTGTTCAGTGGTTAAGCCAAACCCATCAATCAGAGCACTCTTCAAGTCTTTGTAATTATCAGCATCCTCTTCTCTAACAATGAGGAGCTTGTCTCTACCTTTGTCTGCAAAGGAGAGCCACAAGATTGCTGACCAGTGCTCTTGAGGGACCCCCTGTACCTTACAGGCCCTCTCTAGTGCAGTTATCCATTTGTGGATGTCATCCCCACTCCCGGTAGGGAGTGACAATCTTGTTCAGGCTCCTATGGTCATGAGTATGTTCTCTACCTCCAGGGACACTGTTGCTGCCACCATGGGGCTCTAGTCTCAACCTTCTTGAAGCTCTCTGAAGCTCCAGGGATTCCCTATCTAAGGCCAATTGCTCTCTCTTGATTCTGAGCTTAGCTCTCTCAAACTCAAGCAGTTGGCACTTCTTCTCATAAGAGGACTCCCTTTTATGAGAAGCAGAGGTCCCTACAGAAATACCAGAATGATCAGATTCCTGAGAAGGAGATCTGGATCTTCTTGGTAAACTGTTATCTCTTCCAGGTGGGGTAAAGAGAGGGCCACTGAGGCCTTCTCCCTCACCTTCAGGAAGAACTGGGTTGTCCAGGTTAGAATCATCTTGATCCTCCTGGTCAGCATTGGAGTCCAGGTCATAGAAGTTTTCACTTCCTGGCCTTTCTTCCTCTACTGCTCCACCCAACTTGCCTGCCTCATCAGACCCTGGGGTCTTTCTGAGTTCATTCAAAAGCAAAGCCTCTATGAGGCGTTGAGTGCCTGAATGTCTCCCTGTCTTCAGTTTCCTAGATGTACACATAGTTCTCAATTCTTGGAATGATAGATGGTCATACTTAGTTGGCAGAGGCCCACTGGCTTCTGGCCTAGAAGACATACTAGAGTTGTGTGGTGTAAGCACCTACCTGACCTAGTGGGAGCTACTAAACTCTCTTGAGTTGGAGAAAGGGTGTGCTAGACCCTTGACTTACCCAACTCAAAGTTCAGTACAACTTACTTTACTCTAGTCTTGATTTATATGTGATTTATAGGTGGAGAAGTGTAGCTCACTGGTTAGAGGAGGCATACCCTGAAGCAGAGATCAGACCCGGGACCTGGGTTCGATTCCCGACGCGGCAGGGTCCAGAGCCCAATTGTCCACGGACTCGATAATTCTTGCTTCGGTGCCCACTCTAAGCATGAGTTCACACTATGCAGCTCTGGGCAACAAGCCTGCTTAATCTCCACAACGGCCCCCCGCGGCGGGATGCCTGGCTTTCACCTTGGGGATGCCCAGTACGGGTTATCTTACAGGGAAAAACCAGGACGGGTTCCCAATGCAAGCGCCAAGATGCCCGTAGGGTGATAGCTGCGCTCTATAAGTACATCAATCAATCAATCAATCAATCAATTATGTACCTAAGTACCTTTAGTGGTATTCAGTTAGTCACTCAATGAGATTATCTGGTAAAACAATAGCAAGCTTGAACCCCAACCGCTGCACACCAATGTGAGAAGTTGGCCTGTATATGCTGACCACTAATTAAAGTGGGCACCTTGTACCAGTCCAAACAACCCTTATTGATGATTAGGTTAAAGACAACCTTTATTGAAAGCTATCCTAGTGGTAGCTATGGAGAGCAGCCTTCAGGCTAAGTCTCGAAGAAATGTAAAGCAGCTTGGTTGACCAGATTATAACCTCCAGAATGACCAAATGAAAGGAGAACCACACAAGTAATATATAAAATATATGTATTTATTACTAAACACTCTCTATTAACCTCTTTATGAGATTAGAGAACAAAGCACACAATATTAAATCACTAGAACGACAGTAAATAGCATAATACACAGCGGGCTCCAGGGGGAAACCGAATCATATACTAAGAAAGTGGTATAAGAACCACGACTTGACTAGACACAGTGCCTAGAGCACGTAGAATCGCTGGGACCCCAAGGAACCACCCAAGGTAGTGACACACGGGACCCACGGAGGACGGGTGCAGTGTGAGAACACAGACGCGAGTTCCGTACAACTCTATGGGAAAATCGCGGTTGGAATTTTAAAGATTAAGGACACTTCAGAGAGGACTTCAAGCAAACCCTTTAGAACATAGAAGGTTCTAAGGGCAGCACCCTTGTGAGTACCGAGGTACCCATGTTACCTATCCCAAGGGGAGCCGGGTGCATAGGGGTCAATTGGTGTTGGAAACGCTTGTTGATTTCAATGGCGTGATGCAAAGAAGTGCTGCTGCCGGGAAGATGAAAAGTGTCCGGTGTGATCCAAGCTTGGATCTGAGCTGAGAAGAACCTGAAAGCAGAGGGGACAGAGTCTGGGTCACTTCACAGTGACCAGGGTCATGATAAACGAATGCCCACCGATGTCGGGTGTTTCAGGTGAGAAGAGGTGAAGCTTGACTCTGCATCCCCGGGGACCAGGAGACGTCGACGACGACCAAAGTCCAGAGGATCGCGAAGGGACCTCGAACTGAATCACAAAATACCGGCCACGGAACACTCGTGGAGTCTAGGCTGGAAATCTTCAGTGGAATTACTGCCCGGGGTCAGGACTACAAGTAGCCCAAAGCACAGCCTCAGGGATCGCCAAAAAGCATATGCTGCTGTAAATGTACACGGTGCACAGGGTTCGGGTTGCACGGTCCCCGCGAGGGATACGAGCCTCAGAATAGCTGAGAGCGCAGATCAACCTCAGAGACCACGGGAACCCACCTCCTGTGTTGCAGAAATCTTCGGAGTCCTCAGGAGATACACACCGGTCAGATGCATTTAGGTGCCTGCCTTGCTGGGGAGTAACTCCTTTACTCCAAGGGAGATTCTTAAGTCATCCAGCGTCGTGCAGATCGACAAAGTACTTGGTTTCTGTAGCAGAGTTTAGTCCAGGTAAAATCTAAAGTCCTGTAGTCAGGGGTTCCTACTTTATACCCAAGGAAGGGGTGGGACAAACTCTGGGGAGCCACCTATGGGAGGGTCAGGACAGAGGGGTGGCTACACCCATGTTCTTTGTCCAGCTTCACGCCAGAGCAGGAGCAAATGGCTTCTGCAACCGGTTTGAGCTGGACTATGCACAGGGACACCAAATGTGCCCCCAGTGCAGACATCAAAGCACTCTCAGAGTGCACCCACCGAGCCCCAATACACTAAAGCCTGTCTGGGAGGTGGTCACAACTCCCTGTGACAGGAAACCTATTGTCAAGCCTTCCTCTGCCGGATTTTCACCCAGCAGCAGCAGGAGGGCAGACCCGTGTCTGTGGCTGGCAGCATCCATCTTGTAATGCCAGGGTCGAGAAAGCTGGTACCGTGTGTACCGGTGTTGTCATATTTCTCCCACTAGGAGGGTGGAATCATACCTCCTCCGACAGTTACTGGCGGGGAGGTATAATTTCAAGGTGTTTGACACCAAACACAACATGTTTCCATGCAGCCGTTTTAAAGTTAGCATTTACCGCGAAGTTATAATGCACTAAAGAGTATATGGTTGGCTGCATCACAAACAACCCCGGAATATAGGTTCCGAAGGCTGCAGAGGGGCTCTGCTCCTGCAGGTGCACCCTCTCACATAAAACCAAGCACTCTGCCTTCAGGATTGATAAGGCCTGCATAGGGGTGACTAATAGGTTTATATGTGCAGTGATATAGGATAGATATAGTGAACCTATATCTAAGTAAGGGGCGCATGCACCACCTTACACAGGCTGCTGTAGCAGACCTGTGGTGTCATTTTGAATAGTCTCCCAGGGGTGGCATAATACATGCTGCAGCCCCTGAGAGGCCTCTGGGGTACCTATGCCCTGGGTACATAGTAGACCATATAATAGGGACTTATAAGGGTAACCCAGAATCCAATCTGGAGTGTGCCTAAAGTACATGCAATCAATTTAGGGAGAAAGCAGATAAACTGGGGCCCTGATTAGCAGGATCCCAGTCAGACTAGTCGAAAACCAGCAAAACACCAGGAAAAAAAATGAAGGTAACCATGCAGTTAGATTCCACCCTCCTACAGATGTGTTCAATTTTGGCATGGAAAAGGTTTGTAAGAGATTAACATAACTCCTCAGAAGCAGTTTGGCAAGGTGACTACATTTATAACCATAAAATGGACATGACATATGTTTGTGAGGCTAATCCCCATTACACCATCCCACCAATTACGACAAAACAATTAAGGGTACCATCAAAATAGTTAAGAAAGAGTTCACTCACACAGACATGCTAGAGCTAGAGGAACTTATTTACTGTCAAAAGTTTGATTATATTGTATTTATGAGATATAGGCATGAAATATTAAAAAATTTAGTTACAGAGTATAGTAGATTACATATAAAATTCAATTTAAATTTATAGTGAAACAGAAGGTAAATAAGGGGAAGGGGAGAAAGGGGATATGCGTGGTTTATGTATATTATAGTCTGATGAAAGTATAAATATGAGATAGTAATGTAAGCAATAATAAAATATAATACAGGAACAATAATATTATCAAGCACAGGAAGTCAAGGAGGTTGAATAACTTCTTGTATATCATATGAAGGAGCATCTGATGCCTTGGAAGATTTGTTAAAAAAAGATGTAAATGGCTTTCACAGGACTGTTTGTTTTAAAACAAGCAAAAAAGGATGCGTATATGCGGTATATATGACCTCTGGTCACTCCCCACGTCGCACGGCTCCTCCTGGTTGCCCGTGACTGCCTACTGCCGCTGCTGCTGACTAGGGTTCGCCGCTGGTGTGCCCCTGGTACCTGTTTCTGTTCAATGTATTGTAGCTCTGTTTAATTTCTCCCCCTCTGGCTGTTATTTCATTATTCGTTTTACTGCCCCTCTCTTTTTGCCGATTCTGTTCCCTCGCCCTCTGTGCCCGCTCCCCGCTTCCCGCCGCTGCTCCCCGCGGCCCGCCCCGTTTCTCTTCTGTACCCCTGCGCCCTCGCCCATTGGCCGCCCCGCTCCCACCTCCCAGCTGCTCCTCCCTCCCACTTGGCCTCTTATGGAGGGCGCCGCGCGGCAGTGAGTGTCACCTGACCTCTGGTCACTCCCCACGTCGCACGGCTCCTCCTGTTTGCCCGTGACTGCCTACTGCCGCTGACTAGGGTTCGCCGCTGGTGTGCCCCTGGTACCTGTTTCTGTTCAATGTATTGTAGCTCTGTTTATTTTCTCCCCCTCTGGCTGTTATTTCATTATTCGTTTTACTGCCCCTCTGTTTTTGCCGATTCTGTTCCCTCGCCCTCTGTGCCCGCTCCCCGCCGCTGCTCCCCGCGGCCCCGTCCCCTTTTCTCTTCTGTACCCCTGCGCCCTCGCCCATTGGCCGCTCCGCTCCCGCCTCCCAGCTGCTCCTCCCTCCCACTTCGCCTCTCATGGAGGGTGCCGCGCAGCAGCGCAGCGGACGCACGCAGCGGACGCGCCGAAGGCGCTCCTAAGGCAAGCCCGTCTGCGCCTGGACCACGCCTAGCACCAGAACCCCTGACCCCCGCCCCCCCTCAACACCAGACTGCACTACGACTCCAGCACCCTCCACGCACTCAACACCGGACGATACCACCCCTGCTACCGGGCCACCCCGAAGCACACCCAAGGACCCTTCACCTGCCGTAACTGCAGATACACCAGCATCCAGCCCTACAAACCACCAGACAGCGAACCCAACCACCTCCGCTGCATCCTCCTCAACACCCGCTCCGCTCGCAAGCACGCCATCAAACTCTGGGACCTCCTAGACTCCACCGCTCCCGACGTCGCCTTCCTGACGGAGACCTGGCTGAACGCCACCTCAGCACCAGACATCGCCATAGCCATCCCGGAGGGCTACAAGATCTCCCGCAGAAACCGCACCAACGGAGTGGGAGGGGGAATCGCCATCATCGACAAGGACACCCTCAGAGTCTCAACCAACACCGACGACACCCTCATCACCGCCGAACACATGCACTTCCAGATCCACACCGACCCCAACACCACCCTCAGAGGAACTCTCGTCTACAGACCACCCAGTCCACGACCACAATTCTGCGACACCATCGCCGACCTCATCAGCGCCCACGCACTCGCCTCCGCAGACTACATCCTCCTCGGGGACCTGAACTTCCACCTCGAAAACAACAACGACACCAACTCCGCCGCCCTGATTGACAACCTCGCCAACCT
Source organism: Triturus cristatus (assembly GCF_964204655.1). Lineage (NCBI taxonomy): Eukaryota > Metazoa > Chordata > Amphibia > Caudata > Salamandridae > Triturus > Triturus cristatus. The sequence continues at coordinate 673,574,031 of NC_140593.1, forward strand.
CGGACTCAAACAGCTCGTCACAACACCCACCCATGCCGCTGGTCACACACTGAATCCCATCTTCTCCACAAGCCCCCACGTCTCTTTCAACCACACCACCGAACCCCACTGGACCGACCACAGATGCGTCCACTTCACCTTCAGGAAATCCACCACACACCACCGCATCCAACAGCTATCAAGCCGCCGCTGGGGCAAGGTCACCAAGGACCAACTGACTACCACCCTCGCCCTGAGACCACCCGCCAACCCCACCGACCCAGACACCGCCGCGACCAACCTCAAACAATGGATCAACGACTGCGTCAACACCCTCGCCCCCCTCAAAACCTCCACTACCAACCACACCAACAGGAAAGCGGCCTGGTTCACCGAAGACCCCCGGACCTCCAAGCGCACCTGTCGGAAGCTGGAGAAAAAATGGCACCACGATCGAACACCAGACAGCCACGAGGCCCACAAAAGCGCCACCCGCAGACACCACCAACTCATCAGAACCGCCAAGAGGACCGCCTTCAAGGACCGGTTAGACAAAAACGCACACAACACCAAAGAACTCTTCAGCATCGTGAAACAACTCTCCAACCCCAGGTCCAACACCAACGACATCCCACCATCACAAGACCTGTGCGACTCCCTGGCCACTTTCTTCCATCGCAAGATCGCCGACATCCACGACAGCTTCAACTCCGACACCCCAACACCCACCACCGAGCCCACCACCCCTGCGATCACCACCAGCACACGGCACCTGACCGCCTGGACTCACGTCAGCGACGAAGACACCATCAAAACCATGAACTCCATCCACTCCGGATCCCCATCCGACCCCTGCCCTCACCACGTCTTCAATAAAGCCAGCACAACCATCGCACCCCATCTCCGAAAAACCATCAACTGCTCCTTCGAGACAGCAACCTTCCCGACAAGATGGAAGCACGCCGAGATCAATGCCCTTCGAAAGAAACCCAAGGCGGACCCCAAGGACCTCAAGAACTTCCGGCTCATCTCCCTGCTCCCGTACCCGGCAAAAGTGGCAGAGAAAATTGTCAACAAACAGCTGACCCACTACCTCGAAGACAATAACGTCCTGGACCCATCCCAATCTGGATTCCACAGCAACCACAGCACCGAGACCGCCCTCATCGCCGCCACTGACGACATCAGGATCCTGATGGACAAAGGAGAAACAGCCGCCCTCATCCTCCTGGACCTATCAGCTGCCTTCGACACGGTCTGCCACCGCACCCTAGCAGCGCGCCTCCATGACGCCGGAATTCAAGAGAAGGCCCTGGCCTGGACCACATCCTCCTATCCGGCAGAACCCAGAGCATCCGCCTCCCTCCATTCCGCTCAAGAACCACCGAGATCATCTGCGGCGTCCCACAGGGTTCCTCCCTCAGCCCGACGCAGTTCAATATCTACATGGCTCCACTCGCCCACGTCGCAAGACAACACAGCCTCAACATCATCTCCTACGCCGACGACACCCAGCTGATCATATCCCTCACCGAAGACCCCAACACCGCCAAAGCCAACCTCCACAGAGGAATGAAAGCCGTCGCCGACTGGATGAAGGACAGCAGACTGAAGCTGAATTCAGACAAGACGGAAGTTCTCATCCTCGGACCCACTCCATCAGCCTGGGACGACTCCTGGTGGCCCACATCGTTAGGCACACCCCCGGAACCCACCGACCATGCACGCAACCTGGGGGTCATCCTCGACTCCTCCCTCTCCATGACAAAGCAAGTCAACACCGTCTCCGCATCCTGCTTCTGCACCCTCCGAATGCTCCGCAGGATTTTCAAGTGGATCCCTCCCGACACAAGAAAAACCGTCACCCAGGCCCTCATCACCAACAGACTCGACTACGGAAACGCCCTCTACTCGGGAACAACAGCCAAGCTCCGGAAACACCTACAACGAATCCAGAACGCCTCGACACAACTGATTCTCGACGTCCCCCGACGCAGCCACATCTCCCCCCACCTGAGAGGCCTGCACTGGCTCCCAGTCGACACAAGGATCACCTACAAGCTCTTCGTCCACGCACACAAGGCGCTACACAACACCGGACCGACATACCTCAACAACCGACTCAGCTTCCACACCCCCACCCGCAACCTCCGCTCTGCCACCCTCGCCCTCGCCACAGTTCCTCGCATCCAGAAAACCACCGCGGGAGGCAGATCCTTCTCCTACCTCGCCGCCAAGACCTGGAACGATCTCCCTGCCAACCTACGACAGACCCAGGACCCTGGACCCTGGAGGTCAGGAGACTTCTCAAGACCTGGCTCTTCGATCAGTAGCAGCGCCCCGTCCCCCCACCCCCCCGCCTTGAGACCCTCACGGGTATGTAGCGCGCTTTACAAATGCATTGATTGATTGATTGATTGATTGATTGATTGATTGATATCTAGTCTATGAATATGACATAGTGAATACACCCACACTTTAAATGCTAATTGAGTACAATTTTTCTAATGTCTTGTGATTTTCTGGAAAGCCACTGCCAATAATAAGTCAAATATTTTAAGTGAATGAAACATCTGCCCAATCATCCGATAAACTCCCCAAAAATATATATACATATATATAATATATTATATATGGAGACAGGTACATTTGAATTAAAGATGGAGTTTACTTGTTTTCAAATTTGTATCCAAAAAGTATGACTGAAAGGACACGTGAAAAGTAAATTTTTTAGGTCAGTATGTTGAGTTGAACATGTCTAACAAGTGTTTGTAATATTTGAATTGATTTTATGTAAGAATATTGGATTAAGGAGTGAGCTATTATATATGTAGAATAATGTCTGTGTTGTGTTTGCTGCTTCGGGTGATTCCCTCATTTTGATCCAAATCTGTTCTATGTGAAAATGGGCCATGTAGCATCTAAGTCATGACCCATGATAGTTCAGTATCTGTTTTAGGTCTATTAATTGAGATACACCGCAGATGCGATGTATGGTGGAAGCGCTGGGATTTGACTTTAATGGAGTACCAAGAGCATGTTGCATGACCAATATAGGACTAGGATTGGATTTTAATGTGGTGTATGCTGTAAGAATACTATTTTGTAAAAGTTGGAATTTATATTGCAATGAAGATGGAAGCCCAAAAAGAGTTTCAGCTTGTGAAAAAGAGATAAGGGATTCCTGACTGAATATTTGGTTCACACATATTAGTCCTTTTATTCTTCCATGATTTCCAATATAAAGGTTGATTAGCTGATTGAATACATTTATAATGCCAAATGGTAGAATGAAGAAAGGTAGAAAGATCTCTAGGAGTATATGATTTTACAGTGCCTAGTAACCTACAGGGGTTTTTGAAAATAGGTGTGGAAAACTTTTGAGGTTTACATCTAAAAGTTAAGTATTCTTTAAAGGAGAAAGGTGATAAGAAGTTGCCCTCCAAATGAACCCATATTGGACAATAATCCAAAGAGAAAGTGATCCAATGTATGAATTGTCTCAATAGAAAACGCCTTTGATAGTTTGAGAAATCTGGGAAATTTACTCCGCCTTCAATCTTGGGACGTTGCAGCTTCAATAAAGACATACGTGGGCATTTTTTTACCCAAAGAAAAGGTAGGACAGTATGGAATACATTTTTGCGTAAAACTTAAGAGGAATATGTAATGGAATATTAGAAATGATATAGAGAATAATGGGTACGAGGATCATTATAATTGTGTCAAGATGTCCCCACCACTTGAGATATAAGGGATGCCAACGATCAGTTAATAAGGTTTATTTAATAATACAATTATTCGTCTTTACAGAAATTGATTTTTGAAGAGACGGGGTGAACTGAAGCCCAAGATATTTAATTTGCTGTGGTTTCTAATTGAGACTAGTAGATAGAAAATCATGTTTAAAGGTGAATTTGTTTAGAGGTAAAATTTTACATTTGTCATTATGTCATTTATAGCCAGATACTAAGGCCTGGAATTTTACCTCAGCTGAAAACGCAGGGATCGAGACTGAGGTGATGACATAAATAGTAAAATGTCATTGCCATACATGGCCAGTTTAATTTGCTTAGTATTACATGAAAAACCATGTAGATCTGCGTTTTGTCTGAGCCACGTTAAAAATATTTCTAGGGCTAGATTAAAAATAAAGTGGGAACGAGGGCAACCCTGCCAGACTCCCCAATTTAATGTAAAATAAGGAGAAATCAATCCATTTACATAGATGGCTGCTAAAGGGGAGGTATAAGAAGAGAAATGAGGGTAGTTATATTGGGGCCAAAGTCGAAACAATTGAGGACATGAAACAAAAATGTCCAATTTACACAATCAAAAGCCTTCTCAGCATCTAAAGCAAAGGCTGCTAAGGATTCATTGTTATATGTGGAATTTGAGAGAATATCAAAGAGCAATTGGGTGTTATCTGAAATGACAAAACCCGATTGCTCTTTTCCTTAAAGATTAGGAAGAAAGGGCTACAATCGTAAGGCCAATGCTTTTGAATTTTTTTTTATAATATAGTCTTATAGCCTGCCGTAGCGGGCTATACCGGCTATTAAAGGCGCGCTCAAGCGTTAAAGGCCCTAGCCGAAGGCGAGGAACTTTAACAAGGGAGTGGAACTTTAATAGCCGTTATAGCCCACCTATGAAGGGCTATAAGGCTATTGGAACATTCTGCCACTAGAGGGCAGAATGTTCTAACAAATTAAACAAAGGCTTTAGGGAGCGAGAGGGGATTGAAGTCCCCTCAAGCTCCCTGAAGCCTTTGTTCACAGGAGCGGGACTTTAATAGTCAGTATAGCCCAGCTATGAAGGGCTATAAGGCTATTAGAACATTCTGTCACTAGAGGGCACAATGTTCTAACAAATTAAACAAAGGCTTTAGGGAGCACGAGGGGATTGAAATCCCCTCAGACTCCCTGAAGTCTTTGTTCACAGCCACAGCTGTGAACAAAGAAACATTGGAATGTTGGAGCTCCGGGCTTATACCAGCCATTATAAGCCCGGAGCTACTCCATTGTTTTCAATGGAGCTTCCAACATCCCAATGTTCTAATAAAGAGAGATATCGGGCTATCATTTTAACAGTATTGCATTTCTTTCCCTTCCTTTGGGATAAGGCACATAAGTGCATCTAGGAAGGAGCCTGAAGATGTTGAAGAGCGGCCAAAGGATTGACTAAGAACTAGTAGCTTAGTGAGAAGGAATTTGGCAAAGTGTGTATAAAATTCGGCTGTGAAACCATCCGGTCTCCCATCTTTATTCTTTTTAAGTGTGAGTAGTGCATTATGTAGATACGTTTGCATCATTTCTGATTCTAGGCTTGAAAAAATCTACCTGTGTGGAAAGAGGTTTCTAAATATAGGACAAAGAGTGTATAGTTTTAGAATCAGAGGGAGAATACTCTGGTGTGTATAGAGTTTTATAAAATTGGTGAAATTGGTTTAGAATTTCTAAGTCTTTGTGATGAGAAATATTGTGTTCATCTGTACTTGATTCAATTTGTAATTTCTATTGTTTAACTTTGAGATAAGTCACCAAGAGTTTCCAGATTTATTTTGGCCACTGTAAAATTTGGCACTAGATTTAAGAAGGTAAGAAGATGCGGCATCAGTCGATAATTTATTAGAGTGTAATTTGGCTTGAATAAGTTGTTGTAAAGAATGTTGTACTCCTGAGGTGTAATATACATGTTCTAAATGTAAATGCTATCTAGCATTTGCTTGGATTGATTTTGTAAGTATCTCCGTTTTTTGGATACAAAATTAATTATGAAATCCTGAGCTGAAGCTTTAAATGCATCCCAAATGGTAAGAAAGGTTAAATTTGTGGTATTATTAAGCTACAATTAATTATTGAGTCTCCACCGCCTCAGAGTTGTGAGTTCGGATATCTAATAGTATGGAGACCGGGGTATGATCAGATATACCGATAGAACTTATATCTGAATCGTGCAAAGTCTGGGTCAAATTATGAGAAAGGAAAATGTAATCAATCACTGATTGTGTGTGGTGCACCAGAGAAAAGTAGGAATATTCACGCAATGTGGGATTGCACAACCTACAGGCATCCGTTAGATTGCGTTTTTAATAGCTTGAAGGAATGCTTTCTGTGGTTTATTGGGAGCATATTGTGCTGTGTATTGTCTGTCAATAAAAGGTGATTGCAATCTCCTGCAAATACACAATTGTCATCCGGATGCTGAAAGAATTTTTGAGTAATATTAGCCCAGAATTGTTTCAATCAATAGTTTAAGCAATAATCAACCATCATCAACATCAGTTTGTGTGAGAGAAATTGGATGTGAAGGTTTTTATAACATAGAATTACAACACCATTTTATTTTTACTGGTTCCTGGGGAAAAAAAGACTTCCCCTACCCATCCCCTTTTTAATTTCAAAGATTCAGTCTCTGTAAGGTGAGATTTGGGTAAAAATGCAATATGTCTACCAAGCTTCGACAAATGTTTCAATACTCTTTGGCATTTAATGAGGGATTTTTAACCTCTGACATTCCAGGTGGTATGTTTTAAAACCATTGAATAAGAACAATGATGAAAACAAAGTCGGGAGACATACCTAGATAAACTGTGATGAGGGTGGGGGGAGACCACATGGAAAGACAGTACATCCAATCCGCAGTGTTAACAGGTCGCACAAAGGGTTATAGGATATGGATCAGGAGACAACCATTAGGACACATGGGTTAACTTCACCTGCTGGAAAAGAACACGAGAATAAGTTGCGGTGTGAATTAAAATACAGGTAATTATTTGTGCTCATGAAGAAACATTTGAAATTATGATCAACTACAATAAAATTATTAGATCATAAAACATTGTTAATATCGTAAACAAAACTTGTGAACATAAAGATGTTGTTTAAGATTTAGTAGATATGGATGTGTCCATAGTCTCAGTTTGGCACGAGTCAAGAAAAACTTTCAATTTACTAGGATCCTCATATGTTATTGTCTTCTTCTTGTAGGTGACTTTAAAAAGACAATGGTGGGATAGCCCAAAACAAGCACCAAAAGATCGAAGTGCCAGTCTCATGTTTAAGAACTCCTTTCGTCAATCTGCAGTACTCTTTGCACAATCCTGAGTAAAATAAAGATCACAACCTGACCATGAAATGCATTTAATTTGTTTGGCAGCAGAGATGACCTGGATCAGCTCAGTATATTCCAGGAAATAAAGAATTACTTCCCTAGGTTTTTGTTAAGGTAGATGCTGCTGTAGACCACTGTGTGCAAGTTGGATATTGATTAACAGCTGATCCGGTAGCTCAAGAAGCTTAGAGAGAACGTTTTTAAAGAAAGCGATAGGGTTTGTTCCTTTCATTCCCTCTTGGAGAACGTAGATTCATAGATTATTCCTCCTGCTTCAGTTTTCGAGATCCTCAATATGCTTTTGTAAGGTAAGGACCTGTGATTAAAGAGAATTCACTATGAGGGAGGATTCATTATGCGTTGAAATTTGATGTTCTGCTGGAGACATCCTCTCCTCCATGTTAGACCATCGATCACCAAGAGATTGTAATTTAGCATTCATCTCTTCCATATAGGGATGTAAGGCCCTGATCTCTTCCAGCAGAAGTCAAGTGAGGTAATGGTAGAAGGTTTTGTAGGAGATGTTGGATCTTTTTTGAGTTTATGGTTGAAGATTTATTTGAAGAAGGTTGTGAAGAAGTTGAAGAAGAAGAGGCGGACGACGCAGAAGAATTGCCTCTATGTGGAGGAGAATAGGGGTCCTCTATTATGGACCACAGTAGAATATTTAAGGTATCTGACAGGCGTATTTTTCAAAGGTTGTCTGATTTTTGTTAGTTTGCTGATGAACAAGGGTAACTAATTGAAAGTGTTTAAGGACCAACATGCTATAAATATTGAATATACATTAATTAAAAAATCTTTATTTCGCCACTATGCCATAAAATAACATAAAACAGATCAAATCTCAAATATTTATATAAATGATAAAATCGAGCTTAGAAAATGCTGCCTAATCATAAATAATCAAATTGCATACACGGACACAGCCATGCTTGAACTGGTTCAATCATAGTTAAAGGGCAATATATAGTAGATAATCTTAGCTCTGTAAAGCTTGAATTAAAACAATAAAATAACATAACTACATGACATAACTTCCTTGAAATTTAATACAAAAGATATATTATGATTTTTTGTTATTCGTGTGGTAATATAGAGCGGTGGGCCCCAATTCCCAAGATGTCTTGGTAATCATGTGCCTTGCTCCCAGTCGCCACATTCCCAGCAAATAGCAAGTAAGTGAATAAACAAGAGGTTTACTTGTGTCAGACTTAAAAATCCTGAGAACCACTTGATAATTTTTAATTCCCAAGTTCTTACATATCAGGATTAACCTTCATCTTCTAGTTGGCTTATAGATTGGACAAAAAAACAAAGCATGCTCAGTGGTCTCGGTGTGGTGACTGCAAGCCAGACACCTTCTGTTGTTGGCACTCGGTGCACCTGACCACTTAGCATGAACTTGAGAAGTGGCAAAGATCCATATTGGAAATGCAGGCAAAGATGTTTGGCTAGTGGTGGCTCAATCTCGTCAAGGTAATCCTCCTTCTCATAGGAGGCCTTGGCCAAAAGAAAGTTGTTAGTTAAGATGCTATGGCTACCTGTGAGTTTAAGAGGGAATCCCTATGTAGCCAATAAGTGTTTTTATATCAGCTTTAGAGACAGACCCTGCCACCTCTTGTGCTGCTGACCAGGCAGTCGAATTTCCTGTCAAAAATCCTAACACATACTTTAACCATGGAATACTACTAGAACCAGGGAGGGAAATTACCTCCTCAAGCCCTTGCTTCTAAGATTCTAATTCTGGGGTTTCCCAAATCCTTCTTGAGTAAAGCAAGGGACGTAATACTATACTGGCACTAATCGATCTTAGCCCACAATTCAGCCTAAGGGCTATCGGGTGCTTAAAGGGACTCCGACCAACTGTCGCATGAACCAGTTTTCTACTGCAGCAACCAATGGTGTACCCAAGTGCCCCCACAGCTCCGCACCCAATGTAGCAATACCTGAGGCCTCTAGCTTGTATATTGGCCAAGTCGGCTGGGATGGACGAAACTGGGAACCCATGAGTGTCTTATTAATTTCACCTGTGCTTTGTTCCATCTTTAACCTACGGTGCACAATATGTATTTGCCATCCCATTTGTTCCATAAGAGTTAGTCCTAGATATGTAATGTACGCACACGCTCAAGGGAAACCCCAGATAAAGTGGGATTAACCCTTCTAGAGAAACCTGGATTCAAAACCATATACTTGGTCTTGCTCACGTTAATTTAAATTAAGATCCCTATGTTTGCATAAGCATTCAAAGCACTCCAGCAGATTTTGCAGCCCCATTGGGGATTTAGAAAGGAGGAGAATATCATCTGCAAACATGAGGGCCGGAGCCTTCATGTTTGCTAATTTGGGTGCGTCGTATTCACATGATCCCAGGAAATGTACAAGGCCATTTATATATAAAGTGAAGAGCATAGGGCCAAGTACACACCCCTGTCTAACTCCTTTGGTAACTAAGAATGTGCCTGTCAGTTCTCCTGCATTACCAGACATAACCTTAGCGTAATTTTTATTATGTAGTCTAACCAACATATCTATTGGGTAACTAGGTACCCCCATCTCAGTAAGCACCTGCCAGAATCGCTCTGGGTACCAGGTCAACAGCCAAATGCTAATCACCAAAAACTACGTAAAGTCGACCTTTGCTCAAAACTACTGTCTTCCAGTAAGTCATCTGTAGTCTAAATATCTGGTCTATAGTGCTAGTTGCCTCTCTAAATCTTGCCTGTAACGAAGTCAATATTTCATTGGCTGTAATCCAGTCTTGGAGTCGAGTCAATATAGTTCTACAAATTATCTATCAGACTAATGGGTTTCTAATTTAATGGAGATTCACATAACGTTTTTTAAACAGGGATAATTTCTGCCCTAGCCCATGTTGGGGGAATTAGATATGGCTGTGAATATTAGTGAGAAGTATGTCCTCTGGTGTAATCACCAGAATATTCTTCTCACCAAGTCCAGGTGGACACTCCAAAGGTGGAATGCTGGTTCCCAAGTACACTTCCCCCACAGCCTCATTGCTTTTCCCAAAACCTCTCAATCCCGAGTGATATCAGTCAATAACTGTGAGTCACCATGCTGAGTGTATAGGCTAGAGAAGTGCTTAACCTACTCATTAGCTGATATATTGTTATCAATTGTACTGGAGCCTGTTCTATTGCCAGAGGAAACCAAGGACCAAAAGGTGTGATGATCCTTTAATCCAGTAGCACTAAAGAGGCCCTCCCAAATTCCACATTCCCGGTCCTTATTGGCTTCCAATATCACCCTATTGTAAGTTTGTCTAGCAGCCTGTATTAAGGATCGGTCTGGTTTCTTAATAGCCAAGAATAATTTGGTTTTGGCTTCTCTACAGAGCTTGTTATACCAGGTTATTGGACCCTTCCGCTGCACTGTCATCCCAACTTCAGTATAGAAGAGGTCCCTCAGATTTTGGAACAATTTATTATGGGCCTCCGTAATCTGGCCTATTATCTCACCATCAACTCTTTGGCCTATAATACAAAGCCACATCTTCCATACCAACAACATCCACATTATAGATCTTACTAATAATCTCCTGTGAGTGCTTCACCCTACTCCATTTTACCCTTCGTCTATTGTTAGTAAGCATAAATCTCCCATCAATCGGATCAGCTTCAGTGCCAGTTGGTCCCCCCCGCCCCCAGGTGAAGGCTCACACTAAGTATTAGGGCTTTGTGATCACCATTACATGGAAGCACACACATATCAACCAACTCATGCCATCATTTTACATCTAAAAAAACGTAATCAATTAAACTAGTATGATTGGGCCTGTTGTATGTATACAAGCCTGTTTTATCAGAACGGGATCTGCCATTGCAGGCACGTAATCCTTGGTTTAGTGTCAGAGCATTGATCTGAACAGCTAGAGGTGTCCATTTCTTGACAGGGGCGAGCTCAATTTCAGGTATTGCCCATGCTGCATCCTCCTCAAGGCTCCGTGCCTGATTGTTTCAACACAAAGGTTCGAACTGGCAGTTAAAATCCCCTCCCACAATTTTCTTTACCGTTGATGGAAGCGAGGCTGTATACGCTTACAGACCTCACATGCAGGAGGAGAAAAAGTAAGATTATGAAGTTGTCACTCCTGGAAAATGAAGAAACCAAGATATATTGAAGAAGGAACTTGTGCATTCGTATTGAGTTGTCTACATGTTCGCATGCATCAAACACAGAGAGGTTTACTCTGAATCTCATATTCAAGAAGAGAAGAAAGCATTTCCTGACTGCAGAATAATGGAGATGCAATATACAAAATGTATAGTCTTCATGCTATACATTCTCATAAGCCTTTGGCCATCAGGGCGTAGATATAGCAGATGAAATGAAGGAAATTAAGCATTTGAGCAAAGAAAGATTAGTCTTTTGGAAAAATCATCAATGAGGGGAAGAAGCCACACTTGCCTGTAGTAGATGACCAAAATAAACGAGCTGGAGCCTTTGTACTCACATCTTCAGAATGTGGGCTGGAAATGTTATGGTGAAGGAGGTGTTTCCCTTTATGAGCGCTGAACAACTCCAGTGCCTGTGACGCAGCTCAAATTCGAGAAAAATGGTGGGCATTCTCTAAGAAGAGAGCGGCGCTTCGCCGTTATTGCCAAAGGTGTGCTCCCTCGATAATAAGTTGCTGCCTATTGAAGCAGCATTACCTCATGCTGCCAAGGCAACTTTACGGAGTCGAGCCAATGAGTGATACCGCCTTTTAACTCCTTCTTAGTGAGCCGGCCCGCAGAGCTACACCGCGCCACCGCCATCTTCCTTGGGCGGTAAGCTACGTCCCCTCTTATTTACTGTCAAGAACAAGGAGTGAGTGCCTCCGTGGGGCAGAGGACAGCTATGACTTTCCTACAAGCTTGTTCATATTTATATCATAGGGTTGTTTTTTTCTTATGTTTTAATTTCTTTTCCCTTATCTTTTTTAATATAGTTAAACTGCTTTCATCTGCATGTTGGATTACTACTTTTAATCATTAATTTGAGTAGCAACCTATTATTTTAGCACCCTTATAAACCACAACTTTTTAAAGTAGTTACAGATACTGATACAGTGTATCCCTAGTCACAAGAGCAGCAGAGCACTTCCTGTGTAAAAATAATATACAATAGTTTACCCAGTGGCGGTGCCTCCACGAAGGCGGAGGAGCGTCATCCCACTGCTCTCAGCAGTGCATAAAAGGAAAATTATATGATAACAACACGCTGTTATTATCATTTTATTTTTCCCTGCTGAGGCAGTTTTGCGGGGTGGGGCTAGGCTGCTTATCCCACAGGGGGAAGAGTGGTGAGCACTTAAGTGCGCATGACGGTTTGGCCTACCGTCTCAAGCCAGCCAAACCATCATGCACACTTTGCATGTTCTTGACCCAGGCTGTATTACAGCATGGGTGAAGTACATGCGCAGGCTCATAGTTCCTGTCTCAGCACCGAACCACAGCGCTGAGACCAATCACAACACTGCTATTAACAGCGTCCTGGTTGGGTAGGGGAAACCTGTGTGCTTTCTGCTTCCGTTCCAGGCTCGTCGGAACGGAAGTGGAGGATAGAAGGGGCCGGCTGCAGAAGTAAGTGCTTTTTACTTTACCACCCGCCCCCCTTTCCCTCGACCCATCACTCCCCTTCCCCACCCCCGATCCATGCCAGCCACAATTGAGCGTACCGTAAACTAGGGTAAGTGTATATCAGAAGACAAAAGAAAGTGGAATGGAGCTCTTCACATGTAATAATAGTATACAGCAACAAGATTAGCAGCAAATCGGGGAACATTGTTCTTTGATCATCAGGATTCATTTTAAAAAGTGGATTCTTTGATCCTTTCGGAAGACTACCAAATTTGGACTGATTCTGTATTCTTTATCGAGATGATTCCAGTTTCTGGGAGCTTGAGATAAGGAGGTTGTGTTGAGAGGTCTTTTACATTTTTTGGCCTATCTAAGAGGAAGATAGATTTGCTTCTGGTTTCTTTTTCTACTCCTGTGTTCCGAACTTTATTTTTCAGGTAGGGAAGAACGAGGTGATGGGTTTTCTGGGTGATGCTGAGGAGTGCCAGTGGCAGTCTCTCAGAAAAGCTGTGAATTTTTCTGATTTACTAGCAACTTTGACAAGGTGCTCCATCTAATGCATATCCAGAGAAATGGTATCTTATTTATATTGTAGCCTAGTTATGATATGGTCAAAAAACTTTGCATGAACCTTTGATTTACATCTGGCAAACCATTTTCTGTGTTCTGTTTCAGAACTGGGCAGGGATGCGTTGCCCATACAAGGCCCTTCGAATGATCTTGGCATTGGTGTGCAGTAAGTACATGCATGTCTACCACTCTATTCAGGTGCATGGGTTAGGGTGGTGTGTCGAGGGAACCTACCATTGCAGGCGTGTTGTGTACTTGCATGCCCCCTTGACACAAATGTAGAGGGCTGGCCAATTTTTTCTGCAGTACTCACTGTGCAACTGTGCACAATCCACTGACTCAACATTTACATATTTGTCCTGTCTGTGCTTTCAAATTTGTGGTGCCGTCCCCTATGGAGGCCTGTCTCATGTCAGCGTCATCTCTTTGCCTACATTAACAAGCCTCCATTTTCTCTGCTCTCGTTCTCTTAGTGAGCTCAGAGGTTGGCCGTGCTGTGTGGCTTCGCTTCTCGCCCCCGCTGCCCGCTTCGGGTCCCCAGCCCAGCTTCATGGCCCACCTGGCAGGGGCTGTGGTGGGCATCAGTATGGGGCTCACCATCCTCCGGAGTTATGAAGAGAACCTCCAGGACCAGTGCGGGTGGTGGGTCATCATGCTGTGCTATGCCACCTTCCTGGCCTTCGCCATCTTCTGGAATGTCTTTGCCTATGAGCTGCTGGGGGTCCAGGTCCCACTTCCACCGTAGCTGGACTGACTGCCTCATGCATCCTCGCAAGTGCCAAACATGAATAGCCAACTAAGAAACAGATGCCAACCTCAAAGCCTAACACACAGACAGGAAATGGGGAAAAACTTTATTTTGTACAAATTATAATTACAAATCTACTGCTGAACTAGAGAATTTTATTATCTGCTCGCTTGAGATGCGGGAATCAAGGAACACATTTTTAGTGAATTAAACAAACTGAAACACAATGGGATCGAAACCAAAATGGCCGTTGGCCCATTCTGTGCCTCACAATGGAGCGAAAAGGTTCAAGAAGCGGTCTATGTGGATACAGGTCACATGGCACTGGACGGGATGTAAGATTAGACCTATGTTAAAGAATGTTCTCTATCTCCTGCTTGTTGATTTCTCTTGTATGTTGACTTGTTTTGCATACCTAACCTGGTTCTTACTTTCCTCTTTACCGCCCTCTCTCTGTTGTGTTTCTTTGCTCGCCATTCTCCTTGGCTTCTCCCTGGAGACGGAAACTTTGACTTTATCGCAGGGCATGGAGGGATTCTGGGCGACAAGACCTGTATGTCAACAGGGAGCAGACTGATAGTCTTAGAGACTGAGGCCTTCAGTATGTCCCGTAATTGGGGTGGTACCGACACCACTAGGAATTAACCAGGCTGTACATCCGCAGGACCTGGGTCTGGCTGTGTGGGAGGGGGTGGTTGAGATGACAATTTTCAGGGTCTGAAGGCCTAGAGCTTCAGATGGGGGAGAAAGTGAGTGCTGGAGACTTGGAGCCTTTTGTACGTTCTCAAGACGGGGGCAGACACTGACAGTGCCGGCCCTGAGCCCTCTGTATGTCCCTTGGGTAGAGATACTGCCTGACCGGGCCCCACTTTAGCTTTTTGGTTGTCCTTACCAGAAAGGGAAGTTAGGCGCTCTGTATATCCGAGGCCTGACCAAGGGATCCGTGCAGCAGACAGAGGTGCGCCCTGAGGCCCTACACTCTCAGGACAGGAGCGGAATTCACAGTGCTGGGGACCTTCGGCTCGGAGTATGTCCTCAGGATAGAGACAGGGAATGACAGTACTGGACCTGAAGCCTCCCTCTGTGTATCCAGGACACGACCTCAGGGGAGGGAAGTCAGTGCTGAGGACTGAAGCACACCCTCTAAATATCCCCAGTACATGGGAGCTTTCCTGACAGCCTGGGGACTGAAGCCTTTGGATATCTGACAGTCCTGAGGCCTCTGGCATATCCTCAGGAGAGGGTCTTACAACTGTGAAGACTGGAGCCCTTGTGGAGATCCAGCAATGGTTGGTGGAGGGACAGGCAGTGTGAGGGAATTGGGCCCTCTGTATATCCACAGTGCCGGAAAGTTTAATGTCTATTGACAAGGTGGTGACCGAAGCTTTTGTCCTTCCGAGTAATAAAGTCCAATTGATTGTCACTAATGCCTCAATGTGTTGTTTGCCACCTGATGATCTGCTGCTGCCTCAGCTAGGAGTCCCACAAAAACAATGGGGAAACCCTGTGTCCCTCAGAACCTGGGTATCAAACAACAAAGCTACAATGGTTCTGTCGGGTATGAGAATAATTACTTCACAGCATTATGTAATGTTTCAATTGTACCATATAATTTAATAGTACCTAACAGGAACACATGCACAAACCACTTCATGTATACTGAATTCAATCAGAATATTTATTTTAACTAGATTTGTTAGATTTTTCAGGCTGTCAACAATAAAACAGTGACATGTGAAATAAGTGCTCAGTGACTGTGATAAAGTGAATGCAATATATACAAGTGCAGGTAAAATATTTATTTATTTATTTATTTGTACTCTTGTATAGCGCTGGAAGTCAACCCCCGAAAGGGTATCTCCGCGCTTACGCTTTACCAAGGAGCCAGGATCTTATACTAACAGAGAAATGAAGGGGGGAGAAACCTGACAGGCGACAAATAAAAACGTTTTCAGGGACTTCTTGAAGGATTGAAAATTGATAATATTTTTGAGAGCAGGGGGCAGTGAGTTCCAAAGGATGGGGCCTTTGTAGGACAGGGCTCGCCCTCCCTGCCTAGCTTATTTTATCCTAGGGACCTGGAGTTGTTGCTGACTGCTGGAGCGCAGGGTACGACTGGGTTTGTAGGGTTTGAATATTTCTTTTAAATATTTAGGTCCATTGCCAAACAAACATCTGTGAATAGTGCAGCAGATTTTTAATTCTACACGCTGTCTAATTGGCAACCAGTGGAGTTTTGTCAAGGGGGGGAGTGATGCAGACCTTGGCTGGGCGTTGAGAACTAGTCTTGCAGCAGTGTTCTGGACCACCTGTAGTCTCTGTAGTTGTTCCTCATTTGCCGAGACCAGCAGGCCATTACAGTAGTCCAGTCTACTTATAACCAAGGCCTGGACGAGAGTCTTCCTATAAGAATCTGATAGAAATGGGAAGACTCGTCGTAGCAGTCCAATGACCTGGAAGCAGGAACCTGCTACTTGATTTGTGTGCTCTTTAAACAGAAGTGATTTGTCTAAGCGCACACCGAGATTTTTGACAATCTGTTTGGGGCTTGGGGTTGGTCCTAAATCCGGGGGCCACCAATCCGGGGACCACAAAAGTGTGGCCTCCCCAAACAGCATTACCTCAGTCTTGCCTACATTACACTGGAGGCGATTAGTGGCCATCCAGTAAGATATTGCCCTCATTCCGTCCGCAAAAGATTTTTGTATTGCGGGCATCAGGGTTTTAAAGGGGAACAAAAGCTGAGTGTGTTCAGCGTACGACACAGGGGTGAACCCATGAGATCTTACAATATCCACCAAGGGGGCCACATACACGTTGAAGAGTGTGGGGCTTAGGCATGAGCCCTGTGGCACTCCCTTGGTGAGCTCCCTTGAGATAGAATGGTGGGAGCCCAATCTTACCTCTTGTTGGCGATCTGAAAGAAAGCTTTCCAGCCAAGAAAGAGCCACACCTTCTATTCCCCTCTCCCTCAGACGATCGAGAAGTATCTCATGAGACACAGTGTCGAAGGCAGCGGATAAGTCTAACAGCACTAGAATCATTGAGTTTCCTCCATCCAGTGACATCTTGATGTTATCAGTCACTGAGAGGAGGGCAGATTCTGTGCTGTGATTGGGCCTAAATCCAGATTGAGAGAAGTCTAGGCCCTCCGCTGCCTCGATGTATTTGGACAAGTGAGTGTTTACCTGTCTCTCGGTCATCTTGCTGAGAAGGGGTAGGAGGGAGATGGGTCGGAGGTTGGAAAGGTCGGTCCATGGAATTGCTGCGTTCTTTCGGATTGGGTTCACCACTGCTTTTTTCCATTCTGTGGGCACAGATCCTTCCCTAAGAGAATGGTTGATCAGTATTTGAATATGGGGCCTAAGCAGATTTTGCAGGGAGGCAGTTATTTTAGCTGATAAAAAATCATCTGGGGATCCAGATTTTATATGGCTCATAAGGGAGGTGAGATCTGAGTCATTGACTGCTGGGAATATCGTAAGTGTGGTTTTACTCCGTGTGGGCAGGATGGAAGGGGAGAGAGAGTTATTACTATTTTGATTGGAGACCAATAAAATTTTGTCGTAAATCAAATTGATTTTATTTTCAAAGAACAAGGAGATTTCATCGCATAATTGTTGGGAAAAGTCATCAGGGCTTTTGCATGCGGTAGGTTTTACAAACTCCTGAAGAATTTTAAATAATTCCTTGGATCGATTTCCCGCTTCTGCGAGTTGTTGAGAGAGGCTATTCCTCCGAGCAAGTTTGATGTTTTTGTAATATTTAGTCTGGGCCTCATGATGTGCTTTCTTGTTTTCTTCGGTTCATGTTTTTCTCCACTTCTTTTCCAACCTCCTACATTTTTGTTTTTCTGTTCTAAGCTCCTCAGTATACCATGTTTCCTGTTTGGTGGCAGGGTATTGTTTGTGTAATTTTAGAGGTGCTATTTTGTCAATTGCTTCTTTGAGGGAATTGTTGAATTTGGTTAAAACGGTCTCTATACTATCTGTCTCTGTGGGAATGGGCTGCTGCCATTCCTTTTGCAATTCCTCTACGGTGACTTTATACCACTGTCAACGCCAGACAGGTGGTAGGGAGTTTTTATTGGAGGGCTTATCCGCCTTAGATATTGAGAAATCCACGATGAAGTGGTCGGACCAAATTATTTGAACCGGGGAAAGACATTGTACTTTGGGGAAATTAATGAATACCAGGTCGAGAAGGTGACCACCTATATGGGTGGGCTCGTGGTTTTGCAGAGTCAGACCGAGGGAAGATAATTCAGAAACCAGGGAGATTGTTTCAGGGAGTGCGGGATTATCAACGTGGACATTAAAATCGCCAAGAAGGAGGAAATCTTCTTTTGCTTTAAAATATGGGGCCAAGAGTTCCAATAATGCAAGGGAGAAGCCTGTAGAGGGCCCCGGAGGACAATAGACTAAGGCTCCTTTCCAGAATCTGTTTGTGGCATATTGTATTTTAAAAATTATTATCTCAAAGAGGGGGCTGTGCTTTTGTTCTAGTGTTGTGATCTTCAGATGTCCTTTATGCATGATGGCTAAGCCACCACCTGTTTTCTCTGGGCGGTCAAAATGAACAAACTTGTAGCCAAGAGGAACCCCCACAGCAATAGCAGGGACCGTATGAGGTTTCAACCAAGTTTCCGTTATGAAGCAAAGGTCGGGTTGAGTAGTATGTATTAGGTCCCATACCTCTAGTTGATGTCTAGGTAGGGAGCGAACATTTAGGAGAAGGCACTTTGTCCCCTTTGTCCCTTTAGGTGGAGTTTGTTCCCTTTTATCTAACATCTCAGTGCTGGGTTTTGTAGGAGAGGCTTGGTATTTGCAATATATGCAAGAGAAAGGGCCCTCAGGGCACGGCCAGGAATCTCTGGAGCATTCTGTGAGAGGGGTTGGTCTGAGGTGTAACAGAGTTTGCGCCGAATACCTGATGTGAGGGGCCCTTCCAGAAGTGATAGGCATGGGCGTCGGGCCCATGGCCCCTGGTCCCGTCCTGTCGCGCGCAGACGGGCGCAGACGGGTGCAGACGGGCGCAGACGGGCGCAGACGGGTGCAGACGAGCGCAGACAGGTGCAGACGGGCGCAGACGGGCAGGACTCTGGCACGACTCCGGCGCAGATCCGGTACGTCCGCAGTACGCGTCCGCTGCGCGGAGTCATAGTTGTTCTTTTTAAAGCGCTGCTAGAGCGCGTCACCCGCCTGGCCCACACCCAATATGGCCGCCAAAAACCGGGAACCCAGCCCTCGGCGTCTATACTCGGCCGAGGGCGGTCCGGAGGCAGGGGAGGGGGGAAGGAACACAAAGCGCTTAGGAGCGCTAAGGAAGTCTCTAAGGCTTATTAATCAAGCGATGTAAATCACACGAAGTTAAAATACAGGGAGAATGCTAAAATGCACAAAGTAAAAGAAGGAGACCTCATCCGACAAATCTATCAAACCCTTACAACACGTGCGCAACACAATCTCCATAAGACACGTGAGCGTTGGCAAGCCGATCTCCCTGACCTTACAGATGATGATTGGGCGGAGGCACTGGCGAGCCCCCGCTATACTGCAGTTTCCACTAGACATTGCCTGATCCAATATAAATACCTACACAGGGTCTACTACACTAGAACGCGATTGTGGAAAATGGGGGTGATTCAGTCCCCGATATGTTTACGTTGTGGCGCGACCGAAGGCACGTTCTTACATACAGTATGGTTCTGCGTAGTGATACAATCCTATTGGCGCAAGGTCCTTGGGTGTTTGGGGAGCGTTCTGGCCTGGGAGCTCCCGTTCGAGCCAAGACTCACACTACTACATAGCACCGAGGACATTGGGGGGAACAGATATAAACAACACTTACTGTTTCTGGGGCTCGTGTTGGCGAAGCGGGATATAGCGCAGAGCTGGAAGGAGACCTCCCCACCCCGCCTAGGCAAGTGGAAGAAAGCCATGGACCAATGTATGATGGCGGAGATTGCGGTCTTTGTGGCACGCGGCTGCCCCCAGAAACACGGGAAGATATGGGGGAAATGGGCCATATACAGGGGTGTGGACCTGCCACAACTTACTCCAGACGATTCAGGGGATCCCATAGAACGCCTGTTGAGACAGGAGAGATAAACACAAGGTGTGGGGTGACTGTGTACAAACATTTTAGGATAATAGTAACGATGTCATCCCGGAAACAGATGGGACTACGTGTTGACACGGGGTGGGAGGGGTGGGTGTGGGAGTCTGATGTTTGCAGACTTGGGGCTGGGGGTGGTAAATCGGCACACTGTGTACCCTGGGGGATGTACTTGCACCATAATCTCTGGATAACTGTGCTGGTTGTTCGTTTAATAAAATCAATAAAATATGTTGTTAAAAAAAAGAAGGAGACCTCCCGGCTTCCGCCTCAGGAGGGGAAAGGTTGCTTCTGTTGGTAATATGTACAGGTATTCACAATGGATAATACAATTTGATCATAGAAGGGGTCAGTACAAGTCTAATCAATGTCTCCAATAGCGGGCAAAAATACACTATGTTCAAAGCCAGGAGACTCGATAATACTGAGCCAGCAAGTTACGCCGATGTTTCGACCCTGAAGACAGCTTATTTCATAGGTGTCATGGCGGGTCTTCCTCAAGGCTATGGAATGGATGTGGACAGCCAGAGTCTGAGGTCTAACTTTCTCAGATGAACTCTTCTTCTTGAGTCTGATGTGAATCAGGGACCAGAATAATCCTTGTGCGATTTATGATGGAAGACTGGGAACTCAATTATTCTTTTCTTTGATTGTTTCAAAGGCGTGCTAATTCTAATTGCACGTCCCCTATGGAGGCCTGTCTCATGTCAGCGTCATCTCTTTGCCTACATTAACAAGCCTCCATTTTCTCTGCTCTCGTTCCCTTAGTGAGCTCAGATGTTGGCCGTGCTGTGTGGCTTTGCTTCTCGCCCCCGCTGCCCGCTTCGGGTCTCCAGCCCAGCTTCATGGCCCACCTGGCAGGGGCTGTGGTGGGCATCAGTATGGGGCTCACCATCCTCCGGAGTTATGAAGAGAACCTCCAGGACCAGTGCAGGTCATCATGCTGTGCTATGCCACCTTCCTGGCCTTCGCCATCTTCTGGAATGTCTTTGCCTATGACCTGCTGGGGGTCCAGGTCCCACTTCCACCATAGCTGGACTGACTGCCTCATGCATCCTCGCAAGTGCCAAACATGAATAACCAACTAAGAAACAGATGCCAACCTCAAAGCCTAACACACAGTCAGGAAATGGGGAAAAACTTTATTTTGTACAAATTATAATTACAAATCTACTGCTGAACTAGAGAATTTTATTATCTGCTCGCTTGAGATGCGGGAATCAAGGAACACATTTTCAGTGAATTAAACAAACTGAAACACAATGGGATCGAAACCAAAATGGCCGTTGGCCCATTCTGTGCCTCACAATGGAGCGAAAAGGTTCCGTGGAGGACGTGCAATTAGAATTAGCACGCCTTTGAAACAATCAAAGAAAAGAATAATTGAGTTCCCAGTCTTCCATCATAAATTGCACAAGGATTATTCTGGTCCCTGATTCACATCAGACTCAAGAAGAAGAGTTCATTTGAGAGAGTTAGACCTCAGACTCTGGCTGTCCACATCCATTCCATAGCCTTGAGGAAGACCCGCCATGACACCTATGAAATAAGCTGTCTTCAGGGTCGAAACATCGGCGTAACTTGCTGGCTCAGTATTATCGAGTCTCCTGGCTTTGAACATGGTGTATTTTTGCCTGCTATTGGAGACATTGATTAGACTTGTACTGACCCCTTCTATGATCAAATTGTATTATCTATTATGAATACCTGTACATATTTTACCTGCACTTGTATATATTGCATTCACTTTATCACAGTCACTGAACACTTATTTCACATATCACTGTTTTATTGTTGACAGCCTGAAAAATCTAAAAATCTAGTTAAAATAAATATTCTGATTGAATTCAGTATACATGAAGTGGTTTTTGCATGTGTTCCTGTTAGGTACTATTAAATTATATGGTACTATTGAAAAATTACATAATGCTGTGAAGTAAATAATCTCATACCCGACAGAACCATTGTAGCTTTGTTGCCTCAGCTAGGAGGGCTGATCCACTTCTAGGCTGTAACTGGTGGTGTGATCCAGTATTGACATGTACTGAGGCACTGCTCATAGTGTGTAGATGAACCATCCTTCAGGGGGGCACAGTCCTCCTGGGGACAGTCAAATGGATCATTCAGTGCAAGCCACCGTATTCATGCTTCGCCTTTTTATAGCCAACAGCGACTTATAGAGACTGACATGTAATTTCCCTTTTAGCATGGTAAGTATGGACTCAGACGCCGCAGGTAAAGTGCTGATGAATTAAAAGCCAAGACTGACCGAAGGTGTCACACCTACAAGGTATCTACATTCTCAGTACTTAATGTGGAGTATAATATGTGCAGAGGCCAAAGGTCCTTTCAGGAGCCCACCGCTGGTGCTGCCAAAGGGCCGGTTTGCTAATTACCAAAGTAGCCTATTGTTCATTCCACGTCATATCTCTTTAGTCCGCCACGCTACACTTCCAGTATCTTCTCTATTTCAGGGTCTTCCTCGTGCCTAATTTCTCCCTTCGTCTCCATTTCTTTTCTTTATCTTCCTCTTTTTCTTTCTCCCTCTTTTATGATGATCAAAAGTAAGTGCCGGCTCCCATTCCCAAAGATGACCACCACCAGCACCACAAATTAAGCACTGGTCAGCCTTAGCTCTAAGACGTCACCAAAGTGTCCTCCTAGTCCCTCCACCTACTTAGTTCAAGACGGTACTTAACTAAAATATTGATTTTTAAGAGTTGAAGAATGGAGAGAATTCATCACAATACAGTTGTCTTGCACTACAAAGTGCACCATCTTACAGAAAGCTAAAAATGACAGATATCACAATGCAGCACCGGAAGTCAAACAAATGGGGCTAACTTGCAGCGAGGTGCTATTTAGTCTCATAGTGTGTATTGTGAGGTGGTGCCGCTTTTCTCTAGTTCACTTTGCAGATGTCAGCGCTTTTTTGGTAGATGAACATATAATTCTTCCTGGCCATTGATTTGCGCATGTCACCTCTTATAACTGGCATAGGTCACGTTCCATTGGGCGTGATCTAGATATACAGGAGTTGTTTATCACAACAGAATATGCAAGGGCTCCTGGGAGATCTGCTAGAAATGTCAGCTGAATCTAAGAAAACTTATTTCCCTATGCTGAGTCAGGCCTTATGCTCATGTGGCAAGTGAATGCCCCTATCCGGCTGACTTACAAAAAAGCAAGCGGAATGGTCCTGGTATGCAAGAAGTGGTCAGTTATTTCACTACTCAGAGAACAGATCTGCGATTATGATGATGCTGTCTTGACACTTTCCCACAGCTCCTAGTCCCTCCACCTACACAGATGGGAGTCTTCTTGGCGCACACAATACTTTACTATAGCAAAGGACTTCTAAAATGGAGGCTGTGCATCAACAAGCCAGAGAAGAAGGAATAGCATTATTGGACCACAGGCTGCTGATGTCATCACTGATCCGGAAAATACAGAATCACGTGGGTGGGTCAAATGGTTGCCAGAAAGAGAAAGATAGGAAACATGGAAGCCATCAGTGATCTCCTGAGTGCATCTTACTGTCAATCTGGAAACCTTTTGATCTCACAGCCACACTCCACCCCCACCCCCATAAGGTTCAATACCCACATTTACAGGGATAGAAAAGTGATGACTAGCTGGAGGGAATGCGTGAAATAATCACAACTGCTGGTAATTACCCTGTGCAGCATACCCTTGTATTTTTTGCTCACTGTGCTATTTTGTACAAGCATCAACCATATACAAATAGCTCCTGGCCATATGCCAAAAATGACAATCCAGCCCACTTTTAGAGAGATGTGATCTGCTGTCACAAGTTCAACCCAGATGTTTAGCCTAACTGGCCTTTACGTGAGACACTGAGCGCGAATTCCTATGGCACAGTGAGCTATGAGACACACAAGTGTGCATGCATGCGACACTTAGAGTGACTCACTGAGAAAAGTGAAAAAGTGATGAAAAGAATGGCTGAAATTCTGTTAACCACCAGTGATTGCTCTGGCAGAATTTCATTCGTTATTTTATTTTGCTCACAGAATTCAACCACATGCAAACAACCTACCTTAAAGCAATAGTCCAAACAGTTAGGCCATGACCCCTCTGCAAGGGTACGCAAGTCACTTCAGATGCATTTCCATTTTATAATGCCTGGCTGGTGGGGTGTAGCTTATATACTACCTATGCACACGAGTTCATGCACTCACCCGCCGTCCAAAGCACTGGGGGAAGACTAGAGTGCCAACACAGAGCAAGCTAAGGGATTCATACCGAGGAGCTACACCCAAAGTTGGATCATCAAAGAGCCTGACTAAACGTTCAAGAAGAGTTAAACTCCATCCCAGCAAGTCTTGTATCGGATAAACGTACACAAATTAGGTTAGACACAAAATACAGCTGGGAAGGAAAACAGGCCAGACCGATTTGAAAGAAACACGAGTGAATTTCAACAAAGGATCGTGATTTAAACTGGTACTCATCAAGACAGAAGACACGCTTCCTTGAGGAAATAAAGGAGGGAGAACTTCTCCCCGTCCAAGGTACCCAGCCTTCAATTTGTGGATGGATCTAAACTCCAACAAGAAAAAAAGCAGTATATTGCTGGAAAGCCCAGCTAAAGAAATACATTTTTTATTTCATTATTCTTTCGTATGGAACACCCTCAACTAGTGTTAGTAGAGGAGAATTGAGGGGAACCAGACAGTTTCTCCCCGGTTTATTTTCATCTAGCAGTCCTAAAAAGAAGTCAGGAGCAGGGTTATGAGGTGTGGAAATTCATTTCTTTGGAAGGTCTTTTATGGCTTTCTACTAGGCCACTGCACAGACCACAGCCATAACGGGCCTTTAAAACGAATGTTGCTATTAGAGATCGACAAATGTGAAAAGCCAGAGGCCCCACAGCACAAACACCAGAGTCTGCAACCAGAGTCTGCAACCATGCTGCTCCGGCTGGGTCCAAACTGGAATGGCATGGTGAGCAAAAAAACGATGGATTTAGGCCCAGATCTCTGTACTGGGGTGAATGTATGACATTGTTCTGCATTCTGTCCATCAACTGCTGTTTTTGCATTTGTCACCCCGAGTGGGACGGGTATGCCCAGACATGGGTCCCGTGCTCTCCATGCCACTGGAATCAAGCTATCCTGGCTGAAGTGGGTTGAAACCCCGAAACCGGTTCTAGGATGCTTGTTTCCGGTCCAGGGAGGACCTGGCTTGGCAGTTTGGGCTGGACTGTTCCCATGAGGCACAGGGTCAAGACTGATTTCCATATGGCTGGGTTCAAGCTGGAAAGGCATGGTGAGCAAAAAAACGATGGATTTAGGCCCAGATCTCTGTACTGGGGTGAATGTATGACATTGTTCTGCATTCTGTCCATCAACTGCTGTTTTTGCATTTGTCACCCCGAGTGGGACGGGTATGCCCAGACATGGGTCCCGTGCTCTCCATGCCACTGGAATCAAGCTATCCTGGCTGAAGATGGGTGAAACCCCCGAAACCGGTCCTAGGATGCTTGTTTCCGGTCCAGGGAGGACCTGGCTTGGCAGTTCGGGCTGGACTGTTCCCATGAGGCACAGGGTCAAGACTGATTTGCATATGGCTGGGTTCAAGCTGGAAAGGCATGGTGAGCAAAAAACACGATGGATTTAGGCCCAGATCTCTGTACTGGGGTGAATGTATGACATTGCTCTGCATTCTGTCCATCAACTGTTGTTTTTGCATTCCAAATGGATACAGCAACACTGGGGAAAAGAGAACGAATGGAACCTCACAGATGTTATTAACTGACCTACAGATATGTCATTTGTGTGTTTAAGTTTCACTGCCTCTTATAATATGTTGGTAGCACGAACTCCAACAGCATATGCTGGCTGTTGCCAATACAGATTTTAGCGGCTCAGAAGCTAAGCGTTTTCTCAGGGCCAGACAGGGTACCAGGAGATTTGGTGAGATGGCAGGGTGGGGGCCAGCGGGGCTGGTTTCACTGCAGTGGAGGCCACTTTTGTTCCTGTGGTCCAACCGGCCACATTGCTATTTGCAGCGCTGCTAAATAAACAGTGCAAAAACAAATAGTTTTATAGCGTACTTTAAAACCATTTGTTTTTGCATTGTTAAAAGCGCTACAAGTTAGAAACCTGGCCGGTAGGTTCCCAGCAATAAAGAAAGCCCAAACCCTGCCAGCCCACCGAAACGCCTGGCGCCCAGTCTTCCCCTGTGTTTGCTGGCAAACATCACAGGGAGGTTGAGCACCCGAAATGACATGGAAGTCTCAAAACGAATTTATACCCAAGAAGGGTCAACTGCTGAGTGGGATGAAGGACGATAGAGTAATGAAGATAAAGCCTGGCAGGTTATGAATATAGGTAACAGATACAGGGTACAGGTGAAGCCCCATCAGCTCAGCCCATCCACTCCAAATCAACTCATCCAAACACAAACACTGTCAACATTCCAATGACTTCACACACTGGCTGAGCAGCAGGGAAGAGAACATCAACGGGGAGGATGCTTTATACTCAACACTAAATTACAACACATCTTCCCCCCCTTATGGAGACAATAGAAATCCAATGGGATGTAAGATGCAAGCAATAAATGCGTCCCACAAATGTACAGTACAAATATACAGATAACACAAAACTTCTCTTCTTTTCTCACCCATACGGGAAACCTAAGTATCTGTTCCCCTCCACAACACATACACTTAACCAGACCAGCCCGTTACCTTCCACAACACAAACAAACAGAGCCAAGGCTTATTCCAGAATCTCCAGCATTGGGGTGTAGCCACGTACCCCTACGAAGGATGGTCAAAACACGGTATCACTACAGGACCAAAAATATCCACTCCCCCTGCTTCCGCATCCAAACAGGCCAAGGGGTAACACAAAACACAGTAAATACTGATAATAACGCTAATATGTCACAACTGCAATACCAACGCAGCATACAACCAGCATGGCATTAAAAACATATACTCTGGTAATACCCCCCAAAAAAACCACTCCGGTGAGAGACTTCTCACCCGAATATCATACCAGCACAAAATATCCAATATGTAGGCACAAGCTCAAGATGGTACTATTGGAAACCTTCCGTATACAGCCGGAGACCTTGAGGAAGTGGCAACTTCAGTACAAGGTCCTGCGTGACATAAGACACTGACTTGGCCCAATTGATGGCATAGCCGGAATGGGCCCCATATTCTTCCACTACTTCGAAGAGAACCGGGATAGTGATGTTAGGCTTTGATACATAAAGGAGCATATCATCAGCATGAAGTGATCATTTCTCCTCGGATTCCTCCTGCTGTGTTATACGGAACCCGTGTATTTGGGGGTGCTGTCTGATCATACTGGCCAGGGATTCTATTGTGAGGGCAAATAATAGGGGAGGGAGGGGACAGCCATGCCTGGTCCCTCCACACACAGGGAATTCTATGGATGTCAACCCATTCACTCTGACCACTGCTATCAGATTCTTGTATAGGAGAGCCACAAACATTCCTTGAAGCATGGACTAAATGCGAATTTGCAGAGCGTCTGCTCCAAAAAGTGCCAATGGACTGCATTGATTGTCTTTTCAGCATCTAATCGCAAGAGGGTATTGGAGGGTCTGCACATTTTTCACTCATATGTGCATTCTGCATAGATTGTGGTGAGTTGCTTTACCGGGTATAAATCTAGACTGGTCACGATGTATTAAGGTAATACTGACCGAAAGGAGTAAACTTTAGGGTAGTGGCCAGGATTTTGGTCTCCATGTTCAACAAGGAAATAGGGCAATATTACTCGCACCTATTTCTGGGTTTACCTTTTTGGGGAGCACCATTATTGTTGCCTGTTGGAGAGACAACAACAGTTCCCCTTTTTCCTTCCCCTCCTTGAACAGGTTCAGAAGGTGAGGTTCCAGCAGGCTTAACACTCCGCTGGGACAACTTTTGGGCCCAGTGTTTTCCCTGTCTGCAGTCAAGCTATAGTCTATTGTGCCTCGGCTACCATCAAGTCTGCCTCAAGGAGTTCACAGTCTTCCTCTCCAGGAAGGGCATAATGATGGGCGCCAAGTAGGTGGCAATGTCAGGGGGTTCAGGGAGTGGTCTTGCGGCGTAGAAACTGTTTATAATACCGTGGAAACCCCACCGCTATTGCAATATCAGTGTCGAAAAGTTCCCCTGACTGCCTACTGATGGACCCATCTTCCTTTTTTAGCTGTCAAGCCAAGCCAGAAGTTTGCCATCCTTGTTTCCTGTTCCATATAAATGGTGCAGTGTTATGCCTGGTCCACTGCAAGTTGCCGCATTTTTAACTGATCCAAAACTGGATCTTTTAAGCTGTAGGATCTTCTCCTCTAGAGCTTCCAGCTCTGCCTTCCTTCGCCTGTTTTTTCGGACACCCAGATTTTGGGCTCTGTCTCTCAATACTGTTTTGAAGGCCTCCCACAACACTATCTGGGATTCTACTGAGTGTTCATAAATGAAGAAACTTTGATACTTTAATAAATGGCAATAAATAAACAATTAATATAATCACCATGGATGTAATAGTCCATTAGGCAAGAATGTGCAAAAGATAAGGAGTACAATACATTGAAATAAATGCCACAGGATTGAGACCTATCAATCATTTTACAAGTATAGATTTCAGCTAAATCTATTTCGAAATCTACATGAAATGAAAATATTTTTTTCATAGAATTAAATAAATTCACTAAATTGAGTACATAGGGGCTGATTAGGATGGCGGGCGGTAATGAAAACGGGACCGCCCGACAGGCTGTGGGCGGTCCTGACATAGGCATTACAATATGACCCCCACCACGGGGGTCACAGTGCCTATATTTTGTATTGCGGTGGGTTCTGCTGGCTGCAGCACACAACGCAAGACACAAAGGGGTCACTGCACATATCACTGCACTACGTGGCAGCCACAATGCAGTGCCTGCCACATGGTGCAGGTATGTGTAGGGGGGCAATATAGGTGCCCCCCAGGGCCCATGTCTGAGGGCCAGGGGGTAAGAGGTCCCACTACAGGCCCCCAAAGACCCTTTCCGACTGCCTTTTCATGGCAGGTTAACCGCCATGAAAAGGTGGGCGGAAAGGGACTTCATTATCCCTACGGCGGTGCCTGGCCGCACTGCCACCGTTGTAGGGATATGATTCCCCTTGGACGCACTGGCGGGATCAATGAACCCGCCTGATGCATACCAGTCGGTCTTTCCAACCGCCAACAAACTGCCGCACTCCTAATGTGCTGGGCGGGAAACTTGCTTAGGATGGCGGTGGAGCTACCGATGGGCTGTCGGTGGCGGTTTCACCGCCATCGTAATCAGACCGTAAGACGTGATTACTAAACATTTGAATTAAGTGCAATACGTTTCACCGATTGATGTTGGCATCAACAATCAATTCCCTGAAAAAACAAATTTCAAATTTCAAAAAACCTTCTCAATATAAACCTTCCATAACCCAAACAGAGACCATTTTACATCTAAAATGTTCAACGAATGCATTCAGCAATTGCAGCGTTTGATGATTCCAAGACCAGTCGGTGAAGTCCTAAAATGTTAGTGAAAAAACTCAAATCATGGTAAACATTATTTACAACTTTGGGTGGATAATAATGCCACATGATGAACTCACAAAATGAGGACTGATCTTAAATCGGTGTTTTTTTTAAATACAATTGGTAGTGGTAATATCACGAAATAGTAATCCCTGGAGCATTAATTCTTTGAACTGAACTATGAAGCAAATTTGGAATTAACAAACAAACTCTTGAAGAGGAAGGAGGAGACAGTTTAAGCTGGGACTCCCTCACCTGCAATGCATTTGATGGTAACGCCTAGTGAAAACCACCAAATCATGGACGCAGCTGTTTGAGTGCACTGGACGCCCGCTGACTCTCAGGGAAAGAAGTAGACAAATTAAGCCGGAACTTCATCAACCAGAATCCATAGGGCAGTATTACGTGGAGCCACGTGCAGGCAGCTATTTGAGTGCACGAGGCACACGCATGCGCTCCTTACTACAGCCCATGCAAAGGATTGGCGCATCTGCGTTTCTCTGCGTCAAACAAGCAGTCGGGTGGGTGAGGAATGCTGCCTGTTTTACTAAAGATTTTTACGGAGGAGGATCTTTGGACTTGGGTTGTTCTCCAATCTTATTTGTGTATTTCACCGGTTTGCTTCTTTTGACGGTCTGGCCAACTAGAACAGTGGAGTCCTTACCATTACCTTCAAGGAGTACTGGCCTGGGGATGAGGTCACGGACGATGGGTGTCCCTTGACCAATTGGGGATTCCCCTGAGTGTCCTGTCCTTAGTAGTCTTGATATTAATTTGAACTTAGTCAATAATTTTACCATTTGTTGTAAAGCAGGTGAAGCGGCGCTTCTCTGAACGATCAGCGGTGGCAGAGTGTACAGCAACTCTCC
The DNA here is from genome assembly GCF_964204655.1 of Triturus cristatus. Taxonomy (NCBI): domain Eukaryota; kingdom Metazoa; phylum Chordata; class Amphibia; order Caudata; family Salamandridae; genus Triturus; species Triturus cristatus. Next base: position 673,604,566 of record NC_140593.1, read on the forward strand.
AGCTAGGATCACTATCCAATAAGATACCAAAAGGTTTCGAGAACTATCATAGAATTATTTCGGGCTATGGCTATTGGCCTCCTAGGTAAATCAAGCATGAGCAAATCCAATTGCTCTTGCCGATGCAAGGGCTATTGGCTTTGTCAATGTGTTTTAACCATGTAGTACACCAGTGTTCAACATGGCTAAAACTCAGTGGAGTAGAGGAGAGTTGCATGGTGTGGCGTAGGTAAGTGTCGTGGAGTGTCATAGAGTAGAGTGGCTTTGAGTGGTAGGGCATAGAGTGGACGGGGATAGTGTGATTAGTGTATGAGTGGGGTAGAGTAGCGTAGAGTGGAGTATAGTGTTGTAAAGTTCAGTGGTCTGAAGTGGCGTTGCGTGTTGGAGAGTGGAGTGACGTATAGTGGAGTAAAGTATCGTAGAGTGGAAGGAGGTAGAGTGGAGGGGCATAGAGTGGAATAGAGGGTCGTAGAGTGGCTTGGAGTGGGGTACAGTGGAGTAGAGTTTCAAGGAGTTGAGTGTCGTAGAGTGTTGTAGAGTGTCGTAGACTGTAGTGTCATAGATTGGAGTGGCGTAAAGTGGAGAAAAGTGAAGTGGAGTGGGATGGGGGAATGGCATAGAGTGGAGTGGATTAGAGTAGCATAGAGTGGTGTATAGTGGAGTGGCGTAGAGTGTCAGAGTGGGGGTGCATAGAGAGGATACAGTGGAGTGGTGTAGAGGAGAGTAGTGGATGTGTGTGTGGAGTGTCATAGAGTGAAGTGTCCTAGAGTGTAGGGGAATAGAGTGAAGGAGTGTAGAGTAGGTTTTCAGTGTCTAGGACTTTGATAAGCTTACTTAGATTCCAATAATTCTCCCGGTTGGCAGTGAAGTGGGGTTTGAGGGACAGCTGACCAGAGGGAAGTCGGCCCAATAAGCAGATTGGGAGGGTGGTGCAGTCCAGCGACTGTCATTTTGTATTTGGCTACATTTGTAGCCCAAACATAGCCCAACATATATTTAGGGGCCAGGTTGCGCTACCAGCCACCATTTAAGGGTCAGGTGACCTGTGGCTGGTAGCAGGGAGCTTAGCATTTTCGAAATTTCTAGAGCCATTAACATTTTGTGAGGTAGTTTGGCTTAGGTTGTTGTTCCACATTTAGGTTAATTTTTGCAAGCAACTTACAAGAGAATGCTGTCCAACAATGCTTGCATGGCAGAGACAAATCAGCCACGTGAGGCCGAGAGGCTAAATCTCATGCTGGGAGAGGAGGCCGTTCCAGTCTGCCCACTCGCCGTGCATCTGCTGGTGTGGCAGCGGCTGTCATTGCATGCTCCCTGTCTAGGAAATTGTGGACAGCAGGAGCCGCAGTTGAGTAGGTGATTGCGAAAGGCCGCTCAGTGAACAGAGGAGCGCCCCCTCAGGGCCCAGGAGAAAGAGGGTGGAACCCTCTGGCGTCAGCAAGGCCATGGCCCGTATGAGAATGGAGGCCACAGGTAGGAGGGGCAGGGGTGTACTGAGGGGAGTTCTTGATGAGGCCAGCACCGTGAAGCACTTTACCGTTGGGCAGTGTTGCCAGATTTTGACAAATGGACAAAATCTCTTGAAGATATCAATTTGAGATTGGATAAATACACGAAAGAATTGCAAGAAGGTAAACTGCGGAAATATAAGAGAGATACTTTAGACTATAAATTGAATGAAGTGTACACCTGGGCGGAAGTGTATGCTCAGGGACGTTCATACTTCAAAAAATCCACCACTACCACCTCGTCTGAAGAGAGTGTAGCCACTGAGTCCGACACAACTATGTCCAGACCACCAGCGCAAAGTCATATGAAAAGTGCTGTATATCCTATGGAGAACACTGAAAGTGCATCCACATCAAGTTCTGCCCATTTTTTATCCAGGGACCCGGACCCCAGTCAACCACCAGGAACATCAAAAATCGTAAAACAAGGAGAAGTGGTCGGAAAGTCAGGACAAACACGAAGTCAAAAACAAACTTAGTTGTAAACATTTCTTCAAAGGAATTCACTTCATCACAAATTCAAGTCCTCAATAAAGGTTTGGGCTTTGTCCCTACATATGATACCAACATTCTGGAATGTGAAATAGCACTTTTTAAATTCCTGAGAGTTCTACGTTTAAGACACTTCTTCACGAATGTGTTACCACCGAAAAAAGACAATGATGCCTCAGAATTTTTAGAGTTTCGTCCCAGATCTAAATTTCTGGCTCCCATTTCCCATAAAATACTGGATTCGTTTGAGAATTTGGTCAGAAAAGACTTTCATCACTTGCATTTCAAAAGATCAAAGAAGACCAATTTATCTAAACATGAAATTCGCATGTTACGTTCCATTCAGAATGATGTTGATGTTCATGTGCAAAAAGCGGATAAAGGTGGCGCCATCGTCATAATGGATAGATCTTTTTACTTTGATTCTGTCCAAGACCATGTTGCAGATTTACAGACATACTTGCTGTTAGACGGAGATCCTATCAACGATCTGAAAACCACGCTCAAGAGCATTTTAGACCATGCCCTCTAGATGGGTTGGATTACTATTGCCACCAAACAATTCTTGACTGTGGATTATCCCCGAAAACCTCTCTTGTACATGTTGCCTAAAATTCACAAGGATTTGTACAACCCTCCCATGCGACCTATAGTTACCGGATGTGGGACTATCTTTGAGCTACTTGGTCATTATATTGATCATTTTTACAACCCTTTGTTCAAGACTAGTCTTCTTACATAAGACACCAAAGATTTTTTATGAAAATTTGAAACTTTGGTTCTCACAGAAGAGGTTTTACTGTGTACGATTGATGTCAAGTCTCTATACACTTCCATACAGCATGTTGCCGGTATGGAAGCTGTTGAGTGGGCCCTGCTGCGTCAATCCTCATTAAGAGCTGACAAAGTCTTTATACTTGAGCTCTTGCATTTCTGTTTGTATTTTTATTGGAACAACAATTTTTTTCTTCAACAACAAGGCACTTCAATGGGTTTTGCAGGGGCTCCTGCATACGCGAACACATTCATGGCTAAATTTGAGTTCGACCATATCTACAATGATGACGACTGGACTAGGAATTCCCTTCTTTATTGCAGGTATATAGATGACATTTTTATCCTTTGGACCAATACCCAGAAGCTGCTGGAGGAACAAATTCAACAACTAAACACAGTTGATGATCACATCCAATTCACATACTTAATTAGCCACACTACTATTGCATATCTAGATGTGACCCTTGCCATCAGCGAGAGGATGATTCAGACACAAGTACATAGGAAATCTACTGATGTCAATAGTGCTTTGCACTTTCAGAGTTTTCATCCCACTAACCTTAAACATAATATACCCTTTTCACAGTTCTTGCGGATCAAAAGAATCTATTCTGAACCTAACGACATGGACAACCATTTTTTACAACAACAACAATTGTATCTAAAAAGAGGATACCCACTTGAAGTGATTGAGCAAGCTAAATTACGCACTTCCAAACTCACGAGAAAGTGTTTGTTACAACCTCAACTTCACAGACAAATGTCCAGGCAAGTTTTTGTCTCAAAATTTTCCACGAGCTCAATGAAGTTAAAAAGCATCATCATCAAAAGGTGGGAAATGTTACAGAATGAACCTGACTTTAATAACATTTTTAAGGACCCTCCTTTGTTCGCATATACGCGTTCGAAAAACCTGAAAGAGCTTATCAACTCTCCTAAAAAACTACCTGGCACCGATTTCAAAGGGATGAAAAAATGTCACAACTGTGTCCAATGCAATAACGTCATCGTGGGGAATGTGTTACACCATCCCACTTCAGGAGAAACTATTAAACTTTTCCACAACTCCGATTGCAATTCCAATAAACTGATTTACTATATCAAGTGCCCATGTGGAAAGCTTTATGTGGGCAAGACTGAACGCAAGATAAAAGTTCGAATATCAATCAGAACACAAGAGTACTATAAGGACACAAAACAAAAATAGCAGCCTAGCCACCCATTGGCTGGAGGAGAGACATAGCATAGCCCAACTCCAATTCTCAGTGTTAGAAAGAGTAACACATCAGTCCGATATGGATCTAACCAGAGCTCTTCTTCAAAGAGAAACATTTTGGATCAGACGTCTTGATACTTTGATAGATCAGGGAATTAACGACAGAATTGATTATTCATGTTATTTATAATTTCGATACGATTACTGTGACTGGCATGTTTTGCTTGTTGACTGCTGATATTTCAATGTAGAATCTTGATGTGCTCATGTTTATAATATTATCTCTTTTCTGGTTTCGTTTTATTCTCTTTCTTTCCTTTTATTTGTTTTATTCACACACGTCACATTGTTGTACATGTTTTCTCTGTTGGTTAAATGAGTCTTGCTTTTTCTATCGTTTTAACAGTGTGGACATTTGTGGATCTGTGTTAACATGGCGGTTTGTATTCTTTTTAGCTTCCATAGATATGAACTGATGTTTCCGTTTTTTGTTTCTATTGTGGGTCTTCTATGTTGGAGTTTGAGTCCGTTTTCTGTTTTTCTGAGCCGACCGCGTACTTCCGCGTATCGGCGAGTTTGTATTTAATCTCGGCGGGGACGCGGTAGAGTATTCCCGAGTCTGCATCGACGCCACCGGGAGGGTTTTGGTTTTCTGAATACTTCCAGCCTTCTTATACGGTATTGTGCCAATGACATAGTGTTTAAAAGTTACGATGTTACGACTTTGTTCCTTTTCATTGTGGGATTAGAGTGACCGGTTGATTTCTGTCGATTTGTTGTTTTTAGGCGTTTTACCAGCTGCTTGGCTATCAGCATACCCCTCATTGTGATTAAAAGGTACTTATTCCTTCGTTTTGTTTCACATCACGTTGGTGTTCTTCTTTTGGGTGGCTTATGAGTTTTGAGATGTGTATTTTCATTATTACAGATGTGGCTAAGGTTCTTTGAGTTTTCAGTAAGCTTTCTTTGGTGTAAGTGTTACACTCTGGTGGAGGGTCTTTTTACTTGGTTTTATTTCATGAGTACATTCATTATTTATAATGCTTCAGTGTATTGAATTGTGATTACATGTCGCTGCTTTGACCTTGAAGATGCTTGTGTCATACCTGTTGTGCATTATTTTTCTGTTTATTTTTTTTATAATTCAAGCCCCTGAAGAAGAGCCAGTATTGGCTCGAAATGCATTGGGCAATAAGAAAATTCATGAACAAATGAGAGTTTATTTATTCGCAAAGATATTTGTCATGTGATGACGGATTTATGGACATTTTTTGAATTTATGTTTGAATACATCAATGTAAATACATTTGATCAACCTTGAGTCCGCTGTGGATTTGATGTTTTTGATAGAATTCATCAACAGCCTAATATAGTGATGTTAATAATGTTGAAACGTTTAGGTATGTTTTACCTGTAGCTACAGTGCGCAGAGGATGGGTCTCATTGACCCTATATTGCCAGATTTTGAGACCCACCCCAAGCCCAAAGCTGCTCAAGTATAAGCCCAATCCAGCCCAACGCAGACCAGTTCCAGCCCAAAAACCAGCCCAAAGTCGAAACGCGCAAATTTTGCAAAAGTAGTCTTCAGAAGACATTTTAAGAATGTATTTAAATTCTATTCAATATATAGATAGTGGGAGGAGGTTAACTGGGCACCTGTTTTAATAGATACTCATTTTCAAGACCACTCAAGGTACGATACCTGAACGAGAATTTTGCAACTATACACACGACGACAGACCGAGATTTTGGTTCTGTCAGTGGACGACTATTGAAAACTATTATAGCAATATAGGAATATCTTCACTAACACACCTTATGGGTTGGAATTATCACCACATTTGAAATAGATTAGGACAAGTGACATTAGAGCCTTGAAAAAGTTGCGGGTCAATACTCCCACTGTGGCGACAAAACACGTGTTGGCTGGCTAAGGACTTGTACGAATAAAAGAAAAAAGAGGAAAAGAATAAAATAAACAAAGAACCTCATCACTATGTTTGCTTTGTGAGTAAGTGGACTTACGTATGCTACTGCTGTCATTTGTTTAGGAAATAGAGTAACATGTGCTGGGGATTGCAATTTCCTGTCTTTATAGCTTAGCTGGGAAAGTTAACTCTGGTAAAACACCTACACAAATTTGCAGTACAAAAAACAAGGGAATTAAGTGAAGACGCCACCATCACTCACTCACTCACTATGTGCAATTTAAGTCTCAATGTATACTAAAAATAAAAACACAAGGCTAATAAACTCCCGCCTTTAAACTAGAACCCGTTTGAATAACAACCGGAGTCTCCCTCCGCATCACTGATCACTTGCAGTGCCTTTTATTTGCCCACTCCGATATCAGCTAGAGAAACTTTTAACCAGGTAACAATAGGAATTAATGCCACGGATTATCTCACACTGCGCCTGCAATGCAACTCACCTCAGTAAAAAGATGTTTATATTTCCACCATTGATCAATCTATGAAATGGATTTAAGACTTCTTAAAACAGGTATAATTACGGACCTTAGACTAGCAAAGTCTCTTAAAATATGTTCAATAACTATCAACTCGCATTTATTCATATGAAAAGTTAAAAAAAACTTAAGCCCTCACTCAAAGGCCAATAACGCTATGGAAAATGATTAAGAATAAATATTTAATCACAAATAGTAAATATATAGGCTACTGTGGTATGTTACAAATATGAAAACAAGATTTGTATCGTCTTTCAGCTCGGAAAAACATGAGAAGCAAATGAAGGGTACTTTTAAAGGGAACCATTTGTTATCACCTTCATATGCGAAACATATTGTCATAAAATGCTGAACAAACACGCACTAAACCACCTTAAACCACCTTAAAAGGAACATTGTCAGACTCCAAATGCCAATCACTGAAAACTCAAGTTTAGCCAAAGTCACTTCAAGTGAAGCTGCAATTTAGACCTTACATATTATCAGGCTAACTACCCTCCCCTCCCGGGTGTCAGTCGCACTAGTTCACATGGGGGTACAAGGGTGCACGTGCTCGCTCAAGGAGCTCTTTTGTCACCTGCCATGGTGACTACTACTACCAATGCAGAGAGCCTACTTCCTCCATACCACCTTGGCAGCCCCTACATTCCTTACCTCACACTCCATGGCTTCGCTTCAACTCTCAATATTCTATCCTACCGCTGATGCACCGCTTACTTCTGCACCTGCAGGTCCTGGATGGGTCAGTCGTCCTCCTCCAATGTGTAGCACTGCTGTATTGATGATAGCGCGCTCTGCGCGCTCATTTGCCACACTGGACCTTCTGCGCCACTGTGATAGGCGCACGACACAAACTCATCATGGTCGGCGCCGCCCACAGCCAGTAAATTGCGCACACTGGCCTAAAAACAGCCCAAAAAGTAGCCCCCGGCCAGGTATGAGTTTTTCCCGCACAATTGGGAAAAATGTCGCCCAATTGTGCAGGAAATAGCCCAATCTGGCAACACTGCCGCTGGGGCCGCACTCCCAAAGGCAGGGGCAGAGCAGACCCTCTGTGCGGAATGCACCTGTAGGGGGCTGCAAATAAAAGAGGAGCGTGGACGCGAGTGGTATCAGCCATACTGCCTGCGTTTGATGGCACGGGGAGGGGAGGCCAAATACGAGCTGATAGTTTGAGCCACTTGTGATGCATCGGCAGGGCAGGGGGGACGATCTGAGAGGAGAAGGGTGGAGGGGTAGGGGGGAGCCCCTCGCAGAGGCTCAGAGAGCGCTGCTTAGCAAGCAGTCAGGCAGATTGTTTCAGCCTGCTGAAGGCTTAGTTTTAGAGGTGGGAGGAGCACATCGCGAAGTGAACCCACAGGTGGGGACAGGGCAGACTGGGGGGTTTGGACATATTTGAACACTGGGAGGAGCGGCAGGGGAGGGAAGAGTGGGACAGGGTGGCCAAAGTGGGTGCTTACATAGGTAGGGAGGTTTCGAGAGGTGTTGGCTAAAGTTTTGAAAGTTAGGCGGTAGGCGATCTGACCACCCATCACACAAAAGGGGGAGGGGCAGAAAAGTGGGGTAGGTCCCAACCCCCCTTGTCTGGGTTGCGGGGCCATAAAAAGGTTGGCAGAAGTTGGCTGGCATTGCCAGTTGAGAAAACTTGTGCAAGGGGAGGATAGGCAATAGTTCAAGGTATAGTTTAGGACATTTTGTTACTTCCAGGTTCATACATATAGTCATAGGACATAGGGGCAATAAAACGTTAGAAATGTTGAAATGTAGTACAGTTAAATGAGTTAGTTGCAGGGTGGGTATGTTGGGGAGGACCATAGGGGTTGGGGTCGGGAAGGGGCTTGTTCACTGGATGTATGCAAGGTTTTAATTTTGGAAGGTGATTTTGCCAGGAAAATTTGTGATCAATAAAGCAGCCTTTTTCGCAGACAAAAGTGGTAAGTTTTCTGTATGGCACCCCTCCCACCCAAGGAGGGTTTGGGGAGCAGCTGACCAGGGTGAAGTCTGCCCCATGGGGTGATTGGGAGGGTTGTGCAGTCGACAGACTGCCATTTTGTATTTGCCTACATTTGTATCCCAATCATAGCCCAACATATATTTAGAGGGTCAAGTTGGGCTACCGGCCATCCTTTTAAGTTCAGGCGACCTAGTGACTGGTAGCAGGGAGCTTAGCATGTGCAAAATATCACCTTCCACTCATCTCTATAGCCGGGATTCTTGGGGTACAATTTGGGGGTCTGGAGATAGCAGATCTGTTGTTGAGAGAGGTGCACAGGGGCATGGTTGTGTCCGTTGTCGCTTGGAAAAGATGCTCCGTGGGCTTGAAAAGTTTGGCAGGAGTTGGTTGGCGCTGCCAGCTGGGAAACCATGTTGAAGGGGAGAGTAGGCAGGTAGTTCAAAGTTCATGTGAAGACATTTGGCTACTTAGAGGTTCATGTGAGAAGTTGGCCTGATATATGCTGTCCACTAGTTCTAGTGGGCACCTTGCATCAGTCCAAACAACCCCTTATGGTGATTGGTTAAAGACAACCTTTATTGAAAGCTATCCTAGTGGTAGCTATGGAGAGCAGCCTTCAGGCTAAGTCTTGAAGCAGCTTCTTTTACCAGTCTATAATCTCTTGAATGATCAAATGAAAGGACAACCACACCAGGTATATATCCAAAATATATGTATTTAAGATAAAGCACACCCCTCTAGTCTCTTTATGAGACTGGAGTTCGAAGTACTTAATTTACAAGTTAGCAATCAACAGTAATAGCACAAATACACGTTTGGGCCCTAGGGGCGTACCAAACCATATACCAAAAAAGTGGTATAAGAACCATGACTGAACTAGACACAAGGCCTAGAGCCTGTAGAATCGCTGGGACCCCAAGGAGCCATCCAAGGTAGGGACACAGGGGACCCACGGGGACTGTATGCAGTGTGTAAACACAACCGCGGGTTCCCGTTAGCTTCTATGGGCAATGTCGCGGTTCGAAATTTAAAGATTAGGGACACTTAGAATTGAGTCAGGACCAAACCCTTTTGGACTTAAGAAGTTCTAGGGCTAGCACCCACGGGAGCACCGGAGTTCTCGAGTTACCTCACCCAGGGAAGCCGGGTGCATAGGTGTCTTTTGGTGTCGGGTCGCGTCGTCGTTTACAATGGAAGCTGGCGAAGAACTGCTGCTGCTGTGAAGAGGAGAAGTGTCCGAAGAGATCCAAGCCTGGATCTAGGGTGGAAGAAACCTGAAAGCAGAGGGAACAGAGTCTGGGTCACTTGCCAGTGACCTAGGGCAGGATGGACCAATGCCCACAGATGTCGGGTGCTTCAGGTGAGTTGACGGGTGTTTTGGCTCTTCAGCCACGAGGTCCAGGAGGCGTCGACGAAGTCCACAAGCCGAATTCGAGCTGTCCCACGAAGTCTGTCAAGTGCTGCAGTGTCGGCAACTAGATTGGACCCAACAAGCCTTGGCAACGGCAAGTCTCGTGGAAAGAGAAGGACGTCGGTGCAGACCAGCAAGGTCTGAGAGACTCACCCAGCGAGGGTAAGTCAGGGCACGTCTGGACCAACCAGGGAAGACCAAGTAGAAGAGGAGTGACCTTCGTGGGGACCCACTAGCCAACAGGCTAGCGATCGCGAAGGAGCCTCGAGCGGTCGCACTGGAACCCGGCCCACAGGTCACTCGTGGACTGGAGGCCAGAGATCTTCGGTGCAGTCTGTGCTCAAGGCTGGGGCTACTCAGAGCCCAAAGCAGAACTTCAAGGATGAACAGGAAGTCGATGTACCAGCAATAGTACGCGGTACCCAGGGGTCACGGTTCCTCATCACCCACGATAGCCACGGGCCTCAGCTTTGCTGTGGACTCAGGGAAGCCTCTGGGAAGTCAGGAAATCCACCTCTGGTGATGCAGAGACTTCGACGTCCAGCGGGAGCTTCGGAATTGCAGACCGGACAGTTGCTTCTTTGGTGCCTGCCAAGCAGGGGAGTCACTCCTTGACTCCAAGGGAGATTTCTTCCGTCTTCTAGTCGAAATAGAAAGTCGAAGGTCCAGGATATATGTTGCAGAGTTTCGTTCAGGGTAATCTAAAGTCGCAAGGACTGGGTTCCCATACTTATACTAAGTTTGGGGGTTTGACATACTCTAGGGACCCACCTATGGGAGGGTTTGGTAAGAGGGGTGGTTACACCCATTTCCTTTGTCCAGTTTCGTGCCAGAGCAAGGGCATGTAGCCCCTGCAACCGGTTTGAACCGGACTATGCACAGGGACACCCAAGTGTGCCCCCAGTGCAGGACTTCAAAGCACCAGAGAGTGCTCCCGCCCAGCCCCAATACACATCTGCCTGTCTGGGGAGGTGGTTACATCTCCCTGGGACAGGAAACTTATTGTCCAGGCCTCCACTGCCGGAGTTTCGGTCAGCAGCAGGAGGCCAGACCCGTGTCTGTGGCAGAGGCATCTATTTTGTGATGCCAGGGCTGTAGAAAGTCCTACCGGGTTAGACCAGTGTGAATATGTCTCTCCCTCTAGAAGGGTGGAATGCTACCCCCGCCGCCAGAACTGGCAGGGGGGGGGGGTAGTATTCCAAAGCGTTTGACACCAAACACAACATGTTTCCGTGCAGCCATCCCAAAGTTAGCATTTACCGCGAGGTTATAATGCACTTACCTTCTACCTCGCCTACCCATGCTGAATCCAGCTGGTCCTTACGCACACCCAACGGCACCGGAATGTAAGGGGCACCCAGAGCTGACCTCGAAAGCAGGATCGAAGGTTCACAGCGGAAGACAACAAACTTTTATTGCTGATGAGCGGCACCGAGAGTAAGATGGCGCCTATCCCCCCCTCGAACCCCCGCCTAACCAATTGATCCTGTCGCAGACCCTGGGGACCCCAGAGGCGGACCCTCAACACCCCGAAGACCCTCCAGGCAGGGAGTAGTGGAGGGAGACGACGGGAGCAGAGTCACAGACCCAGAAGTGAAGCTCCACAATGCCAGGGACTGAGGGTGCGAACTTATGTGACCGATCCCCACCGCCCGCAACATAAGAGCCACGCAACACACCGACAGCTGAAGCTCCCAACTGTGTCCTGCAGGAGCCAAAGGCTGGCCCAGAGACACTGGTGGCAGCCTGGCGGGCAGTGGTCGCCAAGGCGTGCCGGCGGAGTTGGCCTCGTGGGTCGCCCCGGAGGCCGGATCTGGCGGAGCACTTCTGCGGCCCGCGTCCTGCGACATCGCAAACGAAGCACATGGGCAGGTAAGGCCTAGTGGGTTCCCCGCTTCAGTCCAGGGGGCGGAGGGGGCCTTGCCTGTGCCTGGGTTCTCGCCGAAAGCAACGGCCTGCCTGAACCTAAGATGGCACCTCTACACTGCTGCTGATCCCGTGCAGCGAAGCGATATACTGTTCCCCAGTGTTAGTGGCATGGACTATTCCCACGTACTTGCCACCTGGAAGAACCAGTTACATACTTGTGGCAGAGGGCCAGAGGGGCCCACATCACCGTACAGATTCCACTAAATGCTGCAGAAGGAACATGCCTTACCCCAACATGGTGTCCGCCGGCTTGTGCGATCTCTGAACATGGCCGATGCACCCACCAAGTGACGCCCCATAGAAGGGACAACCTGAACACGGCGGCACCCCCGCGAGCCTACGCTGGGCCGGATTGAGGGTCCCCCCGCTTCAACATAAGGTGCTCGCCGGCAGCGATAGCACAGCAGCATAGCAAGTGCAGGGAGCGTGGCTGCTGCTGGGGGTGGCCGCCTAGAGTGAGGGCAGCCCAGCTAGGCTGGATGCGACTTGCCCAATGTGCCTCTCCAGCCCTACAGATCCTGCGGAACTGAGAATACCCCCTCCCGGGACTCCGATACTGGGTCCCCTTCACCTCATCCCACCTATATGGGACACAAGAGACATTGACTGTACCAGAGCATACTTGGCCAAGCAGCGCGGAGACACGCCACCCACAGAGACAGCAGCGCTAGCCTAGCACCACCACCTGCAACACGTGCAGCACTGCAGCTGACACAATGGGGAAGCCCAAGGCAGCGGCGGCGACGCAGGGGGCCACCTCGGACGCTTCCACCAGCAGTCAGCCTGCCTCCTCAAAAGACACTGCAGCAGCGACAAATCACTCCCTCTCAGAAAAGCTGGACAGAGTGCTGGCAGCAATCGAACACTCTAGGGTGTCCATGGAGCAGCAGTTGGGCACCCTGACTACGGACATCAGCCTCCTCCGCGATGACCACCGCAAACTGGCTGAAAAGGTCTCAGACACTGAGAAAATAGTTTCCTCCATGCAGCCTTCAGTGCAGACACACCAGAAATCGCTACAAACCCTACTCAGCCGCGTGTCCACCATGGAAGAGCGCACTGACGACCTGGAGGGACGGTCGAGACGCTGTAACGTACGAGTTCTTGGCCTGCCCAAAGGAATTGAAGGTACTGACCCAGTGGGATGCATGGAGGCCTGGACAAAATCCTTCACCCCTGATGCAGACCGGACAGCGTTCTTCTCCATAGAAAAGGCTCACCGCGTCCCAGCGCGTCGACCCCTACCAGGGGCCCCGCTTTCTCCAATGCTGGCGAAATTTCTTCATTTCCGAGACCGGGACGAAGTCCTGAGAGCAGCCCGTCGGGCTGGTCCCCTCCCAGTTGAGAACAAAGTCATAATGCTCTTCCCTGACTACTCCCGGGCCGTCCAAAGACAGAGGTCATCCTTCCTGGAGGTGAAACGACGCCTGCGGGCATAAAATATACAGTACTCCCTGCTGTTACCAGCCCGCCTTAAAATCATACACGATGGCACCACTAACTTCTTTACATCCGCAGAGGAGGCACACGACTGGGCAGCCCAGAACTGTAACACAGGCCACAACGCTATGGGCACCCGAGATCAACACACGAGGACCTCAGGCACCAGAAGACGCCACTCGCAACGCCGCAACGGGCAAGGAGAGGCCAAGATGCTCTCGCACTCTCTGGGATCGCCAGATTTGGAACAAATTCTTCAGCAGCGATGCAGAGGTTTAAAAGCGGCAGCGGGCCTCCGGCCTACCTCCCCCACAACGGACATTGAGTGAGCTCCACACCTCTTTTCCTCAGAGGGGGAGGAGGACAGCGAGGAGACACAATCCGGTGTGGACTCGGTGGCCCTTCCATTGGCTACCCCGCAGACTGCGGCTGATCTGATTTAACTGGGCCTATGGCATACTTTAGGGGTAAAGGGGGGGGGGCTGCTTCCTCCGGCTAGCGGAACACAAAGCTGCTATCAGACAAGAGACCACACGAATTACTGATACCATTTAACCCTCACAGATCAACATAAGCCAGCTTGCGACCATCGGTAGCATACATAGCCCACACAATGAGTTACCTCGCGGGCATGCGACGCACCCCCACAGAATGTTCATGCTCTCAAAACACGCAAGAGCTAGTTTGGACGTATCGCCGTTGACGATAGGTCCCCAGAGTTGGGGCTGGTTCCCCACTCTAGTTATCCCCTTCACCGCACCCATCTACACTACACTGTGTCGCTACCTCCGCGCCTCCGAAAGGTAGCACTGACATCCAGGCAGTGCAGGCACCCGGGGGGAGCGCAGAGACTCGAGGCTTACAGGAGAGTCCGAACACCCTTTCCTTCCCCTTTGCCCCACATGCATAACAATGGTACATAAAGGCACCACCACTATCCTCACACTGCGATACTCAGTGTACGCTTACATCAAGCGCCACTACGCACAGATCGCATTCCTGCAGGAGACGCACCTCACCACAGGGGAAGTAACTAAACTGCGCAAGGGATGGTGGGGCATCTTCTGTGCCACTACATATTCAGCCTATGCCCGTGGTACCCTTATATGGGTGCGGCCTGGTGTCCCATTTCAAGAGCAGTCCAGAACCATAGACCCAGATGGATGCTATGCCCTACTGCAGTGTCTCCTAGAGGGCCAGCCCGTGCTGTTGGGGAGTATATATGCGCCCAACGAGGACCAAAGCAAATTTTGAGACATGCTCTCTCTGCCATTGAGCTCACATACACAAATCCCCTGGATACTGGGAGGGGATTATATCTGCGTACAAAACACAACACTGGATAGATCCTATCCCCCACCCAGCATCCCCCATTATAGCGCCGGCAAAACGATTTGCAGCATGGGCAGCAAACTGGTCCCTAATGGATGCTTGGCACTCAAGGAACCCCACCACTAGGCTCTACTCATTTCACTCGGTGCCACATGATCTCAGGGTACGCTTGGACAGTTTCCTCTGCTCTCCTTCTGTCTTGCCTACCATTTCTGACTCGGACTACCTAGGCTGGGTCCTATCGGACCACGACGCCCACACAATGACACTTCAGTGGCGCACACCCCGACCCTCTGTCCCCATGTGGCGCCTCCCCAGGGACTGTCTGGATGACCCAGTTTTTAAGCAGGCTCAGGCGGAGCACATAGGAAACTACTTCCAGGAGAACGCTGGTACAGCCACCACACGCACAGGGGAATGGGATGCCTTTAAAGTTGTCATACGGGGCACATGCATTCAACACATCACAGGGGTCTGTCAAGTCCTTGAACACGACATCCAAACTACAGAGCAAACAGTGGCCGTACTCACGCGGGAAACAAACCCAGACAAGGCCACGCCGGCTCAAATCGCTGACGCCAAGACCACATATGCGGAGGCGCTAGCAAGCCTATGCAAATATAATTTTGCGGCGTACGCTGCCCGGGTGCACAAAGAGGGAGACAGAGCGGGTGCACTGCTGGCTTGGCTAGTAAAACAAGACTCGACCCTCCCGCCAATCACGACCATCCGCAGTGGCCCAGACACTTTCCTCCACTCGCAGGTCTCCATTCTGGAAGCCTTCAGGAGGCATTATACACAATTATACACAAGCCCCGCTCAAGTGCATGTGGAAGTCCTTACTCAATTCCTGAGTCAACACCGGCTGCCTAGTATAGATTGCAGCGCCCAACGGGACCTAGACGAGCCCATAGGGGCGACTGACATCAGGCAGGCGATGCAGGCGTTGGCCACCTGTAAGGCCCCCGGATTGGATGGCCTCCCACTGGAGTTTTATCACACCTTTGCGCCAACTGGTACCCCAATTGGTGACTCAATTTCATGCGCCCCTCGATGACGGCGCCCTACCACAGTCCATGTGTGAGTCAGTTATAGTATCTCTCGTCAAACCGGATAGGGATCCCCACTAACTGGGCTCATATCGGCCCATAGCCCTATTGCCCGCGGACTATAAAATCTATGGGAAGATTCTGGCGGATAGATATGCCACGGTTCTCCCAAAATTGATCCACCCGGATCAGAATGGGTTCGTGCCAGGCAGGAACACCTCCTATAATATATGGCGACTGTTCCATTTCCAGGATCAGATACGAGATCGCTTTCCCCGAGCGGCGTGTTTGGTCTTGGACCTGGAGAAAGCATTTGACACCCTCTCATGGCCGTATTTATTTCAGGTCCTGCGGTGCATGGGAGTGGGGCCTCGCCTTCGGGCATACACCAAGCTAATATACTCCACGCCCACCTCCAGAGCGCAGTTGGGGCCCCTCATATCAGCCCCATTCCCGGTACGTCGAGGCACTCGGCAGGGATACCCACTCTCCCTCTACTCTTCGCCATGGCGATGGAACCTCTGGCGATCCACCTTCGCAATGCAGGCGAGAGCTGGGGCATCCCAATTGCTGACTCCACTCATGTGGTATCGATGTACGCAGATGACGTGCTCATCTATATACGTGATATTGCGGCAGACCTCTCCCCTATATTACGCATACTGCAAGACTTTGAGGAGGTAGCGGGGCTCAAAGTAAATTGGTCCAAATCGACTATATATTCCCCGGTTGCAAGCCGTACCCCAATGCCCAATAAGACTGGGTAACGTCAACATCTCCTGGAGCCCCCAGGCGGTCCGATACCTGGGAGTCCGGCTATAGCACACACCTCAGGACATCTACAAGGGCAATTACCGCAGAGCGATGGCTGGCATCAGATCCTCCATACACTTTTGGAAAGATCTCCCATTGGCTGTCACAGGGAAAATAGCAGTCGCTAAGATGATCCTCGTTCCGCGGCGATTATATTACTTCTCTAATCTTCCGGTGGTCCCCCCACGTTCCTTTTTTAGAGAGCTTGACACCCTCCTCGGGACCCTTATATGGGGATCCGGACACAGGAGTATTGCCCTTGCCAAGCTGCAGCTGCCCCTCGATCAGGGGGGACTAGCTCCACCATCCTTTGAGGCATACTTTCTAGCCGCCCAGCTGCAATGGGTGTTGCGTTGGACAGCGGGCCGGGCACAGGGGGAACTGTTCACAACAGCCGGGCAAATTCAGACCCCAATCATCAACCGACTGCTACTGCCAGGGGCGACGTCACCCCGGACCAAGTCACTCCAGGTGATGACGGCACACGCCTGTCTGATGTGCATCCACAGAATGGACCGCGCAACACCCATGTACTCCCCTCTCCTGCCGCTGGTGGGGTTTCCCCAAGGGTCGGGCGCACTACACAGAGCGGATACTCCACACATGGACAGAACATTCACTGAGAGACGTGGGCACACTCTACCTCGACGGACAACTACAGACCTTCGAGACGCTCATGGAAGAATTCGACCTCCCTAGAGGACAATTCCTTTTATATAGATAGCTAATAGAAGACTGCCGTAAAATGTGGCAAACAATAGATACTGAACCTCCCACACACCCGGTAATTCATGTGTTACTGCAGATGGGCCCAGGGTGCCATTTAGTCACTTGGATATATAAAGCCATACGGACCCTTAACCAGCCCACCCTTGCACCCCTCCGGGAGAAATGGGAAACAGACTTCCGCAGGCCGCTTCACGATAAGGAATGGGCTCGTGCCTTGGAATTTCCCAAAAAAGTGTCCCATAACTATTGTTTTAAAAACATACAGCTGCACATTCAGCACCGGGTATACCTTACTCCCGGAAAACTACTGAAGTACTTCCCCGATAGCTCCTTCACCTGTCCCAGATGCCCAGAGTCCAATGCCTCATTCCAGCACATGCTTTGGGATTGTCCAACGCTCCGCAGCTACTGGGACACAGTTCATACCACTCTCAAGACAGTCACGGGAATCCCGGACCTACACACAAATAGGAGGCTAGTGCTCTTGGAATCTGCAAACGCCGCAAAAACATGAAGTTGGAAACGCGCTTTGCGTCCTTGGTGCTCCTACTAGCTAAACGATGCTTAACTATGCATTGGAAAGCACCGGGGGGGGGTCCCCCTCTAGCGGCATGGGTGGGAGCAGTCAAGAAATGGAGCACAGCAAAGGAGGAAGTGCTCCGTACAGAGGAGGATAAGGGAACCCGTAAGCATCCAATTTCCATGCCATGGGCCATGATACTCCATTCCTTTATACAGGAAACACTAACAACGCCGGGGTCTCAAACTACCAGTTCTCCTATGGCACACACGACCCCTGTGGCAACTCAAGGTGACTCTCGAAGGGGCCAGATGCCTGGCGAGTCACAACTGGCAACCACGAGCAGGTCATAGATACACTACCGCGTGTGCAATCCCAAAACTCCCCCCCACCTCACCTGCGCATGCCTAAATAGCCACCATACCATACTGCAAAACTCAGGTGGCTACCACTGAATGGAGCAATATACGTAAGCTTTCCTGTTTTCAGTTTCTATTTTTGGTAAATTCTGGTGGGGTTTTTCAGTTTTTTCAATACCTTAAAAAACAGTGGTTATCAGTGGATACACATTTTCACGCCATTAAAAATAACAAAGTGTTTTTCCGGTGTTTATGGAATGATTGGCTTTTAATTATTGCTTGCTTTCTGAACTGATAGTACATGTGCATAGATAGCGTTGTGTGCTGGGTATATGAGGTCCAAATTCATTTTTACAAATCAAACTTATTTTAGTACACCATTGTTGGAAATGGCCCTTTTTGCAGGGTTATCCCCAAACTTTTTGCTTCTTCCTCCTTTGTTTTTCCTGACCTGTGGTTGTTGGCTATAGGACTCTGGGCACTTTACCACTGCGGATCAGTGCTAAAGTGCATATGCTCTCTGTGGAAATTGTTATTGCGATTGGTTATCCATTATTGGCATATTTGTATTACCAGTAGGTCCCTAGTAAAGTGCACTAAGTGTGCCAGGGCTGGTAACTCAAATGCTACTAGTGGGCTTGCAGCACTGATTGTGCCACCCACATGAGTAGCGTTGAAAAGGAGGTCTCGGGCCTGCCACTGCAGTGCCTGTGAGCAGTTTAACTGCCATGTTGACCTGGCCATTGTACCCACTGGCCAGCCTCACCCTTCCCTTAACTTACACATTGGACCCCCCTATGGTAGGCAGAGGGTACCACCTGGGCAGGGTGCAGTGTATGTGAGAGGTAGGACATGTACTAGTGTGGGTAACATGTCCTGATAGTGAACTACTGCCAATTTCTTTTTTCACTATTGAAAAGCTATCTTGCTCATAGGACAGAATGGGGAATGCTGTGTAACATGTTTACCTGCATATCTTCCCATAGGAGCAAGATGGAGTCTGGTATCCCTGAACTCAGAATTTAATAACACATCTTTTAGTAAAGATGTTTTTTGAATGCTGTGTTTGAAAATGGCACTTTTAGAAAGTGGCTGTTTTCTTTTTTAACCTTTCTGTGTGCCTCTGCCTGGTTGTGGATTGACTGTCTGGTTTGAAAGTGACAGGGACTGGGGTGGCTCCAGGAGTCTGGGTGAGCCAGCACTAGGCTGAATAGACCTATCTGCATTTGGAGTGGTGGAAGTAGTAGCACCTGGCCCTGAATAGGGCTTTGCCTGCCTTCCACAATGCTGAATCCACCTCCTGATGGCCCTGGCCCACACTCACTGGTATTTGAACTGTGTCCAGGACCCCTCACACATAGAGAACAAAGACTTTTGGGGTATAAATATGAGAGCTGAAACCCCTGAAAGTAAGACTACTTTGTGATCAAGAAGAATCCCTGCCACAGATCAGCTGAAGAGACTGAGGAAAAGTACTGCCGTTGCTGTGTGTCTGGGGTTGGCCTGCGGTTTGCTGTTTCTACTGAGTAGAGGATCAAGGGACTCTGCTTTGTGCTGTGTCCCCTGCTTTAAGAAGAACTTCGCTGTGTGCTGTGTCCATCTGAAGAAAAGTCTCCAAGGGCCTGAGAAGAGCTGGCCTCCTGTTTCTGAAGTCCCAGGCACAAAAGGACTTCACCCCCAGCATCCCTGAACTTCCTTGCTGGGAGTTTCAGTCTGCCAAGAGGGCCTGTAACTGTGTGTGAAACCTTTTTGCTGTTGAGAGCTGGAAGCGCGACGCAACGAGAGAGAAGCGTGACGCTGACGCAGCTGCCCTTGTTCGCCGTTGCATCACCGGAGAAGCGTGCCGCCACCACAGAGGGTGCCGTTGCATCACCGGAGAAGTGTGTCGCAGGGTCGTCGCATCGCTGACGAAGTGCGCCGCAGTCGACTGGCACTGCAACTCCGGAGAAGCTTGTCGCTGACACGAGGATGTCGTCGCATCACCGGAGAAGCATGTCGCAGGGCCTGTCGCAGCTCAGAAAACGACAGAGTGCGCCACACGGCCGTCGGGCGTGCACACATCCCCTCCACGTTATCGCATTGCAACAGAGACGCTATTTTGTCGCATCGCACGGGATCGTCGCTACGCATCAAGCCGCGATCTTGTCGCATCGGAACCGGAACGCAGGAAGAATCGACGCATCGCCTTCTATGCGCCCCTTTTGTTTGTCTTGCGCTACGCATCCCAGGTACTTTGAGACTAAAGTGTTGCATTTATCATCTACAAGTTTATCTTTGCAACAACCTTTTTAAACACATTCTACTGAGTTTCTGTATGTTGAATTTTTATCCTTTTGGTCTTGTGTAGTTTAGATAAAGATATTTTATTTTTCTAAACTGGTGTGGTGTTCATTTGTGGTGTTTTCACTGTGTTACTGTGAGTGTTGGAACAAATACTTTACACGTTGCCTTTGGGATAAGCCTGTCTGCTCGTGCCAAGCTACCAAGGGGGTGAGCAGGGGTTATCTAAAGAGTGTATCCCCCTTACCCTAACTAAAAGCAAGGGTCCCTATTTGGTCAAAGGTACCTACCTCTGCCAACTAGAGACCCCCAGTTCTAACAACCATACAATACTTCTTTAGTGAGTCTTTGGTCATGCTTGCTCGCTCTCTCCTTCCTATGTAAACGTTTATCTGTGAAGAAGCCCTCTCAACATTGCACTTAAGACGGCAATGCCAAAACAGCCAGTACACAATTTGCTAACTCTGGCCAATGACATAGCTTTCCATGCCAATACTGGTGCACCTGAAGATTGTGATTGTCTACGACATGTTCTGCAACATATGCGTACTTTTCAAAGTCTGGAGAAAACTCAAAAGGGATCTAGAACTTGTGCAGAGTATCTCAGTGAGGCTTCATTAACTTCAAATGCCATGGTTGGTGAAGGGACATTTCTATGCATCGTTGCAAGCCATTTTCCATAGACTGTAAAATAAACTTTCCTGAATTGCTCCTCAACATTTCTTTGCTTACCAAGTGGCAAGTATTCTAACAAGGAGCACGTTGCAGCGCCAAAGTCACTAAAAGTGTTGTCCAGCCTACTCTCAAGGAGATGTTTCACATCTACACCAATTACGCTGAACACTTGCTAGACAAGAGTGGTTTCAGACTCAAGTATTTTTATTAAGTCCACTACAACAGTCATGATTTCTTGTAAAAACCTAAGCATGCAGTAGACTGTACTTTTTTCACATCACTATCAATATGTGACCAAAGCTCATTATATTTCTTTCTTTTGGCATCATCACCAAGCAAAAATCGTGTAGACAGTCGCCACATGGATAATATGGTATTCACAGCCTCTAGGACTTAGAGCCACCAGCTAAATCACACAGTTAGGATGACTTTCTTTGATGTCACACATAGCACAAAATGAGAAATATTTGCATTTTGGTTCCCGAGCATAAGGAAACAGTGTACCAGAATAGAATACAAAGTCAATAGCATTCTTCATTAACTCTGAAGATTGTAAAGATGATTTCAGGTCATCATACAACTTTTTCATATACATAGTTGAATTACTGCAAATACAAAAAATATTACTCCAATCTTTATTGAACTTGGTAGGAACGTTTTCCAGCAGCATTCCAAGTGATTCTGCGTTCCATGTTTACCAACATCTGGTGTCATGTTTTCACTACTATCTCAGATGCTTGGTGACAACATTCCTTTCACATATACCTGTCACTACATCTTGCGTTGAATGTTTAAAGCCTGGCGTTTTTGGCAGTTCACCTACAATCAATACTGACTTGCTAGAACAGGGGCTGATGTATCAAAGGATTTCACCCGTTCTCTGTCTGTGGGTAAATGTGATGGTACATATTGGGAAAGATTCTTATGAAACCCGCCATTATACATATCGGTGAAATCAAATGTAGCCAAAATATCAAATATGATTTTGATATTTCCTGATTCTCAACAGTTTTTAAAATAACTAAATAAAACCTCAAACATGCTTCGAAACACTGCATCTTTAGACCAAAGACCACAAAACTGAAAAAAGCAGAAGGAAGAAGAGACAATATTTTAGTGACATCCCTAAACAGCAAATCTCAAGCAGTTTAATGGTAGCCCAGTTTTTCCTGCTGCTGCCTTGTATAACAAAGTTGCATTGCATTGGCCCCTTCAGGAAGAAATACAAATGACTTTTACTCATCTTTTCTTTTCTTTTCATGGCACTTAGTTTGTGGTTACAAAGGTATTTTTTCAGTGTTTATATGTTTACACCGGTGATGGCTATTTTCCTTTCAGTGGATGTTAATCAGTTATTATAGGTTTAAACCTAAAACCAAATAGCCTAAATATACGATACAGTGTATCCCAGTTCTATATCCCGGGTTTGTTTAAGTTCATATTACTACTGGCATGAAACAACCCCTACAATATAGTGCTAATAGAGAGAGTACGCCTCACATCCCAACACACAACACAGACTGCCTTACAGGAATGCTGATACTGCCTCACCACTCGCTCCTTAGAAATACCACCAATTCTGGGACTGTACGGGAGGCTATAGACCACAATGTTATTCGGCCTCATGTCAAGGTGTAAAATGTATGTGATATATCTTTTGATGTCAATGCCACCAATAATGTGATGTACTTAATTAAAAAAAATGCCAATAAAAATGATTTAATAAAAAAAACACAAGAACGAGGAAGAAGGGCAAACAAGAAAAAGACTCAATGATAGGATTAACGTCATCTAACCTGGCTGTAAGCAAGACAAATTATATAAAACATCTAAGACTAGGGAACAGTGGAGAAAATTCGCCATTAGAGAAACCTTATCTAAACACAATTAAATATTATTTCACTGATTGAAAATATAGCGACATAGTTGACCATAATGAGCAACCTTCACTCACTTCAACTAGATTACGGGCTTAAATGTTGATAAAATATTCCTCTCAATGTTGTGCAGTTGAAACAATTGCCCAAGTACATCATAGCCATGAAAAGTCGGAACCGCTAGTGGACATATCAATCACTGAGCTTTCTTCAACTATCACCCTTATTTCATCCTCACTCAGGAACAAAGAAAGTAATCCAGTTAAGTGGATAAGATTCCCATTAAATGACACAGAAGTCAACTATTGAAGGAATTCGCACAAACTCAGTCCGGAGAGGGACATTTAGCCGTAAATTAACAAATGCATTTGAAACCCATCAGCAGATACTTTATTAACTTTTATTAATACAAAGGCCTAATGTGGAAATCACATAAATTGAAACTTTCAGTAGACCTAATGCAATCGCCCGGCAACAGCATATATAATATAGATTATAAAATCAATAAACTAAAAGAGTGAATATACGGCCGCTCTCTCACTCTTAGCATAATCCAGCAGTGATAAAAAGCAAATCTGCTTTTAGAACTGCAATAAGAACTTACAGGAAAGATAAAACAAACAAGGATTCGGGGCTTTACTTAACTCAAATCTACATTTTATCAGGATCAGTGGCAAGGACTACATACACCGATTAAGGGCAACAATCAGGCAACAGTTTGGCGACATATTAACTTGCTGAATAATAACACAGGTAGCAAAGGTTACTGTGTACTACAAGGAAAATGAGTAGCACATATACAAGGAATTTACTCAACAGCAGGAAAAGAAGTTCAAGTAGCGGTAAATCCTACTAAGCATTACATTAGCAATCAAATGACTTATGTCATTAATATGGCTTTAATATCGATCAGAGAATTTGAGGCTTGAGGACCCAATGGACTGCTTGCACTGTCTTCAAAGCCAATATAGAATTTTGGACTAACTTGCTAGTGCTGCTATATCAAACATCATTCCTGAATGAACAGGGGCCACAATTTGTGATGTGAAATCATTTTACACCTAATTTATAAGAAGGGTAACCATCTGGACCTAGCAAACTAATGATTAATCGCTTTGTAGATGTGGAAGCAAAAACATGTCAGAATTCTATTAAGCAAGCTAAAGGAATGGATCATAAAGCAAAACCCAATTCTCTTCGATCAGACAGTGTTTAGACAGAAGTCATCACCTATAGACAATATTGTAGCCCTGTCCTATATGGCAGTTTGCACCTATTGGCCCTCCCAACCACCCCTATTCAGTTGCTTTGTAGACTATGCAGCAGCCTTTGACGGGGTGGATCATCAATTACTATGAGGTAAATTAATGAAATGGGGTATACCTCAAGTACTACTAAGACCAATTGTCGCCCTTTACTCTGACACATGGATGCGTATTAAGATTGGTCGGGGAGATCAAGCCTCAGGGAGGATTTGTACGAATAGGGGCCTTAAGCAAGGGCGTGTTATGGCTCCTCTATTATTCAATCATTATACTGCTAACCTTGGTGAGGCCTTTGCCACGGTGAAGTAATTTCTACTCAGGATAGGTTTTCACAAGAGTCAGATCCTCCAATAGGCTGGTGGTCTAGTTATTCTAGATCACACAAACATAGGTTTTCAGCAGGCATGGGATGAATGAAATAAATATAATTTAAGCATAAAAAATGGTGGCAAATGTCAACAAAACCAGGGTGACGGTTTTCAGAAAATTCAACAAAAAATCCAAGGAATCATGACAAGACACTTGGGCCAGTTAAGTTAGCTCATACATCATCATATAATTACCGGGGCGTATGGCTATCAACCACCAGCAGACCAAATATTCAGTCAGTCAGTCGGGAGGATGTAGCCGTACGGCTAGAGCGGTCGACCTCGAAGCTGGGGAACCGGATTAGAGTCTCGGCGCACAAAAACCTTTTTTTCCTTTCCCTAACTGACACAACTACAAAGCTGACCATATTAAAACATTCCCATGGTTTATCCAGCATCTGTAAATATATTAATGCAGGCCTAACCTGCATAAAGCCTTTATTTTTCAGTATAGGTATTAAAAACGTTTGCAAATATTATAATAGTCACAGAACATTATAAAGTGCAAAGTGTCTTGAATAGAAAAATTATCACAAGAGCAAGTGCCCAAGTCTTTCATCTTGCAACACCTATAGGATTCAGCCAAAACAAAGTGCAAAAGGTTAAATCTAAATCTTGTTTAAAAGGAAACGATGGTAACACTTTGTTATTTCATGTAGGTACGGTTTTATTGCTGGAGATATTTTCAATAGTATATGGGCTCTAATTTCACTGTTAAGCTCTTGATGTAATCTAACCAGGGGATGTTACTTGCTTTATCTAGAGATAAACAATCCCAAGCAATCTTACGATTCAACTCCAATTCTGGGTTGGTCCAGATCATGATCCACAAAAAAAAAGAGGAGCCATAGCAATCAAACCTGATCCAAAACCAACACCCAGTTCCTGATGAATAATATAAAAATGTGTTGATTGCGGAACTGAAAGAAGAACTTAGTCTCCACAATCTCCTCCTTATATCCCCAGATATCTGACCCATAATTAGCAATAGTGGTACACTTGGCTTTGTATTTATTTAGCATGATTTGGATAGGTTTAGCCCCCAGCCTGCGTGCAAAATCAAGGACCACTACTGTCGCTCTCACCATAGCATTTCTTTTTGCTTTTTTTGCGCTACCCATGTGCCCCTTTCATCAAACGATACCTCTAAATAGGAGAAAGTGGTCACCGTTGTTATTTCATTTCCAAATACTCATTTAATGAAGATAAAAAAAATCTATCAACTTGACCTTTGCACTGAGCAGATTAAACACATTTTTATACAGCCCCTCGGTTGAATTGATCAAAAGAGTTATAAATGTAAGGGAGCATGGCTTGCCAGGAAGAACGATGGCAGCAGTTTAAGTAGGCTTCGGCAAGTCGGAAACGTAACCCCCCTTAAATCCAGCAAGCATCCGACATTAGGCCACCAGGATTTGGGTATCGATGCCCGCTAACAGCCGACATTCGGAATTAAAGATCGAGATGGACTCCGATGCGCTGCTGGGGTGAATGAGATGCGGTGAGGTGAGGCCTGAGAAGCCGCGGTCTCTGGTGATGGCCTTCGTCAGAGCGAGAAGGTAGTGCAAAAACGATGAGCGGGAAGCACGGCCCGGAGCGGGCTGGTGAAGAGAGGCAGCTGACCCGCAAGACCAGAGTTTGGGAGGGGGGCCTTTGGCTGATGGGTGCAGCAGAGGGCTAGAGACGAGCCTGAGGCAAGGAAAGGCCAGGGAAAGCGAGCAGAGGGGCTACAGTTACCGCCCCAAAACAGCACGGAGGTGAGGAGACAAGGACCATGCATAACGAGGTCCAAGGAGTCTGCCTTGTGGACAGGGGTGGAAAAGCTAGTGTCCCATAAATACCGGATACCTCTCCTCCCTGCTGAACTACAGGGAAGTTCCTCCCTCCCAGAGAGCTGGGGGAACCACAGACTATTTGAGAGTTGGGGGAGAGTGAAACAGAACAGCTGGGAGGTGCTCGATATATGGCGATCCAGGGACCTGAGCACCGAGAAGCGAGGTGGAGACGGTGAGACCGTGGGCAGGAATCCCGACAGGCCACCAGGAGCAGTGTGTGTTCCTGGGCAGGCGGTAGTGAGTACTGCCTTGGTCCCCTTGGGGAATAATTCAAGAACCAAAATCCCCACCCCGGTAAACAGCATTTACTTTGCATGCGATACCGCGTTGTTAGTTCGCATACCTTTACTACGCAAGTCAGAACAACTACTTGCGTTGGGGGGAGAAGGTGTTGGATTTTAAATCCAACAACTTCCCTAGTGTCCGCACAGACTGGAGTTGGAATAGTAAATTATACTATTCCAACATCCAGCGCCCCCTACTGCAATTCGTTGTTCCGAATTGCGTAGTAACGGTATGCAAACTAACAACGCGGTCGTTCTAACGACCGTGTTGTAATGGCATGCGTACTAAACGCATGCTAAGTAACAAGTGCTATTCGCTTGGCAGGAAACAAAGGATTCCGCAGTGGACATCAAACAAAACTGGAGAAGTACACACAGCTGAGAGAGATGGTGGCCAAGCACACAATAGAGGTGGATTAGGAATCTTACCAACACCCCCAACAGTGGATGCAGATCCTACACTGAAAGATTTAATGATAGTGCTACAAGTAGTGCGCTTGGATTTAGCGGGCAAGATTGATACCGTAACCACAGAAATATCATTGATAAGGGCAGATCTGAGAAACCTAGGCACCAGAGTGAGAGAAATGGAGGAGACTACAAACTCACTGACAGTGGATACAAAGACATTACAGGAAAAAGTGCAGGAACTCACCACTGTCACAAAAGTGTTGTAAGCCAAGCTGGAAGATCAAGAAGGCCGATCCTGCCACAACAATGTCCGTGTCATGGGGTCCCTGAGAGAGCAGAGGGGCCATCGTGGATCTCTTTGTGGAGGACCTCATACAGAAATCGCTTCAACCAAGGGGATTGTCTAAATTCTTCTCGGTGGAAAGGGCCTATAGAGTGCCAGGTATAGAGTGCCAGGTGCCCGTCTAAAGCCTGGGGCCACTCCAAGACTCATTATTACCAGAATTAGTAACTTCCGGGACAGAGATGTTATCTTACAAGCAGCCTGCATTGCTCCACCCCTCAGGATAGAGAATGCGGTTGTCACCCTTTTCTCAGACTTTACTGTGAAGGTGCAACACGCAAGACACACCTTCCTAAAAGTAAAGAGAGCCCTACAGGTGAAAGAGATTAAATATTCCATGCTCTTTCCATCAACACTTCAGGTAATGGCAGAAAATAAAATGTGGAGATTTACTACCCCTGCTGAAGCCTGAGACTGGCTCGAGGGATGGCGAAACACAGGTAAGCCACGAGGTATAGGGAGAGGAAGAGGCAGTGAGGCGCAGAACACGCCAACAGCACAAGTGGAGGCGAGTCGAGAAACTCCATGGAGCGGTAACTCCCCAACCACCCTGGATGACTGAAGAGGTGGCGGAAGCATCTGCTGAAGAGTTCAGATGCGAAAGAACTCTTAAGAAAACGAAGGGCACCTGATATATGAACTGACTTCAAACACGACAATGCCTTTTATTCCGTCTTTCTTAGAGGTGGTCATGAGAGTATTATCTCTGTATTTAGTAATGTGAGATCGGTGGTCCTACTAAAATCGGGCGAGGGTGGCACTCAGGTGGGCGTGCATATGGCTTCAGCCCACCCGATGTTTGACAATACAGTTATAGGACGAAAGGCGATCTTCAAGTTGGGGGGGGGGGGTGGGAGGTTCTAGGCCCACCATGCAGGGTATCAGGGAGGGGGGGGGGAGTTTTGTAGTTGGGGAATGTAATTTGTGTGTATATTTTTAAGGAATAATAGATATACAGATCGAAAGCACAAAGGGAGACAAAATCGAGAAGGGGGAAGAGGTTGGTATTGCACTCCAATGCACATTGAAGGCAGCAACAATAGCCCGGATGGAAATCTCACTAAGCGAAATAGACGTCCACACAGAATTTTGAGACATATCTTCCAACACCACCCACGGTGGTAGACCCTACACGACGAAACAACGATTATGACTCGGAATGTCAATGGGCTAGGGAATAAAATCAAACGGACGATGGTGATGCAATACAATCGGCGGCAAGCCTCAGACATAGTTTGTTGCATGAAACACACTGGATGGGTAACAATTGTAAAGTCCTGGATAGATTGGGGTACCAGATGGTAGCGCATGCAGGGTTTTCCACCAAATCACGGGGGTGGGAATACTATTAAAGATGACATCCTCTTCACAACTCATGAGACATGGCAAGATAGACTACGTAGATATGTTGCCCTCACTGGGGTATGGGAGGGTCGGGTTGTCAACCTTTGTTCGGTATACGCACCGCCTAGCATGCATGCGGAAACCCTGAGCGCTACTCCTGGAACTCCCAACGGGAGTATTGGTACTGGGTGGAGACCTAAACGCTGTAATGGACCCCTCCAAAGATAGATTTTTGAGCTTGGGAAGGGAGGGGGAGTGGAGGCACTGAAGGCATTTGCAGAAGCCCTTGGACTAGTAGGCCTGTGGCGGGAGCATAATCCTCTAACTAAGCAATACACCTATTTCTCAATACCACACGGTGGCACTCCCGATTGGACTATATAATGATGCACTCCGACACGGCAGATAGTTTCTGAGGGGCAATATACAAGGCGAGGGGTATATTAGATCATTCACCGGCTGAGGGGCAAATGCTTGGACCTGCCAGAACGCATACTTTACCGCCCCGTATAGACCCATGGCTACTCAGAGACAAAACAATACTAGACAAAATTTGAGAACGGGCTACACAATAGTTTCAGGACAAACAGGGGACAGTGGACTCGCCTGGTATATTATGGGAAGCCTATAAAACTGTAATAAGGGGATATATAAAGGCCTTGGCGGGAGGCCAGAGAAAAGAGCGGAAACTTCAATGCGAAACTCTAGAGCGAGATATGGCCCGGCTAGAATAGACTGTGGTAGACTCTGGAAAATCTAACCCCCAGACTAGGAACCTAATCCGCATCAAGCAGCAGGAACTACGGGATATTGTGGAAGGTAAAGTGAAAGAGTATGCTAGACCAACACAGAGGAAACTGTATGATATAGGAGACATGGTCACTAAATTGACAGCATGGCTGGAAAGAAGGGATAAGGCGAGAAACTGGGTACTTGAGCTCTGACCCTTCGAGGGCGACATATGTGTGACGAATGAGGCCATAGCGGAAGCATTCGTGAATTATTAGGAGCAGATATATCAATCCTCTTCAATCAGAACTAAAATAGACTATAGAATTCCTAAAAGGTGCAAACCTCCCCACAATAAATCAGGAGGAACGTGAAGACCTGGACGCAGATATAACCATGGCAGAAATCTGTGGAGCGATTAGAGCATTGCAGTCAGGGATGGTGCCAGGCCCCAACGGTCTCCTTATAGAACTATACAAAGGATTGGTGATGTTAGTGACCCCACACATGCTAGACATGTTTAATGATGCACTGGAACAGTGCAAACTGCCGCAAGGCCAAAGACTAGCCACAATAGTGGTTATTCGAAAGCAGGGCAGCGCCTGAAGAGTGTTCCTCCTATCGGCCAATCTCATTATTAAATGCAGAGGATCAAATATTGGCCAAGGTCTTAGCGGCTAGACTGGCTACAGTAATTCCGACACTAGTCCACTCTCGTCAATCAGGGTTTATACTGCAGTGGAGCACCAGACTGAATCTGCGGCACCTATACGGGGTCCTACATGTGACTGAGAATGAATCAACAGAAAACACAGTGTTGCACTCCCTAGATACACGTATGACGTTTGATAGTATAGAATGGCACTACCTCTTTGCGACACTGGAATGCTTCAGCCTAGGACCCAAGTTCTGCGTGTGGGTGCGGTTACTATATACGAGTCCCCTGGCCCGAGTGAGATTGAATGGATTAATATCAAAGAAAGTGACACAACACAAGGGTACAAAGAAGGGATGCCCGCTCTCACCCATGCTCTTTGCGCTCGCACTTGAATTGGTGGGGGGTGAATGGCAGGGGAAAATCTCATTATATACAGATGACATACCTCAACATGCTACAAAACCCCGTTATACGATACACCGCACACTTCACATATTCCACCTGTTTGGAAGCTACTCTGGCTACCAGATAAACTGGGACAAATCCCTTGCATTCATTTTAGCAGAAGATGTGCCGACTATGCCACCCAGTGGAAACATGATATTAATCAGGAACAAATTCAAATACTTGGGAATAGTAATATCACGTAATGAGGCGGACTTATTAAATGACAAGCTAGTTCCTCAATTGGATATATTACAGCAGGATGTCGTGCATTGGAGGAAGTTGCCACTTTCGCTACTTGGAAGAGCCGCCCTGCTAAAAATGATGGCGCTGCCACGCCTACTGTATGTCCTGCAAAACACTCCATGCAGGATACCAGCTAAATTCTTTTGTAAAGTAGATTCTGAAGTAAGGCAGCTACTGTGGGACGGGGGACACGCCAGAATTGCACTGCATAAATTACAACGGAAAGTATACGAGGGAGGTATAGCAGTCCCAGACATTCGGAAATATTACTGGGCTGCGCAACTGGTCTTGCTTAATGGTTGGGTATTTGCGGACAGAGAGGAAGCAGCATACCGGATAGACCATCAGGCAATGGGCCAGAAAGGATACCTAGATTTGCTATATAGAAAAGAGCTCACAAATGGCCTACCAAAACACACACAGGTGATTATTAGAGTCTTGAGGGAGGCGACTAGGTTCCTGGGATGGGAGGACAAACTAACAGAGTGTACGCCCTTGTGGAATAGTGACGTTCTAAGTGATGTGCGTGGACATGAAGGGGTTCTGTGCACGGGCCCTACTGGGCATTGACTATCTGGGGGATGTCTGGAAGGGGCAAAAATTGGCGGACTTCCAGGATATACAAGCTGACTACCAAATGGCAAACACTGAACAATATCGGTATCTACAACTGAAACACGCATTAAAGACACCCACACGACAGGAGGGCAATTACCAGAATACACGCCACTGGAAGATAGAATACGGATAGACTCAATAGTGGCGAAAACCACCTCCCTCCTATATAAAAAGATAATGAACAATACCCGCGTCCCACTTAAGAAACTACAGAAGGCATGGGAAGGGGATATCGGAAGCCTGGAGGATGACGACTGGGAGGAAGCCATACATAACTAGTAGAGAAGTGGCCATAAGAGAGAGATTCCGCCTCATACAGCATCAAGTTCTGCATAGATCTTACATGACCCGAACTAAGCTATTCGGCATGGGCATAGGTGACTCGGATAGCTGTGTGAGGGGGTGCGGGTGCATCCTTCCATGTGGTATGGAACTGCCCAGTGCTACAGAGATACTGAAGCCAAGTTACACATTTGATGACAGCAGTAACGGGAAAGCTAATTCCTTTAGATGCAAGATGGCTTATTCTGTGTGTAACGGGGAAAACCAAATGGTCAAAATACAACAAGCTATGGCTGACATTAGCAGCGGCTAGCAAAGAGAAATATAGCAAGGAATTGGGGGTCATCACTCCCTCCCAAGGTCACCGACTGGGAAAAAGACCTTGACTGATGTAGTGCTGCAGAGAAGGTGATTTACCAAAGTAGGGGATGCCATATGAAATGGGGGAAAGTATGGGCTAAGTGGACGGAATATAGAGGGAGCTGTTGAATCAAATGGAAATGTTAAACTTAATAAGTTATACGAGGAGTGCGAGGTATAATGGGTCAGGAACTTCCAGATGGTATATATGTTACTTGAGAGATCCTGATCCAACGAGAACTGCATATATTGGAAGTTGTTAGCAGATAAATCCTCGAAGACTGTAAATGATATTTGTTTGTCATTCAAATCTACTGTAGTGATGTACATCTAAGTTTAATAAAAAGAAATCCCCCCCCCAAAAAAAGAGTTATTAAAGCAAAGCTGATACCAACGATCTCATATGGCCACCAAGTTTATCGGGCAAATATTTCAGCAGATCTAGACCAACTGCAATGCACTGCATATAGAAAGATCTCCCAATTACCACAATGCAACCACAACTCTGATAAGGCTAGAGTTTGGATTGCTCAGGCAGCATTTAGAGTACAAATCATTAGATATAATCATAATGTTATCCATGTTAAACCTGGCCCACTTAAAACAGCGGTACAAGAGATCTACAAAGTAAACAATAACCTATGGTCAAAATATTGAGTCTCAGCCAATCAAGATTTAGAACTCAATAAGGATAAACTTCCAAGTAATTTGCTCTCTCTCACGGAACCAAAGTGTCGCTAAGAAAAGCAGGTATTTACAATATTGAGGAGAACAGACTTAGAAAAATTTGAATCTACGGGCTCTTTCAACTGATTCCTTCATCACATGAAACCCGTTGTATGCAGTACTACTTTAAGGAGTCTTTATGTTGGGCCTGCAGGAGAGGCATTTTTTTTGAGAGCAAGATTCATACTCCTGCCCATCAATAACTATAGATTAAATTGGAAGAATAAAACTTCTGTAATTCTACAATGTAGGTTTTATAATTATAGAAGAGAATCCATTGCACACCTACTCTGTTGCTGCTCAGAATTTATGCGAGCACACTGCACCTTGCGCAAACTAATGTTCTTAAAAAACTGAATATTCTTTTCTCTTCTCTTTTCTGTTGCTTTCTCCACGTGGAAGGGCGGGGTGGGGGGGTCGAGGGGGGGGGGGGTTGGGTTTGGGGGGGGGGTTACCAGGGTGGCGGGCATAGGCTTCGCGGGTAGGCCTTCGCTGCTCCGAGAGTACAGTGGCGGGGGCGGCGAGCCCAGTTTATCCCGTCCCCGCAGGGGTGGGGGAAAGTGTAATTGCTTGTTGCCAGTTCGCCCTCTGTTGAAAACTTTAATAAAAAGATTTAAACCAGGGGGAGGAGCCTAGCGCTTGACCAAGATGGCCGCGTGAGCTCTGAGCTCCCGAGACCCTCGCGCCCTCCGTCGACTATCCTGTCTCTAATCTGGTCTGCATGCATGGCATCGTGTAGATGACTTGTCAGGGAGGCGATTGATGCTACCCAAGGTCGGATCGCCCACCGGGAACCGGAGTTATGCATGGCGGATGATTGCGGCCTATCTCCGAGGGATGCCAGGGGCTGGAGTTGGCAGGATGCCCGACCTCTAGTTGAACAACAGCGGCCAGGCGAGGTGTGAACTGTCGGATGGAGGTCCCCGTCCTTTCACTTTCACTTTCTCTCCCTTTGTCTGCCCTGCCCCTGGAGAGCCCTTGGTGGCTTTATTTTCCTTTGGACGCTCTACATGCTACTCTGGCGGCCCACTGCAGACCTGATCACTCCTGATTCCTCTTGCTGAGAGAGGGCCGTCTTATCGGAACCGAACTGCTTGGTGCCAACCATGTCGGGCAAAGCAGAGGTGGATCGGCTGAAGCCTAAGTCAACCAGGCGGGGAGCCTATTCTCAAGCTAATAATATGGACCGCTATGCTCTGCAGAAGGGGTCACCGAGTGGGTCGAGCCAGTCGCCGGATACCCAGAAGGAGGTCTCGCCCCTGGCCCCGGAGCTCTTGCTGCAGGATGTCATGGGGGCGCTCGAGGGGATGCAGACCTCGATTGGGAGACAATTTGATGCCCTGGCGCATAAAGTGGATACCATCTTGGTGGACGTCAACCTGATCCGTGCAGATTTGGGCAAAACCAACGAACGGGTTAAAACCCTGGACCTCAAGACCACGGGCCTCGCCGATGAGGTTTCGGAACTGCAGACCGAGGTTCGTAAGCTGAGGACCGAGAGTGATCTCGCCGCCCGTTGGCTGGAGGACTTTGAGAGCCGGGCCAGGCGCAACAACGTGCGCGTTATCGGGGTCCCGGAGTCCTCGGATGAGGCTTCGGTTGACCTGCTCGTGGAGGATTTGGTGCTTAACCACCTGCAGCCTAAGGGTCTTGGGAAGTTCTTCGCGGTTGAAAGGGCCCACAGAGTGCCGGGTGGGAAGCCCAGGGTGGGAGCCCCGCCGAGGCCGATCGTCGCCCGGCTCTTTCATTTTCGAGATCGGGACGCTATCCTGCAAGCATCGAGGGTAACGGGCCCGGTCCCCTTCCAGAACGCGTCGGTGAATTTCTATCCTGATTTCACCCAGCAGGTGCAGAGGCAGAGACAGGGCTTTCTGGGGGTGAAGAGGCGCCTTCGGGAGAGGGATCTGAAGTATGCCATGCTCTTCCCTGCCAGACTACGTGTGGTGTACGAAGACCGGACATTCTTTTTTGAGTCTCCCGCCATGGCCGATGAATGGCTGGACGCTTTGCCCCGACGACGGACGGGAGAGGACACTGCCGCGGATGGGGACAGTGGCCGGGATGGGCAAGGGTGATGTTCTCGGAGCTGGTCTGACTCGATTTGACTTTATCTAATGACTTGAACAGAGTGCAGTAAATGCGGAGGGTTGCGGGAGGACGAGGGGAGCTCTTTCCTCCCTTAGGGTACTTTTTGTAGATTTGGGTTTGGTAGGGCGACAGGCACACTGCAAGTTGGGGGGGCTTTGTAAGCTGCAGCAGGGGTGCAGGGTGGGGGGGATGGTTGGGACTTTGGGTTTGTTGTTGGGGGGTTTGTTTCTGCAAGGCGTAATGATCATTCTCGGGATTGTTCCATGGTGGCTCTTCGGGTGGGGGGTAGGCCTCTTTGTGTTTGGGGATGGGGGGTAGAGGTTTAAGTGTTATTAGCTGGAATGTTAATGGTTTGGGAGATCGCATTAAGCGCGGGATAGTTTTGCATCACTTGAAACGGTCAATGCCAGATGTTGCCCTACTGCAGGAGACACACCTCATAGGTAATACGTGTTATGCTCTTAATAGGAAGGGTTATAAATTCATAGCTCATTCGGGATTTTCCTCCGGGTCCAGGGGTGTGGGCATCCTAGTCAGGGCCTCGCTACCATTTGAGGTGGACTCCACAATTGTTGACGATAGGGGGAGGTTTGTGGCGGTGGCGGGGAGGTGGGAAGGTAGAACTTTGGTTTTGGTTTCGGTTTATGTCCCTCCAGCCCTGCAGGCCTCCACGTTTACAGATCTGGGTAGGGCCTTGCTGGATCTCCCGGGAGGCATGCTAGTGGTGGGGGGGGGATTTCAATGCTGTCGGCTCTGGGCTGCTGGATAGGTACCCGCCCAGAGACACTGGGGGGGCTCAGAAGCGTCTCCCAGACTTACTAGACACACTCGGCCTGATAGATTGCTGGAGGCTCCGGCACCCCACACAGCGTCAATACACCTTCCACTCCGGGGCGCATGGTAGCCTCTCTAGGATTGACTATCTGCTCACTTTGGCTGCGCACGCCCCACTGGTGTCTGAGGTCAGGCACATGGCGCGTGGCATATCGGACCATTCGCCAGTGTGGGTCAGGCTGGACATAAGCCGCGAGGGAGGGGGAAGGGTGGCTCCTATTAACCCCTGGTACTTTCGAGATTCTAAGATGCGCAGCGCATTGGTGAAGACAGTGGATAATTTCTTCAAGGACAATCATGGGTCCGTGGACTCGGCTGTGTCGTTGTGGGAAGCATTTAAGACCGTGCTGCGAGGGGAGGCCCTCTCACTTGTAGTGGCGGCCAAGCGGCGGAGAGATGGCGAGGTTATGCAAGTGGAGGAGGAGATCGGGGCTTTGGAGGGAGCGTTAGAGGAGGAGGTAACAGCGGCCTCACTGCATGAGCTGAGCTTGAAGCAAGCTGAGTATAAGGACCTTGTGACAAATGCCGCTAAGACCCTCAGTAGGGAACAGCAGGGCCGCCTGTATGATGTTGGTGACAAGGCCGGGAAGCTCCTAGCTTGGCTGGATAAAAAAGAAAGGGTTAATAGAGTAGTGCCGGAGTTGACGGGAGAGGGGGGAGAGGTGATTGTGGAACCTGAGGGGATTGTACAGTCTTTCTCGGACTATTTCTGTAAGGTTTATGCCTCAGTGTCGGATAGGCCGCCCGAGGACTCGCGTGACCTCTTGAGGGATATCGCTCTGCCCTGTCTCTCTGATGTAGATAGAGATGATCTTGATGGAGACATAACGGTCGATGAGGTGGCGGGAGCTATTCGCGCGCTGAACCCGGGCAAGGCCTCGGGCCCGAATGGCTTGCCGATTGACCTGTATAAGCTGTTCCCGGATAGGGTAGCCCCTCACCTGCGCGCCATGTTCGTGGAGGCGCGGGGGAGTGGGACCCTCCCGTTGGACCAGAGGCTGGCGACAATTGTTGTGATACACAAAGATGGTAAACCCCGAGATAAGTGTGCCTCCTATAGGCCCATCTCACTCCTCAACGCCGAGCCGAAGATTCTGGCTAAAATCCTGGCGGGCCGATTGGTCAGGGTACTTGGAGACTTGATTCACCCGGATCAATCCGGTTTTATTCCGCATCGCAACACCGCGTTAAACCTTCGGCGCCTTCATGGTGTGATCGCCAGGGCTGGCACGCTGCGAGAACCGGCTATTGTGGCGTCTCTTGATGCCACGATGGCCTTTGATACGGTGGAATGGGAGTATTTGTGGGCTGTGCTAGCCAAGTTCGGCTTTGGCCCTGGTTTTGTGAGTTGGGTGAGGTTGCTGTATGAGGGACCCCTTGCGAGTGTGGTGGTAAATGGCCGAGCATCGACTCCGTTCCGGCTTGGGAGGGGGACTCGGCAGGGCTGCCCCCTGTCGCCTCTGCTGTTCGCCCTTGCCCTTGAACCGCTGGCGGCGTGGATACGATGGCATCCGGACATACGTGGCCTTCGCTGGTCGCCCGAACACGAGGATCGCATTTCGCTATATGCTGACGACATCCTGTTGTATCTTGCCTCGCCCAAGAATTCATTCATAGTGGTTTGTGACGTTCTTACATCTTTCGGTAGGAACTCGGGTCTCGTCATCAACTGGAGTAAATCGTATTTATACGTCCTTAGTGGTGAGGTTCCACCGGTCCCGCGAACTTGTTCGATCCAGATTGCTCAGCAGGGCTTCATGTATCTGGGGATCTTTATCTCCATGGACCCCGCTTTGCGGTATGAGAGAAACCTGCTCCCCCCCCTGGCGCGCCTGCGGCGGGATGTTGAGGGCTGGCGGAGGTTGCCGCTCTCCCTCGTCGGGCGCGCTGCCTTGTTCAAAATGATGTCCCTTCCTCGGTTCCTCTACGCATTGCAGAATACTCTGGATTGGGTGCCGGCCAGGTACTTTCGGGAGGTCGAAAGCCTCCAACGAACGTTGTTGTGGGATGGGCGGCCGCGGATAGCGATTGCTAAATTGACGCTTCCATGGTATGACGGGGGTATCGCTCTTCCAGACATCCGACGCTATTACTGGGCCACCCAGTTGTCCGCGATTAACCATGGTCTTTATGGCCCGGCTATCAGCCCTGGTTATGCCATGGATAGATGGTTGCTGAGTGGTGGGAACTATCTTAGGGCATTGTATTCGCGGTCCCTCGACTCGTCCCTCACGGGGCCCACTGGGGTGGCGGTGCGTGTATGGAAGATGGCGACTGACTCTCTGGGCTGGAAGGATAGGCTCACCCTAGCTACCCCGTTGTTTGAATCTGAAAGGTTGGGTAGGCTTTGGCATACGAAAGGGTTTGATAAATGGGACTTGATCGGCATCTCCAGGGTTGGAGATGTGCTGATTAAGGGGAGGGTGAAGTCCTTTGAAGAGTTGCAGAAAGAGTATGAGTTGGGGGCATCCGAGTTTTTCAGATATGCTCAGGTGCGTCATGCCCTGCGGTCAGTCCTTGTGGAGGGTGAGAGGGTGCCTGAGTCCTCTCCTTTGGAGGACCGGATCCTTGATGGCCATATGCCAGAGAGCACGATCTCGCTCATCTACAAGAAACTGATAAATGTTCGTGCTGATATGCTTCTGGGGCTGCGGGACCAGTGGACCAGGGACGGACTCGAGTTGGATGATGAGGACTGGCAGTCTGCTGTTTCCTCTCCTAAGGAGGTTGCGATCCCGTCGCGTCTGAGGCTGGTGCAGCTCAAGATATTGCATCGAGTGTATGTGACGGGGCCGCGACTGGTTCATATGGGATTCTCTGAGGAAGGCCTATGCAGGAGGGGATGTGGTATGGTGGGTACTTTCCTCCATATCATTTGGGAATGTGGTGTCATCACGGAATTTTGGAGGCGAGTCCATGCGGTGATGGGGGAGGTGACGGGCATTGCTATGCAGCCGGAAGCGCGGTGTTGTCTCCTGAATGTCTGGGGGCCCACTGATCATGATGAGGCGCAAACCCAGTGGGTGACTCTGGGTAACATGGTTGCTAAGAGGGACATCACGCGCTTGTGGGGTTCCGCGGGGCCCCCCACGTTAACCGCGTGGAAAGAAAATATGGACTGGAGCATGCTCAGGGAGAAGACAGTCTATTGCGCTAGAGGCCGCCCTCGGAAGTGGCATGCCATCTGGGGGAGGTGGAATCAATACAGGGGGGGAATATGTCTGGCCCCTGATCTGGATCCCCCCGAGGAACAGCTTTCTTCTTGATCTTCTTTCCAGCTTAGTATGCAGATGTGATGGTTAATTGACTTCTTGGGCCTCTGCGTTCCCCCCGTTTTCCTCTTTACACAGTACTGTAACTGTTAGACGATTGGGGTCCGGCTCCCCCCTGAGGGGCTAACACCGTGGGTATTCAGTGTTGTTGCCTTGCTGGGGTTTGTTGTGTGTTTGTAATTATTTAAAAATGGAACCTTTTCACTGCTCCTTCAATGCATTGTGGACGCTTCTTTGTCCTCTCCTACCGAAGCTGCCGAACCTCCGGGTTGTCGGCTGAATAGCTGTGTCCAGTTTCTTGAAGAAATAAAGGTTTTATAAAAAAAAAAAAAAAAAAAAGAAAAAAAAAAAAGATTTAAACCTAAAAAAACTGAATATTCACTTGCATGAAGGCATTCAAATTTCCCTTCAGTTCCTGTAAAGTAATAGAGCTAGCCTGGTTTGGTGAATACATTAATGTAATCTCTAATATAATTAATTATTTTTAACAACACAACACTGAGATAATTACAAAGCTATCCACGGTATAAAGTTTTTATAGCCTAACAAAGCAGTACTTGCAATACTTTACCATACAGGTAATTGTTTTTTTTTTTATTACACGCTTTTATGTTATTTTGGTTGGATGCAGGGCCTGGCCAAATACCAGGCTCTTCGGCCAAACCATTGCTGCACAGGGCCAAAGGACATGTACGGCATGGGGTTGGCGTTACAAATGGTAATAAAATATTACTTTACAGGGATGTGGAATTCCTATAGTCCGACGCCCAGGACATATTGTTTGGGGTCAAGGGCAACAAGTTTTTATGTGACAAAACAATGGTTAAAGGGATGTTATAGGTAGGTAAAGCATACCATTTTAAACTAACACAACCACTGAAATTCACCAATTATAGTTATATCAAATAACTATAACTCGCTCCCCTGACATCCACATTGTTGCTATCAATGGTGACATTTCAGATGATGCAGTGATGTTATCAATAACATCATAGAACACATAATCAGTGATGTAATATCTGAGGTATTTAGCAGTGCATGGCAAGGGCACAAGTTATAGTTACTTTAGGGCATGAGTTGTAGTTACTTGAGATAATTTTAACTACTGAATTTCAGGGGTTTTGTTTGTTTAAAGTGATATGTTTTAACTGAAATTTTCACCTAACTCAAACATCACTTTAATGTTTTTTTTTCAGTGAATTTATAGCTTTTTAATGTAAACTGATGGCTATTAGGCAATCCAATAGAGCTGTTTTGTTAGAGTTGTTATTTAGGCCAACTAGAAACTGATTGTCATCTGCATACATTCGGTAGCAAAATCCCTCTTGTTTTGGCAGATTGGATAGCTTCTCTTTTCTGTGTCGGAGGGATCCTCACTGAAATGTCACTCACTTTGTTTAGAAGATCTCACTGGATGAATGCTACTGTATCACCTCTTCAACAGGCCTGACACACAATGGTCAGCCAAGAGAGACCAAGGTTGTGTGCAGTTAGTAGTGCTTTGCTTTACTGTCGGTTTTCCATGTTAGACACACCACATAATAGACAGGCCAATGTAGTGACGTGTGATCACGTGCAGTATCACCCTTGTGGTGGCGGGCTCCTTACAAAGTTACGTAATCAGTTGGCAGGTATTTGGGTGTGGTCAACAAAGTTTATGACTTAGTGCAATCAGTTAACGGGTTGCATGCCGAAGAATAAAGACATGTGTTCCAGAGATCCATGTTTAGTGTGATGATTTGAGTGCTCCAGAGATGAGGAAGACACGACAACTGGCTACGAGTAGGGGATATGTGCCCCAACTAAACAAGACTGTTCTCCCCAAGTGTTTGCCAAGGTCCGACAAATTGCTTGTGCATGCTACGTGCACCCAAAGAAGCACTCTATGGTTGGCTTATGTGGAGTCAAAGTGCTGCTCTAGCCCCTTGAAAGGGAAGGCACTACAGAGTAGCACAGTCAGAAAACCCACCAGAAGCCTACTGGTAAGCCTTAAAGAAGAGTTATTGCACCACAGCATAACACAGAGCCATTGTCTTTACAAATACAATAACGTTAAAGGCAACAACCAGGTACGAAGAAGCACTAACGGCAGCGACAGACAGGTGAAAGTAAGTGCTAAAGGCAGAGACAACCCAATGCAAAGAAACGAAAACTAGGTGCGATGCACAAAGTTGACAGCTTTGACAAACGTGCAAGACACAAAACCGTTATTCACAATTAAGAAAGAAAATGGCACTGTACAACATCAGCCTGGGCGTGATGACCCAGATGTAAGCACACAGCTAATGCTTATAGAAGGTGCAGGTCCAAGTGAGCAGTGACCGTCACTGGAACAGCATATGCTCTGAACGTCAGTAAGTCCCAACACAAGGTATGATGTTGCTGTGTTTTTGAAACCTCCACCACCATTCAACCCTGCCAAAAAGCAGAATATTTTCACCAGATGCACTGCATGGATTGAGACCTTCAATGACTTCATAGATGTTCTAGAAGAAGCAGATGACAAAAAGATCATCAAATACTTAAAGAATCTTGCAGGTGGTGAAGTGAAAGAAGTGCTAAAGAAAATACCTCAAGCTGAAGTATCTTACAGTCAAATCAAAGAAACGTTGGAAGCCAAGTTTAATCCAATGTCGAATGTGGACCATGAAGAACAAGTTACTTCCCTTCAGTAACAATATATCTGTAAGAGACAGATTAGTTATAGATTCCTTACCTTAGAACTACTCTCAGGCGTCAGAATGGATCCGGAAAGTTTTTTCGTCAGCCGTACCCCTGCGCGTCGAAAGGTGGCGTCGGTCAGCTCCGCATTCGTAGTTGGCATCGTGGTAGCCAGGATGACGTCGCGGTAGCTACTTAGATGCCGCTCTCGCGCGCTGACTTCAGTTCTGTGGACGACTTTCCACGCCAGAAGCCACTAGCCATGCAGGACACTGACCACTGGTGCACAAAACTAGGGCCCTGAAAGGGAGTCCCTAACCCTACAAATCAGTTTGCAGAACGGGCAGGATGGGTGGGGCAGTAATTAATCTATAGCTAGTCTCTTACAGATATATTGTTACCGAATGTAAGTAACTTGTTCATCTGAAAGAGACAATTAGTAATAGATTCCTTACCTTAGAATAGATACCCCAGCAATACCAACCCCGGAGGTGGGTCTGCGAACCATGTTCACACTAGAAAACCGCGGAGAACAGAACGGCCAAAGAAGCCGTCTCTCCGGACTTAGCTGTCCAGGCAATAGTGTTTAGTGAATGTGTGCAGCGATGCCCACGTAGCTGCCTGACAGATGTCATTAAGGGGGACTTCACGTCCCAAAGCAGTGGTAGCTGCCGTCGCCCTGGTGGAATGGGCACGTAACCCCAATGGAGGCTCCTTCTTTTCCAAGGAATAGCAAGCTTTAATCCACAAAAAGACCCATCTAGAAATAGTCAGTTTGTGCACGGCCCGACCTTTTTTGGCGCCTACGTAGCCAACAAAGAGCTGGTCATCTACCCGGAATCGCTTTGTGGGATCCAAATAAAATGAAAGCACACGTTTTGGATCCAGACGGTGGAGCCTCTCCTCTTCCTAGGAAGGATGTGGAAGAGGAAAGAAGGTGGGCAAAGTGATGGTCTGTCCAATGTGAAAAGAAGTAACCACTTTGGGAAGGAAGGAAGGAAGAGTTCGAAGGACAAGCTTGTCTGGATGAACTCTGGGCAGAAGTGGTATAGGCGGAAAGGCATATAGAAGACCGCAACTCCACTCGCGATGAAAAGCGTCGCCGAGCAAGTGCCGCCTTGGAAATTCCAACGCTCAGAATTGCTGACATTGCGCATTTACTTTGGTGGCAAATAGATCTAACCCCACCACTGAAAGAGACCTCGCACCACCTCCGAGTGAAGATGCCATTTATGATCCATCATGCACCTGCAGCTGAGTACGTCCG
This sequence comes from Triturus cristatus, assembly GCF_964204655.1. NCBI lineage: Eukaryota > Metazoa > Chordata > Amphibia > Caudata > Salamandridae > Triturus > Triturus cristatus. The sequence continues at coordinate 673,647,429 of NC_140593.1, forward strand.
CGCTGGCGTTCAGGCAACCTGCCAAGTATTGAACCACTAGGGATATGCCCTGATGTTCCAGCCATGTCCAGAGACGGACAACCTCTTGACATAGGGTCCACGACCCCACCCTACCCTGTTTGTTGCAGTACCACATGTTGGTGGTGGTGTCCATGAACACCTGCACTTCTCTTCCCCGGACAGAGGGAAGGAGTGCCTTCAGTGCAAGATGAATCTCCTGAAGCTCCAGAAGGTTGTTGTGGAGCCCGGACTCCGCCGGAGACCAGAATCCTCTTATCTCCGCCTCTCCCATGTGGCCACCCCACGCCAGTAGTGATGCATCCGTCACCACTGTGAACTCTGGTTGGGGAAGGGAGAGGGATCTGCCGTTGACCCAATCCTGGTTCGTTAGCCATCACTGCAATTGGTGTGCAGTGCCCTCCGAGATCTGGACGCAAACGGACAGGTTCCCCTCATGCTGTGCCCACTGGAACTCCAGGTCCCACTGCAGAGTCTGCTTATGCCATCTGGCATGATCTACCAGCAGGATGCAGGAGGCCATCAGATCCAGCAGCCGCATAATCACCCTGACCGAAACCCGGGATAGAGGCTGAAAGATCGGAATCATAGCCTGAATATCCCGGACTCCCCGATCAGGAGGATAGACCCGAAACTACGCTGTGTCCAGAACTGCTCCGATGATGAGGAGATTCTGAGAGGGAGTCAGGTGCTACTTTGGCCGTAGTCTGGAGGTGGGAGACGACAGTCTGGTGCGAGCCCGCCTTCAACAGTCGTCAAGATAGGGGAAGACTGGAAACCCTGATCTGCGCAGATGAGCTGCGACCACCGCCATCACTTTTGTGAACACCCGAGGGACGCTGGTAGGGCCAAAGGGGAGCACGGTAAACTGAAAGTGCTTGTGGCTCACCGTGAACCGCAAGTAGCGCCGGTGGGCAGGCAGGACGGGAATGTGAATGTAAGCGTCCTGCAAGTCCAACACTACCATCCAGTCTCTGGGGTTGAGAGCAGAAAGGACCTGAGCTAGCGTCATCCTTTTGAACTTCTCCTCCTGGAGGAAGCGGTTGACGTCCCTGAGATCCAAGATAGGACGAAGGCCTTCATCCTTCTTGGGCAATAGCAATCATGACCTACTTCTGGGGCAGGAACTCACTCGATGGCTCCTTTGGCCTAGAGAGCCATAACTTCCTGTTGGAGAAGGGCCTGATGATCCTCCCACATGCGATGGTACTGAGGTGGCATGGCTGGTGGGGGAAGTCTCGAAGGGGAGGGAGTAGCCCCTTTGGACTATCTGCAAAACCCACCTGTCCGACGTGATGGTGCGCCAGTGGGGGAGATGATGGCGAATCCTGGTGCACACTGGCGATTGGTGGCCCTGGAAGGTCGGACTAGGAGGGTTTGGAGGCTGCTGCAGAGGGGGCCGTGGTGGACTGGCCCACTCGGTGGCCCCCGGATCCACGACGGTGGTTCCCACGTACCCAGCCGTGCAGGGGCTGAACAGCTTGCGCTGGCCTGTGGCCCTGGGTGTAACGTGGTGGGGCACCCCTTCCGTAGCCACAAAAGGAGCGAAAAGCAGACTGCGCAGGACGAGTGGTGGAGAGGCCCAAGGACTTGGCGGTAGCCCGTGAGTCCTTGAAGTGCTCTAGTGCGCTGTATGCCTTGTCGCCGAACAGGCAACGGCCATCAAAGGACATGTCCATAAGGGTAGCTTGGACATCCCCAGAAAACCCAGTTGACCTCAGCCAGGCGTAGCGTCGAAGGGCTGCTGACATTGAAATCGTCCTACTTAGCGAGTGGGCGGTGTCCAGTCCACAGCGTATGGTAAACTTCGCTGCGTCTTTCCCCTCGGCAACTGCACAGGAGAGTACGGCCCGGGCCTCCTCTGGGCACTGGGGCAGCACCTGCACCACCGTATCTCACACAGAGTGGGTGTAACGGCCCAACAGACATGCAGTGGTTACCGACCGCAGTTCCAAGCTGGAGGAAGAAAACATCTTCTTCCCTAGATGATCCAGCTTTTTAGGACTACCTATCAGGTGGTGCGTTAGGGAATGTGCCTTTGGATGTGGAGGCTTGGACCACCAAGTTCTCAGGGGTGCGGTGTTGGGAGAGGAAAGTGGGGTCATCTGGGGCTGGGTGGTGGCGTCGGGCAATTATCCTATCCACAGGAGCCCCTATGTGGGGCCTGGACCAGGTGCCTAAAAGAATGTCGGTTAGGGCTTCATTGGACGGCAGCAGGGGCTCCGAAGAGCCTGCTGCCGGCTGAAGCACCTCTGTCAGGAGGTTAGTCCTGACTGCCACCGTAGGAAGCTCGAGGTTGAGAGCCTCGGCCGCCCTACGCAACACCACTGCGTAAGAAGCTCCCTCCTCCGTAGTCACGGTAGGAGGAGACAACATGCCAAGATCTGGGGAAGTATCTAGACCACTGGCTTCCCCCAGTTCCTCTCTCCAGTACGGTTCATACTCCAACTGGTCAGTTAGAGGGTCTCCAGACCCCTCCCAGTCCTCCTCTGGTTGCCAATCTGGCCTGATTGGAGCACCAGGGTAGAACAAGGGCACAAAAGTACCCATCGGCACCCGATCCGGCTCCGTGTTCAGTGCAGGGCGGAGGCCGGGGTCGATGCCGGCTGGGGACACAACCGGCGTCTGCTGCGGATGTGGTGCCGGTGGAATTGGCACCGGGGGAGGTGTGATCAGGTCGACCGGCGCCGATCCTGATACAGGCCTGGATTCAAGGGGACCCTGCGGTGCTGGGGCCGGAGCCGCTGGCATCGAAGGCCCAGGGCCCCCCGCCGAGTCTGTGGGCCCGAAGCCGCGCCAGCAGTGTCAGGCTGCCCAAAGATGGCATGCATTGCTTCGTAAAAGGTGCGAAGCTGGGCAGGAGTCGCTCCGGGTCCAGAGAAGGGACGGAAACTCAGAGTCGGACCTTTGGGCACCACCCGCATCCCTCGTCGTATCGGCCAACCGATGGGGAGAAGTCAAAGAGTGACGATGCTTCTTCGACTTCTTCTTTTGCTCCAACTTACCTGAGGAGTTTGAAGACTTTGAAGAAGACTGGTGGTGGTGGCTCTTCGACCAGTCCCTCTACCTCCCACGTGACTGGGACCTCGAATGGTGCGGAGCAAACTGCAGGGCCTCGAGAAGCTTTCGTGACCGCTCCCACAAAGACTTTGGATTCATGGTCCGGCAGTTGAAGCACAACTTGGGATCGGGGTCGCGCTCCAAGCAAAACAGGCACACTCAGTGCAAATCCCTCACTGACATCAGCCTGCTGCAGGAGCCGCAAGCCTTAAAACCGGGCATCCCTGTGCACCAGGAGTTGAAGCCTCAAAAACGGTGTTGAAAAAAGTTGCCAAAAAGTCAGTCAAAAAGTGACTGGAGGTACCGCTCTCTCTGGATCTGCGCTGGCTGGCGCAGAAAAAGAAAACTGACGTCAGCGCGGCGTCTAAGAAGCTACCGTGACATCATCTCGGCGACCCTGACGCCAACGATGAACGCGGAGCCGACCGATGCCACCTTTGGACCCGCAGGGGTACTGCTGACAAAAAAACTTTCTGGATCCAGTCTGACACCTGGGGGTAATTCTAAGGTAAGAAATCTATAACTAATTGTCTCTTTCAGATAGGTGCATTTTCAACCAGGCAAGACAGCAAGCTGGTAAAAAGATGAATGAGTTTCTCTAAAGACTTGATGCCCTCATCAAGCACTGCAAGTTCAGTGAATTCAATGACGTCAAAGCCATGCATCTCAGAGTCATTGATGATTGCCTCGCCAATTCATTCAGACAACGCATGCTGAATGAGACACTCAGCGTTAGAAAAGGTACTCATGGCTGTGAGAGTCGAGGAAACTGCAGATCAACAGGCTGCTGTTATGGAAGCTGCAACATCCCAGAATGAATCAGCATTGATCATGAAAAGTAGGCACAAACACAAAGTGGAAGCCCGTAAGTCAAGATCTACGAAGAAAACAAAATTGTGTTTCTGATGAGGATTCTCGTTTCCACACGAAGGTAAACGTCCTGCCATTGACCAGATATGCAAAGGCTGTGGAAAACAAAACCATTTCAAAACGGTCTGCAAAGCAAAAGAGAAAGTAATTGTGTCACGACAAGAAGAGGAAATGGACGCTAGAAAGTTCCAGAAGAATTCTAACCATGCCCACAAAGTCAAACAGCAACATCAATTGAGGCAAGTAGAGACTTAACGAAGTTTATCGTCATCATATTCATCTTCCAAAGGCTTTTAAACGTCATAATCGAGCGACACTGAAGAAGATGGATGTGCAATGGTGATGTTGACCGCAGAATGACATTCACATGTAGGATTGGCTGCTTGCAAAGAAGAACACAAGTCAAAGAGAGATAGCCACGTGAAGCGACCAAACTCATTTGAACAGTGCCCCAAGATCAAACTAAAGGTGAATGGCTGTCTTACAACTTTTATTATAGACAGTGGTACAACAATCAATATCATGCTGGCAGGAAAATACAAAGAACTGTCTCTTCTACCACGTCTAACACTGTCAAAAACAAAGGTGTACACATGGGCTGCTTCTATGCCACTGCAAAGTCAAGGGTCATTCGTAGCTACCACGAGGTACAAAAAAACACAGTACAAGCACTAATTCAAGTCCTCCAAGGTACTTCATCTAGTGCATGCATAACTACTCAGTTTCCGCACTGATGTTGACATGAGACTGATATCTATCAACTACACCCTCAATACACATTCTGAAAATAGTATGTCAATTCCTGTCAGTTTTTCAAGGACTAGGGAAACTCAAGATAATGAAGGTGCAACTTCACATTTTTGAGGACATTCATCCTGTTGCTCAGCGACACAGATTGCTTTTCATTTACAGGAGGCCATTGAGAAAGAATTGGAAACATTATTAAAGCATGACATTAAGTACCTTTACTGGTCCGACACCATTGGTTTGACCCTTAGTTGTGGTCCCAAAAAAGGACAGGGGAGGTGCATTGCACATTTGTGTTGATATGCGCAAGGCCAACGAAGCAATCGAGAGAGAAAGATATCCAGGTCCCTACATAGTGGACATGTTTACACACCTGAATGACGGCAAAGTCTTCTCCCGTCTTGAGTTAGAAGAGAACTGTAGGTACATTACTACTTTTTCAACTCATGTTGGTTTGTTCAGATACAAAAGACTCAGCTTTGGTGGGTCATCGGCTGCAGAAATCTTTCAGGATGTAATTTGCCAAGTAATTCAACCCGTCAACAAGCTTTTAACTACAGTGATTTATTGGTGTTTACGGCCACACGAAAGGAGCATGACAAAGCTCTTACACAAGCATGGCGTCTGGTCCCAGATGCAGATCTCACTTTAAATGCAGAAAAGTGTGAGTTTCACAAAACCAAACTCAAATTCTTTGGCTATATTTTCTCTGAAGGGGTTGTGACTGCTAACCTGTAAAAGTGCAAGCATTTTCCTACACTTGTCCCCCACAAGATGTGACAATGCTGCAATCCTTCTTAGGCGTGGCCAGCTATTGCTCCAGATACATTCATGACTTTGCCACAGTGACTGCCCTTTTAAGAGAGTTGACAAAGAAGAATATTCCCTTCCAGTGGTCATCTGAATGTGCCCGAAGTTTCAAGAAAATCTAACACGCAATTGAAAATGCACCTGAAGTGGCTTATTTTGATCCAAAGTTGCATACTGAGCTCATAGCAGGCAGACTCTCCAACTCACAGTGGTCTGACATCCCTCGCGGGGTGTCCATCTCGAGACCAAGACAGGGTCCCACAGTCTCACTTTAGGTAACAAGGTTGACTTTATCCTAGAGGGATTCTTGGCACTACACCTACATACATGTTAGGTACACCTAGGTACATCTAGTTAGGGTCGCATTGTAGGAGTATGCATTATTACTGTCATGTATTTTTATACCTGCCAATATTCATAGTTTTAGCACTATGGTAGAAATCTACCATCCTTTTACTTGGTTGGTGCTTATAATCAATTTATATCTGTTTCTGTCTTATGGTTGTTTCAGCACACCTATTTTACACTAGAATGACGCTGGTTCAATAAATGCTTACTGAAAACGTCCCCACCGTTTATTCTGTGTATCTCTCTGAGACAAAGTGAGCATGAGGTACTGAGCGAAAAGTACTGTACACGATCCATGATGGGACAGAGTTGTCATGTTCGATAGTTGCCAAGAACTATTCACTCCTTGGTAAGAGGGGTTTCTAGTGGCACTGTGAGGTAGCTGGTATACAGGCGAATATACTCGGTGGGGGTGTCTGGAATCAGTCTGGACACCGATCCCAAAGTCTAAGTTGTCTAAACGCGCAGATCCTATATAGGTTTATAGGAACAACACGACATTGCGCCGGCAACGTTGGCTTGGCACTTATTTAACAGTCAAATCTGAGTAGTTCAGTCATGCTATTCTCAGTGACCCCTACTCACATTTTTCCAGAGACATCTTGAGTGGGAAAGGAACAATCCGCCACAGCTGATTAGGCATATCCTACTATTGGCTGTAGGTTTATCAAACTTGAAGGACAAATAGTTCCCTGTTGTGCATAAAACCCTATCTAAGTTTCCTTGAAACATGCTCTTTTTTCCCAATAATGGCAGATTGAGACACCGCTGCACCAGTACACGTGCAACTGCAGCAAGGGAGGAAGAACAAGAAGGTGAAATAAAAATTTCAGAAAATGTCAGAACTACCCTTACTTTAAAACTAGCTGACTATGGAGTCACAGCTAGGGGTGGGACAGTCAAATTTGTGATTGAGGCATACGAATCCTACAGAACATAAGTGTTCTATTCAAGGGTTGAATTCCCACAAGCAGATGCACAAACACATACATTTCATTCTTACACTAAATAAGATACACCAGATGAATACTGTCCGTATGAGGACACTGAAATTCCGTTCACCTACCAGAAGCACATAAACTGGTTTAAAGGCGCCCTCCCACACACAAAAGAAAAATTGAGACTTGGTCCGCTCGGAAGAGATGGAGCAACTTGGCCAGTCCTAGCAGCCAATACACCACATCCAGACATTGACACAATGCCAGTAGCAGACTTACATCCACTTAATAAAGAAATATTAAAACTTTACAGAAACCTGACACAGTTCGTGATGACAACCCTCAAACTTCAGCCAGTAAGGGCTACACCTACAGGACAAATTCAGGGATCTACAACTAAAGAACACCACAAATGCTACATGCAGTTATGGGTAAAATGCCCACTAGACTTGAGCAAAGGCCATTCTGGATAGCTCACAAAATAACACAGTTAGAGGCAGTATTTCCACACACAAGCCCTCAAGAAAAACACAGAACGCTAACAACCTGCTTGCCAGTGGGGATAGTTCCCCAGATAGAGGATTGTACCTCTTAGGGTACAGTTTTCGCTGCCATATCTACCAGAACTCATGATATCCCTTCATTAGCAGTAATACCAGATGTATTAAGACAAATACAGAATGAGTATGGAGCAGAACCTGCTCTGAGCTTAGGGATGAAATTGTTAGGAAATTTTGCCCCGGTATCAGCTATTATATTACCGAACATAACAGGGGTGGCAGCAGCAGTGGCAATACGCCAATGCCTGAGGAATTTCACTCCTTTATAACAGGAACGTGAATTACCTAAAATTATTGAAAACACCTATGATGAATTAGGTAGAGATAGTTTTGGAGCTAGAGCAAAAAAAACTCAACTTATGGGTGATCCTGAAAAATAGAACACCAAGCAAGCATCTGATTCTTCCAAGCAGAAATGGGATAACAATTAAAAAAAACTAAAGAATAGAGAATATAGATCACAATCCTGGGGTGGGTCTCCTCAACAGGAGGTACAACCTTAGGAATCGTGATAACAATAAAAAACCTAACAGGTATCAGGATACTGATACACGTTCCTCTCGTTCCATTCAGGGCTCATCAAAAAAATCCGAGAGGGATGGAGGGTCAGAACACAGACAAAGAGAGCGTACAAAGTCCAGAAACACGCAACGCGCTTCAGACTATACTTCCAAAAAAGAAGAGAAACCAAAATCAAAATCAAAACCTCAATTTAAAAAAAAGAAAGTAGCAGGTCTTAAAGTTAGACATGCCCAGAATTCTAAGGACTCAACTTCTGAACTGGGAATAGGCTCTGAAGATGCACAGCAGAAGTAACAATAGCTCGGCAGAACCTGATGGAATTTTTGGTGACAAAGGAGTTGAATGAACATGTCATGGTGGAGACACCCGATACGAGGTTAAGTGTCCCGCATAGGTTACATGAAATAACACTCCAAATGGAGGGGGGCAAACCCAGAAAAATTAAAGGTCATGACTCATGGATATGACATCCTTTTCGCTGAAAAAGACTGGCCGCCTGAAATTGTTATGGATTGCCCAAAGGAAGAAACACTAATTTTACCGGCCTTTTCCGACCACGTTCTAATATACTTAAAACATACATAGGCGCAGGAGTTGGCGATAGCAGTTGCTCCAGCAGTATAGCGCAAACATGTTGGGTGGGATGCTGAGTCACCTCACCATGTTGTCCCAGTAAAAACTACTCCAACTCCACAGAGATAGTACCCAGTACAACAAGAAACGAAAAAACAGGCCAGGGATATCTTAGATCAACTTAAATACCAGGGTGTAATTGAAACTTGCACCTCTTCAGTGAATAAACCTTTGTTTCCCGTAATGAAACCCGATAATTCATACCGTCTAGTTTTAGACTACAGACATTTGAACACATGCACTAAAATATCTGCAGTAAAGCATGCACATAGTGCCGCATTAATGAATAACTTTGTGAGGAAAAACATACAAAACAAAACTAGATATCTCTAATGGATTTTTCTACCAAAATATAGCGCCCGAAAGCAGATATTTGACAGCATTCTCAGCGCTCGGTTCTCAGGGTCACTTTTGTCGACTCCCCTAAGGGTATAAGAATAGCCCTGAGTTGTTCTCCGCTAGGGTAACAAAGTTACTTCAGAATTTGGATGAAGAGGCATCGTCCTATGTAGATGATATTTATCTGATGGATGATGATTTGAAGGGTCACTTGACCAGGGTGAGCAACATAATTTTGGGGTTCGCCTCTGAGGGCTACAAATTTAATTTAAAAACATCGAAAATAGCCCACCCCAATGTCCTATTTTTGGGATATGAGCTTTCAAGTGCAGGGAAAAGCCTGGCAGCTAACTTTTTTGAAAAGAGTGCGCTGTTCCAACCTCCCAAATTGTTGAAAAACGTACAATCCATATTGGGATTCTTGAATTTTGCCAAAACTTACATTTTAGATTACGCAGAAAAAGTAAAACCTTTCTACGCCCTAATAAGACCTGATTTTTCCGTTAGACATTGGACACAGGAACACACGGATATCCTTCATTCCATACAAGCCGTCATGAAAGCTTCAAAACACCACAAATTTGGCGATCTGTGTTATAGCATGTCAATCTGGGTATACTTACCTGACCTTCAATGAAGGCGAAACAGTACCTATAGCATATAAATCACACCTGTACAGAAACGCAGAAATGCATTTTGCTTCTACAGAAAACATTCTGACAACAGTACAGACTGCTGTAGTGAAAGAAAGAGCACTGGCTCAGTGGAAACTAATAATTGTTGTCACTCCGGTACCAGCCTTAGAGGCTGTCACAAAGGCAAGCATTCCAAATGCTAAAGCTTTACATGCAAGATGGATATGATGGGCTAATTATCTCACAGCGACAGATGTAGATAACAAATTTGACTCTACACTTAAATTGCAAGCATTCCTGCAATACGAACAAGAACATCCTCTCCCGAATGAAATAATGCCTCTAGATCAGTATGAATATACCATTCACACTGACGGATCTGCTCAGCCAGCCGTTGGAAGTAAACAACAATACAGCGCCGCATGTGCGATTGTGAAAGATCGTTTGCAGGAAGGCAAGTTCCATCCTAGCAGTACGAAGACACAGTCTCTAGGAGACCGCACGACACAGCTGGCAGAATTAAAAGTCCTGTTACTGGCACTAATAAATACGGATTGAGAATTCCCCACACTGATTGTGTGCGATTATTTTGACTGTGTCCAGTCATACAATGAATATCTTTACTACTGGGGTCAAAATGAGTTTAAAGACTCAAAAGGTGGCACAATTAAGCATGAAATGCTATGTGACCAGGTAGCTGAGTTGAAAAACGAACTACCAAGAGCTCACATGATAGTCACACTGAGTCATCGACATGATGGCGTTCACGTTGAAGGGAATTCATTGGCTAATGAAGACGCACAGGGGTTAGTACGAACGACTGCCGTAGCTGCAATCACTTGTTCCAAAACGAAAATAGACGGGCAGATAATGGTAGCTGTCATTGCTTCATGCAAAAACAGCACAGCCTTACCCGAAAGGCTTTCCACTCAAGTACTCCTACAAGTTAGATGCAAATATTAAGTATGCTCAAATTCCAGGAGTGGGGGATAGAGTAATACCAAACATGGATCGCAGATTAGGCTTAATACTAGCTGCACATGAAGGTCTAGGTTCTACACACACAGGGATTACAGCAACGGTTTCTTTACTGAAACAAAGCTATTGGTGGCCAGGAGTAACTAAACAGACGAAGAATTTTGTCTTAAAGTGCGACATCTGTCAGCAGGTGAAGGGTTCCACCATGGCGCGTCCAGCGCAGACACCATTACTAATATCAGACAGACCATTTACCTGTGTCGATTTGAACCACTGCGGCCCCCTACAATCCGTTGGGGCTTACAAGTATATCTTGGGTGCAGTGGATTGATGCTCTAGATTCCTGTGGGTTTGTCCTCAGCGCTCGGCTGCCGCTTGAACTGTTGTAAAAGATTTGCGAGTCTTTATAGGGGCATACGCAGTTGGCACATTACATTCTGATCGTGGCCCCGCGTTTAGCTCTAGGGCTTACAAGGAAGCCACGGGAAGTTTGGGTGTTGCACTGCGGTACTCCTCTCCGTACCACCCAGAGGGAAATTCGGTTGTGGAGAGGAAAAACTGGGACTTAAAGCAATCTTTAACAGCAAGGGTATTAGGTTCGGGTGGTAGTTGGGTCAATCACTTATATGGGGTCCAGAGTGCTCTCAACAATATGCCAAGAAGTTCCCTAGGAGGTGTCACTCCTTACGAAGTCCTATTTGGGACGAGAATGTGGGTACCTGATCTTGACTAGGAAATCACAGTGGCGGATGAAAAACCTTTTGACATCAATAAACGTTTTGCTGTTTTACAGGATCTCAAATAATTTGGGACACTACAAAGCAACGTGCAAGTAAAACGCACCACCACTGGGGATGTCAAATCAGTCACGGCAAGACCTGCCTGGTTCGCAAAAGTCAGGGATTTGGTCAGAGAAAAGATTGTGGACAAAAAAGAATTTGGGCCATCATACAGAAAGCCTGTCCTTGTCCTGGCTGTTGAAGGAAAAATAACAGTACTTCTTCCGTCTCTTGCCGGCAAAAAAGAAAAGAGATTTGTCTGCATTGATCTGATCAAACCCCACTATGTGGCTGATCCGGAATAGCAGGCCTCATGGGCTCCTGGGTAGCCGACGCTCTCCTCTCGCTACCATACAGGAGGTTCAGACAGAAAGACTCAATATTTGAAGAGTCACCAATACCAAGTAATGAACTTTCCAACGATGAAATGGAACTCATTCCTGTTGATACAGAACTTCAAAATACAAATTAAAGACAAATATCTATTCGGCCTACCACCGATATCGACTTAAATATGCCTCTATAAGAGACTTCTGCCAGTTCAACTAAACCTGCTGAGCTACCAAAAATAGAGCAAACTGCATCTGGCTACGTCATCGATTTTAATACCTTCTCTTTGGATCCCAGTGAACCTGAAAAAACGCCAGCTCAAGTTCACCGTAAACAACAACTTCATGAATTCTACATTTTTCTGAAAAAGGCTTACCTGGTCTCACCATGACAACTCTGGATAATAACTGGAATACTGTTTTTCCTATTCTGGATTGGCCTAGTAACTGTATTTTGCTTACTCATGAATGAAAGCTTTATCCCAGAACGCTCTACGGTATCAAATGTGAACTTGGTCCTGAAACCTCATACGTTATCTCATTGTGAACAAAGAGACCTGTCCTTCGTGAACATTACAGCTATGCCCACTCCTGATGGTATAGTTTGGGACAGAGTTTCATATGATGTATTTGGTTCCAATGAACTTTTGAAAATACCTCATGTATTTAAAAATTCTTTAAATGATATTACCTCCAGCACATTTTCCGAAGATTGGGATTTTGAAACTGTAAATGATATGTTGTCCGATTTAGAACAATCTGCTGCATTTTCAAGTATTGAAATGTTAGAAGTCACAACTGATTATGACATGATGTATTGTTACCAACATTATGGTCATCACTTTTTACATAAATCCAGTATCCCACAAAATGTTTTTACATACCACCAATTGGAATATTGTCCAACACCACCAAAAAGTAGTTTGAGAACATTTGCACAGACATTTTCCTTTTTTCAAGGTTTAACACTTCTGACCCAACCTCATATTACTAGAAGGTTGCACCTACAACTGCACAGAAAAATATGCTAACACCAAACAGATTTACTCTGCATCCTTTATTTCCCAAGTGTCTGAACAGCATTTGGACTTATGGAAGGACACTACAGACATAAAATCAGTCTGGGGTTCAAAGTAATGGCAAGTTCAGGGAACAGAAGCACTATTTCGAGCAAGCCTCATTCCACAGCAGATAATGTTTCTGAAGGACACTGTGCAACAGACTTCCTGTCTTGGATTAGCCAAGAACAAGGATTTGAACACACCTCGGATTCCCTCACCATCACACTTTAAGGGGTGGCAAAACTTTACAACACGTGGAGGGGATATAATAGATGGCATCATACATTATAATTCATCAGACCCCAATTGGAAGGGATAGTTATTTTGGCCTACAGACACAAATAGATGTCAAACAAGATTCAGAGGTACCACCGAAGGGTTTAGTATCCATAGGCCAGACCAATGCTATGTACAAAGAGAATATCCGGGGATGGTGACATCATACAGTGTTGGGAAGTTATGCCTCGATTGGCTAAAAACCTTGACACTGACCCAGGTGAAACAACACTTATCCTTACTATCAGAAGACATGGATCTAAGGGACTTCTTATTGGGACCCTGCAAGCCACCTCAGACAAGTTTCTTATACTCTGTTTATAATGAAATTCGGAAAATCTCTCAACAAGAAGTCGCGGAGAGACTCCGAGAAATTGATAGAATTAACCTAGAAAAAACGTTAGCTGTAGTTGATAATGGTATGACTACATTAACATCCAGTATTTATTTAGTGGTCAACATTGTATCTTCTGCTATAAATATACTAGAACAGGATGTGTCCATACTACAGCACAGACAGTCTCAGCTAGGTTCTATTATGTTGTTAAGCTGGACACTACAATAATCACGTTCCGGTTATGTACCTTGGCGATTTATCAACAGTACGTCCCTATTCTCTACATACAATCTAACTAAGAAGCAGCTATCAATGGCACGAAGGGGAGCAAAATATACAATGCTGCGTATTGAAAAAACGGACTAATTACCATTCACTATGGCAGAGTCACCATCCACAGAATGGTTAATCCATGGCCACATAACCCTACCGGTCACAACTTTCCAGTTTCAGTATTGCCTAGAACAACAACAGGCAGCCAGATATGAAGCGATGGGTAGGGAATTCATTAAGGAATCTTGGGAATTGCCATACAGATTTCGATGCAGGAGTGGGGACACAGAAATGTTTCTAAGTGGTACAAACAGCAAGAACTCTTTAAGTGGATCTCTCATATGCCAGGATATCATGCTACAAGGGGACTGTAACAGTTTAGTTGCAAACTTATCCTGTCATTTGAAAGGTGCCCCAGCTGCCATGATTAATCCGGTGTTCAAGTTGCTTTCAAATGGGAGTTACTTGATGCTGCATGATCAAGGTTGCTGTGGGATGCTTCTGGGTATCGCAGATCTCATCACTGTTAACTCCAGGGTTACTTGTTGTATGCAAGTATTGTTTCCACTGACCCACACAATCAGGGAGGTGCCGAAATGGCCCTCATTGAATGTTTCCTTTATACGGTTTGATACTCTTAGCTGAATGAAAGCCAAGCTTCTACAGAAATCTGTGTCCTTAACCTCCGCCCGAGAGACTTTTGTTCTTCAGGTCGCAAGGTCCTCAGCTGGGATACAGGCACTTGTACGAACGATCTGCCCTTTCCATTTCACAGAAATGGTACAATGTCTCTTTCTTTTTTTAAAACTTTGTCATTTTGTATATAGTACATCGACAACAACAAATTAGCATTGGCATAACGTACAGCAATATACCGTTGATAGCACGGGAGACACAAGTACAGATGGCAGCCTGCGGGGAAGAAGAGACATAATGGGGGACAATATTCATGGAGAAACAGGCTACAATGCAAAAAAAAGGAAAGCTGAGGTGAAGCACAGTGCACAATGCGCAGCACACCGAGGGCAACCCCCGGCCCCTCGCTTCAGGTAGGTGTTTCATCGCTATCTGACCTGCTTCGGTACAACGTATCTTTAACATGTCTGATATGACGGGTATAGTTAACCTATGTAAGACCATAGGTTCTGGACTGTTAAGCACCTTTCAGACAGTCTTCGGAGTGATTCCAAACTTCATACACTCCTTATTCTGAAGTATTTTTGGAGGACTTCCGCTAATCCTGATTGTAATTTTTCTGCAACGCAATGGATGTCCCAGTCACCAAGGAGACGGAAAAAACGCTCCTGGAGCGCTGATACCGTGATCGCATGGTACTCTATCTGGGCACACCTCACCTTCGAGAACTAAGTGATTCTTGGTTTCTATTGTTTCGACCAGTCTGGACTGACTGTGTTTTGCCTGTCCTCTGATGCCTGTTCTGCGGACAAGAATGAGTGTTGGATCTCTGTCTAACACTTCCATCGGTTGCGCCACTGGACGTGGAGGCTTTTCTGGACCCAATAACGGCTCATGTACTGCTGTGTCCTCAGCGTATTCCCATGTTGGTGTCTGCATTCTTAAGGCCACCACAGCATGCTTCAGCTCGTGTTAGAACGGATACCAGCAGCACCTCTACAAACACTCAGGCCTTGAATGGCATACAGGCTTCCCCAGCATCGGCTGTGGGCGATACAGAAGAGCATCTGTCCTCGATTGACCTGATCTGTGAGGTGTTGCAGGCACAGTCGTTTGCGATGGAAAGTAACAGTGATGTTGCGTCTCCCAGCCATAACACAAACATTTGGCTCATCATGTGCTGGGAAAAATTTGGCCTTCTTCAAAACAACCACATTTGGAATTTTAGGTAACTAACACTGTTCTTTTTACTGAACAGCTTGGTTTTCAGACACTCAAACTATATATATGAGCATACTTTAGTAAGACTTCTACCGCTTTAAATACAATTTTAGCATTTTAAATGTTTTACATTTTTTACGCAGTCTTTTATGGACTAATTAGTTGTTTGCGTACAATGCCTAAAAGTGCATTACAAATTTTAGTACGTCGTCCAGTCGGATGAGAAGTGGGTGGTATGTTTCATATAGGTACACAAATATAAGCTCAGATAGCAACCACACCTTTCACCTATATTTCCCCTACCATTACATTACGTAACGGTTCTTGGGACTGACCTTTTACCTAGTTACGGAACTGCTTACAGGATGTGGGGTTTTCCCTGAAAACTAGCCTCATTCATTATGCATGACGATTCTTGGAAACCCAGCAGAACTACCATCTCTTGCATAATAACTATGTATAAGGGTAATTCCTTCCGTCATCCTAAGTCCTACATGACACAGCAAGGTAGATCCCCTGAGGGTACCACTTTGGGTATATAAACACCATATCTTTGCTGAGGCAGGAGAGGAGAAAATGGACCTCCATGCTGACACACTGAGGTGAGACACTGAGGTTCCTGCACGTAGACACTTCAGCTCGCAGTGATCTGACATCTCTCGCGGGGTGTCCATCTCGAGACCAAGACGGGGTCCCATAGTCTCTCACTTCAGGTAACGGGGTTGATTTTATACTAGAGGGATTCGTGGCTCTACACTACATGCTAGGTACACTTAGGTACATCTAGTTAGGGTCACATCGTAGGAATATGCATTATTACTGTTAGGTATTTTTTAAACCTGCCTGTATTTATTGTTTTACACTGTTGTAGAAATCTACCATCCTTTTACTCTGTTGGTGCTTATAATCATTTATATATGTTTCTGTCTTATGGCTGTTTCAGCACACCTGTTTTACAATAGAATGACGCTGGTTCAATAAATGGTTATTGAAATCATCCCCACCGGTTATTTTGTGTATCTCTCTGAGACAAAGTGAGCACGAGTGACTGAGCGAAAAGTACTGTACTGTTTCCATAATGCCTGATGGGACAGAGTTGTCATGTTCGATGGTTGCCAAGAACTATTCTGTCCTTGGTAAGAGAGGTTTCTAGTGGCACTGTGAGCTATCTGGTATACAGACGAACATACTCGGTGGGGGTGTCTGGAATCAGTCTGGACACAAATCACACAGTCTATGTTGTCTAAACGCACAGATCCTATATAGGTTTATAGGAACTACACGACAGTTCTTGATTTACATTTGGTTAGGTTTGTCATGGGCATTCAGGTTGTTTCTCAAAACTGTAACATGAGCAAACATTAATCAGAATTGTTTAAATCGTATTTACACGTATGAATCACTCTTCTAAACATACACCAATTTCTTAGATATAAATATACATACTTCATGAAAAAACAACAGTCTCTGAATATGCTGCGGATCCTGTCCGATCCTCAAGTAGCTTTAGAATCCAAAAAGTACAATAAAATTCATGGTTTATAATCCATAAAGGATATTCTCTAAAAGTACTTTTAAGTCACTTAACGTCACTTTCAAAATACAATTTAATCAGTTGGAATACTTCTCTGAGCTTCCTTTCAAGCTTCCTTTCACGAGCCTTCTAACAAATGTCTCATGGTAGGGTCCTGGCAGCCCAACAAAGTATCTCAATAAGCTAGAAACAATGCTCTGGCCCACACAGAACTTATACTCAATATCATCAATATGGCCACAGATATTTACAAAAGTCAGGGAAACTTCAGTAGTCTCGAGGGAAATGTGGTCTCTAATTATTTGTTATTTGTTAACTATGTGACAGCCTAATCTCAGCTTCAGAATCACTTAGATGTTAGGTGGAGGTCGGAGGAAGGATGTTAGGTGGAGGTCCGAGGAAGGATGTTAGGTAGAAGTCTGAGGAAGGATGTTAGGTAGAAGTCTGAGGAAGGATGTTAGGTAGAAGTCTCAGGAAGGATGTTAGGTAGAAGTCTCAGGAAGGATGTTAGGTGGAAGTCTGAGGAAGGATGTTAGGTGGAAGTCTGAGGAAGGATGTTAGGTAGAAGTCTGAGGAAGGATGTTAGGTAGAAGTCTCAGGAAGGATGTTAGGTAGAAGTCTGAGGAAGGATGTTAGGTGGAAGTCTGAGGAAGGATGTTAGGTGGAAGTCTGAGGAAGGATGTTAGGTGGAAGTCTGAGGAAGGATGTTAGGTGGAAGTCTGAGGAAGGATGTTAGGTAGAAGTCTGAGGAAGGATGTTAGGTAGAAGTCTGAGGAAGGATATTAGGTAGAAGTCTGAGGAAGGATGTTAGGTAGAAGTCGGAGGAAGGATGTTAGGTGGAAGTCTGAGGAAGGATGTTAGGTGGCAGTCTGAGGATGCTGCTGTATTTGAATTAGGAGAGAACACATTTGGAACAGCAGAAGCTCAGCAACAACAGAAACACTGTGATTGGGTCAAGGACTGGTATTTTTTATTGAAAGTGGTATTGATTGTCCGGAGGACAGGTTCACATCATGTAGGGATAACAGTTTTGTAGACTGTGAATGTTGGCAGAGCCTCTGATTATTTAATGTAATGGTCTGATGTCTAATCGAGCAATACAGTACACACAACGGTGGAGGGAATGCATGTCATCCCAAATGCTGCACAAAGAGAGGCCTTGGTGTATTAAGCTGACACCACAGCAATCTGTTCACAAGTTTGAGTTCAGAATAGTGGTGGCACAATCCAACAATATAGGAGTAAACAGATAATGGCAAATCAAGGAATTTACTTTGCATACAGCACTCAGTTACCTATTTTGGTGCCAAGGTTGTGCTTAATCAAATGCCAAAAAAACCAAGCATTGAAAATGCAATAGGTCTCGCCTTTAAGTTAAAGCCATTTGCTTTGCTAATGCTATTGTATAGCAAAGCAAATGGCTTTAACTTAATAAAAGGCGATACCTATTGCATTTTTAATGCTTGTTTTAAATTTAATGGCAAAGTATGCAAGTTACCACTGTCAGCCGAAGACAGAGCAAAAGATGTGAGATTGTATTCTTATATTACAAGACACCAGAACGTACTGTAATGTATCTGGTTTTGTTTCAAAATATACTGTTTTGACGTAAAAATGGTGCAAATATCGTTCTGCTCTAGTACAAAGTTCAGTAACACAGTTATGGGACCTTAAACGGAATAAACTGAGCCACGTACAGCAGAAGTGATGCGTTCCTTATTTCACCCCAAACACCCTCATACATAGCAAAAACAGAATCCTGCAGAGTAGATCAAACGTACTGCTTTACAAGTTAGTATAAGCCGCCCCAAATAATGAATTTTGAGCAAGGTACAAAAAAAAAGTAGGGAGAGTTGAAGGGATGTTTGCATTGTGTTGAGACATACTGATGAAGTTTATTGGGGAAAGCCATCTGCGGATGCAGCATTTAAGCCAAATTACACATTATTCGCCGGAGAATGGAGTCCACATATTCAAGAGCTGTAGGAAGTACATAGATTAGATTCATTGCCTTAGTCAGGATCTGGGCACACTGGGCGTGTACTCACAATGGTATTGTAGTGAAAATCCCGATTTGGAATGTTCCCAAAATAATCTAGGAGGTAATCCTATACACACCGCACTATTGCTCATGTCAAGCTTTCAACATGTAAACTACATTGAGTTACTGGGAGCATCCACGCAGTGCTTTAAGCTGGATGAAAAAACTGGGGGGGGGGGGTAGTTTCTCAAAGGGGCGTGGCCAATGTAATTAAGGGCGTGGCTTAAAACACATAAGCTAAAACATCTGTGTTTAGCATAGTTAGGGTGACCAGATGTGCCCGTATTCCCAGGACGGTCCCCGTTTTTGGAGAAGTGTCCCCGTGTCCCAACACTTTTCTCCAAGTGACTCAAATGTCCCTGTTTTCAAACAGTGTCCAGGTTAAACACAGAAATGTCCCTGTTTTTCATTGTTCCGGTTGAGCATGCGCGCGCATGCTCGCTTTGCACTGTTTACGGCATATGTCGTCACTGAGGTGAGCGCTGTAGCAAGAAGGGAAATCCTTTGAAGAGAGACATTTTACACGCAGCGCTACCTACGTCATCTTGCCAGCCAAAGTTTCTACTTTGGATAAAACAATATTTCTTCGTCCTGTAGCTTGTATTCATAGCCATACAAACTTTTCAGTAGCCCTTATGCATACCGTGCAAGGATTAATGCATTGCTCATTCCATGTTTTATTCATAACCAATTGATGCATGCTCTGTGTTCTCCATGTCAAAGCTATGACTTGACCTTTTGACTGACCTTTCAGATCACGGCAAACTGTTGAGCTGGAAAGGACTTAAAGGAGCAGGGTTAACGCCTGTGGGAGAGGTGAGCAGCGCTGCTCGAGCTTTTTGCTCAGGTCTTCACACAATTGCGCTATGAGATTGTACCAATGCACTATACATACCCCAGTAAGGTAACATGACATCCCAGCAGTGACCACGCAAATGTGGGAGGACTGTGTGGTCGGCCAGCCTTTGCCACACTTAAGACCCTAAGGCAGTAATACCTGGAGAGAAGTTTTTTTTTTTTTACATTGGTCCA
The DNA here is from genome assembly GCF_964204655.1 of Triturus cristatus. Taxonomy (NCBI): domain Eukaryota; kingdom Metazoa; phylum Chordata; class Amphibia; order Caudata; family Salamandridae; genus Triturus; species Triturus cristatus. The sequence goes on from NC_140593.1 coordinate 673,667,406, forward strand.
TGGCTGCCATTTGGCAATTTAGCATTCCGCAGTTTACCTCCCATGCTTTTCTGTCATGAGCAACTAAGCAACATTGGTGAGTTGTACTTTACGTGGTGCTGATGCGCAGCTATAGAAACTAGCATTGATAAAGCTAGTAAATCTGGCGTTTGCTAGCCTGTGATGTTTTATGGATTTTTGGCAAATATATGCTATAGTCCTTAAAAGTGTAAATGAAATAAAAAGTACTAATGCTGCTGTGTAAAGGAGAGGGGTGCCAATAAAAGACCGCGGATTTGTTGTCTGTAATGCTTCATCTCGGTCTGTGAGGGAGCTGTCATTGTAGTCCTTTTTCTATGTCTATGACAGCTGTCAAATAGTCCTACTTTTATGTCGATGGTTACTGCAAACTGTGGTCCTGCTTCTATGTCTATGACCTGTCCCCGTTTTTTGTTTTGAGAATATGGTCACCCTAAGCATAGTGTGCCGCCCACCTTGTATTTTGCAGGTTCTTTCTTTGCATCCACCTATAGAATACAAGTAAGATTCACCTACAACATGACGGGACTACTGGCTTTGTCAATGGTTGTTAGTTATATAAGGTAAATAAGCAACAACTATTGCTTTGTTCTGACATGATGAGACTGTGAAGTTGCATCAAAGGCAGTGAAGGGGGGTACTGCTGCAGAGTTAAGGTTTTTTTTCACCCTGATGGTGAGGGCAAAAAGGGAGAGCGCGATAGGGAACCGTTTCAGCGCCTGTTTTTTAGAACTGGCTGTGCTCACACCAGCAGGACCCGGCACACTTGAAGTCCTGCATCCGGGGCTGAAAATAGGCTATATGAACTCCAGCAATCACCAATCGATCCGCAAGTACCACTGACTCGTAGCCGGAATACAAATATTTACAAATATAATATAACTCTGCCATTTGTACTTTTATTACCACAGTGCATAACAATAAATAAATATGCAAGCATGCTACATTTAAAAACAAATATAGTCTATCTTAATAAAGTGAGCAGATAGAGTTGGAGTATCGTGGCTTCATCCAAGCAACTGTACAGACTATGACGCTGCATGGACTCCACATACATAACGGACCACCAAGAGGACAGTATGCAAACAAAACTACCCGCCTAGGTAACTATGCACCTTACGAACAATCGTCTTACAAAGATGGATATACTTTAAAATATTATCAGATTTCTGTTCTTGGTCTCGGTGCTTTTTGAGGAATAACACAAAGATACAAAATACAAAGTAAACAAAAACGATCTGTGATGGTAATATTTCATCCCCTGTACAGCCGCAGGGGGTGCTCAACTGACCAATCACGCGGATTTATAGCGCAGCTTGTCACCCGAGGGGGTATTTAGGCGCTAGAGGGTCACGATGGTTCAGGCGCCAGTCCATCTATTCCTTACAGTACACGGACACTGGCACACGTGTTGTATAAAGCGCAACAAAGAAGTTGATATTCGAACACAGCAAGACGTGAAACGAGCCATTGTAGCTGGCACATGATAACCCAAACTTGGCTCGGTTCACTCACCCATCCTGGGTGAGCAGTGCATGGATGTTTCAAAGTTCATGTTAGAAAGTATCCCTTTCTAATGAATGCCAATCAATAAAGTGATATCATTAAATATGCTTAAGTGACACGCTTTCTTGTATTAAAGAAATACTGCGGTTTGCTGAACCTATTGCACAGAATATATTTTATGGCTTTGCTCGTACTCTGGCTCTTAGAACCAAGACAGACCCTTGGCTCGGCTTCCTAGCCTGCCCACCTCTAGCTCAGAGCGTCGTAAAATGTTGGCTGCTTCGATGCTTGTTAACGGGATTCTCATTAACAGATGCTGATGCACATCCCCTTCACCCATTGCCCCCACAAGGATACTATCACACTGACTTCACTGCTGGCATGGTTCAGCCACTGCATAATGCAGAGACTTCGGCCGAAAGGCACACAGAGGGGACAGCATCCTAGTGTTGCTCACCTGCTTGGGTGGTAGCTGAGAACATGGGGCCACCATGGGGGGAAATGGCCAGTCACCCCTCTGTTTCATTGCCCTAAGCGTCATGAGGGGAGGAGTGAGGCTAAGAGGCCTTGTAAGGCTTTTCTCCATGGATTGGCCATCCCGCGCCGTCTCTTATTTATTGGTATTCGGTATCTTCAATCTGACAGCGTGCTATACCTATGGGTGGCACTCAAACGTGCCTTGCAACAACTTGTGATCGAGATTAAGAAATATACAACAGCACTCGGTCCCACATTGGAGGTCGCTGCTGTTTACCGCCAGGAAGGCTGGCTGTTAGCAGACAGCTTCCTTTCCAACAGGTGGTGGTGGCACAGCATCAGATGTACACTTACGTGAACACAGGCCTCGGAGCAGCGCCAGCTCTCCAGTGCTACCTGACCTGCTTGCACAGGCTGAAGAGATAAAAGCCCGTCTTTCTCGAAGCTGTGCGCACCATACACTCTAGCCGAGGCCACGTTCTACGTGCAGGGCCGCCTCCAGTGCGCACAAGACCAGAACCAAATTACCATCGATCGTTGCGCGGTGTGACATCCAACTCCAACACGTGCAACACTATAGTGAGCTCACAGGACGCATATTGCTGTGTACCACCAAACCCCTAACATGGATACGCCACAATACCGGTACCAACAGAATTACTCAACGAGCATTATCAAGCGTGAGAGAACTAGAAATCTGTCACCCACTAATCAACGTCCACAAGAAGTTACGTGCAGACTGCTCTGAAAGACCATTTTCTTGCTAACGAGGCCTTGTTGCGCTTCTACCCTATCTTAGTGCCGCAAACACAAAATACAGGTATGTCTCCTGTACGCGGCCCCTCTCCGAAAGCCGGCCACGGGTTGAGGGACGAACACCCCCACAACATCCCATGGTCACGGGCGAGGGAGGGAGCATGTCGCGCTTTGCCCCAGATGCTACACTCTACCTTGCCAGACCTCGTTCCTCGAGTGTAGCACGTATACAGGAGGACCTCTACGCCGGACACTCGCGCCGCAACTCTTCTCCTCCCTCCGTAGCTTCCTCCTCTCACTACCCGGCATAGCTCATAGCTGGATCGCCTCCTCCGCTCCCGAAACTGGGCGCTGATCCCATATGCCGCTCGTCAGGGAAAGGCTGGTCGATTCGACGGCCGATCACTGATCACGTTCACCGTCCCCTGCAAATGGCTAAAAAGAGAGAAAAGCCAGTTACGGGCCCTTTGACGGCCCAGACCCGTATGCTGGGGAGAGCGAGACCGAGTGTTTACTTTTGCATCGTGCTTTCACTTTAAGTGAAAGCGTGATGCAAACGTAAACACGCGGCTGACTTTGCCAAAGCTGAGAGAGAAAAAAAAAGTGTGTAGGGAGTAATAAAGGAGAGAGTGTCACGCCACCGGTAAAAAATCAAATCCCGGTGGGCGTGGCCAAAAGGAGACAAGGCGGCAACAAGGAGGGACTAAGAAGCCTCCTTTACAATGAGAAGCCAGCGTTTTGCATGCAAGATGACGCGTACCAATCAAAAAGATGGGCGGGCTTCAACTCCGAATCTGAGAGCTTTGGAATCTGTATTGATTCCAAGAAGCTCTCGTATGACGAGAGCAGCGCATGCGCGCTGCTTTCGTCAGCCGAGACCTAAAAATAAGGACAGTGAAAAGGAAAAAAGGCAGAAACGTCCCATAAGAAAACTATAAAGTCAAAACCCACAAAGGAATAGCATACCAAGGTCTGATATAAACTCACATCAGCACATAAACCAATCAATGACAGGGATAAAAAAAAAAGTGGATAAAAAAAAAGTTTTTAAAAAAAGTCCACTTCCACAATACAAATAGCTAGATATTCTCAGATTAGCTTCTCACATTACTAACCACAGAAGAGGAAGAGGTGTTCAACTTGTTTTATTAAGAAAAAGTGTAACAAAAACAGTACTAAAGGAAGTTGCAGAGGATCAATTTATTCCTCGCTTATTTTTGGCATCCGCTCGAAATCTTAGGTTTTAAATCTCTTAGAAAGCATCCACTACCTGCAAGGTAGAAGAGGATCATAGCATCTTAAAACTAGCAAAGGGGCAAACTAGGAGTAGGATAAGGAATAACACAATCCTAGCCTTATGGTGCAGGAGGTTCTTTAAATTCTATTATTTAACTTTGGCCAGTACAATATGCACAGTAGTGTGAATATGATATACAAAAGAAAAGAAGAAGTAAGCGAGTCACATTATTCTCCCAATATTTAGGTTTAACAGTGGAATGGAGTACCAGATAATAGAGTTGCAGGTATAAGGGTTTAGGGTATAACATAGGAAGAGGGGAATTCTCCACGAAAGAAACTCAGAGTATGCGTCAATAGAGTCTGCTAAAATGCTGATGGACATAGGAAGGCACTAGATGCTTCAGAGCGGTTTTCATCCACTCAAACAGTCAATTCTGCTTCTGATCACTGATGAAGAGGTGTTCTTCACTTGGTTCTTATTTTCTTTGCTGGGCGCTTCTCTGTGCTGTTGTCATTGCCACCTTCAACAGTCTTTGACTCCAGGGTCTCCAGAACATCAGGGCACACCTTCTCAGCCACCGCCCAAGCCCAGAGGCATAATTCCACACGGTGGGGGGTCCACTCCACTCCTGCGCCTGCTGAGCAAGATCAAAAAGAAAACAATGTAGTAAACATAAAATGTAGCCACAGCTACGAATCATACTACTTTTTCTGATACTCCATGTTATTTATGATTCTCCCTCGTTCTTTGCCACTGCATGTTTTCCTATCATATTTAGGGAATGCTAGGGTGGCTATTTCTCAAGATGTCATGCCGCCACTGGCACACCGATCAGACCGTGGAGAGTGCTGAACCATCTGAGCCTGACTGAGTAGGCACTGAGACAAAATCTGCACTGCCATTCCGTTTATTTATTTGGAGCAGTGAGGAGTATTTCTAGCAGAAACTATGTACATTACGCAAAGTGCACCTTATGTTACACAGGACAATAGATGGATTGAGTCAAGTTACACAAGACCAATGAGGTTATTTCTGGAAAATATTACATAAGCTATTGACAAAACAGAAAAACACCACTGACAACCAGACTACTTAAAACTGTACTTCAAAAATGAATCTACAAAATATCAGCTTAGACAGCAGCTGTCTCTTAGCACGTGGTATACATGAAAATAAGAACAGGTCACTCACTGTAAGGCCCCTCCTTGACAAAGTTTAACCATCATGGCTTCAAAGTTTCAAGAGATGGAAGTTTAGTTTTGTTTTGAAATCCAGCACTGCTGGGCTTGCCCTGATGATCAGTGGGTGAGCCTCCAATGAATGGGCCTAAGAAGGTGGTAGGACAGACTCTAGATGTCCACATTAGGAGAGAGAAGCGGGAAGAAAGGCAGCTCACCACAGTGCCAGTAATGCCAAGGGTCCATAGGGTGTGAAGTAAGGTAGAATGTTTAATGGTGTCAAATGCAGTAAATCTTTATAGGAGAATAGTTTAGCGGTAGGTGGCTGTGGCAGGCAAAGGCTATGACTTTGCAAAGGCAAAGGCCAACTTCTCTCTCTTGCTACTGGAATTACTTGCCCCCCATGTGATTTCCTCCAACAAATTTGTGCTAATGGGTGATTTCAACATTCATAGCGAAGTAATAACCAATACTGATACCGCATCTTTCGTCAACGACCTATCCACCCTCAATCTTAATAAAATCAACCATGGCCCCACCCACTCAGCCGGACACACACTGGACATCAGCTTCTCCAACTCCCCCTCCTCACATGCAATGCCACTAAGACAATCACCTGGTCTGACCATGCCATCATCAATTTCCAGATACAAGAACTCATTGCGACCCAGCGTTCTGTCATTCAAAATCGTCCCTGTTACAGACAATGGTATAAGATCAACCCTTACACCTTTGCCGCCACTTTCATCGCACCATTAAACTCTCCTCATAATAAACTAGAAGACAACCTAACACACCTCAATCAATCTGCCTTGTCAGCCATTGATAAAATCGCTCCTATAAAACAGAGCTCTTCCAAACCCACATCACCCAAGGCAGCATGGTTCTCCCCGGAACTCCATATAGAAAAAAACAGCTGTAAAAATCTTGAAAGGAAATGGCGTTGCACCAATTTCGAAGCTTACAAAGAAAAGTACAGAACCGCCTTGTCCATATACCATAAAAATATTAAACGCACCCGCAAGTCCTACATAGCCCTTCAATTCAGTACAGGTAAAAACACTCCTAAAGCTATGTACCAACTTCTGAAAACCTTCACACATCCCACAGCTTGAAAAACTACAGAAGCCCCCTCTCAAACACTCTGCGATAAAATTAGCGACCACTTTATACAAAAAATCGACACCATCTATAACAAAATAATTTCCTCTAAGAACCCCCCCTCTCCAGATATTAACCCGGACACCCCCCACACTTCCCACCCAACCCCTCCACCCTCCTAAAATTCCCATCACTCACACAAGAAGACACCGAGTCCATAATGGCCAAAATCACCTCTGGCTCTCCCTTAGACACAATTCCGGGCAAGATCATGGCATCCTTAGCAAAACAACTCTCTCACCCAGTCTGCTCCATTCTAAATCAATCTCTGGAGGAAGGACATCTACCTATCGCTTGGAAAGCGGCCCAAGTCATCCCCATTAGGAAAAACACCAACTTACCCTCAGATAACTTGTCCAACCTCCGCCCCATCTCCCTCTTGCCTTATCTAAGTAAAACCATTGAAAAACATGTGAATAAACATCTCTCCGACCACATCGAAGCTATCGGTTACCTTGACCCGACTCAATCTGGCTTCCGCCCAAATTATAGCACCGAGTCTTCCCTCATAGCCGTCACCGACAACATCAGACTCACCTTAGACCAAAACCAACCTACCCTCCTCGTGCTATTGGACCTCTCGGCAGCGTTCGATACGGTCGATCATCAGATTCTGCTTACAAGAATCAGAGAGGCAGGAATCTGGGGAACGGCCCTGAAATGGATGAACAGCTTCCTTACTAATCGCTCCCAGACCATCAATCTTGGGCCTTTCCGGTCTAAGCCTCAAAATCTGACCAAGGGAGTCCCACAGGGTTCGTGCCTAAGCCCGACCATGTTCAACATATACATCTCCCCCCTGGCTTCCTTATTGCATCACTATGGATTCGTCCCAATATCTTACGCAGATGATACTCAACTTACTTTTTCCTTCAACAAAACCTCCCAGACAGCTGAACACACTTTCTCTTCCGGCATGCTGGCAATCTCCCATTGGATGGAAAACAACTTCCTCCAGCTGAATGCCGGAAAGACGGAAGTCATGCTCTTCAGTGACGCCCCCCTCCTGTGGTCCCCGCAGTGGTGGCCCCCAGAACTGGGCTCCCCCCCTCCCCCCCCCCCCCCCATCTACATCAGTAAAAAACCTTGGGGTGTTCCTTGAACAGCCCCTCACCTTGAAAAAACATGTGTCACTCACTGTGGGTTCATGCTTCCACATCCTAAGTCTCCTGAGGAAAGCACTTCCCTATCTCCCTGATTCCATCAGAAAGACCCTCACTCAAACTCTAGTGATGAGTAAATTAGATTATTGCAATGCTCTCCTAATCGCAGCCAACGAGTCTTCATTGGACCGCCTGCAGGTAATACAGAACACAGCTGCACGTTTGATCTTAAATGCCCCAAACAGATCTGCCTCTCGTCCCCTCCTCCATCAACTACATTGGCTCCCCATACGACTTCGCATAAAATTTATGATCTGTTGCCTCGCCCACAAAGCAATCTGGAGACAAAGCCCTCCCTATCTAGTGGAGAGACTTCACCTCTACACCCCCATCCGATCCCTCCGCTCTAGCTCCCAGTCACTCCTTCAAATCCCTAAGATTAGGAAAGCACGCACAGGAGGGAAATGCTTCTCCTATCAGGCCCCCCGCATTTGGAACCAGCTTCCGCTGGCCCTAAGACAATGCCCGACTACTGGAAATTTAGGAAAGCTCTCAAAACCGTCTTGTTCCCAGCCTGAGTACCTCTATCTATGCTTCACTGCCGTATCCGAGCGCTGAGATACCCCCGGGAGTGATTCACTGCGCTTTATAAATAATAAATCAAATCAAATCAAATCAAATCAAATGACGTTAGCTATGTAGGTGAGGGTTGTTTCAGCAGACTGGAAGCTACTGAGCAGATTGTTGGAAGTGAGGCCGGGTCAGGTGGTTAAAGACACTATGATCAAGTATTTTAGTGAAGGCCGGGAGCAGAGACACAGGCTAAAGCTGTATGTTTTATAATTAAGGGTAGCACCACTGTAGTTTTAAATCATGTGGGAAAGTTACAAGATAGGAGGGCGTTGTTGCACAGGACAGACTGTCAGAGCAAGATGTTTTATGGTTTGAGGACTGAAGGAAACACACAAAAGTTTAGAAGATTTTAATATTGGCATAATCTCCAAGGGGGTGTAGGTGAAAAGTTGGCAAGAGCAGAAGAGGGCAGTAGGTGGTGTAGCAGGGCAGTAAATGAAGGGTAGTGGAGAGATTAATAGGGAGTCAAGGGTTTGTCTTACATTTTCAAGACAATTTGGTGGCAAAGTTTGATGTGGAGAGAGAAGAAGCAGAAATAGTTGTTGTAGAAAAGGGAAGCACTTTTTAATTGTGCATGCCAGTAGTTGTGAGCCTGGCTAAAGAGAGGTGATGAAGGTTTAGGAAGCAGACCTATTTAGCATTGTCAAGTGCAGTAAACATCGTGTCTAAGGCTTGTTTGTATGTACACAGGTTTTCAGAAGGCTTTTGTGACAGTTATAAAGTGTGCAAATAAGTGTTTTGGAGGAACAAATGTGCAGTGTACTTAGTGGTTGGGATCACAATGCTTTTGGAGAGAATGTGTACATACAATAGTGATAGTCAAAAGCTTGTTGGAGGACCGGTTTGAATTTTGTGAATGATATATTCTGTTGTAGGGGAGTCCATCTGTGTAATTTGGTCTAGGAATTTAATTTAGGAAAGCAGGGAGCGAAGTGGTGGGCTAATCTCATTTAGACAAGTGGGGTAGAAATGAAGGGGGAATGTGGCACATCGATTGATATGTCAACAATGGCATGCTCACTGGGAGAAGGATCAATATGAGGCAGAGTGTGTGACTGTTACAAGGTGGGGTTACCTCCAGAGGAAGACCATAATTACGCGGACTGGCGGACTGCAACCTCCTATTCTCCCCCTCTTGTCTTCCCCCAACAGGACGATCGGAGTTCCACATCCGTATCGGATATAGCAGCGGATTGGGAAGAGGGTGCCTTTAACTGGGGGACTCCCACTCAGCGAAACCCTACCCTCGGATGACGCCACGCCATGCCGCCCAATAAGGAGGAACATTGACAGGAAGCGGGTGTGAAAGAACACCAAAGAAGAAGATGACGTGGCGAACCGAAGCTTGATCCTGTACGGAACAGCGGCGGAGACCAGAGGGAGGCGAGCCGGAACAACAACCTCAACAGAGGCCCGAGTCCGCCAGGAGGCCCTCAACACCACGAGCAGTCCGGCCACGCTCCAGGAGGAGCGTGGCTCATCAAGGTAAGGGAGCGGGTAGCAGGCTGGTTCGGGAAGCGGGAGGAGCGTCCAGAGGTCTAGCCGGGTCTCTCTCCCCCTCTCCCCACTTCTCCTCTACCTCGAGCACTCGCATGGAACCTTCCCCACCCTCACATAACGGACGTTGTTGGTTCTGTATAGCACGGTGCGAGGTGATCCTTCACTCCCCAGCCCTTTACTACGCATCATTATCAGAATTGCCTTCTCATACCCGTTCTCTTCTATCCCATATTTCTTTCCAACACGGAGCCCTCAGAGAGACAGCGAGGCCGAAGACGTATAGTGGACTACACAGACTTTAGAAGAGGACTGTCGCCTGCCCCAAAAGGACCCCTATCATCCTCCACAGAAGTATCGGTTACGAGAAGGAGACGCTTATTAAGATCAATAAAACCTTCATTAACCCGCCCCAGGTGTCACATTGTTCATTCCCTTCCACCCCCTCTACAGTGACAAAGTGTTAGAAAGCATTATTTAGTATAATGGTTTCCCCAGTTTATGCATGGGTATAGTGACAGTTTTAAGTAAAGCGTCATCAGAGAAGCTATGAGAATAGGCTGTGCTGTAGTTGAAATGTGGATGTCCAGGTTAAAGTTTCCTTCGATGACGAGACGAGTATTGGGTGCTATTGATTAGAATACTCTGTCCTGGTTTTTAAAGAAAGAGCCTGTGACACCTGGGGGATTCGAAAAGGTTAGGATGGGGACCTTAAGAGTGGCAATGAGAGTTAACTGGAATTTCTGCGTACCCACAGGCATGCAATGGCAGGCCCGATACATTTTGACAGGCTACTCTGGCCGGTGGCACAATCAGTACCCGCCCTGGTTATGTGGTGTACCTTTTTACAGGGCACTCATAGGTACAGCACCTAAAGCAATCAAGTACACCCTGCTTCCTAGCATGTGTACTGAAAGGGCGCGCACTTTCACACTGCATTACAGTGGGAAAGTGGCCAGAGTTCTAAGGTCATGAAAAGAGAGTCAGCAAAAACCAGGACAAAAAAAAAACGTTTTAGAGAAATCCCATAAGAAGTGCCATTTCCAACACTGCCCATTTGCTTTGCTACTCCGTGCTAAGGCAACAGCCCCACCAGAAGGAATTGTGCTCACTGCCACACAAGACCCCTTTGTGGACACATGGCTAAATCCCAGCAGATCTGGACAACCCTGTCTCTCTCTCTCTACCCAGACACTCCAGAAAGGGCGTATTCCCTACCAAAAACCTGGGGCACTGTCAATCACCTCAGTCTCAGTCCACATACATTGCAGATGCACTTCCTGTCACTGAGAAGCAGAGGCAACTCTTCCTTAGTCAGCCAAAAACATAAAACATGCAGGTAAATTACTTTCATATTTCATTATACTAATTCACTACTAATCCTTTATGGGTTTCGGAGAAGCGTGCTACTCACCGAAAAAGCAATTCAACACCTCGTCAGGGGTAGTAAGCACTATATAAATGCAATTACAATACAATACAATAAATTACCCTACAGTAAGATAAAAAAGACCGGCCTATTTCTAGACGTATTCTTTCATCCTCACATCTGTCTTTGTTTAACTCTCCAAGCTACTGAAATCCCCCTAAGGAGCCGCCTTCAAAGACTTTAGGGGTGCCCCGAGGATGCGAAGCAAAGCTCCATCAGGTGAGATTTTAAACTTAGCAGGTATGAATGTCAAATCTGTGGTGCACAGGTATGGCCAGAAATATCCATCTGGAGATAACTGTAACTGACTGTGTTGAACAACGATCCTACCTGCAGACTGTTCAGCTATGCCTCCTTCAGGCAATACACCACTGGACCATGCTCGTGTTTTGCCACTTACCTTTGTTCAGTTTACGACAACAGCTGTTAATCTTGTCAAGGTATAGCAGGTAGTGTTTTAGGGTATACTGAATTGGAGTCAGCCCAGGAATGGACTGCAGTGCCTCATCTGCCATGAATGCTGTCGTTTCTGGAGAGCCTGCAGCCAGCACCGCTGCAAAGCAAAGCACACCATATTAAGAGGGAGAAATCTACAGAATACATTTCAGTCTTACAGATGGTCATTCTTCCCACAGATATCTAAGCCTGTCCACAAGGTGCTCACCATGTCCATCTAGCGCTTACTGTACCCATTGCCAGCAGAATCTGCCAACTGGATGTTCACAATGCCCATTAGATACTCGTGATGCTCAGAGGATGCTCACCCTGCACATTACAAGCAAGAATATATTCTTTTATTCAGAATCACTCACCATAGTAAAGTGTCATGAAACTTGACTAAAAACATTGGTTCAATGTTATTTATTTCAAACTGTTAGATTACTGTGTTGAATTTGTTTATAATTATAGTAATTTATTGCTAGAAGTGTCAGCCTTATAGTGGTCTTCCCCCAAACGTTTTACCTTACTCCTCCATTTTTGCTGATCTTGTTTCTGTTGGCCTTCGGACTCTGTGCAGTTTACCACTGGTAAAATTAGCTTACTCTCAACAGGGACATTTAATTTACTTATAAGTCCTTAGAAAAGTGGTAATACCTTTACCCAGGGCCTGTAAATCAAATGCTATTAGTGGGCCTGCAACACTAATTGTGCCACCCAGTTCAGTAGCCTGTCAAACATGTCTCAGGCCTGCCATTGCAGCCTGTGTGTGCAGTTTTAACCTGCCATTTCGACATGGCAAAATAAATTTTTGCCAGACCTAGACCTTCCTTTTTAATACATATTAGTCACCCCTAGGGAAGGCCTTAAATAGCCCATAGGGCCGGGTGAAGTGTATTAAAAACGTTGAACACGTATTTCTGAGTTTTACATGTCCTGGTAGTGAAAAACTCTTAAATTAGTTTTTCACTATTGCAAGGCCTATCTCTCCCATAGGATAACATTGTGTTACCTTATTGCATTTATTACGTTATAATTTCAATTGGGAGCAGGTGGGAATTTCAAGTTTGGTGTCTAAAGAATATTCAAGTCAAGTGATACTTTATTTCGGCCTAATAAGGCCATAAAAGCACAAATAAGACATTTAAAAAAAAATACAATGCAATCAATGCAGCATTTCCGACATTAAAAATAAGCATACATGTTAAAATATTTGATCAATAAAAAATTGTAAAATGTAATAGATATCCTAAAGGGTACAAGTATCTCAATCGTAATATACAACGTCATATGTTAAAAAGAAGGAGCCTCGGGTCATATTAAAGAAGTAAGATGAGTTGGTTGGGCTTGCTCTTTCTTTAAAATTGCTCGACGTACACTCAACATTGAAAACAGATAGCGGGACACTGAATATGCAATAGGCATACTGCTATCAAATTTTAGAATCTTAAAAGCCTGTGAACAGTGGGAGGTTCCACTATTCCTACATAGCTGTCGTAGCCAGCGATATCTTACTTCCTTGTATGATGGACAAAAAAAACTGTACATGTAAGTCAGTCTCCGTACAGTTATTACAGGTCGGACAATCTTTTGTCGAACTGACCTCCCACTTATGAGTAACGGCATGTAACGGAAGTGTACCATGCCTAAACTGCAAATATAGTTTTTTAGCTAGAGACGGCTGTATATCGTCTATAATAATTTCTAGATTGTATTGCAGTTTAACTTCTAGGAAAGATGTTGTGAGTGTGCCTGTCCTGGGGCCCCTCAGTAGTCGGAAGAGATTATGATCCTTGAAATTCCTTATCAAAGCCTTCCTAGGAGTTAGCGGACATCTGGCTTCAGCGCTATCCCATAAATCTCCCATTCCAATGGATATCAGGGAACTCTTAATGTGAGCCAGCCAAGGTACTTTGATTGCTCCACTCAGAGTTGCCACTTCCCTCAGTTCCTCTCTGTATATAGAGAACTCTGGGGTGCTCCATAGACGGCGCCAGTATAGCAAGGGTCTGAGGGCTACGTCCAGTGCAATTGGGCTAACTCAAAGGTCCATTCGAAGCGGGTGAGTGGTGTGCTTTTGGGAAGTCCCAAAAGTTGTTTAAGAAA